>NC_084796.1:215536447-216157875 GCF_963169125.1 Humulus lupulus | reverse complement strand
CACATCACGTTACCCTTTATCCCCCGGTAACGCTCTAATCATCAAAATCACCCCGAGACTCAACCCAAGTCCCGACACTTAAACCTGTTGTGACTAAACCGCTTATCAATATTCTAAGATCGTCTCATGTCGAATAGCTCGAACAAACCCACATCATAATGTGGTCTCAACACATATCATCGACATGCATACATTTAACATTATATTATAATATAATTCTCATAAACATGCATAAACACATTTAATGGCATAATTAAACAGTTATGGCCCTCTCGGCCTACTAGTCCAGCCATTAAACCACATTAGGGAATCCGGGGCATTACACCCATCATATCATAACATATACAATAAACATATCATATCATATACTATGAACATATTATAACATATACTATAAAAATATTATAACATATTCCATATAAGACTGTACTAATAATGGCTTTTATGACATGTGATAAACCATCAACATCCCCTATCTAATATTTGAGGTAGGTTAGATCACATGTAGTGTATGGTAACCCATCTACGTCCCCTGTCTAATATTTGAGGTAGGGTAAATCATAACATAACATATTAGAACATAAACTTATCATAACATATTATACATAACATAACATAAAAGCATAACATATCATACAAACATACAAGATCTAGCCTATTTTCCTTACCAAAACCGGGATATGAGAACAAATGCGAGGCTTGGAATACTCCTAAATCCAGTAATAGAACAGTGAGTATTTCTAGAGGAAAGAGATAAAAAGAATAGAACTAAACCATCGAGAGAAAACTTACCGGAAAGACACCTTAAGTTCAAAGAACTTAAAAACCTAACCACAAAACCATAACAAAAGTTTGAACCTGAATAAAACTAAAGAGACTAAGGAATCAAATAGAATTGAACTTAACAATAAGGGTACCTTTGTTGACCTTATAGATTGGCCTAACTCCAATACCGAAATACTATAATCCTTACTTCCCAAGTGTTTGATAAAGCTTAAGAATCATAAAGATTTTTCTTTCCCAACCCAAGTGTATCACTCTTATGTTGTCACTAGAACCTTGGAGTCTGATCATAGCTGAAGAGTAAGTGAAAGGGTTGGGTACTAGGTCCTATTTATAGAAGTAAGGAGTGAAACTAACCCCATTTTGAATTGAATAAAAATAATGAATTTAATTGACGATAATTGATTTTTCGTCAATCAGAGGCTGAAGACTCGGTCAAAACTAATAGAGGTAGGTCTAAGGAGTCAAAGGTGTTTTTTTTTTAAATAATAATAATATTAGTGATATATCGCCCCTATGTGGAGATATATCGGCTGTCGCTATGTTCCGAGTCTCCATTCATACGATCGTGCAACATCAACGTGTTTTTCCGTATTCAGCGTCAGGCGATATATCGGCTCTAATGCTGCGATATATCGGCATACGTGATTATTTTAAACACGTAATTGCACTTTTTCATCATAAATAAGGTTGGATAACTACTTTGATTGAGTCAAATTATGACCCTAACAGATTCTGGTGAAGACTAAGTATTATATTCCCTTATTTTATCATCAAAATTATAATTCCTTAATAATCATGCATATGACAAGTGTCATAATCCTATTGGCTCTATCTAATCCTTAGGAATAACAATGCTTATGACAAGTGTCATATTCTTATTGGCTCTATCTGAACCTTAAGTTATAATAAATATCATATTTATAACCAGCAATATTAATCAAACCTTATGTTATAATTAATATTCTTAAACTATAGGTTAAACTTATAAAATCCATAACTATTGCCAGGAGTTTCCAACTAAGTCCCGGTTTGAACCAAAATCCACGAAATTTGAAATACTACAACTACTACTAGCTAGCTAACTAAGTAAACATTCTGGGACTCTACAATTCTCCCGTACTACAAAGAATTTCGTCTCTCAAATTTTCTTAGCAAACAATTCTGGATACCGATCTCGCATGCCCTCCTCCAACTCCCACGTTGCCTCCCATTCAGAACTATTTCTCCACAGGACCTTGACTATTGGAATACTCTTAGGCCGTAACTGCTTCATCCCTCTATCTAGGATGCTAACTGGCTGTTCCTCGTAATTCAAGTCTTTCTGGAGTGATATTGTATCTTACTTGAGGACGTGAGATGGGTTTGACACATATCTATGTAGCATCAAGATGTGGAACACATTGTGACTATCTACTAATGCTGGCAGTAGGGCTAATCTATATGCAACTGCTCCCACTTTGTCCAATATCTCAAAAGGACCTATAAACCTGGGACTAGGCTTGCCTTTCTTCCCAAACCGCTTCACACCTTTCATAGGAGATATTCTTAAGAAAACTTGATCTCCGACTTTGAATTCCACATCACGCCGCTTGGCATCTGCATAGTTTTTCTGACAACTCATAGCAGCAAGCATACGCTGTCTAATCAACGCTACTACATCCTGAGCTTCTCTAATAGCGTCGGGTCCATGTAGTTTCCTTTCTCCTACCTCATCCCAATGTAACGGCGATCGATGCCTTCTTCCATAAAGTAGCTCATAAGGTGCCATCCCGATCGTTGGCTGGTAGCTATTGTTGTAGGAGAACTCTATCAGTGGCATATACTTACTCCATGATCCTCCGAAATCAAGTACACAAGCACGCAACATGTCTTCTAAAATCTGTATGGTACACTAAGACTGACCGTCTGTCTGAGGATGAAATGCTGTACTCAGACTTAACTTGGTGCCCATAGCTTACTGTAAGCTTCTCCAAAATCTCGATTTAAACACCGATCCTCTATCGGAAACTATTGTCTTGGGGATTCCATGCAGTCTTACTGTCTCATGAACATAAATATTTACATATTACTCAGTCGTGTATGAAGTCTTGACAGGTAGAAAATGAGCTGACTTGGTTAATTTATCTATTACTACCCAAGCCGAGTCATGATGCTTATTCGTTCGAGGCAAACCCGTCACGAAATCCATTGCTATGCCGTCCCATTTTGATTCTGGAGTGTTGAGTGGTTGCAATAAGCATGTAGGCCGCAAATGTTCTCCTTTCACTTGTTGGCACATCAAACATTTAGACACGTACTCCGCTATATCCTTCTTCATTCCTGGCTGCCAATATATTGCCTTGATGTCGTGAGTCATTTTGGTAAACGGTGGGTGAATTGAGTTAGGGGTATTGTGCGCTTCTTCTAAAATCTTCACCTTAATCCCTTGATCGCTTGGCACGCATACCCAATCCTTATATCTTAAAAACCCCTGACTTGATATTTAGAAATTTATGGCCTTCCCTTCTCTAACTGCATCCATATGTGTTACTAACGTGTCATCATGCACTTGCCCATTCTATATATCTTCTATCAGACTTGATTGAATGGACAAGTAAGCCAGTCTACCAATGAGTACTTCTATTCCATCATTAATCAGCTCCTGATGTAGAGGCTTTTCTATTCCAGATAATGCTGCTAGACTTCAATAATTCTTCCTACTTAGTGCATCAGCAACTACATTTGCCTTTCCTAGGTGGTATAAAATTTTGCAGTCATAATCCTTTACTAGTTCTAACCCCCTACGCTGCCTCATGTTGAGCTCCTTCTGAGTGAAGAAATACTTTAGGCTTTTGTGGTCCGTATAGATCTCACACCGTTCTCCATAAAGATAGTGGCGCCAGATTTTCAATGCAAAGACCACCGCTGCCAACTCCATATCGTGTGTTAGGTAGCGTTGCTCGTAATCCTTCAACTGCCTTGAGGCATAGGCTATCACCTTATCATTTTGCATCAACACACAACCTAACCCTTGCTTCGACGCATCACAGTAGACTACAAACTTGTCATTGGGTGTCGGTACACAAAGTACAGGTGCTGAGCATAGCTTATCCTTAAGCAACTGGAAACTCTCTTCACACTTATCATTCCAGTTGAACTTTTGCTACTTCCGAGTCAAGTTGGTGAGCGGAGTGGCTATCTTAGAAAAGACTTCTACGAACCTTCGATAATAACCTGCTAATCCCAGAAAGCTTCTTACTTCTGACGCGTTCTTTGGTCTTGGCTTGTCCTTCACAACCTCTACTTTAGATGGATCTACAGCAATCCCATCCTTGGATACTATGTGGCCGAGAAATGCTACTTGTGAAAGCCAAAATTTGCACTTCTTGAACTTGGCGTATAGTTGATGCTCCTTCAGTCGCAACATGATTAACCTTAAATGTTTCTCGTGCTCGACTTCGTTTTTTGAGTACACCAAAATATCGTCGATGAACACTACAATGAATTTATCCAAGTAGTCCGTAAATACCCGATTCATTAAATCCATAAATGTGGCTAGAGCGTTGGTAAGACCGAAAGACATGACTAAAAACTCGTAATGGCCATAACGAGTTCTAAAAGCTGTCTTAGGAATGTCTTCTTCCTGTACCTTGAACTGATGATACCTAGACCGTAAGTCAATCTTTGAGAACACGGTCGCTCCTCGGAGTTGATCAAAAAAATTGTCAATTCGTGGTAGTGGGTACTTGTTCTTAATCATCACCTTATTCAGCTCACAGTAATCTATGCACATCCGCATACTCCCGTCCTTCTTGTTCACAAACAGAACCGGTGCTCCCCATGGGGAATGGCTCGGTCTAATGAAACCCAAGTCTAATAGCTTTTTCAACTTCGCCTTTAACTCCTTGAGTTCGGTAGGTGCCATTCGGTATGGTGCCTTGGAGATAGGCTCGGTGCCTGGTACTAGCTCGATTGTGAAGTCAATTTCCCGCATCAGCGGCAATCCTGGCAAGTCGTCAGGAAATAACTCTGGAAATTCCCTTAGAATATGTACATCTCCGACCTTTAGTAGTGTTTCCTTTACCACATCCGTAACACTAGCTAAGAATGCTTGACATCCTTTTTCTATCATCTTCTGAGCTTTAAGTGATGAAATAAGCGGTGTGCGTAGACCTGAAACCTTTCCCATAAAACATAGCTTCTGGCCATCAGGAGTCTCGCACATTACTTGCTTACGTTTGTAGTCAATGGTTCCGCCATGCCTTGCTAGCTAGTCCATTCCTAGTATAACGTCGAAGTCTTTAGTCTATAGTTTGATCAGGTCTCCTTCTAGTTCCACATCCTCTATCTTGATTTGTAGGCCTTGTACTATCCGTGATGATAGGACTACTTCATCCGAAGGTAATTCTGTTACAAACCTAGTTCTAAATCTTTCACAAGGTTTGTCTAATTCTCTATCATTCCTAACAAGATATACGAATGAGTGGCTCCCGAATCAAATAATACATAACATTTATTATGGAGAATAGAAACCTGACCTGTAACTACTTTATTGCTAGCGTCAGCTTCTCCTTGGGTGAGAGCAAAAACCCTAGCAGGAACCATCTTATCATCCTTTTTCCCTTCTGACTTGAGCTGGGGACAGTCCTTCTTCCAGTGCCCTTCCTGACCATAGTTGTAGCATCCCTTGGTGTTTGCGTGACACTCACCAAGATGTTTCTTTCGACATTTAGCACATTGTGGGTACTCTACATAAGTCGGCCTATTTCCTCCATTGTTCGTCCGTGCCCTTATATTGTTGTCGGACTGCTTGTTGTCAGGATGCGTTCTTTTCTTATCGTTATTGTTGTTGGACTACTGGTTATTGTTGTTGTTTTGACCATTCTAGGGTTAACCCTGCTGCTTAGGCTCAGGCTTACTAGCCTCCTCTTTACTAACGTTTGCCTGAAGCCTTTCCACTTATATTGTCGTTTCTATAACATCGGAATAAGTAGTATTCCCTGGGTTTGCTAGCATAACCCCTATCTCGATTTTTGGTTGAAGTCCTCTAACGAACTTGTTCACCCTTAGAAAATCAGTTGGAACCATCTCAGATGCAAACTTAGCTAATCGGTCGAACTGCCGAGAATATTCTGCTACCGTCAAATTGCATGCTTTCGACTAGCGATTTCCTCGACCCTTGAAGCAATGATAGCTGAATTGTAGTACTTTTTGTGGAACAACATCACAAATCTGGTCCAAGTCATAGTGGCAACATTGTGAGTCTGCTGTACTAGGTCCCACCATATTCTTGCATCCTTCTTGAGTAGAGAGGAAATGCAGGATATGTGGTCCGCGTTGCCGAGGTTCATGTGCACAAGGATCAGCTCCACATTTTTGAGCCACTCTTCCGCCTAGAAGGGATCGGTTGTCCCTTCAAAATTTGGAGCGTGCTGCTTACGGAACCACTCATAGATAAGATCCATATGTTGAGCTGGGTATGGCGCATAGTTCGCCATTAGCCATCCCCCATATGGACGAACTTATTGGGGTGCTGGAACCATTTGCTGGGGCTATGGTTGCGGCGGACGCGGAGGCTGAGGCTGAGCCTGCTGTCGCTGTTGCTGCAGTAATTCCTCAACTTTCAATCGTAGTCTGGCAACTTCCGCAGTGTTATCAACTGGCAGCGGCGGTGGCGTCGCATTCTGGTTGGTATTTGGACGCCATCCCCTTCTGCGAACTGGAGGGGCTTCATTCATCTCAGGGGCAACGTTGGGGACATTTCCATTAATACCAGCAGATCTTCGGAGTGACATCTTCAGCAGAGTTCTAACAGTTGAGAAAAACATGTTAGAACTTACCTTAGTAGGCTCTAAGGGAAAAACTTAATCTAAGCAAACATAACTTTGACCTATTAATTATGACTTCTTATGAAAAGAATTATATAAGTCTTCTTTATAATTAGGGTGTGTTTCTAAACTTAGAAAAATAAGCCATCTTTATTATTTTCTAAGTGTGTTTCTAACTATCCTATATGACTTAATTCTCAGGCTCGAAACTCAACATTTTTCCAAAGTTAACCATACCGAGGGATGGCTGGGATCAGTAAAATCATTCCCACTACTATGGCCCCCTATCTCTCAATATAGAGAACCTGGTTCATTGATTTGTATCCACCCTCACCGAACTTAGTCATTATTTATTATTTATTATGATTGCAAAAATAAAATCAAACTCATACATGTCATCAAAATAACAATGATATTAATTTGGAAAAACAGTTTTAACTAAGTAGAATCACTACAAGAAAAAACAGTATACATAACACTTAAAAACTGCTAACCGGGACTATTGATAGCACTATTAAAAGTCCAGTCTTTTCTATAACAGTTTTTGAATGTTATGTTCAGTGTTATCTTAATCTATTCAATAACACATTTTTAGGTGCTATAATATTCAAATAATAACATTTAGATAGAGTTTTTGATTATAAATTTGAAGTTTAATCTTGTACTTTTTTCATAACACTTTTCAACTGTTACATTTGATTATTTTGATAACATTTTTAGTTTGTTATATTATATAATCCATAACGATTTTTTACGCTTATAATATGTTTTTAAATCATAACATATAGTAATAAAATTTTAAATTTTATTTTGATAAGTATACTTATATGGTCTTTTTTTTTTAATTAAAAGATTTTCATTATTGTATTTTGATAAAAAAAATTCAAAATTAATCATAAAATGTAATTCTCAATAGATTGATAAACCATAAGTATTACATTAAACAATAGCTAATTCAAACCATGAATGTGTCTACTTTATGAGATCTTAGTTCTAACTTAAGTTTGAAAGCATAACATAATAAAGTTTTATAATCTTGAACAATTTTTACTTCAAAAATGAAAAATAGAAACATTACAAGATACACAAAAGTAAACCATGCGTGAAACTTGCTCCATCATTCAATTCATCATCCTTTGTGCACTTGTCTTTGTTGCGAGTCCATTTGTTTAGCTACAACAAAATTTAAATAAGTAATGCTTCAACTTAAAGTTATAGTAAACTAAAAGAGTACATAAAAAATGTTAATTACCTAATTATAACTTTATCAGCTGGCCATGCAATTATACTACCTACAACATCTTCTATAGTAGACATAATTGTTGAAGGCCTCCACAGAAATGCATCATTCTTTCTCACAAGATCTATCCCCACTTTCATAGCACTAGGCCCAAGAGGAACATGGTGAACCTCATCCTTTGGGTCACTTGAGATAAAATAACCTTCTGCAATAATTACTCCAGATCCAATCCAATCTAATATTTTGCATTTTGAGCCAAATGTGTGGTTCTTGACACTCTAACAATATATCAATATAACAAATTCAGCAGCAGTAAATGATTTTATATTGAATATTATATGTTTTAGATTTTATCATTTTCATATAATTAGTATCATAATTACCTGAGTGGAATGAACATGAGAATTTGATTGAACATTGACATTTGATTGCTCCTCGCTCTGAGTAGATGTATTCTATTTACAAGTAAGATAGAAAGACATGAATTCAATTTAAAAAAATACAAAAGTAAAGACTAACCAAAAAATTAAACATGAATCTTAGTTATTATTGCAATTCAACCACATGAAAATATAGTTTCAGCATCAAAATACTTACTTGATTTTTCATTAAAGAAACAATGATTTGCTCCATGTGTTGCATTTTGTCTTTCAAATCTTTGCATTGACCTTTTATCTTCATCAAATGGCCATCTCTTTCTGACACAATTTGCAACTTTGACCGAGTAACTCCTCTTCCGAAAGCTCTCATGTATGAATTTTTTTCAGGACCAAGGACTTTTGTGAGGATGTCTTCATTAACACTTGTAGTTGAAGACATAGCAGGATCTTTCTTATATTCTTCAACCAAATCCTTCAAAAATAAATAGTATCAATAAATGTATTCAAACAAACGAGTAAGTTAAAACTAAAGTCACATGATTTTGAAAGGGCAAGGTGTATACAAAAGCTTCAGCCACTTCTAAATTTACTGGTTCGCCATTTTTCTTCTTATGTGCTTTGGTCATAACATCAACTCTAGAAGGTGGTGTATTGGTTTCAATATGGTTCATCTATCAAAATAAGAAAATAAATTAAAAAAATATCTAAACCAAATTCTATAATAAAACAACTGTAAATATGTTTGGCTTTACCAATTCATCAATCAATCTTGCATAACCTTTCCGATTACAAGTGTGGGGTAGTTGCTTTGTCCGTATTTTTTTGAATTTCTCGCTTGTAGCCTAAGAAAATAAAGTTAATAGAGACATTAAACTATAAATTTTAATCATAAATATATTTGGTTATAAGATGTTAAGAATAAAATACCTTAAACTCAGCACTATTTTTTTCCTTAAAAAAACTTTTCCACTCATTCATAGATTTAATATTATCAGGCTTTAGTTTCAATCTTGCTTCTTCATTTGGTGCATTTGTTATTTTAGTAACTAGCCTTGATTTCGAAGCTCTCCAAAGATCTGCCATACTTTTGAATATATAGTTCTTTTGCCAATCTTTGTCAACCTTATATCTTGCCTAGTAAAATTAATAATAGGTTAGTATTAATGTAAATGAATTTCAACAAAGTTCATGTTCAATGCATAAAACCTGAGTATATATACCTGATTAGATTTCCATAAGACCTCTTTCATTCCTCGGAATCTTCCTCCAATCTTTTATTGTTACTGGTACAATTTCTCTAACAAGTGCACCCAAAAATGAAGACAAAGATATTGATGTTGCACCTATTGGTTGTCCCTTTGAGTTAAACTTAACTTCCAAATGACCATCACTGTCTATTGCAATAGAATTCATTTTACTAGGGCCTCTAGTTCTCTTTTGGGTAATAGGTGCAACAACTTCTTCAGGTAGTTCTTGTTCGTCAAGCAAGTTTTCAACAATTGTGTCTGGCAAGTTTTCAACAATTGTTTCATTTGGGTTTTCTGGAATTTGTAGGCATTGTGATTTTCTTGTGGCTGTTGGTGAGATGGCATGGTCATTTGAAGGACTAATTTCTACTTCAACCACTCTTTTAATAGATTCCCTAGTGGCTGTCATTGAAGCTACGAATGGAGAAATTAGGTCATTAGTAGGTGGTCTCAGTATTTTTTCAAGAGAGTCTATTGGTTGTTCAACCTCAAATAGATTTTTAAGAGATCTCCTTGTCACAGGGGAGATGGGTACTTCTTCTTCATCAGAAGAGTCATTTCTTACAATCATTCTACGTGTATTTTTCTTTGGAGACACATCCTTAGTATATCTCTCTTCAACAACCTTATCCATTTCCAAATTTAGTCTAAAGCTCTTCCTCTTTTCATTGAGGAGTTTAACTAATTTTCCTGTAGGTATGTGTTTTGGCCTCTTTCCTTTTGTAGATGGAGGTGACATATCATGTACTTGGCAAATTCTTTGACTAGTTTCTGATCAACCGTTTCTATAATTAGTAAGATTTTTGATGAGTTGTAAAAATCATATATAACAACATATTATCAATTATCACAAAAAAAAACATATAATAAAAGTTAGAAAGAAAGAAATAAACAGTCATTCTTGGCATCAAAGACATATGTTTTCAAGAGTTCTTCGCTAAAAATACACAAATAAGAAACAACCAATTAATGAGCTAAAGTATAAACTAAAATTTCTATTGATTACAACTTTGAATGTCAAGTGCAACATCTTCTACAATTTACAAAAAACACAACAATAATCAAACTAATATACCCTCACAATCATCTCTAACATATTGTTCATCTTCCACTACATTATATAACCTAGATTCAGTAACTTTAGACATTATAGGCATGAATTCTTGCTCATCATAATTTTCCATGTCATAAAAACCTCTAGGGGGTGCCCTAATCACCACATACCAATTGGAAGAATCATGTTCTCTTGAGTAGAAGACTTGTTTAGCTTGTGAGGCTAAAATAAAAGGGTCTCTACCAACAGACCATTGACTTTGGTGTAGATTAACTAAAGTAAGACTATCCTCCACCCTAACACTGTTAGGGACATTTTCCCAATCACATTTGAAAATTGGAATCTGAACTATATAGTAATCTAACAAGATTATCTCCCTTATAACCCCATAGTATGAAACTAAATTAGGAACTTGAGATACATCTTTGGCACTAAATCTACACATAGTTGTAGCTTCAATTGAGACACCACTATTCTGTGTGGACTTCTCAATGTCATGTACATGGAATCTTTGACCATTGATAATATATCCAGTGTAAGAAGCAGCATGTTTTCTGGGTCCATATGCTAGCCATTTCAACAAATCAGTTTCATCACAAGTTGAGGAATGCATAGGAACCTATACAAATAATAGTATGACATTGTTAATTTTCTTAATGATATTTAAAACAACTGATATGAACCAGTTAGTTTGCATTAATTTACCTTTTCCTTCATCCATGTTGAAAAAGTTTGTATATGTTTCTTCCAAAGTAATCCACTATTTCTCTCATATATTTTGTTTGTTTTTTTCAACTCCTCTAAGTGAATCCTAATTTATAGGACCAATGAGTTAGTATTACTACATTTTTAATAAAAAAAAATAATTTCTAATATCAGACACTTACTCTAGAAAAGGCTCCTCAACAGATGTTTTTAACAGAATGTATTAATGTGCAATTTCTAACAACTCATCTGTCAATATAATTTCTTTCCTCCTAGAAATTGGACGACCTTCAAGTATCACATCATTTGACCACTCTTCATTTCGACCTTCTTTTGTGTTTAGTTCAATTGAATGGTCAGTGAATTCATTACAAAAGCTCACACACTCATGTGCAAGATATCACTCTACAATACAACGTTCAGGCCTTGCTCGATTTCTGACATAATCTTTCAATATCTTCATGCGTCTATGAATCACACAATTGTTCATCATTAATAGAATGTTCACATAAACTAATAAGAATAAACAAAACAATTAAGTCTTAGTGATTCACCTCTCAAATAGATACATCCATCGAAATTGGACTGGTCCACATAGTCGTGCTTCTCGTCCGATATGAACCACTAAGTGAATCATGACATCAAAAAATGATGGTGGAAAGAATCTCTCTAGTAAGCATAAAGTTTCAATAACATCATTTTCTAATGTCATTATGCTTTCTCTATCAAGAACACGTTGACATATTCGATTAAAGAACGTGCATAATCTTATTATAGCATCTCTTGGACCCAATGGCATCAATCCTTTTATAGCCACCAGTAGTAATTGTTGCATCAAAATGTGGCAATCGTGTGACTTAAGGCCCATGAGCTTGCATTGTTCCATTGAAACACAATTTCGAATATTTGAACTATATCCATCAGGTACTTTCAATGAGAACAACCTTTTACAAAATAATTCTTTCTCAAGCTTTGATAGTGTGTGTAAAGCTACAGGAAGATAGGTTCTAGTCCCCTTCTCTTATGGGTGTAATGCACTCCTAATACCCATATGTTGCAAATCCAAGCGAGCTTTTAGTCCATCTTTACTTTTTCCAGCAACATCTAGCAATGTATTACAGATGCTTTCACAAACATTTTTCTCTATGTGCATCACATCCAAATTGTGACGAACATACAATTCCTATAAAAATTGCAAAATAAATAACTAATGAAATTCCTCCAAAAACAATAATTTACACAAAAAATTTTTAGAGTAGTAAGAATGTGCTAACCTTCCAATAAGGTAACTTAAAAAATATGGATCGTTTTTTCCACATTTCTTTTGAATCATTTTGTTTCCTTTTCTTTGAAGTGGATTTTCCCCAAACATTCACAAAATGTTTAAGGTGTTCAGCAATTGTAGTCCCATTCATGATTCTTGGGGGATTTCCATGCTCAACTTCTCCATCAAACCAACTTCTTTTACTCCGAAATGGATGGTCTTCTTTAAGAAATTTCCGATGACCTCGATATGAAAACTTCCCACTATGTTTTAGCCACTCTGAATGAGTACCATAACCACATAGGGGACAATTAAAACATCCCTTATTTTTACAACCAGCAAGGTTCCCGTATGCTGGAAAATCTTGGATTGTCCACATCAAAATAGCCCGCACTTGAAATTTGTATTGTCCAATGCATCATGAGCATCAACACCCTCATTCCATAATAATTTAAAGTCCTCTACGAGGGGTTCTAAGTATATATCAATATCATTCCCAGGCTGTTTAGGTCCTGGAATTAACATTGTAAATAAAATATTCTCCTGTTTCATGCACAACCATGGGGGTAAGTTGTACATGACCAGCAAAACAGGCCAAACACTATACTTAGAACTTAAATTACTAAATGGGTTAAATCCATCTGTGGAAAGGCCAAGTCTAATATTTCTCTCTTCATTTGAAAATGATGGCCATTTATCATTGACTAGCTCCCATGCTGCTGAATCCACTGGGTGACGCATTTTTCCATCGCAACTTTTATTGTTGTGATGCCATCTTAATTCCTTTGAAATTCTTTTAGACATGAACATCCGTTTCAACCTAGGGATTATAGGAAAGTACCTCAAAACTTTTGCTGGGACACCATGTCGAACCTTTTTAGTCAGCTTATCTGACATCCAACGTGAAGTTCCACATGTTGGACATTCTTGCAAGTTTTCTTTATCTTTTCTAAACAAACAGCAATCATTAACACACGCATGAATCTTTTCATATCCTAAATAAAATAATCGAAGAAATTTTCGAACCTCATACATAGACTTGGGGATCATATTATCTAAAGGAAACATATCATTCAAAAGTCTTAACAATTCATCAAAACTTTTGTCAGACCATCCATTGGTAGTTTTAACCTTATACAATGCAACAATTGACGATAACTTAGTATATTTAGTGCATTGTGGATATAATGGAGTGTCTGCGTCTTCTATTTTTTCCATAAAAGTGTCATCATGACCTTCTAGATGACTTTCAAAATCACAACCATCAATATTTGTAGCCCTAAACAAGTTGTAAGAATCAAATGTTTCCATTGTCTCTACATCATCATCTCTTGATAATTCTTCCCCATGATGAAACCAGATTTTGTATGTTGGATCAATCCCATAAATGACTAAGTGTTCGTACAAAATGTTAATACATTGGTGACTTAAGTTTCGACAAACTTTGCATGGACACAATAACTTTTCTGGATAACCAGCTAGCTTTTCTGACATTTCTACAAAATTCTAAGCGCCTTCTCTATACTCATCCGAGGCTCTACAATTCAAAGACAAGTTCATATTTATAATATATTAGTAACAAATACAGTAAGTTACTAAGTTTACTAAGCTAGCACTAATTAAATCCCTAATTCTTATTACCTATTGAAGCGTAGCCAATTTTTATCCAACATGATCACCAATTTAGTTGTCCTATTCTAACCAACAAAAAGTAAAATTTTGATAAGTCTATGTAATGGTAAATACAAAATGGTATCAACCAAAATATACTATATGATTTGATTTTTAAAATTACTTGATTTTGAGTTCAGAACTGAATTTAAGCTGTTTATTTAGTCTTATTGCTAAACTTGAGATAATTCTGGCATTTCCAATCCTCATCTCAAAGAAATATTATATATATTTAAATATATATAAAGAGTATTGTCAGTTCAAGAATTTGATATCTATTGATCCATAAATTATTACGTGTCTAAGGTCTTTCTTTCTTTATTTCTTGTTCTCTATTTTTCTATCATAATATATTGCATAGAAATCCACAAAAGCATAGCAGGAGAATATAGATAAATAGAAGTGGGTGAAGCCATTCCTTCTCTCATTCTTCACTTATAATAAACCTCATAGTATATGACAAAAAAATAGTGGTGCACTTGCTTAGATAAAATTTGCAAAAAAAGAAAAGAAAAAACATGTATAAAAAGACAAAAATAGTTGAATGATGCAAATAAGCCTAAACTTAATTAAGAATAAAAATATGGCATAAACTAATATTTGTACAAAAATATGGGAAATTAAATTCATAAAATTGAAAAATAAAAAAAAAATCATAAAATAAGTATTTTTTTTTGTAAACTTGTTAAAAAAAGCCATAAAACATGTAATTTTTTCTAAATTTGGCTCATAAAATGAGCAAATGCTGTATTTAGCACAATATTTATAATTATGCTTTAATGCATAAAGTACAAATTATCTCAAAAAGTTTATCATTTTTTTAAATATATATTAAAAAAGTATTATATATATAAAAAGTTAAAAAAAAATTCAATAAACGACATTAATTAGTAGTGAACAAATATATAAAAATGTAATATTTATTATGTGCCAAATTTAACAATGCTATTATTTGAGCCACCTAAATGTATTCCTATGTATGGTTCATTATAGAGGATGTATTATTATTATTATTACTATTATAAGACAAATCAGTTTTGAACCTCTATCTCATTTTTATTTAATGTTAATAATTAATTTCATAATTTTATAAATAGTAAATCTTATAATTTAATATAATGATAAGTGATATAACATTTGGATCACTTTAGGCTCAAGTAAATGAATTTTGCAATTCTGTTTGACAGTTAAGTGTGGTCGTTTCCACATGTGAGAGAAAGAAACCTATACATATATAACTAATATGACCTCTGGAAAAGAGGTTAGAAAAATAAAGATATTGTTCTGAGTTGTGTGAGGACTGAGGAGTGTGTTCGAGTGTTCTTGAGCCTGTAACCTTGACAATATATATTTTGAATCCTGAGTTAGTTCATACGATATTTCTATTTTATGAACTAAGGGAGGGAAAACTATTAGAACACAGGAGAAAAGTGAGGTATTTTATTTTTATTTTCTAAATTTTTATGCTTGATATGCTATTTGTATTAAATTAATTGTTGTTGGAACTAAATCTGTTGATATGCTCTGTTTGTAAAATTAATTTTATTGGCTCTATTGTTCAGATAAACGTTTCTTAGGATTGGGATTCAGCTATTTTGTGTTCCTTTTTTGTTTAACTAGGAGTGTACGAGACTCTTGAGCTAAGGGATGGAGGATAAGACTACCTTGGAAAAGGCGTGGTTAAGGTGACGAACACTTTCCTAGTTTCACTGCATACTTAACTGATCTATTTGATCTGCTTGTTTCTGTGGTACATGTAGGATGTTGAGAATGTGAATGCTATTATGGGTCCTTCTTTGATTGGATGTTGAGAATGAGAATGTTGAGATGTTTTTTATTATTTGACACTTTCAGCAATCATAGATGGCACTGTAAGGTTCTCTTGCTTTACACACACTCACACATGATGTCACATTCTAATATTTCCTGTTATTTATGCATAGTTTATACACGCACTTATCATATGTTATTTGGTTGCATAGATGCCTGGGTGCTTCAGTTATGTAATAATATATATTATTTTTCTCTCCAGGTACTTTGTGTTCATGGCGGTCTTTCTCCTGATATTCGAACAATTATTCTAATATATTTTTGAATTGCAAGAAGCTATTTCTATAATTATTCTAATATATTTCCCCACATGGGTTTCGATTCTACTTTCAAATTTCTATGGTTTTTGAAGTTTATTAGATATACATCAAATAACTAACAGAAAATCAGAAAACAATCCAGCCATATTTATTAACCAACCATCAATCATTATCAATTCAAAATATTCAATCAACACACAAGTTTTCTTCCTTATCTCGCCGCAGCACACAAATTTCTCAGAACCTACTTCACTAATACACACAAGTTCTCAACCTTCCGTTATCACCGCAGCACACAATAATAATAATCTCAGAACCTACTTCACTATGGATGAATATCTAAGATATTCAAAATCCTCTAACATTTGCAAAGTATTTTAACAAAAATAAAAGAAAACATACCTCTTGCAAACTGCTGCAAATAAAGTTCCCTTCAATTCTGAATTTCTAAAAGAGTTAAAGAAATTTAGAAACTTGTGTAGAGAACCCAATAAATCAAAAAGTCATGTCACAATTATCTCATATTGAAAGAACAACATGCTTATAAGATCAAAATAAAAATTACATGAACAAAGACATAGATATTATTTACATACTCAAATGATCATTGATTAAAAAATATAATAACCTCCTTTAGTTCAGTTCTTATTCTGTTTTTTTTTTTTTTTTTTGAACAAAGAAAACTAAACCATCTTATAGATTTCAATGCTTAGAAACCACTGTCTCTGTGATCACTCATTCTATGATATTGTGTGTGTTTTCCTGCCCGATCAAAAGAAAGATCGATCCATCACTAGTTTTGTGTTTTTCTGCTTGTGTTTACCTTATATTTTTGCGCTAGAAGAAGCAAATCAATGATTTCAGTATGTAGCAATACAGTCAGTGACAACAAATCCAACTACCCACCTTTCATGAAAGAACTAATTAAACACAACACACACATAGCCAATTCCTAGCTAAGAGAGAAAATCAAAGGAGGCCACACACGAATTATATATTATTTCATTACTTTGTTTGTATCCTTGGGTAAGATCGAAGCTGGTTAGAATTAAGGATACCAACAACATTAAATCTGTTTAACCGTAATATACTGGGATTTAATTAAGATTACATACATGTTCAACCATGTAAGTCGTAACTTTGCATGCTAACATATATGCACAGACTGTGAATGTGAGGAGCTTATATAAATTAAAAATATTCCATAAGCAAAATATATAAACTTAAATCATATGATTAGCTGAGTTTGATTTATTATAGAATAATACTAAAATTTTAATAGAGTTTTGGGTTATTTGGATAAGTTTATTACCGTCGTACTTAGTTTGCTCTGGTAATTGTATTATTGAAAATCTCCTTCGGCTGAACAAATAACTCTTCCTCCGGCATGTACTAAATTGCCCTGTATCAATCGTATGTTAAGAACACTAAAATTAAACAACAAGCATAAAATATATATTTTTATATATGTAATAATAGCCTTTATAAATTATAAAGTATATTACCATACAATATTCAAACAACTACACGCGTATACACCACTAGTTCTTCTTACTATATGTTATACATACATATATATATTTATATATGCATGTCAATAAGAAAATTGTACAAAACTTTTTTAAAAAAAATACCTTTCAAAATAAGTTTAGTTAGGACAGAAGTTCACAATATGATATGTGGGAACCTGAGTGCAAGCCGATACCAGAGAAATATAAGATTATTGACGAAGGGATGGGACGACCTGTATTAATAACAGAGCAATGTTATATACATACATTCATAAATAATATCTATATAGATGATTAATTGTAAGGCTAATGTGGTATTTTCTATACAACGGTTGACTTTACCTTAATTGGATCTCTCTCTCTATATATATAAATTAACTTGTGGTATAATTATTGGTAGACTAAAGTTTCATTTAAAGCCACGTGGGGCAAGATTTGTTATCACAAATGGCATACATTCACTGACTTTTAATCTAAGGTCTTCAATAAAAAATAAATAAAAATTAGGAGATTATATTAAGATTAGCCAACTTGAATGGTTTTTATCCCAATTTTGATCTTCCTAATTTGTTTGGATTATTAGAAAATGAACCTAAGAAAAGTAGGTTTAAACAAATTTATAGAAATACATGAATATGATGTAAATGTGAGAATATGAGAACTAACTACGTA
Source organism: Humulus lupulus (assembly GCF_963169125.1). NCBI lineage: Eukaryota > Viridiplantae > Streptophyta > Magnoliopsida > Rosales > Cannabaceae > Humulus > Humulus lupulus. The sequence goes on along the minus strand of NC_084796.1, from coordinate 216,139,448 downwards.
AATTTCTCGAATTGTTCGGTTTTAATTTCCTTTCGAAACTAAAACTGGTATTTTTTTCCTCAATTTATTTTGTAGGTAATAGTATGATTAGGATTGTAAAGAATTGATGCAATTCCTACCAAAAAAATAATAAATAAAAATCAACAAACTACAACAGTAAAATGGAAACCCATTAAGACAATTTTTTGAAGTCTTAAGCAATGATTGTAAACATATACGAGGTAGTTTATAACATCTACCATAAAGCCAAAACACATAACATGTGCAAAATCCATATAACATATGCAACTTAATCCTAAAAAGATGCTTAAGAAACTAAAATTGATTTGAGTCAGAAGTCGACACATCTTGAAAATCACATTACAAATACTTGGCTGTGAAGGCAAAGAGTATTTAAAAACTTTGCAATCACATACAATCAATGACCAATTTTTTTTTTTAAAATGCAGCAATTTATAAGTGTTTCCTGGATTTCATGGAAAACTGTTCCGGAACCTTCTATTTTTTGGGGCTTACAAGTGTTAGAAATCTTAGGAATCAAGATAACTGAAAATTGCATTACCTGAAGTTTAAAGGATTCGCCGAACACATTAAAGGAAACACGCTTTAGATGAATGCACAAAATCTACAAGCAGAATCAGACAGGCCAATCTTTTATATAAGAAAGACTTAAGAAGTACCTAATTACAAGTTTGTTAGTTAGAAATAATGAGTTTTACTCTCACTTTAGAAATGGAAAGCTCCCAGTTTTTTTTTTTTAAATGAACTTTATAAGAAAATTTAACAACGATTAACTAATAAATGAGCACAAGGCCAGCCACGATCGGAAGAGAGTGAAAGAGACTCCTCGTCGTTGAGGCGATCGGTGAACACAAAATATAATATCAGGCAGGAGACGCAACTACTGTCCAGATGGAGAGGCAGAGAGACGCGACTCTGGAGCGAGTCTTCGTGAGGCAGAGACTTCGGTGAGGGCGGAGAGACTTCGGTGAGGGCGGAGAGACTTCGTGAGGGCGGAGGCAGAGATGAGTTGAGGGCGGAGAGACTTCGTGAGGGCGGTGAGGCAGAGATGAGTTGAGGGCAGTGAGGGCGGTGAGTCTTCGTGAGGGCAGAGAGGGTGGAGAGGGCTTCGTGAGTGAGAGATGGAGGCTGAGAGAAAGGGTAACTTAGAGAAAGGCTTGAGAAAATCTGAGAGAAAGGGAATTTTGGCATAAATTCATTTTGCCGCCTCGGATTTTAATCATATGGCGCCAAAAATTTTAATCCCCACTATTCATCAGTTCCGTGTTTTTTAATCCCCCATTAATAATAGCACTTTTAAAAATATGCTATTCTTTAATGTAATATATACTCAATATTGTTGTAGTGAATCATAAAGGCAAAATAATAAATAAAATAAATAAATAAACTAATCTATTCTAAAAATACTTCAGATCCTTAATCTAACATGTCATAATCTATCTCTTCGTAATCATCATTTTCGTGAGCCTAAAAAATTCCTCTTGGAAGATTGGTAAAGATTATATTATTTTGTTCTTGTGTGAATTGGAATTCCATCTTAGATATAAATCTTATTATGAGAAAATAATATCTCATAGTCGCTAGTACTTCATCATCAGCGTCTATTGTCTCCCATATTTCTTCCAAAGCAGCAATTACAACAGGAAAATCTCTAAAAAGCCTAATTACTAAAATATATTGCTCCGTAGCTTTGATCATTATTTGCTTAGTTTCTTGGAGAAGAACTATTTGATTATGGAATGTAAGAAATCTCCGAGTGATTCTCTCCAATATTCCTATGGTATCTATTGGTTCTCTAATCCTTTTTAAGGCTTTAATGACTCAGATATCGTTATATGATAAAGCTCCATCCATATCTTAACTGAAAACTTAAGACTAAAACGTTAGATATAACACATAAACATAATAACTAAAACATAAATACTTACATTGGGCGGTTAGATACAGAGCTCGAGTGTGTGTATCAAGGAGAATTTCATGAAAAATGGATCGTTGCTCTGATACCAACTGTAACGACCCAACTATCTATGAGACTTAGGTCATTAAACCTACTAGACATAACTATAACCCTGAAGAAACATACATAAGAAAATTCATAACTTTATTGAAAACTTAAAAAAATAATATTTGTAATACATAAATGAGCTCATTGTTTTAAAATAAAACATAACTTTAAATAAAATTGTTTACAAAGCTCAATGCGGAAAAATACATAAAAATGTAATTTAAAGAGACTAAAAAAAAAACGTTGTCCTCGAATCGACACGCAGCCCATCCACTCCATTCACCTCCATACACACACCAAGCTTCCATGAATCCTTTTGCCTCTACATCACACTAAAAGAAAAGGAGTGAGCCTAATGCCCAGCAAGGAAAAACTAACATAAACATAACCATCATATCATAACATATAAGACTACACTAATAATGGCCATTATGACATGTGAGAAACCATCTACGTCCCGTGTCTAATATTTGAGGTAGGGTAAATCATAACATAACATATTAAAACATAAACTTATCATAACATATTATACATAACATAACATAAAGGCATAACATATCATACAAACATACAAGATCTAGCCTATTTTCCTTACAAAAACCGGGATATGAGAACAAATGCGAGGCTTGGAATACTCCTAAAACCAGTAATAGAACAGTGAGTATTTCTAGAGGAAATAGATAAAAAGAATAGAACTAAACCACCAAGAGAAAACTTACTGAAAAGACACCTTAAGTTCAAAGAACTTAAAATCCTAACCACAAAACCATAACAAAAGTTAGAACCTTAATAAAACTAAGAGACTAAGGAATCAAACAGAATTGAACTTAACAATAAGGGTACCTTTGTTGACCTTATAGATTGGCCTAACTCCAATACTGAAATACTATAATCCTTACTTCCCAAGTGTTTGATAAAGCTTAAGAATCATAAAGCTTTTTCTTTCCCAACCCAAGTGTATCACTCTTATGTTCTCACTAGCACCTTGGATTCTGATCACAACTGAAGAGTAAGTGAAAGGGTTGGGTACTAGGTCCTATTTATAGAGGTAAGGAGTGAAACTAACCCCATTTCGATTTGAATAAAAATAATGAATTTAATTGAAGATAATTGATTTTTCGTCAATCAGAGGCTGAAGACTCGGTCAAAACTAACAGAGGTAGGTCTAAGGAGTCAAAGGTGGTTTTTAAAAATAAAAAAAATATATAAAAAAAATGATAATATGGGCGATATATCGCCCCTATTTGGCGATATATCGGCTGTCCATTTATTCCGAGTTCGTACGATCGTGCAGCGTCAACGTGTTTTTTGTATTCAGCGTCAGGCGATATATCGCCTCTAATGCTGTGATATATCGACATACGTGATTATTTTAAATACGTAATTGCACTTTTTCATCATAATTAATGTTGGATAACTATTTTTACTGAGTCAACTTACGACCCTAACAGATTTTGGTGAAGACTAAGTCTTATATTCCCTTATTTTATCATTAAAATTATAATTCCTTAATAATCATGCACATGACAAGTGTCATAATCCTATTGGCTCTATCTAAACCTTTGGAATAACCATGCTTATGACAAGTGTCATATTCGTATTGGCTCTATCTAAACCTTAAGTTATAATAATTACCATAATTATAACCAGCAATATTAATCAAACCTTATGTTATAATTAATATTCTTAAACTATAGGTTAAACTTATAAAATCCATAACTATTGCTAGGAGTTTCCAACTAAGTCCCGGTTTGAACCAAAATCCATGAAATTTGAAATACTACAACTACTACTAGCTAGCTAACTAAGTAAACATTCTGGGACTCTACATATATGGTAATTGAATTGATCCTAAAATAATATAATTAACAAAAATATACTTTAAAAAAATCATTACCTAAATAATATAAAAAATTATTTAAGAAAGAATATTTTAATATAAAAAATTATGTAAATAACATTATTATAAATAAAATAATATAAAAAATACCCTAAAACCGAAATATATATTAAAAAAATCAAGTTTTAGTGATCAATACATGTTTTGAACAATGAAAATGTCTTCTAATTATATATAAACTTTCGAAAATGTTAGAAAAAACTTTGAAAATAACCCTATAAACATACATTGAAACCCCATTAAACCCACTCAATATTTCTTCATTTTTACCTCAAAACTTCAAAATAAATCAATATTAAGTATATTTACATGATTTAAAGCTTTAATATGAAAGAAAATGAAAAAAAAACAAACTAAAATGGTCATAATGGGGCTTACCCGTGGCTGGGGACGGTGGTGGAGCCGCGTGATTATGCCTCTGTCAAAGGGAAAAATTCGAAATGAGAGGGAGAAGGTAGGGTCTCGGCCAGATTAATCAAGGGGAAAGGTTTTCTCCGCGCTTAGATAGCCAAAACCGCAGAGAAAAGTCCCCAGTTCAAACTTTTAACTGCGTTTATTTTTTAAAACCGCAATAAAATAGGGCTCGGACATTAAATATAATATTTTTGACTCATTCAAACCTTTTCTCTGCACTTTTTATTTATTGTTCAAAAAAACTCGCAGAGAAAGCCTATATTTGTAGTAGTGAATGTTGATAATAATGTTTAGGTTGGTATTTTGATTGGTCTTGAAGCATTGGATTGGTAGTGTAAAACACTCCCTAATTGTTTTCTTTTATAAAACATCACTCAACTCTTAGTTAATAAAAAAAATATCATTTTAGGGAAAATCTCAGTGGGGCCTTAGTAAAACATGCATACTGGGCCCAATAGTTGAAAAATAAAAACAATGTGTCATTATGCAATATTTAGAAATAAAATAAAATAAAATTTTAAGTCCCATTGACGTAATTAAAAATAAAATTCATGACATAGGTTCTTTTATTCTTGGCGCTCATATTGATCGTTGTACGTTCATAGACACCCCACGCCATACATACTTAGACGTCAGAACTCCTCACATCACAACGTGTGCCAATGAGAAACCCTATTGTCAACGTGAAAAGGGGAAAGTAAGGGGGTGAGCTAAAAGCCTAGTAAGGAAGTACAACAATACCACAAAATCAAAGAAAACACAAGAATAACATGTATCGTAAACCAGGGCAAAACATAACATCTTCATACTCATAGTTTATAATCATAATCATAAATGTAATCGTAGTCATACATCACAATCACACATCATAAACACACTCTTTGTGATCATGACACCTCTATTGTCCATGTCACATCTTGAGGCAACCAGTAAAAACATCGGACGGTAAGACCTCTTCTACGAGGTAAATAGGATCTCAGGTCCTTCAATAACCTCGGTGCGTTCACCCTTTGAGTTATGTCATATCATTAGTAACTCCTTTGTTGCGTCGCATTCGGTACGCTAGCAAACTTTTCTTTACATTCATCATACAAAGCACGTGTCAGAGTTCACACAAAAACATAGAAATTACACATTTCATAGCACTTGAATTATCGTAGCATATCAAATCATAGAATTTACACTTTTCATAAAAATTTATTTCTTGCAACATAACAAGTCATACCTTTCATAGCACAATACATAGAAAATTCTTTCTAAGTTCCTTACCTCAGGTCCAAGCAAGATAAAGTGTGAAAATGTCACAACGAGCCTATAATGACAATCTAATGTTCGTCTTTAAAATCACGTAAGAATACCCATGCCCAACATACATACCCCAAGTGTGCATGAGTCATGCACACGTGGCACAAGTTGCCCTATAATTACAAACATAAAATAATTTTACATAAAATCATAAAAGAATAATTCTAGTTCTACCCATCAATTCTTCATGGTTACAAAATAAAAATCATATGTTTGAATAATAGGCGTATTTTTTAACGTAAAAGTACACTTGCATGTAACATGCATATGTTGGAGTGCTCTTAAAATTTAACGTTTAAAGTCGATAATTTCTACATGCTTATCTTATTACCATTTATTAAAAATTCAGCAAGCATAATTTATTTACCACTTAGTTATTACTTCATCATTTCTTTAACCACATATTTTTCATTCAAAACATTATTACAAAATTTAATTTTCTCAAATAATTCTTTTAGCCTTTTCATTTCTCATGAAATAATAATCCCATCTATTATTAAATAACAATTATAAATTTTGACAAAATTTGTAGTTACTTATAATGACTAAATGAATTTCTTGGTTGCTTTTAGAAAAATATATTTTTTCTTACTTGTCATAAAAAAACTACATATTTATAAGTGTGAAAATACATATATAAAGTATGGAAAAATTTACATTTTTCATACATAAAATTTAAGACTTAATTTATTGGAGTATATGTTTTACAAATCTTAATTAAAAATATATTTTTTCTTAATAACCAAAAATTCCAGCAAGCATATTATTTGATAAAAATCATATAATTGAATTTAAACCATGTTCTTTTCACAAATTATGTAAAAATCCTGCATGTTAATTATTTTGAATAAAAGCTTATTATCATGTGAAATATAATGCCCATTACTTACATAAAATCAAAATATTATTTTAATGCTTCATTTGTGAATTAAAAAAAAATCATTTAATATCAACACTACCAAATAATTAAAAAAAAACAATGATCTTACAATTATCAAAATTGCCACTTTAATCATACGAAGACATAACCTAACATGTTTCTACACTTGAACAATTCACGAATATATTTAAGCAAGAAAAACCATCATTAAAAACAATCCTACCCCACAATGCATGCTCATGTTGAATCCTATACAACCTAATAACATGAATTATTCCAATTAACAACATGCCCATTACTCCAAAATTTAAAAACAAAGTCAAGAGAATCAAGAAAGTTCAAAATCCTTTTATTCAAGCACTAGGCCGAAACCTACAATATGTTTTATCTCTTGTTGCTTCCAAACCCAAACAAAACCTAGCATGCTCCTATGATCACCAATGACAACATGTAGTTTCAATAACATAAGAAAATAACCCAACCATGCAAAAAGGACCCCTAGGCCGAAATATTCATAGTCAAACAACTCAACTCTTTTGCACGCTTACAAGAATATGAAAGAAAACAACACAAACCCTAAAACATACTATAAGGCCGAAACATACACCATTCCCATTCTTTTTTCCATTTATCAATTTAAAACCTAACATGCCTTTAATCAAAACATATCATAGCAATATAATTATTCCTTGTAGCAACAACAATAGAATAATTCAATAAACTACAACTTCAAAATAAAAAAAAAACATTCCAACATCAAAAATCAATATCCTTATGAAAACAAAACAACGAGAACAAAAGTGACAAGAACAACCACCATAAGGCAAAGTTTCCATTACCTCTCTTGCTAGAACACAAGGACCCAAACAATGGCCACCACCTTGACCAAACCCCTTAGGGATTTTCTAATACACCACACAAAAGAAATGAAAACAAACCATGATCTTAGATTCAAGAAGAGGTGGAAACTAACAAAATCACTATGAACCAAATACTTACCCTAGGGATTTCTAACCCTAGCCTCCAATCGTCTATGTTTTTCTAACCCTATTTCCTTCTATACTCGGCCAAAGAAGGCTAGTTCACACACCATCAAATCTCATTTACTTACCCAAACAATAATAAGACAATATTGCCATTTCCCTTAATGTAATAAAGTCCATTTTAAAAAAAAAATATATTGGTTTTTCTATAAATTTAAAATTGGAGAAAAGATGACAAATGAGGAAAAAGGAAAGTTTGCACTCTTCCAATCTTGGCCTTTCACACTACACGCCCCTCTCTCTATTTCCTTCCTTGCCTTTTATTTTTAATTACTTAAATAAATTAATTAAATGGAAAGAAATAATGCATATGAAAAATATTGCATGCTCACCACGTACATGCACACACACAAGTACTGAAGTGCATTTGTAACGCCCTGGTTACCCCAGAACAGTTACAGTAAACAGTGAACCAGAAATTTGACCCGCTACCCGAGTCCTTTGGTTAAAACGTGATCTAAGTGTTATTATCAGGTTAAGGTGAAAAACCAGTAAAAAGGAAAGGATACATTTCATTAAGTAAATAAACTGCTCATGAGCCATTCAAAATGTTTACAAGTTGTTTATAATACAAAACGGTCGCTGCTGTTTCAAATTTATAGTTACCGCCGACCTAAGTGGAAAAAATAGGGTAAACCCCTAGTCCCTCTGAGAACTCCGTGACCGTGGTGGTCAAGCGGCCAAATATGTACACAACATCGCCTAAGCTCTCCACTCAAGGTTGGGTGAGCTTCTCTTTCCCTTTACCTGCACCACATAGCACCCATGAGCCAAGGCCCAGCAAGAAAACACAATAAAACATGATATAATATCAGCAATGATCATAATAATCATCTAGGACCATCAGTCCAAAACAGATAGATGACAGTAGTAAAAGTCATAAAAGCGGGTACAACTCCCTTTGGCCATGTGACGATAGGGTCACCAGGGCTTAAATGATAAGTTATCCCCTCATAAGTTTGATCAGGATAGGTGTATGGTGAATGGTCACCAACATAACCTTCCTCCCGACTCTACAGTCGTAACTATGGAACTTCGTTCCCCAGCCATGTGACAAACAGTCACCGGGGCCCTATGCCCTGGCTCTGAGTGCTAGTCTTAGACTAGTTAAGCGCTTATACGTTCATCGACCTTAGGGTCGGTCCAGCACTAATGCCATAGAGCCATTCAATGCTGATATTGATTAGATCTAATCTTCATTTGGCCCGACGTTCATAACGCTCCGCCATTTCTGACTCTTGAGTCAGTGTCCCTGACTAGTCAGTGCCATAGACAGGTAATCAACATTCACTAGCATTTAATATGCAATCCATGTCCACATATATCAACCAATATGCTTCAATAACAAACCATGCCTATCATATACATATACAGGGTGGAACTGTATTCATAAACGGTTTTCTTACCTCTGGTTCGAGTGAAAGTTATTATAAGAACGACCCCTGAGAACGATCAATCTTTAAATTCCTGGACCATCACCTGGTCATAACCAAAATATAGGATTCATCAATGAATATGATAAAAAAGGGTTCCCAAACCAAAACCTAGCCTCCGAGACATCAAACACTACTTAAGCGGGTAATAGGTTCGACCCCGAGGCCTAAGGCTTGAATCCCCAAGCTAAAAACCCCATTCTGGCCAAAAATTCCCTAAGGGTCGCGGCCCTCCCTAGCCGCACCACGACGCGCCCCTCAAACAGAGGTGGCCCTCTCTGTCAGACACCATGGGCCGCAGCGCACCACAGCCATGCCGCGGCTCAATACCCAGACCAGCCAAAACCCCAACACGCACCAGCTCGACTTCCCCTGCATTTTACCTTGGAACCAAGCCTTCAAATCAGCTCCAAACCTCCTCCAAACACTCAATTCAACCTCTAAACATCACCTATAACTCACCCTCATCAAAATCCAAGCTAAACATCAATCAAAACCTCCATAAATCCAAACTATCATAAAGAAATCACAAACTGAAATCTTAAACTAAAACAGAGTAAAAGCCAGAAACTTATAACTGAACTCACCTTAAATCCAAGTTTGAACCTCCTTCAATGGCTGAACCAAGTCTACAAACCCAGCCCCTTGATTTCCTAGCTTGAAACCTCACTTTGAGCTCAAAAACTCCAAAGGAGAGATGGAGGAGAATGGTGTACGGGATGGAGAAGGAAGACCCTGTTTTGCTCTGTTTTGTTCTATATGCTTCTATAGCCAACTTAAAGGTCATATAAATCCTACCAAATGACCTAAATGCCCCTAGGTCATTTAAGGCTTCTAAAATCATTTCAAGGGTAAAATTGGTACTTTCCACTTATCCCGTTAATCATAATTAACGCTTCCCAATTCCCGCTAATCTCAATATTCTCAAACATCAATAATTCATATCCCGTTACCCTATAATTCCCGGTAACGCTCTAACCATTAAAAGCTCCCCGAGACTCACCCCGAGCCCCGAGCTTAAACCTGTTATGACCAAACCGATAAAGTATACCTAAAGATCGTCTCATGCCGAAATACTCGAACCAACCCACATTATAATGTGGCCTCACAATATATCATTGACATGCAAACAAATATACAATTATGCCCTCAACGGGCCAAATTACCAAAACACCCCTGTAAACAAATGTGGACCCACATGCATGCATTTAACATCATATTATAATATAATTCTCATAAACATTCATAAATTCATTTAACTGCATAATCATACAGTTATGGCCCTCCCGGCCTACTAATCCAGCCATTAAACAATATTAGGGAATCCGGGGCATTACAACATTTCTACTAACCATGAACCATGGTGCACTCAACCAAAACTCATGAAGTTACAAATTAAAATAATTAAACAAAACAATTAACAAATTAAATTCACATAATTCTACCAAACAATTAAAAAAATTAATTTCCTTACACTTAACAGTTCAAAAAAAATAAAACACAAAATTAATTAAACTAAAAAAAATTATTTTGGTGCGCTACAATATACCCTCCTTAAAAGGAATTTCGTCTTCAAATTCTTTCTTACCAAATAACTCATGGTATCTTTCCCTCATGTCTTCCTCTAGCTCCCATTATGCTTCTCTTTTCGTCCCATTCTTCCACAATATGATAACTAGTGGAATCCTTCTGAATCTCTACTCCTTGATTCCCTTTTCGATGATATGCTTGGCTGTTCATCGTAACTCAGGTCCTGCTTCAGTTGTAACGGTTCATAACTTAGAACATGAGAGGGATCTGACATGTACTTATGCAACATCGAGATGTGAAAGACCATATGCGTTTTGACTGGTGCTGGGGGCAGTGCTAAATGATATGCAACTTGCCCAACCCTGTCCAAAATCTCAAATGGAGCTATAAATCTCAGGATCAATTTCCCTTTCTTCCCAATATGTATAACACCCTTCATTGGCGAGACTCTCAAGAGCACAAACTTGTCGACTAAAAATCGATGTCCCTTCTCTTAAGGCCGACATAGCTCTCTTTCCCACTTTGAGCGATAAGCATCCTTTGGCGAATATTCTCAATTGCCTCATTGGCTTCCCTAACTGCCCCGGGGCCTAAAACTTGCTTCTCCCCATCTTCATCCGAATGCAAGGGAGATCTACATTTGCAGCCAAAATCATCTCATAGGGAGCCATTCCAATATTGGACTGATAACTATCGTTATAGGAGAACTCCATCAGGGGTAGATATTGATCCAAGACTCTGAAAAGTCCAACACACAACATCTCAACATATCTTCTATGATCTGAATAGTCCTCTCAGATTGCCCATCGTTCTGGGGATGAAAAGTGATACTGAACTTCATATTTATACCCATAGCTTTCTTCAATCCCTTCCAAAAGTTCAATGTGAACACTGACCCTCGATCAAAATTAGTCGACTTTGGAACCCCATGAAGTCTCACTATCTCACTCATACAACTCTGCATACTGATCCGCCGAGTAGGTGGTCTTAATTGGTAGGAAATGGGCAGAATTATTGAGCCTGTCCACTATTACCCAAGCAGAATCATGCTGTTTTGTTGTTCTAGGTATCCCTACAACAAAATCCATGGTTATGTCTTCCCATTTCCATTCCGAAACATAGAGAGGCTGAAGTAGTCGGGCTGGCCTTTGGTGTTCTGCTTTGACTTGCTGACATGTCAAACACCTGGCAGCAAACTCAACAACATCTTTCTTCATTCCAAGCGACCTATAAAACACTTTAAGGTATTGGTATATTTTTGTTGATCTTGGATGTAAGGAGTAGGTTGTTGTATGCGCCTCTTTAGTAATACTTTCCTTAATCTTATCATTGTTAGGCACACAGATCCTATCATTATATCGTACTAATCCACCGTTAGACATAGTGAAGTCACCGCTACCACTTTCCTGTACCAAAGCCTCTTGCTTCATTAGGGCCTTCATCCACTTTCTGCCCTTCTTTAATATTTTCCAATAGGGAGGACTGTAGAGTGAGGTTTGCTAGGCCTCATGTTACTAACTCAATATTGATGTTTATAATCTCTTTCTTCAGAGGTTTCTCTATTTTGCTCAGAGCTGAGACACTCCCATGTCCTCGCCTACTCAATGCATCTGCCACCACATTGGCCTTTCCTAGGTGGTATAGAATTTCACAATCATAGTCTTTTACTAATTTTAACCACCTTCGTTGTCTCATATTCAATTCTTTCTGAATGAAGAAGTACTTCATACTTTTGTGATCGATGTAAATTTCACACTTATCTCCATAAAGGTGATCTCTCTATATTTTCAGTGCGAACACCACTGCTGCTAATTCAAGATCATGGGTGGGATATCTCAGCTCATTATCCTTGAGCTGCCTTGAAGCATAGGCTACCACCTTCCCATTCTGCATCAATACAAAACCTAAACCGTTCTTAGATGCGTCAAAATACACCACGAACTTCCCACCCTCTATGGGAACACAAAGGATAGGTGGAGAGATCAACTTATCCTTCATAGTGTGAAAGCTTTCTTCGGACTTCTTCATCGAAGTGAACTTTTGGTGTTTGCGGGTTAAGTTGGTCAAGGGTTAAGCAATCTTAGAAAATCCTCGAAAAACTTTCGGTAATAACCCGCTAACCATAAGAAGCTTCAAATCTCTGAGGCTTTCCTAGGTTGGGGTCAATCTCTAATGGCCTCGATCTTTGCTGGATCCATTATAATTCCAATCTTGGATACTATATTCCCTAGGAATCTCACTTGTTCCAACAAAAATTCTCACTTAGAGAACTTGGCATATAGTTGATGCTCTCGTAGTCTATTGAGCGTCAACCTCAGGTGTTCCTCATGCTCTTCCTTAGTCTTTAAGTAGATAAGGATGTCGTATATAAACACCACTACAAATCTATCCAAGTAGTCCTTAAATATTCTGTTCATCATGTTCATGAATGTCGCTGGGGCATTAGTGAGCCCAAAAGACATCACTAGGAACTCATATTGTCGCGAGTCCTGAAAGCTGTTTAGGAATGTCTCCTTCCTTCACATTCAACTGATGGTACCTCGATCGCAGATCAATATTTGATAACACTATTGCCCCTTGCTTTTGATAAAAAAGGTCATCTGTCCTGGTCAAAGGATATTTGTTCTTGATCGTGACCTTATCGAGTTCTTGGTAATCGATGCACATTCTCATACTTCCATCATTCTTTTTCACAAACAAGAAGGACCACTGAACAATATAGGGGACACTCTGCCTATGAGGGCTTCCTCTCACTTTGATTACCTCCCTTGGGGATTGTTAAGGGGTTTGGAGCCCGAGAACAATCCCATTATCAGGGTATGGAGCCATAATCATTTCAAGTATAACTATTGAGGGACTACTTCCTATGGGTCACCACTCCCACGGGGCTATAGTATCAATGTTGAAGTTAAATAGGAAGTATTTTTCAACATTTCCCGAACCTTAGGATCCTCTTGAATAACATCAACACACCAGAGCCTTCTTGTCTAAACTTCGTTGCTCGTCTCTTTGATATCCAATGAAATCAAGATGAGTCGAGCTGTGGACGCTTTCAGTTTCTCTGATCACTTATGTTGTTTCATCCTGCTATAGTTTCCTTTTAACAAATCTTGTGATTAAAATAAACTAGAGTAAACAAGTGAGTGAACTACGGGTGTAGGACACAAATGATAAGGGGTTTGGGGGGATGTGCCCCCTAAAACTAAGCTGGGAATGAAGGAATGGACTTCGGGGGCTCTCTCATAGCACCTAAAGCAGAGGGAGTGACTGAATGACCCAGTGCATCACAGATTGGGGGACTCATACCCATGAGTCCCAAGGGACATTTATAATGTATTGAGAATCTCAATAGCAGCTATGAAACACCTAGAGATGTTATAAGAATAAAACATAAGAAAGGAAGTTCACTAAAATTCTCACTGAACTAAAACCATCAAAAAAGCATGTTGCATCATGCTTCGAGCTTCCAATGCCGATATAATTGGTGTATGAAATCCTGTCCTTCCTCTGGTCTTAACTCTACGGTCTTTTGTCGTTAGTCTATCGTTGCTCCATATTTGGCTAACCAATCTGTGCCAAGTATAACATCATATTCTGGTATGTCTAACTCTATGAGATCTGTTGGGCACTCTCTGCCCTCAACTATTATAGGAGCTGACTGTAACCACCTAGTTGACGACATGATGGATCTTGATGGTAACATTATACTAAAACTATGCTCAAATAGTTTACAAGGCATGCCCAGTTTATCAATTATATTCATAGCAACATAAGAGCGAGTCACTCCAAAATCAATGAGGATATTACATATCATACCAGAAATAGAGAGCTGACCTGCGACCACGGTGTTATTGTTGGTTACTTCCTTTTGGGTCAATGCAAAGACTCTTGCTAGCACTAGATTGTTGTTACTGCCTTGCCCTGCTCTGAATTTCCACTGTGGGTAATCTTTCTTCAGATGGCCTAGCTGACCGCACTTGTAACACTTATTAGTGCAGGCCTAACATTCTCCCAAATGTCGACTAAAGCATTTAGGGCAGTCGGGGTGCTCAACTTTGTTGTTTTGGTGATTTTCGCGGTTACAATCATTGTTGTGACTATTACGGTTGTTATGATTGTTGTGATTGTTTCCATTCGTGGTCAGGGGTCTAGGCCTCTTATCATTGCCACTGCTCTGTCCTTCATGGGCCTTCCTCTTGCTGCTCTCAAGGAAGCCCTTGTTTCTGTTGGCCTCCCTTCTTGTAGCATTATCCTTCCATATGTGGTCCTCCAAGTACTCTGCTTCAAGTGCCTTGTCCAAAACTTCAGCATAACTAACAACCTCAGCACTAGTCATCTTGACATCTTTAGCAATCATAGGCTTAGCTCCCCTCATAAACCTTTGGACCCGCATGGCCTTGGTTGGTACTATTTTTGGTGCAAATGTGGCCAGCCTATCAAACTTCTGAGTGTAATCGGTAATGGAAAGGTTCCCTTGAACAAAATTCACAAACTCATCCACCCTGGTTGCCAATATAGCTGCACTGTAGTACTTTTTTTTTTCCAAATGCTTGAACAAAATCTACCCAGGTCATAGTGTTCAATTCACAAGTCTATTTCACCACATCCCACCATATCCTTGCATCCATCTTGAGTAGGTGAGCTGTACACGAAACCCTTTGATGACCGTTCAACTCTAGGTGGCCAAAAATAACATCTACCATAGGGTCCACTTTTCCTTAGAAACTGTAAGGATTAATTCCCTAAAAACATGTCATGACATTTTATTGAATTTAAATAAAAGGACAATTTTATTATATTTGAATGTTATAATTATTGTTTGAATTAATTATATTCTAGTATCAAGAAAATTCCTCATTCATTCACGATAATATGATCTTGTATTAGTATGAGAGAATTAAGATCATATATAATGAATAAAATAGTCAGTTTCATATTAAAGTATGGAATCTTTAATGAATGGTTACTAGTACGGTTTGCTAAGCATACGAGATGCGAGTAGTATAGATTATGATTACCGATGTCGATAGATATCTTAGTAAGGTGTTGTATATAATAGAGATTATATATGACAGGACTGATGAGAATTAATTATCTTTATAAACTTTTTGCTGGACATAACGATTTAATTCTTATCATAATAGATGATCATTTGTAGATCAGTCTAAATTCTGAGTATTCATGAACTCATGTTTATGTTTATTGGATCTTTGGATTCATACGTTAAGGTCTCTTAGTATAATGAGGCTAATGACTTTTGTTTTGGAGATTCGATATCAAGGATGGCTGGGAACATGAATTACAATAATGGAATCCATACTTTCCTAACGGATCAAATATTGGTTTCCTTAAGGGTTAATCTGGAACTAAATAGTTATTGAGCTCAAATCTATAATTTGATTATAGATTAAGTATTCCCTAGTGAATAAATAGTACTTAATGATCAAGAGGTAATTAGAAGGGTAATACGATACTTTTGACAAGCTCTAATTAATGAACTAATAAATGGAGGACATAACTACATTTATTGACTAAAATAATGGACAACAAGAGGAAACTCAGTAAATATAATTCTATAAATCCCTAGAGTGCAATTCCATATTTATAGTGGAGTAATCATGGAATTAATAAAGAAGATTATTAGATTAAAGAGTTTAATTAATAATTTGGTTTATTCGAGCTTCGTATTATAGGTCCATGGTCCCTAGATCACCTTTGTCCTACACTATCAAAGGGAAGGATGTCAAAAGAATGATTTGTAGAGAGAAGGACTTAATTGCAAAGGAATTAATTTTCCAGGGCAAGGAAACAATTATGTGATAGTTATGGGTAATTGATTAATTATGAATTAATTAATTATTTAACTATATTGTTTTTAATTTGAAAAACTATAGGTTAAAATTAATATTAATCTTGTTTAGATTAGTACATAGAATAATAAATATCTTATTTAGAATATGATATTTATTTAATTATTTTAAAACTGATATTTTAAGATAAAATTAATTTATATTTATATCGAGATAAATATATAGTCTTAAAAGTTGATTAAACAAACAAATGATAAAAATTAGAGAAACCCTAATTGATGTGGGAGACACATTCACTGTATAGTGAGTGTGTGGCGCCACACACATGGATTCCCCATCCCTGGAATTTAAATTTTGAATTTCAAATTATTTGTATAATCAGTTATTTAATTATTATTTTTAAATATGATTTAAATAAATAATTAAATATAAATATCAGATTATTTTTAATTTGAATTTTATTTTTAATAAAATAAAGATTAATTAATTAGATTTATTATCTTTATAAATCTGATAGTACGATACTTTCATGAAAGGGGTTTTCATTAAGGAATTTTTAAGTGATTAAAAATTAGACTCTCTCTCTAAGAAAAGCGATAGTTTTCTAAAACCCCGAAAACTATTCATTACTTCTTCTCTCAGTCAAATCTCTCTAGATATCATGTGTTGAGTACATCTAGAGAGTCACACAAATCAACCTTTTGAATCCTACGTGCCCACACACGTCCTTGTGTGTTTGAGGAATGGTTTGGAAAAGATCAAGGTGTGAGCTTTCAGAACACTGGATAGGAAGATCATTGATTTTATACAAAAAGATTTAATGATACTTGATAGGCTACAAGAGGTAATCCCTGATCTATTTTGCATGTGATTTAATATTTATATATGTGTATGATTCAGGCTGGTATTAACAATTATTAAAAAGGGTCCATATATTGCTCTGTGTACCTCTTATTTGATCATTTAATACCAACAATTGGTACCAGAGCATTGTATACATATATATTAAATAATGTGTGGGTTTCTTTCATTTGTTATATGTATGTTTATATGTATATTGAATGGATAGATATGTTTTTGAATGTATGATTGAAAGATGAATCGTTAATTATATGGTGCTATTGGGTTAGGAATTTTATTGCTTTTATAGATCTTGTGTAAGCCATAAAAGACATAGGATTTTTGTAATTTTATTTTTGAAATATAATTTGAAAATCTGTACACAAAGAAAAAGATAAGGACTCGAGCCTAGGGCCCGAGCCTTAGCCGCACGCACTAGCCCCGCAGCTTCTCGAGCCCACTCGTCCACCTTCCCTGCATCTCCCTTCTTCATTTTCGGGCAGTCTTTCTTGAGGTGTCCGACCACCTCGCACACATAACAGGCCTTAGCCTGACATTTGCCCGGATGGCGTCTTCTGCACCTCGTGCACTCCGGATAAACCCTCTAGGTATCACCACCTCCCTGACAGCCACCCTTAGTACCCTAACCTCTCCTATCAGGACTAGGAACGGTCGAAGCATCAGGGGTCTTCCTCATCAAATCACTGGGGCCTCCGCCCCTACCAGAACTAGAATATGGAGGCACTGCCCTGCGACCCTACCCCCTCGCTGCACTCTCTCTCCATATCTTATTTTCTGCTTCCTCAGCAGTAAGAGCCTTCTCCATAGCCTGGGCATAAGTTGTCCCTACAGGTACTGTTGTAATTCTTACATCCTGGGCTATCATAGCATTAAGCCCTCTAACGAATCTATCATGCCTAGCTGCATCAATAGGCACAAGATCTGGTGCGAATTTCGCAAGTCTGTCAAACTTTAGGGCATATTCTGTAATGGTCATGCTGCCCTGAACTAGCCCCACGAACTCATTTACTTTCACTGCCCTGATGGCAACATTATAATACTTCTGACTGAATAGGTCCTTAAATCCTTCCTAAGTCAAAGCAGTAACATCTCTGGTCCGTGATGACACCTCCCACCAAATTCGGGCATCCTCCCTTAGCATATATGTGGCACAGGCCACTCTGTCATGTCCCTCCACCCTCATAAAGTTCAGAATTGTAGTAATCATGGTCATCCACTGTTTAGCCTTTAGTGGATCAGGTCCTCCCTCAAAGATCCGGGGATGCTGCTTCCTGAACCGCTCATACAACGACTCCCAACCTCTACTGACTATACAACAGGTACCACTGCCGGTGGCACAATTGGGGCAACACTCCTTGATGGATCCTGCTGTCGTAGAATTCAAATCTGTTCATCTTGGCTCTGTAGCCAAGCCTGCATGTCTGCCATAAGCTGCTGCCAGTTCTCAGGGACTGGCGGAGGGGTCTGGCCCTGGTCATCATCTCTAGTCTCAGACCTGTTGCCGGCCAGTCGCGTAGATTTTCTTGGAGGCATAGTTATCCAAGTCAATGTGCAATTAACGATTCGACAATCAAACTATGATGACAGGGTAATAATACTTCTGTGATCCACCATTAAAACCCCAAACATTCACAAGCAATCAAGGTATAACAATTCATCTAATTATCCGAATATTTATCCATATACTCATTCACATGCATAGCAATGCTAATAAGCATGCCCTGACATCATCATGCAATAGTCAAGGGCCAGGCCCTATCAGTATCTCATGCTCCCTATTAATCAAGTAGATATCAACAATCATATTTCATTCAAATCATTTAAGCACATAGTCATGTATACACACAATTACCAAACCCTGAGTCGAGCTTGTCTTTCGCGGCGAACGTACGTGTCCAGCCAGTCTTCAGGAACCCTTAAACCTAGGTCACTCTGATACCAAGTTGTAACACCCTGCTTAGCAAAGACCGTTACACTGTGTGTTTATAAAGGTGCAAGACTAGGGTTAAAATAGTTGAACTAGGGTTAAAATATTTTGGTCTCAAAGCTGCATTTCTTATAAATAAGCAGTATTATTTTTACATGGGATCCCAAAAGTAATAAGTTAAAGAATATTTACATAAGATTCAATATTTAAATACAGTGATTAGCCATTCTAAGTCAAAACAAACAGTTAAACATTTCTCGTCCTGTTCCATTCCTGGGCCGTGGCGGGCGAACAACTGGCTATGTACATTCATCCCCGCAGCTCTCCATCTCAAGATTGGTCCAACTTGCCTTTGCCTTTACCTGCACCATGAAGCACCCGTGAGCCAAGGCCCAACAAGAAAACACAATAACATAACACAATCATTCAATAGACAATCAGATAACTCATATCGCATAAGCATGTACTCAACAGTTCAAGCATTCACATTAATCAAGTATTCAACATACCAAGCATATCATTTCATATCAATATTCAATCCACATAAGATTACTAGGGTTAACACCCTTAGGCTATACCCTCTATTTACCCCACTGACTCTGGCCCGCTTAAACCGAGCTCAGTGAATATTAAGCTGCCCTCGGCTACAAGTGGCCGAGCCGCGCCCTGTGTGCAAGTATAATTTACTGCACCCTTAGGTTGTTTACCACATGTCCCATGGCGTAATACCACCTATGACATTATACAGATATCGAGAGCACTTAGTCCCATCACAAACACATAACCGAGTGCAATTTTCTTACATTTAGATTTGCTAGCTTTGTTCAATTTGATCCTCAAGCACGATCCCTCTCGAGCCCTAGGGCACACCTAGTCACAACCATAAATAAAAATCATCACCAAACCTCAAGTCCAAAACCTAGCCTCAGGACCAACCCCGAGCTCTCGAGAAGCCCTAATTCCACCAAACGGGGTGGTGGAATCGAACCCCAAACCCCCGGGCAAAAACCCTTGAAATTAACCCAAAAGCCCCTTTTTGGAAACAGGGTAATGCTAAAGTTCTCTAAAGGGACCGCTACAGCGCTACAAACAGAGCCAAAAGGCTCAGAAACCTTAGGGCCTCGCGCTACAACGCCTAGTGACTAGCGCTGTAGCGCTAGTCACAGTACAACCCTGTATAGCATTTTCTCCTTCGAATTTTCCCAAGCCAAACCTACTCAAAACCCAACCAAACTTCAAAGCAAGCCTTCCAACATCCTCCACTCATCCCAACCATCCTAGCCACACATAACTCAAACACATGCACCCCAAATCAAGGAAATCACCATGGGTGAACCTAAAGTTCAAAAACTCAACAAAACAGCAGCTGAAACCATAGAAATTAAACTAGAATTCCTTACCTTTGCTAGATGAGCTTAGCCTAGGTTATCTTCTTCACTAGCTTAGCCTTCAACTCCTCAAAGCTCAGCCTCAATTTCCCTAGATTTCCCACCAAAGCTCAGCTCAAAATCCTTGTTTACATAAAACCAGAAACTGATGAAAAAAACAACCTTAGACCTTACCTCAAGTGGATGGATTACTCTTGCTATCTCCTTGCAAAGACCTCAAACCACACCAAAGACCTAGCCTCAAGCTTCTGCCCAGAATCTCCTTGAGTTTCAGCTTCAAATTCCTTTATGTATTGAGGTAGAAGCCTAAACCGAATGGGAGAAGATATGGTCTTTATTTTCCTTCTTTCTTTTTCTTCTTCTTTTCTTTTAACTTCCTTCAGACTCTAGACTTTCCACTAAGGCATAAAGAAATATAAATCTTATCCCTTATAAGCCAAATGACCAATTTTCCCTCCCTTAATTCCTAAGCTTCTAAATCCACCTAGGGGCCTTTTGGTCATTTCACCCAATTCCCGCTAATTCCTCGAGTGTCTCAAATATCTACCACTTACTTCCAGACACCTAACTAATCACCAATTATATTTATCAATGTCAAAATTGACCCCAATATATTCTCTAAATTCCCAGAAATACCCCAGGCTCGCCCTGAGCCGGGTATAAATCCCTGCCGTGACTTTTTCGCTAAACCGCTCACTAGGATCGTCTCGAGTCACAGATTACAGATATATCCACATAATAATGTGGTCTCGACAATTTATCGCAAATATATACAGTTATGCCCTCAATGGGCCAAAATTACAGTTATGCCCTTCTAACCTAATCAGGGCCTACATGCATAGTAATACACATAGTCATGCATCACAGATATTAAATAGTCATATAACATGCGTTTAATTATTAAATCGCATATAATCCAGTTATTCCCTCCTGGCACACTAATCAAGGCCCTTAAGCCTTATTAGTAAATTTGGGTCGTTACAATATTACCCTTCATCAAAAACGTGAGTCTCCTCTTTTCTTTTGTCATTTTCTCCCAAATGTTGACTGATGCTTTCTGTACTTGCCACCTCAGCCAATATTCCAGCTCACCCATTAAATTTCCACGTGTTCTATGTGCCCAAAAACTGCCTGATCAAAATGCTTCAGCAAAATCTGTTTTGTTGCAGCGAAACCTGATAATTCAGCCATCAAAAATTCAATTTAGAGTGTCACATGTTAGTTCATTCTTTGTGCAAATATTTGTCCATGAAACTACTACCTTTAACCCATTAGCTATTAAAAACTACAAAAATAATTAAACTTAATTAAGATCATAAAAACACCAAAGTTAGCTACAAAAGCTAAAAATAAAGTAACATCACCCACGATTTTCCCACAATTATAAGTTCAAAAGCACATGAAATAACTCTTTAATCAAGAGTTATCACACCCCCAAACTTACGACATTACTCGTAGAGCGATGGCTCTAAAAACAAAACACAAATAACAAAAAGACACAAAAGGCACAAAATAAAGAACAAATGACAATGAAACAACAAAGACAAATGACAACAACAGTGGAAAAACTTTGCTATGCCAATGGTAAAAAGGGGAAGACTCTCGGGAAATTTTATTTTGAATAAGAGAAATTGAATTCCAATCTTTCACAAGTTTTAAACCAAATTCTTCAAGCATTAATGTTGATGCCAAAATAGCACTACAACAAAATAGGCATTTAATGGCTACATGGGGGAGACATTGTAGACATTTAATGTCTCCCCCTAGGGGAGATGTTGTTGCAGGAGCCATCTAAAGTAGCCCTATGATGACTCCCATGGGGAGACTTTATAGAAATTTAACGTCTCCCATGGGGAGACTTTGTAGACATTCAATGTCTCCCCATGGGAGACGTCATAGGTACCTACAACGTCTCCTATGGGGAGACTTTGTAGACATTCAATGACTCATATAACGAGTCATCATTGGTTTTTGTATTTAAAAAAAAAAATTAAATAATTATTTTTAGTATATTAATTAATAGAATTAAATATATAAAATTTTTTAAAAATAGAATTAAATATATTAATTTAAAAATCTAAATTATATGCAAATTTAAATTGTGAATTTTCATTAATAAAACTGAAATGTGCATATAATATATTTTTGCTAGCTAAATATACAAAAATGTAATATTTGTTGTTAAACATACAAAATTAACAAATATTACACTAGCTAGCTAGACATATAGTAAGAAATAAAAAGTAAAAAAAAACCTAATATGTGGGACGATGACTTTGAATTATCGGTAGCATATGGTTTGCCCAGTGTTGTCGCATTTCATTAATCGGTGCTGGTGTATATGGCGTAGTGTTTAGCTACAAAAAAAATACAAAGTAAAATATATTAGTTAATTATTATTTAATTATATATACTTTAATAATAAATAAATTGTTAACTTTGTATAAATTTATATACATACCTCTTTCTTCAAGTAACGTCCAGGTCGTGAATGTTCAATGTAATCCTTCAACATCCTCATCACATAATATCCAAATGCCATATTGTCTGGTTGATGTGGATACTAATATTTAAATAAAAATACTTAATATAAAGAATATTAGTAAAATTCAACTATATATTTTTAAAATAATTGAAGTTGTAGTTGCTTACTTTAGGTTGCACAATTTCTACATTATTTGGAATCTCGAGATGTTTTGGTAGACTGGTCAGATAAAGGTTGACCCCGTTTTTATATTCAACAGATAACCTATTCACTGACATCCATTTTCTATCGATATCATCTCCTATGTCTTTGAAAAATTTAAAAAAAAAAAAAAAACTAAATAAGCATACGAAAAAATTGGGCAGCATTTCTCCTATATTAGTAAGCTAACCATTTGTCAATCTAATCAAATCCAATCGAATAAGCACAACATAATACAAATATAGTAATAGAATAATAAAATACATAATTCTAGATAAAATCGAGCAGCATTTCCCCTATAATAGTGATATAACCATCTGTGAACAACAAGTCAAACAATTCAAACAACTCACAATAAGTTTCTTCCTTATAGCTCCGTAGCACACAAACAAATTTTTCAGAACCTACTTCACTAAAACACATAGTTCTGAACCTTCTGTTATCACCGAAACACACAATTTTAATCTCAGAACCTACTTCACTATGGATGAATTTTTAAGATGTTTAAGCCCCTCTAACAAAAGTTTAATAATACTAAAACAAGAAAGAAAATAATGTATGTACCATTTGCAATTAATAGTCCTTGCTAGCAAATTTACTTCACTTTGCAAAGAGTGCACTTTGCTATTAAATTCACAACCTACAAAACTAAATTAATTAATAGTCCTTGCTAAACTTAAGGTTTTTGGTAAGTCTTTGTTCCAATTGTTTAGATCTTATTTTCAACTTCATTTCATTATAAACTTATGCTTTCTTTATGTTTGGTTTTAGGAGTTTTAATCTTGCTCTTGTCGCCAATATTCCAGTTTTTGGTAAGGATGATTAGGTAGTTTAGTATTATGACATAGTTTATGTAGTTTATGATATAGTTTATGTTTCTATGACCTAACATTTCAGGTACAATAAAGGGGTAACTGTGTCTGGACCTAAGATGTCCAATGATGTATGACGGACTATGTTCGGTAGGCTCAGTTGCAAAAAACTTTATGACGGATCTAAGTGATTTCCGGTGTATGACGGACTTTTGTCCGGGGATTAATTGCCGCCCTTGTATAAAAACTTATCTTTTTATTATATCTGACTTGTTATTATGACCCATAGTTACGATCATGATTATGACTTATGACCTATGACCTATAGTAAAGATTATGATTTATGACCTATGATTTATGAACTATGACTTATGATTTACAGATATGACTTAGAAAATGATTTATGATATGATATAGGTTATGATATGTCCTAAGGTTTATTGTTGTATGATTAGTATAAGTTTTGATATGACTTTGGTGAAATTTATGGTATGTTTTGATTATATGATTATATGACTAACTCTTGTTTGTATTTTCCATACTGGGCTTAGAAGCTCACTCCTTATGATGTTGTTATTTCAAGAAATTAAGGATAGAAAGGCCAGCGACGAGTGGGACCTAAGAGCTTCGTGATGTACTCGTGGGGACCATATAGTCGAGGAAGATCAAGCGGGCCTATTTATTTATTTTTAATAAAGAATGTGTTCTTTTAAAGTTTTATTTTTAATGTTGCTCATTTTTACATTAAAGACAATTATTTTATTTTTGTAAAACCATGGATCCATGTATTTATTTTCAAGTTTTTATTCAATAAAAGAGAAATATTTATGAATTATGATCCAACGCTGTGTTCTCGGTAATCTATGAGAAATTAGGGTGTTACAAGGGCTCGCGAGCCTTTTTTGTAGTTGTGTAGTAATCCCTTTAAATTACTTGGTATAGAGGATGGAGAGTTAAAATGAAAAATTACCATTTAATTATGAAATTACTTTATTATTCTTATAATTATTTTTTAGTAATTTTTTATGAGGCTTTATATGTAATTTAAATTAATTAGAAAGGAAGAGTCAAAATCCTTCTATTTGTGGAATGATTGTAAATGGTAGCCCCACTAGGATTCTTAGTCCTTCCACCTTTCCTCTCCCCCGTTTCTAGAAGAGAAAGCCAGAAGGTAATAGCTGATTGGCAGTATGAGTGTTAGAAAGCTGCCAATGCTGTATTGCTACCTACTCGAATCAACATTCCTCTACTAGTTTCCTCACTCCTGTGGTTGTTCTAATCTTTTAGATTGATCGGGGCTCTAATGCCATTTCTCTTCTGTCCAAAGGCCAGTTCAAGCTCAAAGATATAGGTTAGTTCTCCCTTTCGATATAAGTATCTTATTGAAAGCCTTCTTCCCAGTTTTTTCACCTTTTTTTCTCCTTATTTCTTCCCATAATCCTCTTGGTTTTTTCACCTTTCCCACCACCTCTCTCCCTCTTTCCCTCTCCATCCACCCACATCTCCCTTCTTCCAAACATAAATGGTAGCATTCCAATCCCTTCTAGTTTGTAATACATTGAAAGCACGTTTGGTCCATCAGATATCTAAAAAGACTGGACTAGTTTTGCCTTAACCTATGTTTGGTGTTGTAATTAGTCTATGGATAAAAGAATCCAGGCACAATTTAAGACCCCTAAAAAGAGATAAATTTAACCCATCAAAAGGTTGGATTGAAATAAGCCTAAGATTCAAGAAACCCTTCCGTACTCTACCTTCTCCAAGTCTGGGTTTTGCTAAAAAAATTATTGCTAGTTTGTCTTGTTTGAAATCTAAACCTTTCTCAAGCATATGAGGTTTTTTAACATTGATGAATATTTAGCCTTTTTATTTTATTTTCTTTTGTTCATTTTTATTTAGCCTGAAATTGTTGTACCTGAAAAAATACGAGCTCATTCGTTTTGATTGAGGTACAGTTGGCAGGCATTTAATGAAGATGATTAGACCTTGGAGGCTTTGCACTAGTTCCAGGATGAATAGCTTGAGCTTATACCAATCTAGGTTACTTATCAAAGGTTCCCCTAGATCGGGCCATGAACTTCTATAAGATCAAATCGCCACAACATGCAACCTCTGGTTCAAGGGACGCATTCAGCTTGTTGTAGTCTCATAAAGCACAAAAGCTTGAAGGCCAACAAACTCAGAGATTTTATGTGTAATTAATGTATTGTAATCTCTGCTTGATACATGTGCAATATCAGGCAATTAATGTATTTAAGGTATATATTTATATGTTTGGGAAGTTACTCATTCTTGTAAGTTACCAAATATTGAACGTTACCTGAAACTGCCCATTGAACCCCTATAAATATAGTAGGAGAATGGATTGAAAAAGGGACGGAATATTGTATGCAAAAACTCTACCAAAATTGTCTTAAACAATTTTTCTAGAGATCATAAATAGAATAACAAAGACTCATGGACTAGGTGAATTTTAATCACTAAACTACGTAAAATTCTTGCTTGATATTTCTTTATAGTTTCATAAGAAGCATAATTATTTATTTCAGAATTCTAATTCTAATGTTGGTGAAAAAGCGCGTCAATAGATTGGTACTTTCATTGAGAGGTCAATTAGGCTTGTCAATCTCCTATTCAAATTTTTCATTCAATCAAAATGGTGTTAACACGATTGATGCGTGACAATGAGTCGGAGAGGCTTGGGGACCATTGAGAGGTCTGTACAATCAATCCCGCTGAAGAGGGCACTTTTGTACCCCCATCGTCTTGAAAAACAACACCAAAACAAGGACGGGATCACCACGACACTGGTAATTCGTCATCCCGCCAGCACCATAGCGATCCAGGTTATGTTGGAGTCGTTGAACTGGAGAAGACTCAGTTGAGGAGCCACCTCACCCACTTCAATAGGTGTAATGACGAGATAATGTCTCAATTACCCCCTCCTGTAACTGACCATAATGCCGGAAGGAGGACAAGTTGATAACACACGACCAGATCCTATAGGAATAATTATCCTCATGTAAGCTGTTTTGTTCAGACCACAACTCATATCTCCGTGCCATAAAAAAGGACCCCCATTAATGACTGACCTGCTCACAACCGTAGGAACGAGAAGGTAACTCACGTGGTTAGAACTCAGCCCACTCAAATAGAACTAACAAGGACTGTTAGTTTTTTATCATGTGATTGAAAATGCAGCGGAACCATGGGATAATATTTCAATGCAATAATAACAATTATTAAAGCATAAGAACGAATCACTCTAGGAACCATAAATATAATGAGATCTTTCTCATACAACATGAATCTGAATAAAAATAATAAAAAAAACAAATACCTTCTACATGTATAACACTTGTAGATCAAGTAGAGTCTTAGCCTCCTAACCAACCACCTTCCATACTATGGATCTCACAAAGAGAAGGAGACATGTGGATGTCTATGCTATTTTGTAGGATATACAAGAACACATATTTGAATCTCAACACATGAGAGAGTGTTCTTCTCACTATTCAGAGAGAACAAATTTCTTTATTTTTCTCTGTTAGAAAATATATCATGCAATTACATCTAATCCCTTTTTCTCATGATTTTATATTCTATTTATCTAACAGTAGAAAGAAGACCTAGCCCTAATCTCATTAGGCCTATGCATGGGCCACAGTCCATTTGGACTGTGGTTGGTGCCAACTACAAAGTTTTGAGCCCTGTGGTATTTTATCTATATAAAATGCTATTTGTTGGGTCGTTATCATTATTTTGGATAAATTGTTATGTCTTATACAGAAGATAAACCGTACTCATAATCTTTATTAAATAAAGTTCCCACTTTATTTAGTGATTACATACAATTTTGTTATATTATCTTGAATTAAATCCTCTTGTATATATATATATATATCATTATACAAATACTTAATTCAAAACCACATCAATAATATTGGATCTTCATGATAAATGACATGTATAATTAAATAAAAATTTGAGTACAAAATATTAACTCTATTTAATTAACAGTAATTGTTCATATAGAAATACACTTTAAGGGCACAAATCCAAAAAAAGGACTACTTCCAGACGTACAAATCCCCCAAAATCCTCCAGCACCCGTCTGACCGAGTGTCCATGTGCAAAGAAATTAGAAGGAATTACCACCAGTCTGAGACGTAGGAGTGGATAATGGGAGACCTAGATTGGTGCGCCCTAATGGATGATGGATTGCTTCACCAATAAGGCACCCACCATCACCAATTCATCACCCACACACCCACGAGAGCAAGGGAATGTACCAGCTCGCGCAAAGAACCCAATAAACTCTGCCCACAGAGAAGTTGCCTATATTTCTCAATCTCAGCATACTGGAATCTGAGTTTGTGTGAATGACCAAGCTGAGTGACCTCACCAGAGGGTGGTGAGCTTTACTGAAGGAAGTTATTGTATGGAAAGTCTTCATGAGAGGAGTTCAGAGAGTGTTTGCAGTACCCACTCTCAAAGGCAGGATACTGGCCAAAGAAAGCATCTGAATTTACCTCAAAGTTTTTGATCTAACCATCAGTTCGACTTACGCGATCACTTAAAACGCCAAACGGGGAAAACAACCCCGCAAAAACATTTTGAGTAATAATCAGACTAGGGAAAACCCTTCAATAATCTGTGATGATGGGAATGCCCTGATTAACCGAGCTCAAGCTTAGAGGGACGATAACCTAAATAACGTGCAACCTGGGATGGAAGCTAATAGCCAACTCCCAAACAACCCGTTAGTGAATGATCCAACTCTTGAGCGGCTTACTATGATTGAGGAGAAAATGAGGTGTCTCCTCTACGGGAGAAACAAGGACGATTGCGATTCTAATTAAGAGCTCGAACCTCTCACACATCATGTCGCTGCAGCTCTATATCTAATAGGTTTCAAGATGCCGCACATGACTTACTATGACGGAGCGACTAAACTGTCAAGTCACATTGGGACACTGATAGGAGTAGCCAAGATGTAGTTTCACAAATTTAAAAGGAATTCAATCACCTCCTGGCAACAGTTATCGATAGAATTTAAAAAGCAGTTTTGAGCTGCAAAAGAAGTATGGGTGGAGGCCAATTCCTTGGCCAATATTAAAAACAGTCGGGGGAGTCTCTCAAAGCTTACATAAATGGGTTCACCAACATAGCAACTCAAGCTAGAGATGCCGATGGCAGTGCTAAACTCATGGCGATGCGATATAGAATCTTCATGGGAGGTGAATTGGGGAAATAAAGCTAAAGGAAAGGAGTGAAAAGTACACATGAGTTCTTGGCCCAAGCTCAAGAATGGATAAATCTCAAGGTGGCGCAACCCGCAATGGCCGAAACTAGCCAAATTACCATTTAGCCTGCTGGAGTGGTAGCAAATATTGTTCCCTCAACTCTGTCCGCTACCAATAATAACTAGGTGGGAAACAATAACAAGAGGAAAGGAAATAATGAAGGCAACCAGGAAAGGCCCAAGAAGAACAAGTCAGGGGACAAGTACGCCTCGATATTCACAATCTTTGGAAACATATATTTGGAGAATTATGCTCGCCTTCCATGGAAAAAGACAGAGCCCATGAGGAATCAACGTGCAAAATAGATCTGGCCAAGTTCTGTCGTTTCCATAACGACATTGGCCACAATACTAACAACTGTCGTCAATGGAAGGGTGAGATCGAGACTTTCATTCGAGCTGGACCGTTAGCATAGTATGCCCTAAATTGGGTAGCTCCCAATCAGCCATCCGTGCAGATTCCACGAATAGCTCTAAGAAATCTATTGAACCCACCATCAGCTCTGGAGAACCCTTTCATCCCTCCTTC
Organism: Humulus lupulus; assembly: GCF_963169125.1. Lineage (NCBI taxonomy): Eukaryota > Viridiplantae > Streptophyta > Magnoliopsida > Rosales > Cannabaceae > Humulus > Humulus lupulus. The sequence goes on along the minus strand of NC_084796.1, from coordinate 216,109,599 downwards.
TGTTGAGGGGAGAGATATTTCCACAATCGCATGTGGGCCTCACTTGGTCGGAACAAGCTATGGGGCCCATAAAAGGTATATACAGGAGCTAAAAACTCATAATGGTACAATGTTCTCTCCGGAGAAGTGATTGTCAAAGAAAAAGAGAATGGACAAGCAACCTATCATTTTTATGGAGGAGGACACAAGACATGTCCGATTCCCACACAATGATCCACTGGTCATAACCATTCCACTCACAAACAGGAGAGTTCAGAGAATCCTTATTGATAATGTGAGCTCTGTAAATGTGCTATTCAGGTCTACTCTAAAGAATATGGGACTATAGTAACAGACTTGAAGGCTTACTCCACAACTTTATATGGGTTCTTAGGAGAAATAATGGTATAAATCAGGACGATCAAGCCCATTGTAATCATTGGTGATGAAACATAAGCTCTGTCGAAGATGCTAGAGTTCATTGTCATAGTTTGCTTGACGTCCTATAATTCCATTTTAGGGCGACCAACATTGATAGTGCTTGAGGCCATAACTTCCATTCTACATTTAGCTATGAAGTTCCCTTCACCCATTGGGATCTCCATAGCAGGAGGGGATCAACTCGATGTCAAGGATTTCTATAGAATTTCCATGAAGGGAAGATCACAACTTGGGTAGTAGGCGGTGATAATAATTGAGGACACTGAGGAGCCCCATTTGATGGTGGTCATCAAGGGGGCAGAAGAACCTAAGATGGAAGAAGATAAGGTCACCTAGTGAGAAGAAATTGACTTACAGATAGGCAACCCCGATTTGAGCTCGAAGGCTTGGAGAAGCTAGAGGAGTTAATTCTCTCTAGGAAGCAACCTCAAAGGTTGTAAACATGGAAAAAATGTCACTGTTGAGCACAAAAGGAACCTAATTGCATTTTAAGAAATAAGCTCGATGTCTTTGCTTGGTCACACATCGATATAGTTAACTCGAGGGGGATTGAGACTAATCCATAGAAGATCATGTCACTATTAGAGATGTCATCACCCAAGTCATGAAAAGAGGTCCAGTGCTAACTTAAAAGGTCGTCACCCTTAATAAGTTTGTGTCAAAGTCTACCGAAAAGTGTCTCCCCTTATACAATTTTCTCAGAGGAAACAAACAGTTCGAATGGTCCGATGAATACGAGCATGCATTTGAATACCTAAAAAGGCACCTAGCCGAACCCCTTATCTTGTCAAAGCCCATTACCGGGGAAGATTTATACCTTTACCTAGCAATAACCGAGAATGCGGTCAGTGCGATTTTAGTTCGAGAGGAAAATTGAGCTAAGAAACCAGTATATTATATTAGTAACATGCTTTTGGGAGCTGAGTCCCGCTAGCATTTGATAAAAAAAAACTCGCATTCTACCTGATCCTAGCCTCAAGGAAGCTTTGGCCGTATTTCGAGTCCCACACCATACACGCTCTAACCGATCAACCTCCAAGGCAGGTCTTACAAAAACCCGAAGCATCGAGACATTTTCTGAAGTGGGCCATCGAACTGAGTCAGTTCAAGATTTTGTATAAGCCAAGAAGAGCCATAAAGGGTTAGTCCTTCATTGATTTTGTGGCCAAGTGCACTTGTTTTCAAAACTACCCATGAAGGAACCAATCCAAGAATTGTTGAAACTCTCTGTCGATGGGTCCTCAAACGAGCACGGATCTGGAGTTGGAATAATTCTAATTACCCCTGAAGGACATTGCTTTCATAGAGTTCTCATATTTGGATTTGGTGCTTCCAATAATGAGGGTGAGTACGAGGCATTGTTGGCTGGAATCCAGATCGCCAAAGAGTTAAAAGCAAAGGTTATCCAATGTTTTAGAGATTATCTACTTGTGGTAAATTAGGTATTGGGAGAGTATCAAGTCCGTTGGATCAAAATGGCCACTTATTTGGGCAAGGTAAAAAGTGAAGTGTCAAAATTTGACTTCTACAACATAGAGCAGGTCCCATGCAAGAAAAATACAAATTTAGACACTCTCGCCCAGCTCACCACAACAAAAGAGGTGGACACATTGAATGTAGTCTCAGTAGAGTTTCTTGACAAACCCAGTATAGAGGAAGAATTGAAAGAAGTCGAGATGATCCGCAAAGGCCTGACCTAGATGACTACAATCGTGGAATATATCACCTTTGGAAAACTGCCTGAGGATCCCAATGACGCGCAAAATTTGTTGTACCAGGTCCCAAGGTATTTTCTAGTCAAGGGAACTTTTTATAGGTGAGGTCATTCCATGCCACTCATCAAATGTGTTTTTCCCGAGGAGGCCCATGTTGGAAAAACAATTAGAATATGCAGGGGAATCGGTGTGGTGGGCCCAGTGTGTACAACAATAAAATTTTCCATCTATCATATAAACAGTTTATATGATCATGAAAACATCCAGACAGAAACATTAACATACAATATTATTAATCATGCAACATATATATAAATATACAATATATTTCTATATATCATATAAACATATACATGAATATCAAGAACATAAGTATTTACCTCTTGAAGCCTATCAAGTGTCCTTCAGTCTTTTTGTATATATATATATATATCAATCTTCCTATGCAACACTTTGAGTATTAAAACCACGATGTTCCAGAGTGTTCTCTACACCTCAAGATGTGTGTGGGAAGATAGAGAACATGGGTTTGTAATTTATGAATCACAAGTATTTCTCAACACATGAGAAATTGGATGATGGTCTGAGAAAGGTTAGAATAAAAATTAAGAATATAATCTTTTGTCTGATAAAAATTATGAATTCTTACTGACTTGTGTATTGCTTCTTTCTTATATATCTCTTATGTCTCTCTTCTTATTATTTTATATCATATATATAGAGATTATTCTATTACCTTATTATTCCAAATAATAATAATAGTAATATAATAATAACATCATAACGATGATATGAATTGATTTAGGTAAATATCTAACTTACAAAATTTGAAAATATCTATTTTCAAATTATTAATAAATAAAATAAAAACAACATTGATACAATATCAGTATAGTGCTACAGGAATGGAACAGTCCGTGGACTGTGTCATGCGCGAACTGCTACATGCCCTTTTCAGGGATATAGCATTTTTCTTTTATTTATTTATTTAACTAAAATCAATCTTCCACAAAATAAGGTATTTATCTTTTTAAGGAAAAGATGACAACCATATTTCAAAATTTAAATTTTAAATTCAAAATTCAAATTGATAATCATCATTATCATCATCTTTTAAAATCAATAAATCAAAATCTATTTTTGACTTACCAATTTTTTTTCTCCCACTCAAATAAAATAATTAATTTCAAAATAGTATTTATTTATTTATATAAATGAATTTCGAAATTATATATTTAAATTAATAAACATATTTTTGAAAATTTAATAACTAATTCCAAAGGAATTATTTAACCTCAATTATCATATAAATGTATACTTGACCCAAAGAATAAAATTCATCTCAAATTTTCAAATTACAGTTTTACCCTTGTATCAACTCTTACCTTGTTATGGTGTTGATAGAGCCACCCTGGGGACCTATGGACCTATAATATTAAGCTCCAATAAATATTAGATTATTAATCAAAGCTCTTTTATTAAATAATCATATTTATTAATCTCATGATTACTCCACTATAAATATGAGATTGAACTCTTGATAATTATAGACATATTTACAGAGTACTTTATTAATGAATAAAGTGTTTATTGATAGAATCATTACATACAACGTTAATCCTCTATTAATGGTTCATAATTAAAAGGGAATAAAATTACCATTTTACCCTTTGAGCGATATCTTGTTCCTAGAGTACCGTTGTCTTTACTAGTGAAGGTTGTGTAACAATAAGAATGTGACGTGAGCGCTCATACTCTTTCTAGTTCCGAAAGTCAACCCAATAAGGAAACATTATTCAATCTATAAGATGGTATAGATTCCATATCTATTAAATTATGTCCCCAACCATATGTATCAGTGAGTCCCCAAAACAATTGTTCTTAGTCTCCAAAAAAATTGTCCCTAGGGTATTTGCCTTAACCCAAGGAGAAGTTGATGCTAGAAATAAGTTGGTTACAAGTTAGGTTTCTATCCTTAATAATCTATGTTCTAGTATCATTTGATTTGAAGCAATATACTCATATATCTCGTTAGATATGATAGAGAAATTAGACAAACCTTGTAGAACTAGGTTTGTGACAGAGTTGCCTTCGGCTAAAATAGTCTTATCATCACGGATAGTACGAGGCGTACCGATCAAAATTGAGGATGTAGAACTAGAAGGAGACCTGATAGAACTAGAGATCAAAGACTTTGACATGATATTAGGCATGGACGGGCTTGCAAGGCATGGTGCAACCATCGATAGCAGACGTAAGCAAGTAGCGTTCGAAACTCCTGACGGCCTAAGACTATGATATATGGGAAATTTTTTAGGACTATGTACGCTGCTTATTTCATCTCTCAAAGCTAAGAGGATGATAGAAAAATTATGTCACACATTCTTAGCCAACGTTATGGAAGTGGTAAAGGAAACACCACTAAAAGTTATAGACGTCCACACTGTAAAGGAATTCCCAGAGGTATTTCCTGACACTTAGCAGGATTACCGCTGACACGGGAGATAGACTTCACAATCGAACTAGTATCAGGAACCGAGCATATTTCCAAGGCCCCATACCAAATGGCACCTATTGAACTCAAAGAGTTAAAGATGCAGCTACAAGAACTCTTAGACTTGGATTTCATTAGACCGAGCCATTCGCCATGGGGAGCACCGGTTCTATTTATGAAGAAGAAGGATAGAAGTATGCAGATGTGTATAGATTATTGTGAGCTGAATAAGGTGACAATTAATAATAAGTACCCGCTACCCCGAATTGACGACTTGTTTGATCAACTCCGAGGGGCAACCGTTTTTTTAGATTGATCTACGGTCTGGGTATCACCAGCTCAAAGTACGGGAAGAGGATAATCCCAAGATGGCTTTTAGAACTCGTTATGGACATTACAAGTTTCTAGTTATGTCTTTTGGTCTTACCAAAGCTCCAGCCGCGTTTATGGATTTAATGAATAGGGTCTTTATGGATTATTTGGAGGAATTCGTCGTACTGTTCATCGACGATATCTTGGTGTACTCAAAGGACGAAGTCAAATATGAGTATTATTTTAGGTTGATCTTGTCACGACTAAAGGAGCATCAACTTAATGCCAAATTCAAGAAGTGTGAATTTTGGCTGTCACAAGTAGCGTTTCTCGGGCACATAGGATCGAAGGAAGGAGTTGCAGTAGACCCATCTAAGGTAGAGGTTGTAAAGGATTGGCCAAGACCAAAGAACGCGTCTGAGGTAAGAAGTTTTTTGGGAGTAACAAATTATTATCGAAGGTTTGTAGAGGGTTTTTCTCAGATAGCCACTCCACTTACCAACTTGACCCGGAAGCAACAAAGGTTCAACTGGACGGATAAGTGTGAAGAGAGTTTCCAGTTGCTTAAGGATATGCTCAGCACCAGTAGTTTGTGTGCCAACACCCAATGATAAGTTTGTAGTCTATTGCGATGCGTCGAAACAAGGATTGGGTTGATAGCCTAAGCCTCAAGGCAAACGTAGTTGCTGATACGCTAGCTAGGAAGAATTATTGAAGTCTAGCATCATTAGCTGGTATAGAAAAGCTGCTACATCAGGAGCTGATCAATGCTGGAATAGAAGTAGTCATTGGTAAACTGGCTAACTTGTCCATCCAGTCAAGTCTATTAGAAGATATACGGATTGGGCAAGGACATGATGACACATTAGTAGCATATATGGATGCAGTTAGAGAAGGGAAGGCCACAAATTTCTCAATATCTAGTCAGGGGTTATTAAGATATAAGGATCGGGTATGCGTGCCAAATGATCAAGGGATTAAGATGAAGATCTTAAAGGAAGCACACAATACCCCATACTCAGTTCACCCAGGGTCAACCAAGATCACTCACGACCTTAAAGCGTTATATTGGTGGCCAGGAATAAAGGAAGATATAGCGAAGTATGTGTCTAAATGTTTAGTATGCCAGCAAGTGAAAGAAGAACATTAGCAGCGTGTAGGCTTATAGCAACCCCTTAGCATTCCAGAATAGAAATGGGATGGTATAGCCATGAGTTTCATGACGGGTTTGCAACAAACAAGTAAGCAACATGATTCAGCTTGGGTAGAAATAGATAGATTAACCAAGTCAGCTCATTTTCTGCCTGTCAAGACTACGTATACAACAGATCAATACACAGATGTTTATGTTCAAGAAATAGTAAGACTGCATGGAATCCCTAAGACAATAGTGTCTGATAGAGGATCGGTGTTTACATCGAGATTTTGGAGAAAGCTTGCAGCAAGCCATGGGTACCAAGTTAAGTCTTAGTAGAGCATTTCATCTATAGACCGATGGTCAGTCCAAGCGTACCATACAAATTTTAGAAGATATGTTGCGTGCTTGTGTACTTGATTTCGGAGGATCATGGAGTAAGTACTTGCCGCTAATAGAATTTTCCTACAACAATAGCTACCAGTCAACGATCGAGATGGCACCTTATGAGCTACTTTATGGAAGGAGGTATCGATTGCCGTTACATTGGGATGAGGTAGGAGAAAAGAAACTACTTGGACCAAAGTTGTTAGAGAAGCTTAGGATGCAGTATCCCTGATTAGAGAGCGTATGCTCGCTGCTCAGAGCCATGAGAAAAGTTACGCGGATGCCAAGCAGCTTGATGTGGAATTCAAAGTCAGAGATCAAGTCTTTTTAAGAATATCTCCTATGAAAGGATGTAAAGCAGTTTGGGAAAAAGAACGGCAAGCTTAGTCCCTGGTTTATAGGTCCTTTTGAGATAGTGGACAAAGTGGGAGTAGTTGCTTATAGATTAGCCCTACTGCTAGCTTTAGCGGATAGTCACAATGTGTTACACATCTCGATGCCGCATAGATATGTGTCAGACCCATCTTACGTCCTCAAGAATGATATGATAGCACTCCATAAAGACTTGAATTACGAGGAACGACTGGTTAGCATCCTATATAGAGGGATGAAAGAGTTACGGTCTAAAGTTTTCCTATAGTCAAGATCCTATGGAGTAATAGTTCTCAAAAGGAGGCAACGAGGGAGTTGGAGGAAGACATGTTAGATCGGTATCCAGAATTGTTTGATAAGTAAATTTCGGGGATGAAATTCTTTTACGTAGGGGAAAATTGTAGAGTCCCAGAATTTTACTTATGTAGTTAGATATTAGTGGTAGTAGCAATATCTTGTAGTAGTTATAGTATGTTAGTTACCGTGGATTGTGGTTCAAATTGGGACTTAGTTGGAAACTCATAGCAACAGTTATGAATTTTTTAAGTTTAACCTATAGTTTAATAATATTAATTATAACATAAGGTTTGATTAATATTTCTGGTCCTAGATGTATTATTTATTATAACCTAAGGTTTAGATAAAGCCAATAGGACTATGACACTTGTCATAAGCATGATTATTAAGGAATTATTATTTTAATGATAAATAAGGAAATATAAGACTTAGTCTTCACCAGAAACTGTTAGGATCGTAGTTTGACTCAGTAAAAGTAGTTATCCAACATTAATTATGCTAAAAAAGTGCAATTACGTGTTTAAAATATTCACGTATGTCGATATATCGCAGATAAGAGCCGATATATCGCCTGACAAAGAATACGAAAAAAAAAATGACGTTGCACGACCGTACGAACGGAGACTCAGGACTAGGGGGCAGTCGATATATTGCCACATAGGGGCGATATATCGCCTATATTAGAATTTTTTTTATTTTTGTTTTTAATTTTTTTTAAAATAACTTTGACTCCATAGACCTACCTTTGATAGTTTTGACTGAGTCTTCAACCTCTGATTGACGAATATTCAATATTTTCAATTAAATTCATTATTTTTATTCAAAGCGAAAAAGAAGATTTTTATTCCTAGAACTCTATAAATAGGACTTAGAACCCAGCCCTTCCACTTACTCATCAGCTGTGATCAAACTCCAAGGTGCTAGTGAGACCATAAGAATGATAAACACTTGGGTTGGGGCAAAAGCTTTGCCATTCTTAAGATTTATCAAACACTTGCGAAGTGAGGATTAGAGTATTTCGGTATTGGAATTAGACCAATCCATAAGATCAACTAAGGTACCCTTATTCTTAAGTTCAATTCTGTTTGATTCCTTAGTTTCTTTAGTTTTCATTCAGGTTCTAACTTTTGTTATGGTTATGTGGTTAGGTTTTTAAGTTCTTTAAACTTAAGGCGTCTTTTCGGTAAGTTTCCTCTAGGTGGTTTTGTTCTATTCTTTTCATCTCTTTCCTTTAGAAATAGTCACCATTTTTATTGTTGGGTTTAGGAGTGTTCCAAGTCCCGCATTTGTTCTTAATTATCCTGGTGTTGGTAAGGAAAATAGGATAGATCTTGTGTGTTTGTATGATATGTTATGCTTATATGTTATGTTTATGTATAATATGTTATGATAAGTTTATGTTTTAATATGTTATGTTATGATTTAGCCTACCTCAAATATTAGACAGGGGACCTAGATAAGTTATCATACACTTCATGTGATCTAACCTACCTCAAATATTAGACAGGGGATGTAGAGGGTTTATCATATGTCATAATGGCCATTAATAGTATAGTCCTATATGGTATACGTTTTTATAGTCATATGTCTATAATATATGTTATGATATGTTTATAGTATCTATTTGTTGAGTTTAAGAACTTTACTTAGCTAGTTAGATAGTAGTATAATAGTAATAGTAGTAATATTTTTATGACTGTGGACTTTGGTTCAGACCGGGATTTATTTGGTACCTCATAGTAACACTTGTAGATTCTCTAAGTTTAACCTATAGTTTAAGAATATTAGTTTTAACCTAAGGTTTAATTAATATGACTGATATTGATGGTAATATTCATTATATTATAAGGTTTAGATAGACCCAATAAGAAAGTAACACTTGTCATGTGTATGTTTAATGATAATTAAGTATTTTTGAGGAATAAGTTTATTAAGAGTAATATTTGAATATCCTAGGGTCTGTTAGCAGCTTTGAAAATGTTAGAGGACTTAGTCAAGGTAGTTTACTCAATTCAAGTTAAGCTTAAAATGTGCAATTTCGTGTTTAAATATTCAGCGTATGCCGATATATAGCAGCTATAGGGGGCGATATATCACAGCACAGGGATACGAAAAACACGAAACTTCGCATGATCACCTCAGGCATGCTGGTCCAGCCGATATATCGCATACAGGGGGCGATATATCGGCTCCTTCAGTGCATTTTGAAAGTTTTTGAAAACGTTCTAATTTTAAATCTTTAACCTCTTGATAAGTCCAACATCTTTCTGAACGAGTCTTCAGCCTCTGCTGAACAATAATTCAAATATTTTTCACTTAAAAAGCCATTATTTTTATTCAAGTTAAATGAAGATCTTTTCATTCATGAACTCTATAAATAGGACCTAGTACCCAGCCATTTATTCATTCATCAAGCTAAGTTCAGAGGCTGCAAGTTGCTAGGTTATTGTGACAGTGTAAACACTTGGGTTGGGAATTATAAGCTTAATCATTATAAGCTTACCAAACACTTGGGAAGTAAGGTTTATAGCACATTTCGGTTCAAGGTTTAGATTGGTGATAGAAGCATTCAAGGTATTCCAAACTCTAGTTCATTTGGTATTATTTTTCTTTAAGTTCTTATAGTTTTCTACTCAGCACCCTAACTTTATTCTTTATTCTTGGATAGGAAATCTAAGATCTTGAACATAACGTTTTTGGTAAGTATATTTCTTGATGGTATAGTTGTCCATTCTTTTTATTTCATTGTCTTTAGTATACTCACCTTTCCATTTATGGTTTTTAGGAGTGTTCCAAAGTCCCAAATCTGTTCTCATATCCCAGTATTCTTTTGGTAAGGAAAATAGGATAGGATTCTATATGTTATATTATGTGTTATCTTATAATATGTGTGTTATGATTAACCTATGATTTATGTGATGTTATGTATGTTTGTAGACTTGGGCATATGACCTGTATAACTAACAAGCCCCAATAAATTTGTGGGCATATGACTTGCTTAGCTAGCAAGCCCCACAAATCTAATGGGCATATGACTTGTTTAGTTTATGGGACCCCAAGTAATAATGGCCATTGTAGTATGTATGTGACATATGTTTATGATATGTTTTATGTTACATTATGAATTTTATGTATATGGTTTATGTGTTAGATTTTCCTTGCTGGGCATTAGGCTCACTCCTTTTATGCTTATATGTGCAGGAAAATAACTTTGGTGGCGGGAAAGGTTCTTTGTAGTTTGGGCATGTATATTGAGGCGGAATGGAATCGAAGGGCCGAGAGTTCGATTCGAGGATGAAGTTTCTTTACTTATGGTTTATATGTATTTTTCTGCCTTTTATTATGTAATCAATTTTATTTACAATTATGTTATGTGTTTCTTATAAAATAATGGGATCCCATATCTTACTTTAAGTTTTATGTAGCTTAACAATTTGTTTTTACAAGTTTTTAATGAAGTAATATTTATCTCCCTTGTAATTTTTATTAAAGATTAGTGTCTATGTATAGTTGTCATTAATGGTCCAAAGTCTAGAGTAGTTGGGTAATTATAGTTGGTATCAAAGAAACGGTTCCTTCGCATGAAGTTCTCCTCGATACACACACTCAAAGCTCTGAATCTGACCGCCAAGTTAGTATTTAAGTTATAGTTATTTTGCTTATATGTATAGCTAACGATTTTTAGTATTTATGTTTTTAGATAAGTATGAACGGAGCATTAACCAATGACGATATCCGAGCCATTAAGGCCTTAAAAAGAATAAGAGAACCAAGAAACACCGTAAGAGCACTAGAGAGAATCACTCGAAGAATGCTTTTGTTCCACAAAGAAGAGTCTAAGGAAATCATGATGAGAGCAACGGAAAAATATGTATTAGTGATTAGACTGTTTAGAGATTTTCATCCTGTAATAGCAGCCTTAGAGGAAATATGGGAAACAATGGATGATGAAGACGAACTGCCAGCAGCAATGCGATATTACTTTCTCTTAGTTAGGTTCACTGCAAAATCAAAATTTCAGTTTACAAATGAGAAAAAACATAGGATTTTTACAAACCTTCCTAGAGGTCCTAGAGGACATTTTGAGGCACATGATAATGAAGATTACGAAGAACTAGATGATGATATGATAGATGAAGGATCGGATGTAGAAGATCCTGATTTTTAGAATAATTAGTTTTCATTGTTTGTTTTATTTATTTCTTTGTTTTATGGTTGTAATAAGTGAAAAACTATTTTCCAAATTAATATAATGTTATTTTGTTATCATGAATGAGTTTGATTTTTATTTTGCAATCATAATAAATAATAAATAAAATAAATAATGACTAAGTTTGGTGACGGTGGATACAAATCAATGAACCAAGTTTCTATATTGAGAGTTAGGGGGCCATAGTAGTGGGAATGATTTTACTGATCCCAGCCCTCCCTCAATATGGTTATCTTTGGAACAAAGATGAGTTTCGAGCCTGAGAATTAAGTCATATAGGATAATTAAAAATAGAATTAGAAAATAAAGATGGCTTGTAATTTTCTTCTAAGTATAGAAACACACTCTAATAAATAAAGAAGACTTATATAATTTTTCATAAGAAGTCATAATCAATAGGTCCGAGATATGTTTGTTTTAGAATAAGTTTTTGCCTTAGAGCCTATTAGGTAAAGTTCTAACATGTTTCTTTCAACTGTTAGAACTCTGCTACGATGTCGCTCCGAAGATCTGCACACACCAAAGGAAATGCCTCCAACGCTGTTCCAATGAGCAATGAAGCCCCTCCAGTTCGCAGAAGAGGAGTGCGTGCTACTGCCAGCCGCAACGCGTCGGCATCGCCAGCTAACAACACTGCGGATATTGCCAGACTGCGACAACAAGTCGAGGAACTTTTGCAGCAGCAATGACAACAGGCTCAGCCCCAGACTCAGCCTCCGCCTCCACCACAGCCGCAGCCACAACAAATGGCCTCAGCACCCCAACAAGTTGGTCCATATGGGGGATGGCCAGTGGCGAACTACGCGCCGTATCCAGTACAACACATGGAGCCAATGTATGAGAGGTTCCGCAAACAGCGCACTCCAAACATAGAAGGGACTACAGACCCCTTTGAGGCAGAAGAGTGGCTAAGGAATGTGGAGCCAATTCTGATGCACATGAATCTCAGTAATGCAGACCGTTTATCCTACGTCTCGTCATTGCTTAAGAAGGATGCTAGGATATGGTGGGACTTGGTCCAGCAATCGCATGATGTTGCCACCATGACATGGACTCGATTTGTGGAGCTGTTCCACAAGAAGTACTACAATTTGGCTGTACTCGCTTCCAGAGTTGAGGAGTTTTCCAACTTGAAGCAAGGTAGTTTATCAGTGGCAGAGTATGCTCGTCAGTATGACTGCTTAGCTAAGTTCGAATCTGAGATGGTTCCAACTAATTTTCTGAGGGTAAACAAGTTTGTTAGAGGACTTCGACCAAAGATCGAGATGGTGGTTAAGCTAGCAAACCCGGATAATACTACACATGCCGATATTCTTGAGACGGCAATAGAAGTAGAGAGGTTGCAGGCTAATGTAAGTAAAGAGGAAGCCAGTAAGCCTGAACCTAGACAGTTGAGTCAACCTCAGACCAGTCGAAACGGCAACTATAATGGAAACAATCAGTGAAGCAACAACAGTAATGGTCAGAAGAGAAGGCATCCTGACAACAAGCAATCTGACAGTGATAAGAGGGCACGAAAAAATAATGGGGCAAATAGGCCAGGCTACGTAGAATACCCACCATGTTCTAAGTGTCAAAAGAAACATCCTGGAGAATGTCGCGCAAACACCAAGGAATGTTTTAACTGTGGTCAGGAAGGACATTGGACAAGAGATTGTCCCCAGTGCAAGCCAGAAGGGAAGAAGGACGACAAGATGGTTCCTGCTAGGGTTTTTTCCTTAACCTAAGGAGAGGCTGATGCTAGCAATAAGGTGGTCAGAGGTCAGGTTTCTACCCTCAATAACATATGCTCTGTATTATTTGATTCGGGAGCCACTCATTCGTATATCTCGTTAGGAATGATAGAAAAACTAGACAAACCTTGTGAAAGATTTAGAACTAGGTTTGTAACCGAGCTGCCCTGGGCAAAGTAGTTCTATCATCACGGATAATACGAGGTGTACCGATCAAGATTGAGGACGTAGAACTAGAAGGAGACCTGATAGAACTGGTGATCAAGGACTTTGACGTGATACTAGGCATGGACTGGCTAGCACGGCACAGCGCAACCATCGACTGCAAATGCAAGAAGGTGATGTTTGAAACTCCTAACGGCCAGAAACTATGCTTCATGGGACAAGCGTCAGGATTACGCACCCCGTTGGTATCATGTCTCAAAGCTCAAAGAATGATGGAAAAAGGATGTCAAGCGTTCTTAGCCAGGATCAAATATGTGGTAAAGGAGACACCGTTATGGTTGGAGATGTCCGTATTGTACGAGAATTCCCAGAGGTATTTCCCGATGACTTGCTAGGATTGCCGCCAACTTGGGAAATTGACTTCACAATAGAATTAGTACTGGGCACTGAGCCTATCTCTAAGGCACCGTACTGGATGGCACCTACGGAACTCAAGGAGTTAAAGACGCAGCTACAAGAACTCCTAGACTTGGGTTTTATTAGGCCAAGCCATTCGCCATGGGGAGCCCCGGTGTTATTCGTGAAGAAGAAGGACAGAAGTATGCGGATGTGCATAGACTACCACAAGCTGAATAAAGTAACGATTAAGAATAAGTACCCACTACCCTGAATTGACGATTTGTTTGATCAACTCCAAGGCGCGACTGTATTTTCAAAGATCGATTTACGGTCTGGGTATCATCAGCTCAAGGTAAAGGGAGAAGATATTCCTAAGACAAACTTTAGAACTCATTATAAACATTACGAGTTCTTGGTTATGTCCTTTGGTCTTACTAACACACCAGCCGTGTTTATGCACTTAATGAATAGGGTCTTCAAGGACTACTTAGATAAATTCTTCGTTGTATTCATCGACGATATCTTAGTAAACTCCAAGGATGAAGTAGAGCACGAGGAACATTTGAGGTTGATTTTGAAGCGATTGAAGGAGCATTAACTCTACGCCGAATTCAAGAAATGCGAGTTTTGGCTTTCGCAAGTGGTGTTCCTCAGGCACATTATATCAAAATATGGAGTTGCAGTAGACCCATCAAAGGTAGAGGCCGTGAAGGATTGGCCAAGACCAAAGAATGCATCTGAAGTAAGAAGCTTTCTAGGGTTAGCAGGATATTATAGGTGGTTTGTAGAGGGCTTTTCTAAGATTGCCACTCTACTCACCAACCTGACCTGAAAACAACAAAGATTCAACTGGAATGATAAGTGTGAAGAAAGCTTCCAGTTGCTTAAGAATAAGCTTTTCTTAGCACCAGTACTTTGTGTACCGACACCCAACGATAAGTTCGTAGTTTACTGCGATGCATCAAAGCAAGGATTGGGTTGCGTGCTGATGCAGAATGACCAGGTGATAGCCTATGCGTCACGACAGTTGAAGGAGTACGAGCAACGCTATCCAACTCACGATATGGAGTTCGCAACGGTGGTCTTTGCGTTAAAAATCTGGCGCCATTATCTTTACGGAGAACGGTGCGAGTTTAAAATACTTCTTTACATAGAAGGAGCTGAACATGAGGCAGCGCAGGTGGTTAGAGTTAGTAAAGGATTACGACTGCGAAATCTTATACCACCCGGGGAAGGCGAATGTAGTTGCCGATGCGCTTAGTAGGAATAGTTATGGAAATTTAGTAGCTTTAGCCGGAATAGAAAAGCCACTAGAGCAGGAGCTGATCAGTGCCAGAATAGAAGTAGTTGTAGGCAAGCTGGCTAACTTGTCTATCCAGTCGAATCTGCTAGAAGATATATGGATTGGTCAGAGTCATGATGACAGACTAGCAGCACATATGGATGCAGTCAGAGAAGGCAAGGCTGCAGATTTCTCAATATCTATTCAAGGTTTATTGTGATATAAGGATCGGGTATGTGTGCCAAATGATCAAAGGATTAGGAGGACGATTCTAGAAGAAGCACACAGTACCCCGTACTCAGTTCATCCAAGGTCTACCAAGATGACTCAGGACATCAAGGCATTTGATTGGTGGCCAGGGATGAAGAAGGACATAGCAGAGTTTGTGTCCAAGTGTCTTATATGCCAGCAAGTGAAAG
The DNA here is from genome assembly GCF_963169125.1 of Humulus lupulus. Taxonomy (NCBI): domain Eukaryota; kingdom Viridiplantae; phylum Streptophyta; class Magnoliopsida; order Rosales; family Cannabaceae; genus Humulus; species Humulus lupulus. The sequence goes on along the minus strand of NC_084796.1, from coordinate 216,094,259 downwards.
CAGAGCATCAGCGGCCTGCAGGTTTATTGCAACCGCTTAGCATACCAGAATGGAAGTGGGACGATATAGCCATGGACTTCGTGACATGTTTTCCAAGGACGAATAAGCAGCATGATTCTTCTTGGGTAATAATAGATAGACTAACCAAGTCGGCTCATTTCCTACCTGTTAAGACTTCATACATGGTAGACCATTATGCAGACATCTATGTCCAAGAGATAGTATGGTTGCATGGAATCCCCAAGACAATAGTGTCTGATAAAGGGTCAGTGTTTACATCGAGGTTTTGGGGAAGTTTACAGCAACTCTGGGTACTAAGTTAAGTCTTAGTACAGCTTTTCATCCTCAGATAGACGGGCAGTCCGAGCGTACAATTCAGATTTTAGAAGATATGCTATGTGCATGTGTACTTGATTTCAAAAGGTCATGGAATAAGTACTTGTTGCTAATAGAGTTCTCTTACAACAATAGCTACTAGTCAATGATTGGGATGGCACCTTATGAATTGCTTTATGGAAGAAGGTGTCGATCACTGTTGCACTGGGACAAGGTAGGAGAAAGGCAGCTTCTAGGTCCCGAAGCTGTTAGACAAGCTCAAGAAGCAGTAGCGCTTATTAGACAGTGTATGCTTACTGCTCAAAGACGTCAGGAAAGGTATGCCAAGCGACGCGATGTGGAATTCAAAGTCGGAGATCAAGTCTTCTTGAAGATATCTCCTATGAAAGGTGTAAAGAAGTTTGGGAAGAAAGGCAAGCTTAGTCCCCGGTTTATAGGTCCTTTTGAGATATTGGACAAAGTGGGAGCAGTTGCGTATAGAGTAGCCCTACCGCCAGCACTAGAAAATAGTCACAACGTGTTCCACATCTCGATGCTACGCAAGTATGTGTCAGACCCATCTCACGTCCTTAAGTATGATACGATAGCACTCCAGAAAGACTTGAGTTACGAGGAACGACTGGTTAGCATCCTGGATAGGGGGTGAAGCAATTACGGTCCAAAAGCATTCCTATAGTCAAAGTCCTATGGAGTAATAGTTCTGAACGAGAGGCAACGTGGGAGTTGGAGGAGGACATGCAAGGCCGGTATCCGGAGTTATTTGGTAAGTAAATTTCGAGGACGAAATTATTTTTTTAGTAGGGGAGAATTGTAGAGTCCAAGAACTTTACTTAGCTAGTTAGATAGTAGTATAATAGTAATAGTAGTAGTATTTTTATGACTGTGGACTTTGGTTCAAACCGGGATTTTTTTGGACACTCATAGAAACACTTGTAGATTTTCTAAGTTTAACCTATAATTTAAGAATATTAGTTTTAACCTAAGGTTTAATTAATATGACTGATATTGATGGTAATATTCATTATATTATAAGGTTTAGATAGACCCAATAAGAATGTAACACTTGTCATGTGTATGTTTAATGAAAATTAAGTATTTTTGAGGAATAAGTTTATTAAGAATAATATTTGAATATTCTAGGGTCTGTTAGCAGCTTTGAAAATGTTAGAGGACTTAGTCAAGGCAGTTTACTCAATTCAAGTTAAGCTTAAAATGTGCAATTTCGTGTTTAAATATTCAGCGTATCCCGATATATCGCAGCTATGGGGGGCGATATATCACAGCACAGGGATACGAAAAACACGAAACTTCGCACGATCACCTCGGGCATGCTGGTCCAGGCGATATATCGCATACAGGGGGCGATATATCGGCTCCTTCAGTGCATTTTGAAAGTTTTTGAAAATGTTTTCATTTTAAATCTTTAACCTCTTGATAAGTCCAGCATCTTTCTGAACGAGTCTTCAGCCTCTGCTGAATGATAATTCAAATATTATTCACTTAAAAAGCCATTATTTTTATTCAGGTTAAATGAATATCTTTTTATTCTTGAACTCTATAAATAGGACCTAGTACCCAGCCATTTATTCATTCATCAAGCTAAGTTCAGAGGCTGCAAGTTGCTAGGTTATTGTGAGAGTGTAAACACTTGGCTTGGGAATTATAAGCTAAATCATTATAAGCTTACCAAACACTTGGGAAGTAAGGTTTATAGCACATTTCAGTTCAAGGTTTAGATTGGTGATAGAAGCATTCAAGGTATTCCAAACTCTAGTTCATTTGGTATTATTTTTCTTTAAGTTCTTATAGTTTTCTACTCAGCACCCTAACTTTATTCTTTATTCTTGGATAGGAAATCTAAGATCTTGAACATAACGTTTTTGGTAAGTATATTTCTTGATGGTATAGTTGTCCATTCCTTTTATTTCATTCTCTTTAGTATACTCACCTTTCCATTTATGGTTTTTAGGAGTGTTCCAAAGTCCCAAATCTGTTCTCATATCCCGGTATTCTTTTGGTAATGAAAATAGGATAGGATTCTATATGTTATATTATTTGTTATCTTATAATATGTGTGTTATGATTAACCTATGATTTATGTGATGTTATGTATGTTTGTAGACTTGGGCATATGACCCGTATAACTACCAATCCCCAACAAATTTGTTGGCATATGACTTGCTTAGCTAGCAAGCCCCACAAATCTAATGGGCATATGACTTGTTTAGTTTATGGGACCCCAAGTAATAATGGCCATTATAGTATGTATGTGACATATGTTTATGATATGTTTTATGTTACATTATGAATTTTATGTATATGGTTTATGTGTTAGATTTTCCTTGCTGGGCATTAGGCTCACTCCTTTTATGTTTATATGTGCAGGAAAATAGCTTTGGTGGCGGGAAAGGTTCTTGGTAGTTTAGGCATGTATATTGAGGCGGAAAGGAATCGAAGGGCCGAGAGTTCGATTCGAGGATGAAGTTTCTTTACTTATGGTCTATATGTATTTTTCTGCATTTATTATGTAATCAATTTTATTTACAATTATGTTACATTTTTCTTTTAAAACAATGGGATCCCATATCCTACGTTAAGTTTTATGCAGTTTAATAATTTGTTTTTACAAATTTTTAATGAAGTAATATTTATCTCCCTTGTAAGTTTTATTAAAGATTAGTGTCTATGTATAGTTCTCGTTAATGGTCCAAAGTCTAGAGTAGTTGGGTCATTACACTATTTATGATATAATTTTATGTATATGTTTATGTTGTTAGTAGATTTTCCTTGCTGGGCATTAGGCTCATTCCTTTATTTTTTTTAGTGTGATGCAGGAAACTAGATACGGAGGCGGAAAGATTCTTGGTAGCTTGGCTTGTGTGTTGAGGATGTACGGACTGCGTGTCGATCGAGGATGATGTTGTTTTTAGTTTTTTTAAAATTATGTTTCTATGTATTTTCTGCATTTAGTTTTTTAAACAATTGAATTAAAGTTTATGTTTTTCTTTTAAACAATGGGTACCCATGCCATATTTTCTATTGTTATGTATTTGATACATTATTTTAAGTTTTAATAAAGATATATTATTTCTTATGTATCTTTCCAAAATAGTACCTATGTCTAGTAGTTTTTAATTGTCCAAGGTCTTAGAATAGTTGGGTCATTACAACATTTTTCTTCAAGGTGTGATCGTTTTTCCACTCCATGTCATGTATGTATTTTCTTTGTGTTTATTGACTTATTCCTAGTTTGGATCTAGGACTATTGTTTGGATCTCTTACCATGAGTTCTTTGACTATTATATAATATTATTTAGCTTAATTATTAGTCTGCACATACAACTGCAAGAGTTATTAAGCCTTATTGATTTTACTCATTACAGATGGTACCAGTAAGTCAAAAGGACCTTTAGTTTAAGTAAGGTGCTTAAACCTAACTTTTCACTCAATGTTATTATGTAGTTGTCATTTATAGCCACGAAGAAGGCCCTCTAAGTTTTTTGCATTATATATTTATGTCAATAAATTTAAGATTATCACATTCCACCTTCAAAAGCACTAATTTCAGTCATTGATAAAAGCAGAATGTAAGTTTTGGCATATTTATATACTTTAGTTTTATCTTGCTCTTAATTTATTTAAATGATTGGTTTGTTGTTGGATGAATAATAATTCTTTCTAGTTCAGTTATAATTTAGGAAATTTAAAAAATGATCTCTCTGTGTACTATCTTCTGAAGAGTTGAACCAATATCAATAAACAATACTAACCATGACTATCAAAAATAAACATTATTTAAGTAAGCACATTAATATTTTGGATAGTTTTTTTATTTCTTTAATACTATTCATAGTTCTCTGATATTGTTCCAATTGCATATCATATAGAACTATTGCTAGAACTTGTTCTGTTTGCGTCTGTAACATTAGGTATCCATTTTTTCGCATAGTAGTTATGATTAATTAATTTTTCATACTTTAATGATTCCCTTGTTTTAGGTTTCTGAGAAGAGATGGCACTAGCTTAAAGTTTTTTCTTTGGCTACAATCTGAGATTGAGATGCTCTACAAAAGTTCTTAAAGGAAAAGAGATGACCCATTGGTAATTTTTCTAGCTATTTAAATATTTTTGAGTCTCCTATGCATATAAGTCTTTTGTAGCTGTAATTTATATATGTATAAGGAAAGAAGAAACAAAAACATTATAAATATATTCAAATGTGTCACTTGGTACTTTTCGTAGCTGTTTTTTTTTCTACTTAAGTGGTGCTTATTCTTATTTCAATACTTTTCTGTTTTGTTGTTTGTTCTCCCGAGGCACGTTAAAAAGAAGACTATAAAGTCATTAAATTATGTACTAAGGAGTGTTGGGAGCAATGATTTGTAATTCTTGTTATTCTCTATATATATGTGTGTGTATATAGAACTCTGTTACTATAAATAAAATTCTGCTACACTTGCTTAATTTATTCTATTTTCTTATAAATATTTTATTTGACAAATTCTACAATTGGAAATCAAGAGAAGGTTTGATTATGCTAGTATAGTGTCTTCATTAATCATGTATTTTCACCAAATTTAATATTTTTCAATTATACATGCTTCTGTTTCACCATATTTAATATGTTCTAATTAATAATTATACATGCTGGAGGTTATTTAAACAATATTTTTTGTTAATAGATATTAGTCAGATGGACTCCGGCTAATGCCCATTTATGGTGGCTACAACTAGAGACATGATAATTGGTGGTACTATCAATTTTCTAGTTCCTCTTACTTTTTCGATTAATTTGATTTGTGTGGTCTAAAGTTATTGCTAGTCTTATTGAATTAGTCTTAGATGGGTACACTTAAATATATAGCTCACCACAAGAATAAGTAGATCTTATCTGAATGTATGACCTTATGAAATATTTTTGAGATTTAATGCTAGACTTGACTAATTTTTGCAAACCCATTTCTTCTTATTAGTTAAATCACTATACTTGTTGATGAAATAAGTGGTCAAAAATATCAGATTCATAGTCCTGAGTACTGGATTAGTAACATTTCCTTGGCCAGGTAGTCTCTTGGTCATTTCCTTTTTGTATATCCTATCTTGATAGAAATATTTTCATATATAATCAACTAACATCATGAATGTAGCGTCCCAAATTTGCTAATAAGGCTTAGGGCCTTGATTAGCGTGCCTGGAGGGCAATAAGTGATTTATTATTATGATATGTGTACGCCCTAATTCTCCACGGGCTATTAGCGAGCTGAGGTATGGCATAATTATATCAACCACGTGGAGGTCACGAGCTCCGAGCTGCTGTCGCCAGCTCGAGGTAACGAAAGGCTTACTAAGATTACTAAGGAGTCGGATCAGGAGTATGGACACCGCAGACTAAGAAGACATCCAGTTCGAGGTACGAGCTTGAGTTGGAAGTTGTGACCCTTTATATAAAGTCAACCACGCAATGTAAACGTGCATATATCAGACATCACGTGTCAAATATATCCCTGAATTCTCGGACACGCACAATAAACGTGCGTGTTCAGGCACCCACGACTGGGGTGGGCCGTGCGACCCATTATCCCCCTTACCTATTGATTAGACAACACTTCATTTGTCAGGTTTTAGGAATTAATCATGAATGTCACAGAAGTGACATGATGGGTAAGAAGGTCACGGGATGACCCCCCTTGCCAACCCCCAGGTGCCCTCTCCTATAAATATGGAGACCCTGGGAGTTGCAAAGGGTTGGATTCTATTATGTAAAGAAATCCCTGTAAAGAATACCAGAAACATAGCAATAATAGTGGCTGGTGGAGTAGAAGGATTTTAACCTTTAAACCACCTAAAAAAGTATTCGTATCACCATTTTATTTTAAGATCATTCATCTGTTATGGTTCATTACTTAGCACTAATCACAACCTCTTATTCTTTTAATTACCTGTTGGCGAAGAACCGCGTCAACAATATGTGAATTTGATGAGTATGTGATTAGAAATGCATGTTTAGGTGAATTAAATATGCATGTGGGCCCCGTCTAGTTATTAGGGGCATGTATGTAATTTTAGCCGTTGAGGGCATAAATGTGATAAATGTGGTAAATGCAATATATGTGATATTTGTGATATATTGGTGATATATCTGTGTAGCACGATCTGAGACAGCCCTTGGGAACTGTCGACTAGAAAGTCACAACGAGGTTGAGAATTTGACTCGGGGAGAGTCGAGGGGTAATTCGGGTATTAGATGTTTTATGGGTTTATCGGGTTATGGAAATAAATATTTGGAGATATATTTGAGGTTAGAATGTTTAGGAGAGAATATTGGGGAAAATTACCATTTTGCCCTATGGGACGTTTTCGATACCCCGAGCCTTTGAGGTAACTTTAGAGACTAAGTTCAATAAAATAAACTAAGAATATGTTCAGAGTTTTTAGAGGAACCGACCCAAACTCTTTTTCTTCTCTCTCTCTTGTTTTCGCTCAAACTTGCCAAGGGAATTTTGAAGGGAAAGCTTTGGATTTGAGGTTACAAATTGGGGAAATCAAAGCAAGGAGAAAGGTTAAAGATAGCTGAGAGTCAAATTGTTCTTGAGGTAAAGATCTAAGCTTGAATTCTGTTTAATTTTCCTCTGTTTTGCTGAAGTTTGAGGGGTTAAAGTTTAGATTATTGAACTTGAGTTATAGTAGGATTTCGGCCATTTTTTCTGGGCTTATGTGCTGCATAAACTGTATTGGGGTGATTAAAGGATTCAATTCTATTTTTGGGGTGTGTTTGGAATGATTTTTAGGGGAGTTAGTTCGAAAAGTTTGCATGGGAATTCTGGGATTCAGGCTCGCACCGCGGCCCTGTTCTTCAGCGCCACGGCCTGATTGTGTTTATAGGTTGGTGGCCTTCGAAGAAATTTCCCAGGCGCCGCGACGCAAGGTTTGGGCACCTTGTCCCTAGGCTGGCAGATGAGAGGCAATTTTGTCTCTATCTAGGGGCGCGCTGTGGCACTTAAGGGAGGCTGAGCCGCGGTCGAAATGTGGATTTTTGGCAAAATGAGGGTTTTTTTTTCGGGAACTTGAACGTTAAGGCTCGGGAAGGTTTCTACTACCCGGTTTGGTAGAAACAAAGGTCCCGGAGGTTAGAATGTCATCTCGAAGTTATTTAATGGATTAGAATGTGGTGGTTGATTATTATTCATGCGTTGTGACTAGGATTTCTTCAAGGCTCGGGTTAGAGGACTGCCTCGTGATCACGGTGCTTGGGAAGCTTGGGTCATAGGTAAGAAAACTGTTGTTCCCATTTAGCTTGTATGCAGGGCAAGGCCTTATATGATTGTGTATGCAGGGCCTAACTCTTTATTTGAGTTTATTCAGGTTGGTATTTGCTTTATTATGTTATGTATGCATATGTGTGAATGTTCGGCAAGAGCCGGGAACGACTCAAGCCGAGGTCGGAGAGGCTGGGAATGGCAAGGGGCCGAGAACGGTGTTAGGCACATGGAGTACAAGGCCGAGTGCGGCAAGGGGCCGGGAGCAACGTTTAGCACATGGAGTGTGAGTTGCTAGGGTGAGACCCTAAAGGATACCTGGGATATCCTTACAGTGTGGACCGCGAACCCAGGGCCTGGTAAAGCGCCTGGGACGGCATGGCCGTATGTGTGTAGCCTATTGATGGTCGGTTTATATGCTTACTGTTTGATATGCATATGTTTTCTATTAGTGTGGGTTTTCTTGCTGGGCTTCGACTCACGGTTCTCTGTGGTGCAAGTAAGGGCAAGGGGAAAGTTGACCAACCATGAGTACGAAGAGCGTGACGAGGCGCGTACATGTTTGGCCTGCCTGGCCGCCACGACCAGGGGTATTTTGGGAGATGAATGTACTGAACTTGGATTTTGTCGTTTATCCGACTATGATAATGTTTTTGAGTTGTAAATATTTCTAAACAGCATTTTGGGATCCCAAATGTTAAATGCTTTATGATATTCAGTAAATGGAATTATTTTCAAAGTTAATGAGTCTGTTTATGGTTTAATTACACTTTTGACATAAAACCTTGATTAGCGAGTTAAATGCACTTTTTAAATTCACTTAGTAATGGCTCTAAGGAAGCAGGGCGTTACAACTTAGTATCAGAGCGAGCCAAGGTTTATGGTTTCTGAAGATTGACCGAACATGTACGCTCGCTGTCAATGAGAAGCTCGACTCAGGGTTGGTTGGTATGATTGACTAATATGCTTGAATATGTGCTTGAACGCCCTGTTTGCCTGTTTATTTCACATAGAGTATGATGGATGAGTTAACATATGCATGATGCCAGGGCATGGCTCGTTGTATGCTATATGTTATTTGTATGTTATGTGGATTGTTGTTTATGGGTTGGATGACGTCAATTGGGAGCTGGTTTGTGATGTTGTTATCATGCCTGATGAGCGGAGTCATTGATTGCAGGCATATTTGTTAAGATGCCTCGACAATCATCTAGGCTCCTTGGTAGTAGGGCCGAGGATGATAACCAGGGTCAGGACCCTCCACCTACCCCACAGATTGGCAATAGATGTTTGTCGAAATGGAAGCAAGACTGCAATGAACAGAGGAAGAGCTTCGACAGTTGAGGCAGAAGGCCCCTCCCCAGTTCACTTGGTTGCCAGTTCAGCAGGTTGTGGCGTCAGTGTTGGTTTAACTTGTTGTGGAGAACAGGTGGGAACCTATATATGAGAGGTTCAGGAAGCAGCATCCTCCCACCTTTGAGGGTGGATCAGACCCACTACGGGCAGAGCATAGGATGAATATGATTTCCTCAATTCTGGATTTTATGAGGGTTGAGGTGAATGAGAGGGTAGCTTGTGCTAGCTACATGTTCAGAGAGGATGCCCACATATGGTTGGATGTAGTGGTTCAGAGAAGGAATGTGACCATCATGACTTGGGAAGAGTTCAGGAACATATTCAATGAAAAATATTACAGTGTTGCAGTCTGAGCTGCGAAGGTTGATGAGTTCATCAACATGACTCAGAATCGGTTGACCATGATTGAGTATGCTTTGATATTTGACCGATTGGCAAAGTTTGCGACAGATTTAGTGCCGACTGATGTGGCAAGGAGAAACATGTTTATACGGGGATTGAACGTTATGATCGCCCGTGATGTAAAGATCACCTTTGATCCAGAGACTACTACTTATGCTCATGTTGTAGAAAGGGCCCTTACAGTTGAGGGGGCCGAGGATCAGATTTGGAGAGAGAGCATTGTTAAGCATGATACCAGGAGGACGATGCCTCCTTTTATTGGATCAAGTCGGGGTAATGGCTTCAGGGAGCAGAAGAGGAAGGCCCCAGATTCCTTTGATCTTCCCAGTTTAGATAGGAGGGCATGGGGTGGTTCTACTGGCCGTCAGGGCGGTAGTGACAACTGGAGGAGATTTCCAGTGTGTCCTCGGTGTAGATGACGACATCAAGGTGAGTGCAGGATTAAGGACTACTTTGTATGTGGGAGTGCCAATCATCTGAAGAGGTACTGCCAACAAGTCAGGAAAGAGGAGCTGAAGCAGAGCGACAATCTCACTCCTGCCAGAGTGTTTACTTTGACTCAGACTGAGGCAGAGGCTAGCCCCTCGGTTGTGACAGATCAGATTTCTAGTGCTGGTTCTTCTTATACTGCATTGCTTGATTCGGGAGCTACTCATTCCTTTGTGTCTGCTAGAGTGATAGATCAGCTGTGTAGACCTAGTGTTTTGTATGCTAGGGGTTTTCAAACTTTGTTGGCAACTGGGGTACCAGTAGTCTCTAGGAGGTGGATTAGAGCTTTACCAATAGAGGTAAATGGTAGGGAGTTGTCTGTTGATCTGATTGAGCTGCTGATGGATGACTTCGATATGATCCTAAGGATGGATTGGCTATCGAATTATGAGGCGACGATTGATTACAAGTGCAGGATGGTGACTTTTGAACCATAAGGGGAGGTACCCTTTGTATTTGTGATGATATCTAGTGGACCGCGAGTACCTATGATTTCAGCATTGACGGCTAGGGACCTGATGCAAGAGGGTTGCATAGGATTCCTATTGAATGTTGTGGATGCTTCTAGGGTTGTGTCAGTTGGACCGGGTGAGACCAGATTGGTATGTGAATTTCCAGATTTATTTCCAACAGATCTACCAGGGTTGCCGACGCAGTGGGAGATTGACTTTGTGATTGAGATGGCGCTAGGGGTGGAACCGATATCTAGGACACCTTACAGAATGGCTTCGGCAGAGTTAAAGGATTTGATGATTCAGTTATAGGAGTTATTAGATTTGGGGTTCATCAAACCGAGTTTCTCGCCATGGGGTGCTCCATTGTTGTTTGTCCCAAAGAAGGATGGGTCTCTTAGGTTGTGTATTGACTACATGTTGCTGAACAAGTTGACTATTAAGAATAAGTATCCACTACCTAGGATCAATGATTTATTTGACTAGCTACAGGGAAGGACAGTGTTTTCCAAGATTGATCTCCGGTTAGGTTACCTTCAGTTAAGAATCAAAGAAGAGGACATACCAAAGATCGCTTTTCGCACAAGGTATGGACACTATGAATTCCTAGTTATGTCTTTTGGATTAACCAATGCCCCAGCAGCTTTTATGGATATGATGAACAGGGTTTTCAAGGACTATCTAGATAAGCTTTTGATTGTGTTCATCAACGACATTTTGGTGTATTCTCAGTCAGAGTTAGAGCATGAGCTGTATCTGCATCTGGTATTGTAGCGGTTAAGGGAGCATAGGTTATATGCTAAGTTCAGCAAGTGCGAGTTCTGGCTATCGCAAGTTTCATTTCTGGGCCATATCGTCTGTAAGGAGGGGATTCTGGTCGACCCAAGCAAGATTGAGGTAGTGAGAGACTGGCCTAGACCGAGCAATGTTCCTGAAGTGAGGAGTTTTCTGGGTTTGGCAGGATATTATCGACGGTTTGTTGAAGGACTCTCCAGGATAGCTACGACGTTGATAGAATTGACAAAGAAGAAGACAAAGTATATTTGGACAGACAGATGTGAGAACAGTTTTAAAGAGTTAAAGCGACGATTGATCACAGCGCTAGTGTTGAGTCTGCCGACGGATAATGAGAAGTTTGTGGTTTATTGTGATGCTTCCAGACAGGGTTTGGGGTGTGTGTTGATGCAAGCTGGTAAGATGATAGCCTATGCATCGAGACAGTTGAAAGAATATGAGTAGAGATATCCCACGCATGATCTGGAGTTGGCAGCGGTGGTATTCACATTTAAGATTTGGAGACATTATCTATATGGTGAGAAGTGTGAGATATACATCGACCACAAGAGTTTGAAGTACTTCTTTACTTAGAAGGATTTGAATATGCGCCAGAGACGGTGGTTAGAGTTTGTTAAGGATTATGATTGTGATATCCTATACCATCCTAGGAAGGCTAATGTAGTGTCTGATGCATTGAGTCGGAAAGGCCCAGGGCAATTGTTCAGTTCGAGACATATATCTCAGAAAACTAGCTGAGGAAATGACTAGAGCGGGTATAGAGTTGGTGGTTGGTCGGTTAGCCAACATCACTCTTCAGTCTACACTCCTTGAGAGATTAAGGAGGCACAGGGGAAAGATTCCCAGTTGAGAGGTCACAGAGAGAACGTCTTAGTCAGAGCGGACTAAGGATTTTTCTATTTCAAAAATGGGGTTACTGAAGTACAAGGGTCGGATTTGTGTTTCGATGGATTCTAATATCCGAAAGGAGATTTTAGATGAATCACATACCACTCCCTTTTCCTTGCATCCAGGTACGATGAAGATGTATCAAGATCTGAGAGCTTTGTAATGGTGGTCGAGCATGAAGAGGGATGTGGTGGATTATGTGGCCAAGTGCCTAACTTGTTAGCAGGTCAAGGCTGAACATCAAAGGCCAGCAGGGTTGCTGCAGCCTCTAGGGATTCCGGAATGGAAATGGGAGGCTAACACCATGGACTTCGTGGTTGGTTTGCCGAAGACCGTGGGTCAGCATGACTCGGTGTGGGTGATTGTGGATAGGTACACCAAGTCCGCCCACTTTTTACCTGTCAGGATAACTTATATGTGGAGCAGTATGCCGAGTTATACCGCTTATCATCCTTACACAGATGGACAGTCTAGGAGGACGATTCAGATATTGGAGGACATGCTACGAGCCTGTGTGTTAGATTTTGGGGGATCTTGGAGTAAGTATCTCCCTTTAATAGAGTTCTAGTACAACAATAGTTATCAGGTGACTATCGGAGTGGCTCCATATGAGATGCTGTATGGGAGGAAATGAAGGTCACCTATCCATTGGGATGAGATGATTGAGAGAAGTTATTTGGGTCCTGAGATGGTTTAGAGGACCAATGAGGCGATTGAGAAGATTAGAGCATGAATGCTCAGCTCCCAGAGTCGCCAGAAGAGTTACTCAAACATGAAACGCAGGAGCGTGGAATTTCAGGTTGGTGACCATGTTTTTCTTAGGGTTTCACCTTTGAGAGGAGTGAAGCGGTTTGGTGTTCGGGGCAAGTTGAGCCCTAGATTTGTTGGTCCCATTGAGATTCTAGAACGGGTGGGAGAGGTAGCCTACAGATTGGCAATACCTCCATCCTTATCAGGGGTTCATGATGTGTTTCACGTATCCATGCTCTGGAAATATGTATAAGATTCGACTCATGTTCTGCGTTATGAGAATTTGGAGCTGGATCAGGATTTGTCTTATGAGGAGAAGCCAGTTCAGATTCTTGACCGGAAGGATAAAGTCTTGCGGAGAAAGACCATCGCCTTGGTGAAAGTGTTGTGGAGGAACAACAAGGTTGAGGAGGCGACATGGAAACTTGAATCAGAGATGCGGGAGTGGTATCCCGAGTTGTTCAGGTAATTTTGAGGGCAAAATCCTTGTAAGGAGGGAATAGTTGTAGCGTCCCAAATTTTCTAATAAGGCTTAGGGTCTTGATTAGCGTGCCTAGTGGGCAATAAGTGATTTATTATTATGATGTGTGAATTTGATGAGTATGTGATTAGAAATGCATGTTTAGGTGAACTAAATATGCATGTGGGCCCCGTCTGGTTATTAGGGGCATGCATGTAATTTTAGCCGTTGAGGGCATAAATGTGGTAAATGCAATATATGTGATATTTGTGATATATTGGTGATATATCTGTGTAGCACGATTCAAGACAACCCTTGGGAACTGTTGACCCGAAAGTCACAACGGGGTTGAGAATCTGACTCGGGGCGAGTCGAGGGGTAATTCGGGTATTAGATGTTTTATGGGGTTATCAGGTTATGGAAATAAATATTTGGAGATATATTTGAGGTTAGAATGTTTGGAGGGAATATTGGGGAAAATTACCATTTTTCCCTCGGGGACGTTTTTGGTACCCCGAGCCTTTGAGGTAACCTTAGAGACTAAGTTAAATAAAATAAACTAAAGATATGTTCAGAGTTTTTAGAGGAACCGACCAAAAATCTTTCTCTTCTCTCTCTCTTGTTTTCTCTCAAACTTGCCAAGGGAATTTTGAGGGGAAAGCTTTGATTTGAGGTTGCAAATTGAGGAAATCAAAGCAAGGAGCAAGGTTAAAGATAGCTGAGAGTCGAATTGTTCTTGAGGTAAAGATCTAAGCTTGAATTCTGTTTCATTTTCTTCAGTTTTGTTGAAGTTTGAGCGGTAAAAGTTTAGATTATTGAACTTGAGTTATAGTAGGATTTTGGTTGGCTTTTCTAGGCTTATGTGCTGATTAAAGTTTATTGGGGTGACTATGGGATTCAATTCTGTTGCAGGGGTGTGTTTGAAATGATTTTAAGGGGAGTTAGCTCAAAAAGTTTGCATGGGAATTCTGGGTTTCGGGCACGCGCTGCAACCCTGTTCTTCAGCGCCGCGACCTGCTTGTGTGTATAGGTTAGTGGCCTTCGAGGAAATTTCCCAGGCGCCGCGGCGCAAGGTTTAGGTGCCGCGACGCCTAAGGGAGGCTGAGCCGTGGGCCAAATGTGGATTTTTGGCAAAATGAGGGTTTTTAGCTCGGGAACTTGAATGTTAAGGCTCGGGAAGGTTTCTACTACCCGGTTTGGTAGAAACAAAGGTCCCGGAGGTTAGAATTTCATCTCGAAGTTATTTAATGGATTAGAATATGGTGGTTGATTATTATTCATGCGTTGTGACTAGGATTTCTTCAAGGCTCGGGTTAGAGGACTGTGCTCATGATCGCGGTGCTTGTGAAGCTCAGGACACAGGTATGAAAACTGTTGTTCCCGTTGAGCTTGTATGCAAGGCAAGGACCTATATGATTGTGAATGCAGGGCGTAGCCCTTTGATTGAGTTTATTCAGGTTGGTATTTGCTTCATTATGCTATGTATGCATATGTGTGAATGTTCGGCAAGAGTCGGGAAGGGCACAGGCCGAGGTCGGCAAGGCTGGGAACAGTAAGGGGCCAAGAACGGCGTTAGGCATGTGCAATGCAAGGCCGAGTGCGGCAAGGGGCATGCAGCAACGTTTAGCATGCGGAGTACGAGTTGCCATGGCGAGACCCTAAAGGATACCTGGGATATCCTTACGATGTGGACCGCGAACCCAGGGCCTGGTAAAGCACCTGGAACGACATGGCCGTATGTGTGTAGCCTATTGATGGCCGGTTTATATGCTAAGTGTTTGATATGCATATGTTTTCTGCTTGTGTTGGTTTATTTGCTGGGCTTCGGATCACGGGTGCTTTGTGGTGCAGGTAAGGGCAAGGGGAAAGTCGACCAAACATGAGTTCGGAGAGCATGAAGCGGCGTGTACATGTTTGGCCTGCTTGGCCGCCATGGCCAGGGGTATTTTGGGAGATGAATGTATTGAACCTAGATTTTGTCGTTTAGTCGACTATGATTATGTTTTTGAGTTGTAAATATTTCTAAACAGTATTTTGGGATCCCAAATGTTAAACGCTTTATGATTTTCAGTAAATTGAATTTTTTTCAACATTAATGAATCTGTTTATGGCTTAATTACACTTTTGACTTAAAACCACGATTAGCGAGTTAAATGCACATTTTAGAATCACTTAGTAACGGCTCTAAGGAAGTAGAGCGTTACAATGAACCTTTTATATTAGTGGTCCCTCTGTTTTTCTATAATTGTTGAATGTACAAAAGTAGAGAAAATATTTTGTCCTCGTATGTTGAATGTACAAAAGTAGAGAAAATAATTTTGTATATTTTGTTCTCCAATGGACACATGCTGAATTTTTATTTTTATTTCCTTTTGTTATAGTGTTAATTGGAAATTGCTAAGTGTCTTGCAGATAAAAGGAAGACTAGTGTTGGTTGTTATCAATCCTTTATGGTGCAGATGTTCTCATGCACATCAAATATCAATGAACCATCAGTATTATTTATTCACCATACATTGTGGTTATATGCCTTGCAGATTGAAGCAATATTAGTGTTGGTTGTTATCACTCCATTCTAAATAATTGTTCGTGAATATTTTTTTCTCAAAAAATTGTTTATATGGTCAAAAAATTATTGTATTGTTTTTTAATATTTATGGGGTGGTCCTTTCGAAATTTCTAATAGGTAGAGTTCCTATTGATGTAAAATGACCTAAAGCATTTTATTATGCTTAGGCTCACCATTTGGAACTTGGATATTTGTAATATTATTCAATTAATTTATAAAAGTTGCTTTCATTTTATTTATAGTATAACTTTGTTAATTTTTTATAATGTTGGCATTAAGAAATATCTACAATGTATAGTATAATAATAAAATAATATTTGTCAAAGTTAGAGAAAACTATTATGTATACTCATAGTAATAACAATAATTTGAGCATATCAAAACTATGAAAGTATGAAATAATGCCAAACATGTGTTATTGTAAATAATACTATAATATTACTTTATAAATGGCAAAAATTGTTATATAAACTATTATAAATATCACAAGGAAATACTTGTCTATTTATTAAAATAACACAAAAAAAGTGTTATGATAGAGTATACAATAATACATCTTTATAACTATGAAATAGTGTTATACAAAGTACTCCGATCTACGATAACACCACTTTCCTTAACACGTCAAAAAGTGTTATGGTATATATTCGATAATACTTTTTCAGTCTTATTGAAAGTGATTTTTCTTGTAGTCATAGTGATCCTTTTTCCTACACACAGGACCTTTCTCGCCCTTAAACTAGTTTGGGTTGGTTCATGGACCCAAGGATGTCTCATTACCCTTCTTGCCTTTCCCTTTGTTTTTGGGATGTTTTGATTGTGACACTGCATTTGCTTTGGAAGTCTCTCCATTAGACCCTTGCACAAGTTTATCTCTGCATATTGATTCCTCCTCGATTCTAATATGCTTTTGGATTTCCTCCAAAGAATAATACTCATTTTTATGAAGGATTCTTTTCCTATAGCTCCTCCAAGTTGGTGGTCATTTAGCCACTACAACACCAACTTGAAAGGCCTCCGGTAGCTCAATCTTCCAAACTTTCAATTTGTTAATAATTATTTGCAATTCATGTATTTGAGGATTTAGTCTCAAATATATTTAGATGTGTATAGATATCAAAAACTTTTTGGTACCTTCCTCTTCTGCCATGAATTTTTTCTCAAGTGCATCCCATATTTCCTTTGCCAATTTAGTCTTGGTGTAGAGGTCATAGAGCCTATCAGAAAGGGCATTGAGGATATGACCCCTACAAAGGAGATTTTCCTCCTCCCTCTTCCTTCGTTTCTCCACCTCCTCGGGAGTGTCCTTGTCGGATGGCATTGGGAGAGGTTGTAGGGTGGATTCTAGAATGTAGGCAATCTTGAGAGTGGTCAAGAGAAATCTCACGTAGTCTTTCCATCTAGTGAAATTGGACACATCAAACCTGTCCAACCTCACTAGGTCTTGATTCATAATCTTCATAGTCTCACCTTCCATTGAAATAAACAAGGGGTAAGTTTTTCAATGTTAGGAAAATATATGTTATTTGAATGGAAATTGGAAAGAAATATTACAACTCTACAAAATAATACAAATAAATAATATTGATTAAATATGTTACAACTCTATGACTGAAAATACAAATAAACAATAGAAGAATTAGAAGAAGAGAATGGAGGAATACAACTCTAAACAAAAAGATACAAATAAAGCAAAAGTGTTTGTAACAAAAAGAAAAGAAAAGATTATAACTCTAAACAAGAAATACAAATAAATAGAGAAGAAGAATATGAAGATGAAAAGCCATAGAATAAAAGAAAAGAACAAGAAACAAAGAACAAACAACTCTCACTCACACTACCAAAGTGAAAAGTGTTGGGGATCACCAACTAGAACAAGGTTTGAAACCTTTGTCCAAAAGCTTATTTCCCCCTAACTCAAGCACTAAGGGATCTCTCACGGATTTTGGAAATCGCTTTCTGGAATAATCAAGCCTCTAGTTGTGTTTCTAGCCAAGTGCGCTAATGGATAGAAAAATTGTGTCTTACAAGTGAGCAATAGGCTCCTATTTATAGAGTTTAGAGACATCCTTTGACTTTAAAATTCCACCAACCCCCATGGCTATTAGCAATGATTAATTGGCTATTTATTGAATTAAAAATGAGATTTATGAGTTATTTGGGTTTTTGGAGTTGTTCAAAAAGGTTTGAAAAAATTGGTCAGTCAGCACCTGTGGCCGTGGCCAGGAGTATCAGTGGCCGCGACCACTAGTCTCTGTTCCCCAAGTGGTGTCCACCAACAATCCTAGTCGTGGCCACTAGCCAATTTCAGCACAAGAAAATGTGCTGTTTTTCCAAATGGTTCCAATCCCAAAACACAATATTGTGGTTAAAATCATCTCAATATTGTGTAACAACAAATCTACACAATAATGAGCAATATTTGGAAGTTACAAATTTGTAAGTGAATTTGCAACACCAAATATGTTACATATTTGGATATTCACACATATATAGATATTGTAACTCTCTATTATATGTTACAATATGTGACACTCTTTCTCACTTTTATTTAATCTAAAACAATATATTATAAGATAATATAATATTACATTATATTATAAAATAATATAACATAAAGTACCTTCACTAAAATGTCCTACTACACTACTGACCTGGATCTAGGTCGCTGTAGTGTGCCATAAATTTTACTTATCTAGATAGTAGTAGTAGTTAGTAGTAGTTTGTAGTATGTTAAATTCTGTGGATTTTGGTTCAAGCCGGGACTTAATTGGAAACTCATAGCAATAATTATGGATTTTATAAGTTTAACCTATAGTTTAGAAATATTAATTATAACATAAGGTTTGATTAATATTGCTTGCTCTAGAAACATTATTAATTATAACCTAAGGTTTTGATATAATTAATAAGAGCATGACACTTTTCATAATCATGTTTATTAAAGGATTTAAGTATTTTTGATGAATAGTTTAAATAAAAGAAAGATCTAAAAGCTATAGAACCTTCCAGAAACTATTAGGATCATGTTTAGACTCAGTCAAAGCTGTTTTATCAATTCAAAATATGGTGAAATAGTGAAAATAAGTGTTTGATATATCAATGTAAGCTGATATATCCCCTACGGAAGATACAAAAAATACGTCAACTTTCCACGAACGATCTAACGGGGCTTGGGAAAATGGTCTAGGCGATATATCGCCCAAGGTAGGTGATATATCGCCCCTGGTAGTGCATTTTTGAATCTTGAGGATTTTTAAATTTAAAAACAACTTTAACCACTTTGACCTGCCTTTGAATAATTTTGACCAAGTTTTGGGCATCTGTTGAGCGAAAATTCAAATATTTTTCATTTTATATTCATTTATTTATTCAAATTAAAAGGGGTTAGTTTCACTCCTTGAACTCTATAAATAGGACATAGTACTCAACAATTTTCTTCATTCTTCGGAGCCTCCAAGTTGCTAAGGTTACTATAGAGAGAAACACTTGGGTTTAATCTAAGTTTTTCTAAACACTTGGAAAGTGAGATATAGTGAGATTTTGATATCGAGGTTTAGATGAATTCATAAGATCATTCAAGGTATTCTTATCCTTAAGTTCAAATCTTCATAGTTCTTTAGTTTTCTTTTATTTTGTTTCAGATCCTAACTCTTGTTTATGATTCTTGATTAGGTATTTAAGTTTCTTGAAAACTTAAGGTTCTTCTCGGTAAGTTTCTTCTTTCATGGTTTAGTTCTCTTTTCATCTTTATTCTTTAGAATCACTCATTGTCTGTGCTGTTGGTTTTTAGGAGTATTCCAATCACGTTCTTGTTCTCAACTATCCTGGTTTGTGGTAAGGAAAATAGGATAGAATTTATGTGTTATATGTTTACGTTATGATATGTTTTATGCTACGATATGTATATGTATAATATGTTTTATAGTCCTTGGGCATATGACTTGTTTAGATAACAAGCCCCAGGAATATGTCTTATAGTCGCTTGGGGATATGACTTGCTTAGATAGCAAGCCCCAAGAATATTTATCATTTTCATTGTTTAGAGTTATGATTTACCCTGCCTCGATTAGTAGACAGAGGACCCAGATGGGTTATCACATGCCTTGTTGATGAGTTAATGGCCATTAATATTGTAGTCCTATATGATATACGTTTTTATAGTCATATGTTTATAATTCATGATATATGTTGTTAGTATATTTTCCTTGCTGGGCTTTAGGCTCACTCCTTTATTTTTAGCTTGTTGATAGTATCGAAGGTGGAAAGATTCATGGCAGCTTGGCTTATGCGTTAAGGATGAATGGATTGAATGGGTTGCGTGACGATCGAGGATGACGTTAGTTTTAAGTATTTTAAATTATGCTTTGATGTAATTCCACAATTAGTATTTAAACAATTAAAGTTTATGTTTAATAATTTATAAATGGGATCCCATACCATATTTTATATTCAGATATTATTTTGTATTTGATAAAATATTTTGGGTTTTAAATAAAGTTATGTTTTCTCTTATGTTTGTATCAAATTAGTAGCTATGCCTTAGTAGTTTTAATGGTCTGAGGTCTTAGAAATAGTCGGGGCATTACAGTTGGTATCAAAGAAATGATTCATTTGCATGAAGTTCTCCTTGATACACACGCACAAGCTCTAAATCTAACCGCCAATGTAAGTGTTTATGTTATAGTAATTATGTTTATGTTTATAGCTAAAGTTTTAGCCCTTGTGTTTTCAGTTAAGAATGGATGGAGCCTTGACCTATGAGGATATCCGAGCCATTAAGGCATTGAAAAGGATTAGAGAGCCAAGGAAGACAGTAGGAGTGTTAGAAAGAGTCACTCAGAGATTAATCTTATTCCACAAGGAGATAGTTCATCTTCAGACTACTAAGAAAATTATGATGAGAGCTACGAAGCAATATGCCTTAGTAATTAGGCTTTTTAAAGATTTTCCTTCTGTAATTTCAACTTTAGAAGAAATATGGTAGACTATAGATGATGAAGATGATTTACCGGTAGCCCTGAGATATAATTTTCTCATACTTAGGTTCACCACTAAATTGGAAATTCAAATCACTAATGAGCAAAAACATAGAATCTTTATGAATCTTCCCCGAGGAAATTTTGAGGCTCAAGATAATGATGAGGATGAAGAGATAGATGAAGATATGTTAGATGAAGGGTCATATGTAGATGATCTTGATTTTTAGATTCACCCTAGTTATGTTAGTTTAATTAATTAATTAATTTATTTATTATCTTTGCATTTATGATTGTACTTAGTGAAAACATTTTTCCAAATGAATATTATTGTTATTTTTTATAACAAGTATGAGTTTGATTTTTTTTACAATCATAATAAATATTAACTTTAATAAATAATGACCAAGTTCGGTGAGGGTGGATACAAATCAATGGACCGAGATCTATATTGAGAGTTAGGGGGCCATAGTAATGGGAACAATTTTACTGATCCCGGCCCTCCCTCAATATGGTTAACTTTGGAACAACAACGAGTTTCGAGCCTGAGAATTAAGTCATATAGGATGATTAGAAACAAACTTAGAAAATAATAAAGATGGCTGATTTTCTAAGTACAGAAACACGCCCTAATTATAAAGAAGGCTTACATACTTTTTTATAAGAAATCATAACTAGTAGGTTCGAGTTATGTTTGCTTAGATTAAGTTTTTTCCTTAGAGCCTATTAGGGTATGTTCTAACATGTTTTTCTCAACTGTTAGAACTCTGCTAAAGATGTCGCTCAGAAGGTGTGCACGTACTAACACTAATGCCTCCAGCGCCGCCCACGAGACTAATGAAGCCCCTCCAATTTTCAGAAGGGGAGCGCGTGGTACCAATGCTGCTGCTAATAGAATTGAGCCTCCGCCTCCAGTTGACAACATCGCGAAAATTTTCCAGCTACAACAACAAGTAGAAGAACTGCGGCAACAACAATGACAATAGGCTCAGCCGCATCTACTGACTCAGACTTAGCCTCAACCTCAGCCGCAACCGCAACCTCAACAAATTGCTCAAGCACCCTAACAAGTAAGTCCTTATGGGGAATGGCCAATGGTGAACTATGCGCCTTACCTAACTCAGTACATGGAGCCAATTTACGAGCGGTTTCCTAAGCAACACGATCCAAACTTTGAAGGGACAAAAAACCCCTTTGAGGCAGAAGAATGGCTCAGGAATGTTGAGCTGATTCTAGCACACATGAATCTCGGCAACGCGGATCACATATCCTGCATTTCGTCTCTTTTAAAGAAGGATGCTAGAATCTGGTGGGATTTAGTTCAGCAGACTCATGACGTCGCCACCATGACATGGAATAGATTTGTGGAGCTATTCAACAAGAAATATGACAATTCAGCAGTCATTGCTACGAGGGTAGAAGAGTTCACCAGTCTAAAGCAGGGCAACTTAATAGTAGCAAAGTATGCTCGAGAGTTCGACTGACTAGCCAAGTTTGTACCAGAGCTTGTCCCAACCAATTTCCTGAGGGTTACCAAGTTTGTTTAGAGGACTCAGACCAAATATTGAGTTAGGAGTCAAGCTAGCGAATCGTGAAACAACTTCTTATGCCGATGCTCTGGAAATGAATATAGAAGTAGAAAGGCTTTAGGCGAATGTTAGTAAGGAGGAGGCCAGTGAGCCTAAACCCAAACAGAAGAATCAACCTCAGAACGGTCAGAACCACAACAACAACCATCAGCATAGCAACAATAATGGTTAAAAGAGAAGGAATCCTAAGAATAAGGAAGAAGATGGTGAAAAAAGAGCATGGACTAGCAATGGAGGCAATAGGTCGGGTTACGTAGAATACCCGCAGTGCTCCGAATGACAAAAGAAACATCCTGGTGAGTGCCATGCAAACACCAAGGTATGTTACAATTGTGGCCAGGAAGGTCATCAAAAGAAAGAATGTCCACAGCTCAAGCAAGAAGACGAAAGGGACAACAAGATGGTTCCTACTAGAGTCTTTGCCTTGACCCAGGGAGAAGCTGAAGCTAGTAACAAAGTGGTCACAGGTTAGATTCCTATCCTCAATAATATATGTTTAGTATTATTTGATTCGGGAGTAACACACTCGTATATCTCGTTAGGAATGATAGAGAAATTAGACAAACCTTGTGAAAGATTTAGAACTAGGTTTGTCACAGAATTTCCTTTGAGCGAAGTAGTCCTATCATCACGGATAGTACGAGGCGTTCCGATCAAAATTGAGGACATAGAACTAGAAGGAGACCTGATAGAACTAGAGATCAAAGACTTCGATGTGATGTTGGCATGGATTGGCCAGGAAGGCATGGCGCAACCATCGTTTGTAGGCGCAAGAAAGTGATGTTCGAAACTCCTAACGGTCAGAGACTATGTTTTATGGGAGACACCTCTTATTTCATCCCTCAAAGAGTAAAGGACGTCACACATTCTTATCCACATCACGGATGCGGTAAAGGAAACACCACTAAAGGTTGGAGACGTCCGCATTAGAAAGGAATTCCCAAAAGTATTTCCTAACGACTTACCAAGGTTGCCGCTGACTCGGGAAATTGACTTCATAATCGAACTAATACCGGGCACCGAGCCTATCTCAAAGCTCCCATACCAAATGGCACCTACAGAACTCAAGGAGTTAAAGATGCAGCTACAAGAACTCTTAGACTTGATTTCATTAGACCGAGCCATTCGCATGGGGAACACCAATTCTATTTCTGAAGAAGGATAGAAGCATGTGGATGTGTATAGATTACCGCGAGCTGAATAAGGTGACAATTAAGAATAAGTACCTGCTACCCTGGATTGATGAATTGTTTGATCAACTCCGAGGAGCGACAATGTTTTCAAAGATTGATCTATGGTCCGGGTATCACCAGCTCAAGGTACGGGAAGAAGATATTCCAAAGACAACTTTTAGAACACGATATGGACATTACGAGTTTCTAGTTATGTCTTTTGGTCTTACCAATGCTCCAGCCACATTTATGGATTTAATGAATCGGGTCTTCAAGGATTACTTGGATAAATTTGTCGTAGTGTTCATCGACCATATTTTGGTGTACTCAAAGGACGAAGCTGACATGAGGAACATTTAAGAATGATCATGTTGCGATTGAAAGAGCATCAACTTTATGCCAAGTTCAAGAAGTGCGAATTTTGGCTTTCGCAAGTAGCGTTCCTCGGCCACATAGTATCTAAGGATGGAGTTGTTGTAAACCCAACTAAGGTAGAGGCTATGAAGGACTGGCCAAGACCTAAGAATGCGTCAGAGGTTAGAAATTTTCTTGGGCTAGCAGGCTATTATCAGAGGTTTGTAGAATGATTTTCTAAGATAGCCACTCCGCTTAACAACCTGGCCCAGAAATAGCAAAAGTTTTACTGGACAGATAAATGTGAAGAGAGCTTCCAGTTGCTTAAGGATAAGCTATGCTCAGCACCAATACTTTGTGTACTAACACCGAACAACATGTTTGTAGTCTACTGTAATGCGTCGAAGCAAGGTTTGGGTTGTGTGCTAATGCAAAATGACAAAGCAATAGCCTATGCCTCAAGGCAGCTGAAGGAATATGAGCAACACTATCCAACGCATGATATGGAGTTAGCAGCGGTGGTCTTTGCATTGAAAATATGGCACCATTATCTTTATGGAGAACGGTGTGAGATTTATACGGACCACAAGAACTTAAAGTATTTTTTTCACTCAGAAGGAGCTCAACATGAGGCAGCGCAGGTGGTTAGAATTATTAAAGGATTATGACTGTGAAATCCTATACCACCCGGGAAAAGAGAATGTAGTTGTTGATGCGCTAAGCAGGAAGAGTTATGGAAATCTAGCAGCGTTAGTCAGAATAGAAAAGCCGCTTCAGCAAGAGCTGATTAATGCCGGAATAGAAGTAGTCATTGGTAAACTGGCTAACTTGTCCATCTAGTCAAGTCTGTTAGAAGATATATGGATTGAATAGGGGCATGATGACACATTAGTATCTCACATAACTGCAGTTAATGAAAGCAAGGCCACAAATTTCTATACATCAAGATAGGGGTTCTTAAGATATAAGTAACGGGTATACGTGCCAAATGATCATGGGATTAAGATGAAGTTTTTAGAAGATGCGTACAATACCCTATACTCAGTTCGCCCATGGTCGACAAAGATGACTCACGACCTTAAGGCATTGTATTGGTGGCCGGGAATGAAGAAAGACGTAGCAGAATATGCGTCTAAATGCTTAGTATTCTAGCAAGTGAAATCAGAACACCAGCGGCCTGCAGGCTTATTGCAACCGCTTAGTATTCCAGAATGGAAATGGGACGATATAGCCATGGACTTCTTGACAGGATTGCCAGAACAAATAAGCAGCACAACTCGGCTTGGGTAGTAGTAGATAGACTAACTGTTGTCAAAAATTAATATATGATTTTAAATACATAAGTGCATGTAATCACACAAGTAATATATTGATAAGTAAATCGTCTCCACATGGATTGCAAAATAAAAAATAAACAAAAACAATTACTAAACAACTTATAAGTACTAAAAAATCAAATGGGTTGTTCTTAGGCTAAACAAAAAATTAAAAAGATGGAAATACTGAAATTAAAACTGAATTAAACAAGAAAATTGAGAGAAATATATGGATTGCAAAATGGACTTGAATTATTGAATTCCCCTATATTAATCATCCTGAAGAAATTACGGACAGATTGCGGCAACAATATTTTAGCAAAACTCCCAGGTTAACAAGAACTCATTTATACACTCATAAAACTTTCTCAAATATTATGACATTAATTCTTTTACCTAATGAAACATATTCCTATGCAAAATTAGATTTAAGAATGAAATTCAAAGTTTAATTCTCAAAAGTTACACAAGGAAAATAACACATCCCTATGTTACTTACTAACATAACCTAACCTAGATTATGACTTGTGTCATCCAAGTTCTTCCCATTACATTTAAACTTTCCAGCATTAAACGTAATTAAATAACTTGCCATTGCTGGCCAAATAACAACAAAAACTTAATATAAGCACACTTGAATGAACAAGGGAGATTTTACTAAAATAAAGTGCAAGAAATTGTTAGACTATAACATAGGGTTCATCAACAATTCAAGCCACCTAAAATTAGTCCATGGCTGAGTTAATAAATATTAATCCCCAATTAAAGCAGCCAATAATATTCATATTTAGAAATCAACTCAGAAAATATAAAAAAATGAAGTTTAGAAAAGGAAGAAGGAACAAATCCAATTTATGCTTAAGCTCTCTTTTCCATCCTCCTTCTTCCTTGCTGATTTTTGGGTTTCTTCTCTCTTCCTTGCTAGTTTTTCCTTCCAAAAATGGATGTTGCCCTCCTCTTTCGGCTGATGCTTCATTAAGTGTATTCTAGGTTTCCTCCTTTAGCACCAAAAGTACAATATTTCCCTTCCTACTTAAAAAAATGTGAGTCCCCTCTTTTCTTTTGTCCTTTTCTCTGAAATGTTGACTGATGCTTTCTGCCCTTCCCACCTCAGCTAATATTCCAGCTCACCCATTGACTTGCCACGTGTTCTATGTGCACAAAAACTTCCTGATCAAAATGCTTCAGCAAAATCTATTTTTCTGTAGCAAAACCTAATAATTCAGCCATCAAAAATTCAATTTAAATAGTTTCACATGTTACACTACAACAATTTTGACCAAATATGACAACAAAATATAACATATTATTAAAAGCGTTATTGATACATGCAAATAAAAAAGATAAATAAAATATTTTTTAATAAGTGTAAAGCAATAGGCGCCAAATGAAAATATAGTGGGCGCCAAATGAAATTGACAAAAAGAAAAAAGCTAAAACAATAAAAAATTAAGAATGTTTTCTGAAACCCTTTACACGTTGCCTCTCTCTCTCACACACTCCAGTCAGCTCTCTCCCACTCTCACTCGCTCTTTCTTTCTCTTAGAGTCTCTCTCCTAGGTTTCTCCCACTCTCCAGTCGGCTTTCTCCCACTCTCACCCTTCACCTGGGTTATGCTTCTAGCTAGCTATAGAGATACACAGCGATGGAAAAGGACAAGAGCTCATCGCTTCAGCAATGGTGTGGTCATGGTGTGCTTCAGCTGCTCAATGGAAGGGATTGAAGCAAGAACCCAGGTGACTGAGGTATATGTTTCATTTTTTTTCAGATTTCAAATTAATATCTGTTCTTAAAACCAAATGCCTTTTCTCAACAGACTTCCTCATCCGTTGGATGCTGCACTCTCACTCTCTTTTCTCCATCAATAATTTCTCAATCTCTAATCTTCTCATCTCGATCGATCTATCCATTTGAGCAGCAAGCCCCTGCTTTCCTTCAAAGCCGCTGCCACCAATGCCATAGATGAGCTTTGTGAGGACAACGATCTCTCCCTCTCCCTCTCTCTCTAGGTGAGCTCAACACATCTCTCTTTATATGTATACAAAATATTGCGTTGGGATTTTTATGTGTATTTTTTTATTTGATTCTAGAACTATTGATGATGTTTCGATTATGATATTATTGAAGTAAGTTTTGTTGTGTGATTAAATGTAAAATATTTTTTGTTTTCAATTAAGTTGATAAATTTTGGGTTTGAAAAAGTTAATTTTCCAGTGTTTCTTGAGTGTTTAAATGTCAACTATATATGCACTTAATTTGATATTTTTGATATGTTGACTACATGATAAAACACATAATATATACTGATTAAATGGCATATTTTGGGTCTTCAAGCTAATTTTTTTTTTAGTTTAGTTCTCCAATAATTTTCCGAATAGGGTATCTCTAGAACTTGAATATGATATATTTTTGGTTTGAAGAAGTTGATTTTCAAGTGTACTAGTCAGAACCTCTTGTTGTTATAAAATAGGGAAGAGAATAGATTTTTGGCCTTTGAAGTTAAATGTTGGAAATTAGAATGATGCATATGATAAAGCTTTCTTGGTTGCATATAATGTGTTTGTTGAAATGCCTCCAAGAGAGTGATATAGATAAATGTCAAAAAATTTATTTTCTTAAGTGTTTGTGGTTGTATACTGGTTTAAAGATATTTAGTTTTGTAATCTATTTATGTTAAAATACTCATGAATATTCTCTTCTTCTATATGATTTTCTCTCTTTCATTTTGTAATTTAATTGTTTGTTTTGTGGAAAAAAATTACTACTGCTTATCTTTTTCTTTTTTAATATACAGGCTGATAAGACCTAGATTGTTCTGGCATTGGAATATCTAATAGCAGCCATAATTGATTTCCATAATAGTGTATTTTTTTCGTTTTATGTTGCAACATGTGCTTGTCTTCAATGATTCGTGTTTTAGGAGATAAATTTCTATATTAAGATTTTCACAGCCATTGTAATTTGATATATTAATTAAACATGTTAACAACATCATTAGATTATGAATGAACAAAACTTTAGCAGTTTTTCTTGTTTCTTATAATTTAAACAATTTTTCAATGAAGTTGAAGAAAAAATCAGGAGACATATTGATGTTAATAAAATTCATTATGTGTTTCTTTCATTATGCTTTTATTGCCAACTATGTCAATTTTGTAATGCTCATGGTTTTTTTCTTTCCAGATGTCAACAATGACTTTGGTAATAACTATAATAAATTTATGATGAGGCAGTTCAAAAGAATCATTTGTTTAGTCTATGCTTCTAATGATGATTTTATTGAATTACTAATACATGGTTTCCTTGTCTCATTATATCATTCCTCTCTAAAAATGCAGGGAGCAAGAAATAAATTTTTTGCCATGCAGCATGAACTGATTCAGGTTTCATGTATGGGTTTTCCAAGGACAACAAGTGCTAGTTACATCCATTACTTGGTAACTGATGAGGTATAATATGATCAAATTCTAATAATTGATACTTGATTTATCATTTTGGGATCTTGGTTTTTAATAAGGCTCTCTATTTGTTTTTAGTTTATCTCACCTTTACTGTTATTAGATTTATTACGATTCTATATTTGTGCTCAGTTCACAGATGTTGGAAATTAAAAAAAAATGGACTATAATTGAGATCAACAACATGCACCATTTGTTACAACAACCTTGAAATTTGTTCCATTACTTGGTACTAAAAACTAACATGTTTTATACTCTTATTGTTTGAGGTCTTAAATTGTCTATTTTCAATTTGAATAAAAATTACTATAAAAATTTATGAAAAATAGGAACTACAAATTGAGGAAAAGGATAAGACCTTGTTTATAAAAAGTAGGAAAACATTTTGCTGTAATTGCTGATTTTGCAAGGAGCACAAATTGACTTTAAAATCATTGAATTGTAATATTTTTTTATAAACCGTACTTTATAATTGCAATATTTATAGCCACATGTACTTTTTAATTGCATATGCTTGTGCCATCTATGTAAAAAATCAGCATTCCCTTCCAACTATATACTTTTTAATTGCATATGCTTGTGCAATATTTATGCTGAAAATTCATGTCTATTGTAGATTGTATTCTAGTGTTTTTTCTCTCTTTTACTTCAGAATTTATCTGTTTGTTTGTGGAAAAATCACTGCTTCTTGGCCTTTTCTTTTTTTATGGGCCTTTTCTATAATTTCAATATATCTTAACTTCTTATTAGTTTTGATAGGATTTTCTTGATTTCTATAATTCTTTCATGGAAATTCTTTTGTTAGAGTGCAATATTGCTTAATTGAACTGTTGAGACACTTAACTATGGAAAAACAATTGCTATTTTATTTGAGCTATGAAATCATTTTGCTCAATTTACTGTGTTATCATTCGAGAAGGCAATTATATGAACTAGAAATGCCATATATCTTAATTTCATATTAGTTTTGATAGGATTTTCTTGATTTTGGTTCTTTTCTTATAAGGTTGCATATCTTATTTTCTTATAATTTTTTTTAATTTTAAATCTTACAGCAGTAAAAAAGTAACTAGTAATGATTTCTTTTTATTTTTCCCTAAACATATGAGTTAGTTAGAGTTTGGTATTTGGTATTTGGAAATTTTTGAAGTTTCTTTGTTCTGATGTAATCCTTATTTCATGTGTTTTGGATTGTAGAAAAACTCACACGAACTCTTTTATACAAATTTGAATTGACCAAATCTGTGCAGAAATGTATCTTACAACAACTTAGCATGTCTCCTGTAATTTTTGAATATGTACTCTTGCTTTGTGTGACTGGAACCAAGTAATATTAGTTGTGTTTCTTCTCTTAATTTCTCTGTTATTTTTCATTTTTGCTTTCATGCTACTTCTTTTGTGTTAAATCTAAGTGTTTTAAATCATGGATTTGGAGTAGTTAATCCTCAGTGAGCCACAGATTTTGGTTGTTTGGGCCTGTGGGAAATTTGTCATGTTCTGTATGTCATTATCTTTTGTGGCATTTTTGGCTTGTTGGTCTTATTTCTTCTATGACAGACTTTGTATTGTTATGTTTTCTTATTTTGATGAATATATATGGATACTGCCTTGGACTTTTGTGGCATTTTTGGCTTGTTGGTCTTTCTAAGCAGATGGAAAGAGCAACAATAGAAATAGAAAACAAAGCCTAAAAAACAACAAGATGCACATAAAACAGAAAGGAAAAAATTGGCAACAGGTATTCACACTTAATTATATTTTATCTAATTTATTTTCTAGTTTTATCTAAAAGATTGGGTTATGGATAGAAGTTTTTCTTAACATTTGGATATAGTGGGAATGTTTATTTAGGCCTAATTTCAGATTTTTGGTCTAATGTTTTCTATTATTACAGTTCTTTCAATAAAATTCTATACTATACTCATATAAAAATGCATGTAATTTTGCTTTCATTTTAGTAACATCATTAGATTTTAAATTGGAAGGAAACTTTATTTCCAACAGTTTGCAAGAGGTATCTTCTCTTACTTTTGTTTTTGTTATAATATTATGCTTGTGCAATATGTATACATTGCTGAATAATTAATTAGGTACGTGGTTGATTATAATTTGGATACAGATGTACGTATTATTCTACATACTTTATAGTCTAGGAAACAACCCTTTTTCATTAGAATTATCTCTTAACTTCATATCTTAATAATTAATATAATATGCCATTTTCCATCTTCCATTCTAGTGTTTTATCTGAATAGAAAATCTTGCATGTTTGTACTTTTGGTCTAACGTAAAACTTAGTGATTGTATATACTATTCTATTTCATAACTTTTATTTGTTTATGGTCATCTTACCATTAACAAAAAAGAATCCACACATGAAGCTATTTGAGTCACTACTCTATACAATCACTTTTCAATCTAAATGATTGAAGACAACATTTCTTAATTTCACTTTCCAATAAAAGCTTCAGAGAGTTTTATTGAGTTAACTCTAATCTAAGTATAAAATTAGTTTTATACTTCTTTAAGGGTCCTTAGCTAAGTCCTACAATTTTGGCCACTGTAACATATTCAACAAATTTCATACAAGCTAACCATGGACCTGACCACTGGACTTACTTCTCATTAGTTGAAATGATGGGAGAAAACTTATTTTAGTATCATGTAAAGAATTTCAACTTCAAATGTCTAGTCTTAGATGATTTTCTTACAATCTATCAGCTTTTGATTCTACTTAACTTCAAAATGAAGATACAACTTTCATTTTGAACTCACAGGACAAGAAGTCATCAACAGGATGATGTCGAAAACTACAAGGCTAAAGTACCTGAAGAGAATGCAGACATACATGGTATAAATTATGATCTTGTCCTTGGAGACTTGAAATATGCTAGCACTAATTTTGAATTTTCATTTCTGGCTAAAATAGCCATTGCAATGGGCATAGCTGCAATCGTCACAATCGTCTCTATTGGGGTGGAGTGGCCTGCTATTGGTTCATCTCTTGGATTTCAGTTTATTTTAGATAGTTGATCTCCTTCAGTAATGGCCATAGCACCTGTTCGCTTCACCTTTAAAGCTTTTGGTTACAGAATAGCTCTGCCAGAATATTCTCCAGGGTATGTATCCCCAAAGGGAAAATTGGGTTAAGTTTTGTGCTTTTGAAATATGGGGTTAATCTCACTTTAATCTCATTGTAGGTGGATTTACTTTTGGCTGCTTATGGCTGCTGCTTGTGGTCTTTTCATCAGTGAAGAAGCTTTAAATATCTGGGTCTGTCTTCTGTTTCACAAGCTCAAGAAATTTTCTTGCTCCTTTTAGTAAAATTTGTGTGTTTCATGGTTCCATTGTATGCCTGAATTCTTATTTATAGTAAATGATTTAGGTTGGGGTGCCATGGGTTCCATTTTGTTGTTGTTTTTTTATTTTATTTTTCTGTTGTTTAGTTGTTTAATGGTGGCTTCACCAAACCCTGGTTATGTTATCTATCAAAGCTAGAATAATTAATTCATAGATTGATGTTGGGACAGCCTAACACTGTTTTTTAATTTTATTTTTAATCTTTATTGCAGTTATATATCATAGACTATGGTCTTGCAAAAAAGTATAGCAATCTTCAGACGCACAAGCACATTCCATACAGGTAACAGATATTTGAGAAATATTATGGTCTTAAGTAAAGTGGAAGGTGTTTATATCATGTGTAATGATTATCACTTATAAATGTTAATATTAAATAACAAGCTTTTAGATTGGTTTGGGCAAACATTAGGGTGATACTTATGTGTTTCTCATTATCAATTTTGTGTTCTTGGATCCAAATTTGCTTGAACCTTATATTTATATAGATATTTTCAGGTAAAAATATATGTGTGTATCTTAACTTCTTCTCAGTTACATGTATTTTATGTTAGGTTAGTTTGATAATATTGGGCATATAATTCTTGCTTTGAGCTTCATATTAGATTAATCAAATTTAAGAATTAGCATATTGGGTTTAGAGTACTAAAGTTATGTATGTAACTAGAATTTATTTGATTTTGTTTTGTTTTTCTGAAATCTCCTTTTTCACTTTATTCATATTTTTCCTCTATCTTCCTATTTTTTTCTTCATCTTCGTTGAATCTCTAGTTTGGTTCTTCATATGTTCATTATATAAGTTTTCTAACAACTTGATATACTTTGGTCATGTTTGTGACTGATAATGATTTCTTAATCTCTCTAATTTTCATCTGTTTGTCTTTTGCTTCAAGCCTGGGCTGCATTTGTCTACTAATTCTTGGGTTTGGTTTCCTTATTTGGTGGAGGTACAGACACAACCCGCAAATTTTCTTTGACGTCAATGGTTAGTAAACCTAACTCATTTTTTAAGCAATATCATTAAAAAAGAAACAGAAGAAGAAACGATTAACAGTTGTAGGCTTTAAAAAATTTCAGAGCAACATCACGAGGAGGTTTGCCTTGGAAACCTGAGGAGATTTCAATTTAGAGAGCTTCAGATGGCAACAAACAACTTCAGCAGCAAGTACTTCGTTGGATGATGAATTGAAGGATGGAGCAAGTTTCTTGCATGGTTTACTTTTGTGTATCTTGTAATGTTTCTTTTTTTCATTTTTAAAGTAAAAAATGTTCAAGATTATATAACTTTATTATGTTATGCTTTCAAATTTAAGTTATAACTAAGATCTCATGAAGTAGACATATTCATGGTTTGAATTAGTTATTGTTTAATGTAATACTTGTGGTTTATCAATCTTTTGAGAATTACATTTTATGATTAATTTTGATTTTTTTTTATCAAAATACAATAATGAAAATCTTTTAATTAAAAAAAAACCTTATAAGTATACTTATCAAAATAAAATTTAAAATATATTATCCACACTAAAGTAACAAAATTTTATTACTAGACTTTTAATATGTTATGATTTAAAAATATATTATAAGCATAACAAATCGTTATGATTTATATAATATAAAAACTAAAAATGCTATCAAAATAATCAAATGTAACAGTGGAAAAGTGTTATGCATAAAGTATAAGATTAAACTCCAAA
Source organism: Humulus lupulus (assembly GCF_963169125.1). Classification (NCBI taxonomy): domain Eukaryota; kingdom Viridiplantae; phylum Streptophyta; class Magnoliopsida; order Rosales; family Cannabaceae; genus Humulus; species Humulus lupulus. The sequence goes on along the minus strand of NC_084796.1, from coordinate 216,060,581 downwards.
TTTATAATCAAATACTCTAACTAAATGTTATTATTTGAATATTATAGCAACTAAAAATGTGTTATTGAATAGTTTAAGATAACATCGAACATAACATTCGAATACTGTTATAGAAAAGACAGGACTTTTAATAACAGGGGCTATGTTAGCATTTTCAGAAGCGTTATCAATACTCCCGGTTAGCAGTTTTTAAGTGTTATGAATACTGTTTTTTCTTGTAGTGTTAGTTCATTCCTTGTGCACATATTTATCCATGAAACTACTATCGTGAACCCATAAGCTATTAAAAACTATAAAAATAATTAAACTTAATTAAGATCATAAAAACACCAAAGTTAGCTACAAAAGCTAAAAAAATATAAACTATCATCACCCACAATTTTTCCACAATTATAAGTTTAAAAGCACATGAAATAACTTTTTATTCAAGAGTTATCACACCCTGAAACTTACGACATTACTCGTAAAACAAAACACAAATAACAAAAAGACACAAACTAAAGAACAAAAGACAAGGAAACAACAAAGACAAAACACAACAACAGTGGACAAACTTTGCTATGCCAATGGTAAAATGGGGAAGGCTCTCGAGAAATTTTATTTTTGAATAAGAGAAGCTGAATTTCAATCTTTCACAAGTTTTAAACCAAATTCTTCAAGCATTAATGTTTCTGCCAAATTATGAATCAAGTGTTTCACCCTTTAGTGCATGCATATCTTTTCCTAAACAATTCCAATCACCAAAAATCAAGCTAGACCTTTGTCCTCAAGCTTAAATAATGTCTCCATATGTTACTTAGTGGTTCCCTCTCCACTAATGTAGACAAACACCACACCAAAGATCAATAGGACTTTATCAAGCTTGTAATGATAGGCTCGGGTGATGGTTAGATGAGAGAGATAAATTTTTGGTTCAAATAACCCTAAGCACCTTAATCTTTCTAGTACCTAAATACATAAATGCACACATTAATTTCCCCCAAAGAAAGCCCACAACACAATATAAATCTGGCCCCTAGCCTTTATTACTAACATACAAAGACAAAGACAAAAACTAAAATAACTTTTTCTTATTTGAAGAGTTCACCCCCAAACTTATTTACAAACATACACACTTTTTGCTTTCTTTTTATTTTCTGATTTTTTTTAGATGCTTTGATTCAAGGGAGTGTACTCTTTACTTTTTTTTTTCTTTTTTGATGTTCTATTTTTTATTTTATTTTCTTAGAATGAAAATAAACAACTAGATGGCAAGAGAACAAGAAAATTGAGAACACACTCTCCCCCCAACTTAAAATCAACATTGTCCCCAATGGTGAAAACATGCGAAAGAAGAAAGTAAAACGCTCACCCAATTTTCTCTCATCCACTCAACTCAACTCAATGCCCCAAAATGCACAACAAATAAATCCTAGATAGACCAAGGTGAAAAAAGAGTGTGGCCAAAAGAGGTGATTATATATACGTAAAGCTAGGCTAATGAGTGGCTAAGAAAGAAAAGTGACACTTAAGCTCAAGTGGGTAACTAGGGATAAAAATGTATACAAGGTAGGCTTCAAAGGATCAAATGGTCCAAGGATGGCCTAAATCATGTCATCTTTGTGGTGTTGTCTAGGATTTCAACTCAAGGAAAATCACAAAGTAATTCTAGAAACTTAAGCTCCACGAGAAACTAGCTCTTTCTAGGGTCTCAAAATTGTTTAATCAAGCTATGCACAAACTAAAAAGAGAAACACTCTCATCAATCATTTGCAACAACATTCACACCCAAAGAATTTAGTTTAAAAGTTAAGAAAGAAGACAATCAGCTTAAAAGTGTTGTTAAAGTGTTGCAAAATCGTCATTGAGCCCCCTAGTTAAACACGAAAAAAAGCGGTCATCATGAACAACTAGAGCGGTCTAGGCCTTCAAGATGGAGCTCAGGAACACTGGAAATGCAGCAGTCGATTTGGTGAAGTTCCACTAAAGGGACTTGATGAGCGCGGCATCCTGTTGTTTAGCTTACTTCTAGTAGATTTGCTGCTGAGTTGTAGAGTCCAAGAACTTTACTTAGCTAATTGTTTAGTAGTGTTATAGTATGTTTAGTGTTATCTTTGTTACTATGGATTTTTGGTTCAGACCGGGAATTATTTGGACACTCATAGTAGTACTTATAGATTTTCTAAGTTTAATCTATAGTTTAAGAATATTAAGTATAACCTAAGGTTTGATTAATGTGACTGATATTAAGGATTATATTTATTATATTATAAGGTTTAGACATCAACCAATAGGATTTTAAGCACATGTTATGAATGGTGATTAAGGATTAAAGATTTTTGAGGATTTAATTTAATAAGGAGTAAAGTTTGAATGTTATAGGGTCAGTCAGCAGCTTTGAAAACGTTGAGGGCTTAGTCAAGGCTGTTTACTCCATTCAAACTTAGCTAAAAATGTGTAATTTCGTGTTTAAATATTCAGCGTGTGCCGATATATCGCAGCTACAGGGGGTGATATGTCGCAGCACGTAGATACGGAAAACATGAAACGATGCACGGTCGCCTCGGGCATACTGGCCCAGGCGATATATCGCCTATAGGGGGCGATATATCGCCTCCTCCAGTATGTTTTCAAACGTTTTTGAATTCATTTCCTTTCAGCCATTCAAACTCCTTCAACAGTCCAGCATCTTTTGAACGAGTCTTCAGCCTCTGCTGAACGATTATTCAAATTATTTTTACCTAAAAAGCCATTATTTTTATTCAAGTAAAATCAAGATACTTTCATTCCCAAACTCTATAAATAGGACCTAGTACCCAACCATTATTCACCTTTTGCTCTAAGTTCAGAAGCTGCTAGTGTTAAGTGAGTGTGAGAGTGTAAACACCTGGTTTGGGAAAACTATAAGCTTAAACATCATAAGCTTATCAAACACTTTGGGAAGTGAGTTCCATAGTATTTCGGTGGAGGTGTAGATTGGTCTTTCAAGTCTTTGAGGTAACCAAAACTCTAGTTCCTTTCTGTATTATGTTATTTTCTTTCTCATAGTCTTCTACTCAATCTCTAACCTTAATCTTCATTTTGGTTAGGGAATCTAAGTTCTTGAGCACATAAGTTCAGTAAGCGTGTTTCTCAAATTGTTTAGTCTTTCCATCTCTTTCATTTCATCTCCTTTCTGTAGACTCACTCTTTCTTATGGTTTTAGGAGTGTTCCAAAAAGTCCCAACTCAGTCCATTATATCCCGGTAACTTTGGTAAGGAAAATAGGCTAGAATCAATATGTTATGTGCTTATGTTATCTATATGTTTTATGTTCTTAATGTGTTATGATATGTATGTATGTTTGTAGGCTTAGGCATATGACCCATATGACTAACAAGACCCCAAATGGATTATGGACAAATGACCTACTTAGCTAGTAGGACCCCACTAATTCCATGGGCATATGCTTATTTAGTCTATGGGACCCCAAGTAATAATGGCCATTATAATAAGTGTATGTTATATGTATTATGTTAAGTCTTTATGTTTCTTATGAAATTATGTATATGACTATGTGTTAGATTTTCCTTGCTGGGAATTAGGCTCATTCCTTTCTTTTTATGTGCAGGAAAATAAGCTCTTTAGAGGCGGTAAGATTCGTGACGCTTAGAGGATGTGTATCGATGGTGAATGGAGTCAAGGGGCCGAGCGTTATTCGATTCGAGGATGTAGTCTCATTTTATGTTTTTATGGTTTTATGTGTATTTTCCACTCCAATTATGTAATGTCTTTTATTTAAAATCATCTTTTGTTTTTAAAGACAATGGGATCCCATATCCTTATTAGAATTTTATTTATTTGTAAGTTACTCTTATTTTACAAGTTACTAAATAAAATTGTGGTATTTTCGTAAAAATGTAAGTTTATGTATAGTTTTGTTAATGGTCCAAATAGTCTAGATTAGTGGGTCATTACAGTTGGTATCAGAGAAAATGGTTCCTTCGCATGAAGTTCTGCCCGATACACATGCTCAAAGCTCCGAATCTGACCGCTAAGTAAGTGTTTAAGTTACAAGTTACAAGTTACTTTGTCTATGTGTATAGCTAACAACTTTAGTGTTTATGTTTCAGTTAAGAATGAACGGAGCCTTAACCTACCAAGATATCCGAGCCATTAAGGCCTTAAAAAGAATAAGGGAGCCAAGAAACACCGTAGGAGCCCTAGAAAGGATCACGCGAAGGTTGCTTTTGTTTCATCAAGAGATAGGTGGCCTTCAAGAGGCTAAACAAATAATGCTAAGATCAACGAAACAATATGTATTAATAATTAGGTTGTTTAAGGATTTTCATTCTGTAATAGTAGCCTTAGAAGAAATATGGGAAGAAATGCGTGAGGAGGATGAATTGCCTTTAGCAATGAGATACTATTTCCTCTTAGTTAGGTTTACCGCAAAATTTGAGTTTCAGTTCACAAATGAGCAAAAGAATAGGATTCTCACCAACCTTCCTATAGGACGTTTTGATGCTCATGACAATGATGATTATGAACAAATAGATGATGATATGCTAGATGACGGATCGGATGTAGAAGATCCCGATTTTTAGATTAGTAGTTTTTATTTGTTTTATTTACTTTTGATTGTAATAAGTGAAATTGTTTTTCCAAATGAATAAACATGCTATTTGAATATCATGTGTGAGTATGATTTTTATTTTCGCAATCATAATAAATACTAAATAGAATGAATAATGACTAAGTTCGGTGAGGGTGGATACAAATCAATGAACCTAGTTTCCTTATTGAGAGTTAGGGGGCCATAGTAGTGGGAACGATTTTACTGATCCCAGCCCTCCCTCAATATGGTTAACTTTGGAACAAAGATAAGTTTCGAGCCTGAGAATTAAGTCATATAGGATGATTAGAAACACACTTAGAAAATAAAGATGACTTGTTTTTCTAAGTATAGAAACCCACTCTAATAATAAATAAAGACCTATAAATTTTTTCATAAGAAGTCATAATAAATAGGTCCGAGATATGTTTGTTTTAGAATAAGTTTTTGCCTTAGAGCCTATTAGGAAAAGTTCTAACATGTTTCTTTCAACTGTTAGAACTCTGCTACGATGTCTCTCTGAAGATCCGCACGCACCAACGGAAACGCCGCCAACGATGTTCCAGCGACCAATGCGATTCCAACCGTTCGCCGAAGGGGAGTGCGTGCTACTACTCGCTGCAACGCGCCGGCACAACCAGCTGACAACACTGCAGAGATTGCCAGACTGCGACAGCAAGTCGAGGAACTTCTGCAGCAACAACGCCAACAGGCTCAATCTCAGCCTTAGCCTCCGCCACAGCCGTAGCCGCAGCCGCAACCACAGCAAATGGCCCCAGCACCCCAACAAGTTGGTCCATATGGGGGATAGCCTATGACGAATTATGCTCCATATCCTGTACAGCACATGGAGCCAGTGTATGAGAGGTTCCGCAAGCAGCACGCTCTGAACTTCGAAGGGTCTATGGACCCCTTTGAAGCAGAAGAATGGCTAAGGAATGTGGAGCTGATCCTAGCCCACATGAACCTCAGTAATGCTGACCGCATATCCTGCGTCTCGTCTTTACTCAAGAAAGATGCCAGGATATGGTGGGATTTGGTCCAGCAATCCCACGATGCTGCCACCATGACGTGGACCCGATTTGTGGAGCTCTTCCACAAGAAGTACTACGATTCGGCGGTACTTGCTACGAGAGTTGAGGAGTTCACCAATCTGAAGCAAGGGAATTTAACAGTGGCGGAATATGCTCGTCAGTTTGACCGCTTAGCCAAGTTCGCGGCAGAGTTAGTTCCAACCGATTATCTAAGGGTGAACAAATTCGTGAGAGGACTCCGACCAAAGATCGAGATGGGGGTGAAACTAGCGAACCCGGGAAACACTTCATATGCCGACGTTCTTGAGACGGCAATTGAAGTAGAAAGGTTGCAGGCCAACGTGAGCAAAGAAGAAGCCAGCAAGCCTGAACCCAGACAGCAGAGCCAACCTCAGGCCAGTTGGAACAACAATCAGTCTAGCAATAGCGGCAACAATCAGTCCAACAACAACGGTAACAGACAGAAGAGAAGGCATCCTGACAACAAGCAAGCTGACAACAATAAAAGGGCACGACCAAATAATGGGGGAAATAGGCCGGGCTACGTGGAATATCCGCCATGTGCCAAATGTCAGAAGAAGCATCCTGGAGAATGCCGCGCCAACACCAAGGAGTGTTTCAACTGTGGTCAAGAAGGGCATCGTAAAAGAGACTGTCCTCAGCAAAAACCAGAAGGGAAGAAGGACGAAAAGATGGTTCCTGCTCGGGTTTTTGCTTTAACCCAAGGAGAGGCGGATGCTAGCAACAAGGTGGTCACAGGTCAGGTTTCTATCCTCAATAACTTATGTCATGTATTATTTGATTCGGGTGCCACTCATTCGTATATTTCGTTAGGAATGATAGAAAAACTAGACAAACCTAGTGAAAGATTTAGAACTAGGTATGTAACCAAGTTGCCTTCGGGCAAAGTAGTTCTATCATCACGAATAGTACAAGGCGTACCGATCAAGATTGAGGACATAGAACTAGAAGGAGACTTGATAGAGCTGGTGATCAAAGACTTCGACGTCATACTAGGCATGGATTGGCTAGCACGGCATGGCGCAACGATCGACTGCAGATGCAAGAAGGTGATGTTCGAGACTCCTGACGGCCAGAAACTGTGCTTCATGGGACAAGCTTCAGGACTACGCACCCCGTTAATGTCATCTCTCAAAGCTCGGAGAATGATGGAGAAAGGATGCCAAGCGTTCTTAGCCAGCATCACGAATGTGGAGAAGGAGACATCACTCAAAGATGGAGATGTTCGGGTTATACAAGAATTTCCAGAAGTTTTCCCCGATGACTTGCCAGGATTGCCGCCAAATCGAGAAATAGACTTCACGATAGAATTAGTACCAGGCACCGAGTCTATCTCTAAGGCCCCATACCAGATGGCACCTACGGAACTCAAGGAGTTAAAGACGCAGCTACAAGAACTCCTAGACTTGGGTTTCATTAGGCCAAGCCATTCACCATGGGGAGCTCCGGTACTATTCGTGAAGAAGAAGGACGGAAGTATGTGCATGTGCATAGACTACCGTGAGCTGAATAAAGTAACAATTAAGAACAAATACCTGCTACCTCGGATTGATGATTTGTTTGATCAACTCCGAGGCGCGACTGTATTTTCTAAGATCGATTTACAGTCCGGGTATCATCAGCTCAAGGTAAAGGGAAAAGATATCCCTAAGACAGCCTTTAGGACTCATTATGGACATTACGAGTTCTTGGTTATGTCTTTTGGTCTTACTAACGCGCCAGCCGCGTTTATGTACTTAATGAATAGGGTCTTCAAAGACTACTTGGATAAATTCGTCGTTGTGTTCATCGACGACATTTTAATTTACTCCAAGGATGAAGTAGAGCACGAGGAACACTTGAGGATGATTTTGACGCGATTGAAGGAGCACCAACTCTAAGCGAAGTTCAAGAAATGCAAGTTTTGGCTCTCACAAGTGGCGTTCCTCGGGCACATCATATCGAAAGACGGAGCTGCAGTGGATCCATCGAAGGTAGAGGCCGTGAAGGATTGGCCTAGACCAAAGAACGCGTCGGAAGTAAGAAGCTTCTTAGGGCTAGCAGGTTACTATAGAAAGTTTGTAGAGGGCTTTTCTAAGATAGCCACTCCACTTACCAACCTGACCCGGAAGCAACAAAAGTTTAACTGGAATGATAAGTGTGAGGAAAGCTTCCAGTTGCTTAAGGATAAGCTTTGCTCAACACCAGTACTTAGTGTCCCAACACCCAACGACAAGTTCGTTGTCTACTGTGATGCATCAAAGTTAGGATTGGGATGCGTACTGATGCAAAATGACAAGGTGATAGCCTACGCCTCATGTCAGTTAAAGGAGTATGAACAACGCTATCCAACTCACGATATGGAGTTGGCAGCGGTGGTCTTTGCATTAAAAATATGGCTCCATTATCTTTACGGAGAACGGTACGAGATTTATACGGACCACAAAAGTTTAAAATACTTCTTTATGCAGAAGGAGCTCAACATGAGGCAGCGCAGGTGGTTAGAGTTAGTAAAGGATTACGACTGCGAAATCCTATACCACCCGGGAAAGGCAAATGTAGTTGCCGATGCACTCAGCCGGAAAAGCTATGGGGACTTAGCAGCCTTATTCAGAATAGAAAAGCCGCTACAGCGGGAGCTGATCAGTGTCGGAATTGAAATGGTTGTAGGCAAGCTGGCTAACTTGTCTATCCAATCAAATCTGCTAGAGGACATACGGAATTGTCAGAGACGTGATGAATCGCTAGCAGCACACATGGATGCAGTCAGAGAAGGCAAGACTACAGATTACTCAATATCCAGTCAAGGTTTATTGAGATATAAGGATCGGGTATGCGTGCCAGACAATAAAAGTATTAAGAAGACGATCCTAGAAGAAGCGCACAGCACCCCATACTCAGTTCATCCAGGGTCTACCAAGATGACTCATGACATCAAGGCAGTCTATTGGTGGCCAGGGATGAAGAAGGATATAGCGGAGTATGTATCTAAGTGTCTGGTATGCCAGCAAGTGAAAGCAGAGCATCAGCGGCCTGCATGATTATTGTAACCGCTTAACATACCGGAATGGAAGTGGGACGATATAGCCATGGACTTCGTGACGGGTCTGCCAAAGACGAATAAGCAGCATGATTCTGCTTGGATAGTCATAGATAGACTAACCAAGTCGGCTCATTTTCTGCCTGTTAAGGCTTCTTATACGGTAGACCAATATGCAGACATCTACATCCAAGAGATTGTACGATTGCATGGAATCCCCAAGACGATAGTATCAGATATAGGATCAGTGTTTACGTCAAGATTTTGGAGAAGCTTACAGCAAGCCATGGGTACTAAGTTAAGTCTTAGTACAGCTTTCCATCCTCAGACAGATGGGCAGTCCGAGCGTACGATTCATATTTTAGAGGATATGCTACGCGCATGTGTACTTGATTTCGGAGGATCGTGGAACAAGTACTTACCGCTGATCGAGTTCTCGTACAACAACATCTACCAGTCGACGATCGAGATGGCACCTTATGAGTTGCTATATGGAAGAAGGTGCCGATCACCGTTGCACTAGGACGAGGTAGAAGAAAGGCAGCTTCTAGGGCCCGAAGCTGTTAGGCAAGCTCAAGAAGCAGTAACGCTTATTAGACAGCGTATGCTTGCTGCTCAAAGCCGTCAGAAGAGCTATACGGATACCAAGCGACGCGATGTGGAGTTCCAAGTTGGAGATCAAGTCTTCCTGAAGATATCTCCTATGAAGGGTGTCAAGCGGTTCGGGAAGAAAGGAAAGCTCAGTCCCCGATTCATAGGTCCTTTTGAGATATTGGACAAAGTGGGACCAGTTGCATATAGACTAGCCCTACTGCCAGCACTAGCCGATAGTCACAACGTCTTCCACATTTCGATGCTACGCAAATATGTGTCAGACCCATCTCACGTCCTCAAGTACGATACCATAGCGCTCCAGAAAGACTTAAGTTACGAGGAACGACCGGTTAGCATCCTAGATAGGGGAATGAAGCAGTTACGGTCCAAGAGCTTTCCTATAGTTAAAGTCCTATGGAGCAATAGTTCTGAACGCGAGGCAACGTGGGAGTTGGAAGAGGACATGCAAGGCCGGTATCCGGAGTTATTTGGTAAGTAAATTTCGAGGAGGAAATTCTTTTTAGTAGGGGAGAATTGTAGAGTCCAAGAACTTTACTTAGCTAATTGTTTAGTAGTGTTATAGTATGTTTAGTGTTATCTTTGTTACTATGGATTTTTGGTTCAGACCGGGAATTATTTGGACACTCATAGTAGTACTTATAGATTTTCTAAGTTTAATCTATAGTTTAAGAATATTAAGTATAACCTAAGGTTTGATTAATGTGACTGATATTAAGGATTATTTTTTTTATATTATAAGGTTTAGACATCAACCAATAGGATTTTAAGCACATGTTATGAATGGTGATTAAGGATTAAAGATTTTTGAGGATTTAATTTAATAAGGAGTAAAGTTTGAATGTTATAGGGTCAGTCAGCAGCTTTGAAAATGTTGAGGGCTTAGTCAAGGCTATTTACTCCATTCAAACTTAGCTAAAAATGTGTAATTTCGTGTTTAAATATTCAGCGTGTGCCGATATATCGCAGCTACAGGGGGCGATATGTCACAGCACGTAGATACGGAAAACACGAAACGATGCACGGTCGCCTCGGGCATACTGGCCCAGGCGATATATCGCCTATAGGGGGCGATTTATCGCCTCCTCCAGTATGTTTTCAAACATTTTTTAATTCATTTCCTTTCATCCATTCAAACTCCTTCAACAGTCCAGCATCTTTTGAACGAGTCTTCAGCCTCTGCTGAACGATTATTCAAATGATTTTCATCTAAAAAGCCATTATTTTTATTCAAGTAAAATCAAGATACTTTCATTCCCAAACTCTATAAATAGGACCTAGTACCCAGCCATTATTCACCTTTTGCTCTAAGTTTAGAAGCTGCTAGTGTTAAGTGAGTGTGAGAGTGTAAACACCTGGTTTGGGAAAACTATAAGCATAAACATCATAAGCTTATCAAACACTTTGGGAAGTGAGTTCTATAGTATTTCGGTGGAGGTGTAGATTGGTCTTTCAAGTCTTTGAGGTAACCAAAACTCTAGTTCCTTTCTGTATTATGTTATTTTCTTTCTCATAGTCTTCTACTCAATCTCTAACCTTAATCTTCATTTTGGTTAGGGAATCTAAGTTATTGAGCACATAAGTTCGGTAAGCGTGCTTCTCAAATGGTTTAGTCTTTCCATCTCTTTCATTTCATCTCCTTTCTGTAGACTCACTCTTTCTTATGGTTTTAGGAGTGTTCCCAAAAGTCCCAACTCAGTCCATTATATCCCGGTAACTTTGGTAAGGAAAATAGGCTAGAATCAATATGTTATGTGCTTATGTTATCTATATGTTTTATGTTCTTAATGTGTTATGATATGTATGTATGTTTGTAGGCTTGGGCATATGACCCATATGACTAACAAGACCCCAAATGGATTATGGGCATATGACCTACTTAGCTAGTAGGACCCCACTAATTCCATGGGCATATGCTTGTTTAGTCTATGGGACCCCAAGTAATAATGGCCATTATAATAAGTGTATGTTATATGTATTATGTTAAGTCTTTATGTTTCTTATGAAATTATGTATATGACTATGTGTTAGATTTTCCTTGCTGGGCATTAGGCTCATTCCTTTCTATTGTATGTGCAGGAAAATAAGCTTTAGAGGCGGTAAGATTCGTGACGCTTAGAAGATGTGTATCGATGGTGAATGGAGTCAAGGGGCCGAGCGTTATTCGATTCGATGATGTAGTCTCATTTTATGTTTTTATGGTTTTATGTGTATTTTTCGCTCCAATTATGTAATGTCTTTTATTTAAAATCATCTTTTGTTTTTAAAGACAATGGGATCCCATATCCTTATTAGAATTTTATTTATTTGTAAGTTACTCTTATTTTACAAGTTACTAAATAAAATTGTGGTATTTTCGTAAAAATGTAAGTTTATGTATAGTTTTGTTAATGGTCCAAATAGTCTAGATTAGTGGGTCATTACATGAGTTTCCAGGGACACCAACTGCCCAAAACTTTTTCTTTGCTGAGCAAGGAGGTCAGTGAGTGTAGGAGCAAGGGGCAAAGCTGGTGGAGGCATGGTGGATGGCCCAGCTGCTGATGCAGACGTCCGACTCTGACCAATGAAAGTGAAGTCGATGTCCCGGTGCTCGAAGAGTACATCCTCTGTGGAGGCAAAAGGCACCACTGTGCTAATGCACAGATCTGTGATGAGTGATGGAAAGAAAAACTTTCCCTTTTTCTTCTTGGCGCATCTAAAAATCTTCGTGGAGATCAACTGGCCCACATTAATACTCAAGCCAGCCAGCATACAATATAGTAAGAGCACCCTCTCCTTGAACACCGTAGTGTCATGTGTGGTGGGCAGCAAATGACATTTGAGAAAATTTAACCACACTCTAGCTTCTGGAAAAATAGAGGTGTGCAATAGAGTGCGCACACCGCCAGAAGAGATACACCACTGAGTAGCGGGGGCCGCGACATGTTGCAGCGCCTTGTCAAAGTTTTTTGGTGAAGGGGCCAAGACCAGCTCATTATATGTAGCTCCCTCAACACTGGCTAACCCAAAGAGTGAATTAATAGCCTCACCAGAAAAGGAGACAACCTTGCCTCGAACAAGCACTTCAGAATTCTCAGAAGAGGCGATGCTGGCATAAAACTCTCATACCAATGGAATGATAGCATGCACCGGCTATTGACAGAAAACCTCCCAATCATGCTGCTCAATGAGACTATTGATAAATTTTGGCACCTAAACAGAGGTGGGTACAAATCCTTTTTCTTGAAAAACTTCTTGGTTTTAATGAATTCATACTGTGCCTTGGCATGAACAGAAACAAACTTTTTATTGGGGCTGAAGGGACCAGGTTTTTCCTTGTGGATGGGGTCGGTACAGCACTAGGTGCTGGCGGGAGGCAGCTTTGTGGGAAAAAGATGCCTTTTGTTTCTTGGGAGTAGGTGTGGCGGATGTGAGTTTGGCGGCTCTCTTGGATTTGGGTCGAGGTAGTGTTCATTTGGTGGATGGTGGGGTAGTTTTGGTCGGAGTAGGAGCATTTGTAGTTGCTGGGGGAGGCAATAGTAATGGGGCAGTAGGAATTTATGGGGCTTCTGGTGGGGCAGTGGTGGTTTTGGATTTATTTTTGGTTGGTTGTGGGATAGAGGATGGTTTAGATTTCTGTTTGTTTGGTGGTGGGACAGGGGATGGTGGGGTAGATTTGGGTTTCTTTCTCTGGCTCGTGTTATAGTGGTCATATTGGTAAAAATGGAGCAGTTAAAACACAGGGCAACAACATAGCAAAGAGAATAAGCACCCATACACCAAATATATGTGCTGGGAAAATTAGAGCACCAAAGTAACAAAGTAGTACAGCGACATCTGAATAAGACGGTTCACAACAGTAGGTCACCCCCAAAATGCCAATAGAACACAACTCAACCAAACAATATAACAGTCCCTGAACAGTAATGCCAACAGATTTTTCCAATGGCCCCAAAATCAAGCATTAGGAATGAACCTAACTCAACACAAATAGGCACACTCAATAGACAAAGGCAAAGAAGATAATACGAAAAATGGAAGTTCTAGACCAAGAGAGTGTTGGTCAGGGCTGAGCAAAATTTCTAAAAACCAGTGTAACTCATAATGGAGGAAAATTGTTAACTGGTCCGACGCTTGATTTGGAGTATAGTCAGCACTAGGTAAGGCTCGGTTTGGCTCGGATGTTCCTGGGATGCCAAGTGGTGTGGTGGGGGCTTCAACTTGGAGACGCCTAGGCTCGGACTGGGGGTGCGGCTGACCAAACTGCCAGTTGGGCTCTAGCTTGACAAGGGTGAGAGCAGGGAAAAGGCACACCTTGGGCCTTGATCCTAGACTAGGCTGGAGGTGCACAGGGTTGAGGGGACACGAGCAAATGGAGCTTGGGTGCTGCGCCTCTGTGTGGTGCGCCTTTGGGCTTGGGGTTGCATCTGACCGAAAGGGCCTGTTGTTGGTTCCGAGGCTTTGGGTTCATGCAGATGGGTCTAGGCTGGAAGTGCACAGGATCGCAGGGACCCGAGCAAAGGCACCTGGGCTCTTAGATGGGAGTTGTGTGCGATGGCCAGTCATGCTGGGGGTCCGAAGCTTGGGGTCAAGCAGCTGGGACCAAGGAGGCACTTGGATCTGGCTGGTGGGGTGCTGTTTGTGGAAGGCTTGGGCAGGGTTGAGGGTAATGGTGAAGATGGGTTAAATATTATATGTACATATATGGATTTTATATATAATATAAATTTTATTAAAATATATATATTTCGTATAGTTTAAAGTATAAACATATATAACTTAGTTTTTTTTTTTTAGAGACATATTTCTGTATATGTATATATTTATATATCGATATATTAACATATATATATATAGTATTATTATGATTATTATTATAGATATATATATTTTTAAATATTTTTATATATATATAAATATAATATTATATATATGTCTCTGAATGAAACCACGACGCAGGATTTTTTTCTTCCCAGATTGCCACCATTTTGCCTAAGTTTTGCTTCAGCAACAAAAATTTGACGTAACTCCTCCATTTTTTTAGAAATTTTTGCTCCAGGTTTTCTGAAGCAAAAATTTCACAAAACCACCAAACAAAAAAAAAACACACATAAAACCACTCCAAAAACAACACTGTGGATGCCAAAAATCCACCAAAAAGAAAAAATTGAGGTTTACCCTCGCTAGCCTCAAACCAAGTGTGGGTGCTAAAAATCTGGTACTTGTAGGTGACCCAAAACAAGTACCAGGAGCCCCTCGTGTGCCACAAAAGACCCGCGCGCGCTGATCGCGAGACGCCCCTACTCCGCGCGTGTGGTGGCCTCGCCCCCAAGGGCCTCGCCCAAGGGACACGCATGCATAATGTGGCCTCGCCCCCAAGGGCCTCGCCCAAGGGTCACGCATGCATAATGTGGCCTCGCCCCCAAGGGCCTCGCCCAAGGGTCACGCATGCATAATGTGGCCTCGCCCCCAAGGGCCTCGCCCAAGGGTCACCCATGCATAATGTGGCCTCGCCCCCAAGGGCCTCGCCCAAGGGTCACACATTCATAATGTGGCATCGCCCCCAAGGACCTCGCCCAAGGGTCATGCGTGCTTAGTGGCCTCGTCCCCAAGGGCCTCACCCAAGGGCCACGCACGTCTAATGGCCTTGCCCTAAAGGGTCTCACCTAAGGGTCACGCATGCATAATGTGGCCTCACCCCCAAGGGCCTCGCCCAAGGGTCACGCATGCATAATGTGGCCTTTCGCCCAAGGGTCACGCATGCATAATGTGGCCTCGCCCCCAAGGACCTCGCCCCAAGGGTCACGCATGCATAGTGTGTCCTCGCCCAAGGGTCATGTGTGCTTAGTGGCCTCGCCACCAAGGGCCTCGCCTAAGGGCCACGTACGCCTAGGGGCCTCTCCCAAGGGACACGCATGCATAATGTGGTCTCGCCCCCAAGGGCCTCGCCCAAGGGTCACGCATGCATAATGTGGCCTCTCCCCCAAGGGCCTTGCCCAAGGACTAAGCACGCCTAGTGGCCTCGCCCCAAAGGGCCTCGTCCCAAGGGCAACGCGTGCATGATGTCAGTGTTCAAGGTGGCTCACAAGAGACAAAAAGAATACAAACAAGGTACCTCTAAAGGGGTACATACATGCCTGCAAGGATCAAGGGACAAGCCTGACACCTGTAACCAACAAATAGTGGTGGTTGGGAACAGTACGATGAATGGCAACGCCACAACCACGTCTTTGACACCCGTACAAAGCAAGTAGTGGAGTCATGATCGGGTACAAAAGCTGAGGTGCTCCCATGAACTCTGACCATGTTCCAGAGCCGACACCACTACCCCTGGAACCACTCTCCTGTTAGTGTACCCGTGTACTATCTGGTCCCCTGGACCACCATGTACCCAGGGCCATTAGAGCCTACTATAAAATGAATCCTAATTCCACCTGAAAGGGTGTTGGAAAATTGATTGTATGCAGAGGCTATTAAGCAATATACGTTTTTCACTCCATTGTTCATCCTTCCATGAGTTCATTCTAAGTTTTTATTTAAACATCATTGCATTTACCTTTGAGTTTTCCGACCCAATTTCGTTGACGAGATTTCAGCATCAACAAACACAATAAAATAAAATTAAACTAACAAAAATTTAAATAAAAATAAATTTATTCTTTTTTTTCAAACATAAAAATATTTAATAAAGGAAATGCATTGAGCTTTACAAAACTAAAACAAAATAAAAAAGAACTTTAGAAACTTGGGTTGCCTCCTAAGAAGCCCTTGATTTAAAGTCGTCGGCTTGACTTTGTTGAAAAGTGTTCATCAAAGAGTGGCGTTCGCCCATAGAGAGGGGCAAACACCCTCACACATGGGTCTTCATTGTGGACGCCCTCAAGCTTGGTGAGATATGATATTGATGGGTTCATGTGCTAAACTCGACTTTCTTTTGATGAATGTGCATGATGGATGCCAAGGGACCATGCAATTGGTGGTGGAGGTGGTGGAGGTGGTCGTGGTGGTGGTGGCAAAAACGAATCTTCATATGCATACTTTTCTATGACCATCAACTCTTTAAATTGGAGACCAAAGAGTTGATTATCTTGGTAAGGCATTTTCTCTCTCTTTTATTCTCTACTTTGGATTGATGTGGGCTCGTTTTGCCTTTCAAAATTTTCCCCAAGCATCTCCAAATCTTCACCATTTCTCAAAATGTCCTCCCCACTTTGTTCTTTCCTCCTTGAATTTTCCATATCACTAAACACATCATTGTGGGGTCTATTACATAACTCATTGGCCAATAGCTTAACTTGATTCTCCAAATTCCTCAAGGATGTAGCTTGGCTTGGAATGAAGGCATCATTTTTAGCCATAAACTCCATCATCAACACCTCCAACAAACTTGAGTGATCAACTTGTTGAGGTTCTTCCATGATGAGGTCTTGAAAATCCTCCAATGTCTCCCCCAATGGTTCTCGAGTGTAATCTTAAAAAATAGGCTCCATATGGCTAAGATTGTTCTCCCAAACATGGTTGGATATTCGAGAATTTAAACAACACCACTCGTCATATTCTGCCATGTCTTCCAACATCCAATAGGCTTCATTAATGGATATTTGGTAGAAATTCGTGGTACCATCTCCTCTTTCTACCCTTTCTCTTGTGGTGGCATGTAACCACCCATTGAGAAAGACTTCAAGTAAACACTCTCTAGAGAAACCATGGTAAGGGAACCTCATGAATAAATTTTTGTATCTCCACCATGCTCTATGTTAAAGCTCCAAGTCATGTTGGACAAAGATAATGAGAACTTGCGGATGAGACATCTCAAGTACCTCGCAAGAAAATAAACAAAGCGTAAAATAGAACTACGAAAAACAAAAATAAACAAATGAAAAATAAGCAACCAAATTGAAAGTAATTGAATTCTACAAACAAAATTTCACTAAAATTAATCCCCGGCAACGACGCCAAAAACTTGTTGTGATAAACTAATATATGATTTTAAATACGCAAGTGCACGTAATCAAACAAGTAATATAATGAAAAGTAAATCGTCTCCACGGGGATTGCTAAATAGAAAAATAAGCAAAACAATTTCTAAATAACTTATAAGTACTAAAAAATCAAATGGGTTGTTTTAGGCTAAACAAAATATTAAAAAGATGGAAATATTGAAATTAAAATTGAATCGAGCAAGAAAATTGAGAGAAATATATGGATAGAAAAATGGACTTGAATTATTGAATTCTCCTATATTAATCATCGTGAACAAATTGCGGACAGATTGCGACAGCAATATTTTAGCAAAACTCCCATGTTAAAAAGAATCCACTTAAATACTCATAAAACTTTTCCAAATTTTATGACATTAATTATTTTACCTAATTAAACCTATTTCTATGCAAAATCATATTTAAGAATGCAATTCAATGTTTAATTCTCAAAAGTTACACAAGGAAAATAACACATCCCTATGTTACTTACTAACATAACCTAACCTAGATTATGACTTGTGTCATCCAAGTTCTTCCCAATACATTTAATATTTCCAGCATTAAACATAATTAAATAACTTGTCATTGCTGGCCAAACAACAACAAGAAATTAATATAAGCACACTTGAATGAACAAGAGAGATTTCACTAAAATAAAGTGCAAGAAATTTCTAGACTATAACATAGGACTCATCATCAATTCAAGCCACCTAAACATTAGTTCATGGCTGAGTTAATAAACATTAATCAACAATCAAATCAGCCCATAATATTCAGATTTAGAAATCAACTTAGAAAATATAAAAATGAAGTTTAGAAAGGGAAGAAGGAACAAATCCAATTGATGCTTATGCTCTCTTTTTCGTCCTCCTTCTTCCTTGAAGATTTATGGGTTTCTTTCTCTCTTCTTTGTTGGTTTTTCCTTCCAAAAATGGTTGTTGCCCTCCTCTTTCGGCTGATGCTTCATTAAGTGGATTCTAGGTTTCCTCCTTTAGCCCCAAAAGTACAATATTACCCTTCCTACTCAAAAAAATGTGAGTCTCTTCTTTTCTTCTGCCCTTTTCTCCCAAATGTTGACTAATGCTTTCCGCCCTTGCCACCTCAGCTAATATTCTAGCTCACCCATTGACTTGGCAGATGTTCTGTGTGCCCAAAATTTGCCTGATCAAAACCTGATAATTCAGCAATCAAAAATTCAATTTAATAAATAGTTTCACATGTTAGTTCATTCATTGGGCACATATTTATCCATGAAACTACTACCTTTAACCCATTAGCTATTAAAGACTAAAAAAAGAATTAAACTTAATTAAGATCATAAAAACACCAAAGTTAGCTACAAAAGCTAAAAAAAAATAAACTAACATCACCCAAGATTTTTCCACAATTATAAGTTTAAAAGCACATGATATAACTCTTTATTCAAGAGTTATCACTAACCAAGTCAGCTCACTACCTGCCTATCAATACTATGTACAGAGCAGATCAGTACGCAGATGTTTATGTTCGAGAAATAGTACGACTGCATGGAATCCCTAAGACCATAGTATCTGATAGAGGATTGGTGTTTACATCAAGATTTCGGGGAAACTTGTAGCAAGCCATGGGTACCAAGTTAAGTCTTAGTACGTCATTTCATCCTCGGTCCGATGGTTAGTCTGAGCGTACCATACAGATTTTAGAGGATATGTTGCGCGCTTGTGTACTCGATTTTGGAGGATCGTGGAGTAAGTGTTTTCCACTAATAGAATTCAGAGGATCGAGCCGTGCCTGGGTACTGAGGGTGTGTGCGAATGGGTGTACTTGATTTCGGAGGACCAGTAAATGATCGGGATGGCACCCTATGAGTTGCTATATGGAAGGAGGTGTCAATCGCTATTACATTCGGATAAGGTAGGAGAAAGGCAACTTCTTGGACCCGAAGTTGTTATAGAGGCTCAGGATGCAGTAGCACTGATTAGAAAGTGTATGCTCGCTACTCAAATCCAACAGAAAAGTTATGCGGATGCCAAGTGGCGTGATGTGGAATTTAAAGTCGGAGATCAAGTCTTCTTAAAGATATCTCCTATGAAAGGTGTGAAGCGGTTTGGGAAGAAAGGCAAGCTTAGTCCCCGGTTTATAGTTCCTTTTGAGATATTGGACAAGGTGGGAACAGTTGCATATAGATTAGCCCTATCGCCAGATCTAGCAGATAGCCAAAATGTGTTCCACATCTCGATGCTGCGTAGATATGTGTCAGACCCATCTCACATCCTCAAGTACGATACGATAGCACTCCAGAACGACTTGAGTTACGAGGAAGGACAGGCTAGCATCCTAGATAGAGGGAAGGAGGAATTACAGTCTAAGAGTATTCTGATAGTTAAGGTCCTATGGAGTAATAGTTCTGAACGGGAGGCAACGTGGGAGTTGGAGGAAGACATGTTAGCACTGTATCCAGAATTGTTTGGTAAGTAAGTTTCAGGAAGTCTTTTAAGTAGGGGAGAATTGTAGTGTCCCAGAAATTTTACTTAGCTAGATAGTAGTAGTAGTTTGTAGTATGTTAGATTCCGTGGATTTTGGTTCAAGCCAGGACTTAGTTAGAAACTCATAGCAACAGTTATGGATTTTGTAAGTTTAACCTATAGTTTAGAAATATTAATTATAACATAAGGTTTGATTAATATTGTTGGTTCTAGAAACATTATTAATTATAACCTAAGGTTTAGATAGAATTAATAAGAGCATGACACTTGTCATAATCATGTTTATTAAAGGATTTAAGTATAGAAAGACCTAGAAGCTCTAGAACCTTCTAGAAACTGTTAGGATCACGTTTAGACTCAGTCAAAACTGTTTTATCAATTCAAAATATGCTGAAAAAGTGAAAATACATGTTTGATATATCAATGTAAGCCAAAAAATTGCGTCTATAGGGCCGATATATTGCCTACAGATGATACAGAAAACACATCAACTTCGCACGAACAATCGAATGGGGCTCTGGAAAATGGTCTAGGCGATATATAGCCCAGGGTAGGCGATATATCGCCCCCGGTAGTGCATTTTTGAATCTTGAGGATTTTTAAATTTAAAAAAGCCTTAACCACTTAGACCTGCCTTTTAACGATTTTGACCGAGTTCTGGGCATCTGTTGAACAAAAATTCAAATATTTTTCATTTTAAATTCATTTATTTCTTCAAATTAAAAGGGGTTAGTTTCACTCCTTGAACTCTATAAATAGGACCTAGTACTCAGCCATTTTCTTCATTCTTCAAGCATTTGTTCAGAGCCTTCAAGTTGCTAAGATTACTATAGAGAGAAACACTTGGGTTTATTGGTTAAAAGCTTTATCAATCTAAGCTTTTCTAAACACTTGGGAAGTGAGATGTAGTGAGATTTCGGTTATGAGTTTTAGATCAATTCTTTAGATCATTCCAGGTATTCTTATCCTTAAGTTCAGATCTTCATAGTTCTCTAGTTTTCTTTTATTTTCTTTCATATCCTAACTCTTGTTTATGATTCTTGATTAGGTATTTAAGTTTCTTGAAAACTTAAGGTTCTTCTCGGTAAGTTTCTTCTTTCATGATTTAGTTCTCTTTCCTTCTTTATTCTTTAGAAATTTTCATGGTCTGTGCTGTTGGTTTTTAGGTGTGTTGCAATCCCGTTCTTGTTCTCAACTATCTCAGTTTATGGTAAGAAAAATATGATAGAATTTATGTGTTATATGTTTACGTTATGATATGTTTTATGCTATCATATGGATATGTATAATATGTTTTATAGTCCTTGGGCATATGACTTGTTTAGATAACAAGCCCCAAGAATATGTTTTATAGTGGCTTTGGCATATGACTTGCTTAGATAGAAAGCCCCAAGAATTTTTATCATTTTCATGGTTTAAAGTTATGATTTACCCTACCTTGATTAGTAGACAGAGGACCTAGATGGGTTATCATATACTACCATGTGATCTAACCTACCACGATTAGTAGACAGAGGACCTAGATAGTTTATCCCATGCCATGTTAATGAGTTAATATTGTAGTCCTATATGATATACATTTTTATAGTCATATGTTTTATAGTCTTATGTTTCTAATTCATGATATATGTTGTTAGTAGATTTTCCTTGCTGGGCTTTAGGTTCACTCCTCTATTTTTAGCTTGATGCAGAAAAATGAATATGGAAAGCGGAAAGATTCATGGTAGCTTGGCTTGTGTGTTAAGGATGAATGGATTGAATGGGTTGCATGACGATCAAGAATGACGTTATTTTTAAGTCTTTCCAATTATGTTTTGATGTAATTTCGCAATTAGTATTTAAAAAATTAAAGTTTATGTTTTATATTTTATAAATGGGATGTCATACCATATTTTATATTCATATATTATTTTGTATTTGATACAATATTTTGGGTTGTAAATAAAGTTATGTTATTTCTTATGTTTGTATCAAATTAGTAGCTATATCTTAGTAGTTTTAATGGTCCGAGGTCTTAGAAATAGTCGTGGCATTACAGTCGCTTGTATTCATAATACTAGCGAACCGTATTAGTAGTAATTAATCTAAAGATTCCATAACTCATTGTACTACGAACTATTTTAAGTTTATTATCTTAATCTCGAGCCTCTCATACCAATATGAGATCAAGACCCTATAGATAAACTTTGGAATTTTCTGATATTTACTTAATATTATCGACATAATATCGGACATAGTCTATATATATAATAATTCAATTTAATTATTTATTTCATTTAAAACTGTGTCAACTACAATGCTTTAAGGGCACTATTCCAAACAGCCCAGACTATCCTTTAAGAAATCCATGAGGGAGCAGAGACCACAATGGGGGCAAAGCCTGGATCTAAAAATTTTGAGGGAGGGATATTTTTTGCTTACCCTAAAGAAAGACTCGACCTCATACATTTAAAGGTCTGATAAATGCCAGTGTTTTTCGATGATAGCCCAAGTTGCGCGTGTTGAATTAACCATGATCTCCTCACCCTGGTTGTTCGCCATTTGGTGACTAAATTTAATGGGATCATTGCCAACCAGGAAAGGAGGGGTTCACCATGCAATGGTGGCTGTGGATTATTTCACGAAATGTGCTGAGGTAGAACCATTAGCAACCATAACCTTGAAGAGAGTACTCAATTTCATGGAAAGGAATATAATCTGTCGATTTGGGCTCCCAAGGAAGATCGTGTCAAATAATGGGACCAAGTTTGATTGCGATTTGTTCACCAACTTTTGTGAAAAGTACAGAGTAATTAAGAGCTCCTCTTCAGTAGCATATCCTCAGGCTAATGGGTAGGTTGAGGCTGTGAATAAGACTCTCAAGACAAGTTTTAAAAAATGGTTGGAAGATGTCAAGGGCTTATGGCCTGAGCAGCTCCCACAATTACTTCGGGCGTACAAAACTTCTCACCACACCTCTACCGGGCACACACCATTCTCATTAACCTTTGGATGTGAAACTATGCTCACAGTCGAAGCCTTAGTAACCTCTCATACACAAAAAAAAAAAACTTTTTATCAGGAGCACAATCATGACTTACTACGAGCGTCCTTGGATTTAGTTGAAGAACAGCGAGAAGAATCACAGATACAACTCCCCATTATCAACAGAAAGTAATGTTATACTTCAATTCAAAAGTTAGAGAGAGAAGACTCGAGCTGGGAGAATTAGTACTTCAAAGGGTGTTCCTAGCTAACAAAGATCCTACGGACGACATCCTAGGTCCGAACTGGGAAGGTTCATATCAGATCATAGAGATTCTATGGGAAGGCACTTTCAGATTAGCTCAGTTAAGTGGAAAGGTAGTTCCATGGACTTGGAACGCTTTGTATAAGCTCGTTGTGTAAAAGCGACCTAGAATATTCATAAATTATAATCACTTGGGGGGATTTACCCTTCAAGAGTTAGAAGTGTTTTTGGAAAATTAGAAAATTTAGCAACATAGAATTGAGAAATTCGTAAATTTTGCAGCTTTATAAAGCCTGAGTTTTCAAAACAAATTTGAATATGAACTAAGTTAAGAAAATTCAAAGCAAAGGAAAAACCCTAGAATAAAGCAAGTATGAGGCCTGAACACTAACAAGTAAGCAATTAGGCAATTAAAAGCATGGATCCAACCAGGTCCGCGACCTGAAGAATAATTGGTCAGCTATCAAGCATATTGTTGATTGATGATTTAGCCAATGACACATAGTCACTAAAACGATAAGAATTTATAAGTTGAATGCAAGAACTAAATGACACACAGATTTTTAGTGGTTCGACCCCAGAGATTGGTAATAACCTACGTCCACTTAGTGATTCTATTGATGTAAACCTGAAACCTGTGATCAACAAACTAGGGTTCACTAAGTTTCACAAGCTCCAAAAGGGGATACAAAATTCGTGTATAAAAACACTAGTTCTCTCTTAATACAAATTATTGTGTGTCTTTAAATGAATCCCATGAGTCCTATTTATATGTTCAAGGTTGTACATATGGGCCGATGGGCCGTGTTTAAACTTTGTTACAAGCATATTTGAATAATAACATAATTCTTAATAGTTACACATAAAGACAGCCAAATATCTTCGAAATATCTCACTTATAACTGTATTTGAACTTTGGCTTCATTACTATGATCAGACCTGATCGCATATGTTTGCATCTTTCTTGAATCCACCAAGCTACTTGCTATTCTTGTCGTTGGTCAACCAGATTGTCATCACTAATCAGTCACATGCTATCCACATACGTCCTTATTGTGCCATGTCATCAAGCAGATATTTTTTTGGGTAAACACATATGCCTCGATCTAAAGCAACTCCTATAACTATGCATGCTTGTAAAACCATAAAAGGTTTAAAAGCACAATAACTATAAATAGAACAGAAAAATGCATAAAGATGATGGTTTGGTAAATTTAAAGCGAGGATAAATAACCTTAAATCATTCCCATTAAGCACATTGTCTCAGCCTATAAGGCCTAATTATGAGGGAGAAAAGATATCCAAGAAAAAAACATATAAAATATACAAATGGACGAGGTCCTCAACCATGAGCTCCGACAACTTGTTCATGAGAAGAAATCTCTTCCTTCCCATTCTCTACGCAAGCTATTGAGGTCGTGTCCACTATTTTGGTTGGCTCCTTTGCTAGATGATCCTGGAATTTGGTATGATACTGTCCCCACAACTCAACATGCAGGAAGAAGAAGTCAACCTCCTGATTGAAGCGCTAGACCTTATAAAACATCTTCTCCATGGAATCTGCAAAGAGTGCGTCAGCTCCCTTGACATTCAGTTAGAGCTCATCAACCTTTCTCTGAAGCTAGTCTTCACTCTGGATCACCTCCAGGGCCTGCGCCTTGGCTATCTTCTCGTTGTAAGGGAGATCTCAAGGTCTGCCGCATGTTGTCGAATCCTTTTGTGGCTCTAGTTCACCTCAAGGGTCTGTGCTTGAAACTGCTAGAGTTTTTCGCAAGCTTGCTCCAACTCCTTAGAAGTGGCGTCCTCCATATGCAGGCACCGATCTTTGACTTCTTCCAACTCCTTCACAGATTGCCCTACATCGAGGGTAAATTGGATCAGCTCTCCAACCTGAATTTGGGCAAAACATGACTGCATTGAAACATAGAGTTAGACCACGTAAACTATGGAATAAAACTTCTAAAAAGAAACAAAGAAACTTATGATCAAAGACATCCCCAAGGAAGAGTTTAGAACAGATGTGGCTACCTATTCTTTAATCGCTACCATCTTCTTGACGAAAATCTGAACGAGGTGTGGGACCACATGGCTAGTTAGGCCCTGGAATGGAGCTTGGAGGTGGTCGGGAAGTCTGCCCACCTAGATGTGAGGAGTAGGGATGGCGAGAGGGGGAGTTGGGGGAGGAGCATCCTAGATCGTTACCGCAGTAGCTCACGGTTGGGAGGACCTGGCCTCCTTGACCTAGGCTTGAGTTCCTGTGGAGGTTCTAGCCTTGGAGGTTGCCTTCTTCAAGACTCACTGCCTCTTGACGGTGGACCAGAATCAGTTAGGAAGTTAGTGAGTTCCATGCCATCCTCTACAAAAGATCAAAAAAGGGTTAGATAAATTTTAAATAAACAAAAAACAAGTAAAAGAAGAAGAGTCCTACCCTCCGAGCTGGAGGAGGAAACTGCAATAATTAGTTTCTGATTGGGGGCTATGCTAGCTAGTTGGGGAACCTCTAACTCTTGAATAACGAGAGGTGGAGGAGATTGTAACAAAACCACGTCAGGTAACCTTTTAGATCCGAGATCTTCTTTCAAAAACGGATCATACTCGGGCTACCTAGTAACTGGGAAAAAGGTTCCTAAATCTAGAGGGTTCCCAGATCGGATGTTCATCCTATATTGCTCAAAAAATCTATGCCTAATGTGCAAGATGCTGTCTAAAAATATGGTTATTTTGGGAAGGCTAAAATCATGGCGAGGGACCAGGAGGTTGACACATTGCTGGAGAGTGATGTCTTTATCTTGGTCCTCATGATGTCTAGTCACAACCTTCCTTCGTTCATGGTGAAGTAACATATAGCTGGCAACTCAATTAAAATCATTATCAGTGTTACCTTGGCTAGAGGTGTCGTCTGTTGCCCCCGAATCTGCCCGACCTTAGTTATTATCTAGATCGCCCTAGGAAAGACGTCTATGCACCGAGAGGGAGACCTCTTTCTCTTCCTCTTCCTCGACCTCATCTCTGATGGCCAGGGACCACTTTCTAAGAGGACCCCAAGGTTTCATGGTTAGAGGCCTTCCTTTATTAGCCCACATGTTAACATGTTGGCATCCATTTTTACAGCTCACCATTCTTTTCCAGTGGCAGGAACAAAGGCTAAGATTTGATATTGGTTTAGACAGACTTGGGAAGCTGCAAAACTCTTGTAAATCACTGCACAAAAAAAGTAACGCGAACAGAATAAGAAAATACTATAAACTAGACAAACTCTAACAAAACAAAGACAAAAGATACTTACAAGGTTGATTGAAATAATAGTGGTCGTAGGTCCTGAACCCGTTCGACATGAAAAACTAATCCTTGTATTTGTTTGGATGGCTGGGAAGGTCGATGATGCTAACTATATTTGGAAATCTTGTGAGGTCTTATAAACCATCACCTCAGGTTCTGGTGTTCGGATTGGCCTTGAGGAAAAATAATATAAAATATCTTTAGGAGTGGGGACCTCCCACTCATTCTTAAGGAATAAATACTTAAGCCCTGCGAGGAGGCAATAAATGTTGGGGGGGAGCTGAAATGAAGCTAGCTTCACAAATTTGAGAAAGTCCGTAAAGTACGAACTCAACGGGAGGAACGCACCTGCCTTCAAGTGCTCGTCGCTCTATGCCCCAAAGTCCTCATCCAGGGGACTGCATTTTCACTCACCCTCAAGTGGAGGTTGCACATAAAACTTAGAATCCTTATGGATATTGTGGCCCCTCATTATTTTATTCACCTGGGGCACTGAAACTATTTGAGAGACTATCCTCTTGGCCTCGTAAAAGCTATTGGCATTAACCTCGATCTCCATTTCCACCTCTGGTCCAAAGTGGGGGATGGGGTTTCTGCGATTTGATGGCCTTCGAAGGAGGAGCCTGCTATACCTTTGTTCTTTTAGTTACTCATTTTGTAATGGTTAAGCTTGTCTGGGTACAAAACAAGGCTAACTGTTAGAAAGGACCTAAGGATATAATCTAGAACAAGGATCATGGAAGAGTTCAACCTAATATTTGAAAGCTACATTCCTCGAACTAGAAGTTCTATGGGCTAATAAAGAATTAAGACCCGCTTATGTGAATACACATGTGGCCCTAAGTCACACGCCCTAAATATCAAGAAAGTGTTGTCACCTTGGAAATCGCAAGTTAGAAATCTTGTTTTGGGAAGCAGGTTTAGTGCAACACCGCCCAGCAAACATGGCTCCTAAGCTACCCAGTTTGAAGGTCAGAGCCTATAATGTTTGGCCTAAAGTGTTATTCAAACAATCCCCAAAACCTAGAAGATGCCAAAAAACATACCTATCTTTGCCACTCATTCGAACATTTTGGATTCAATATGAGTATTCTATTCACTTTGGCATACAAAAATCAACCAAATTAGTTTCGAGAACCAAAAAAAAATAGAAAAGGAAAACAAAAAAAAAATCACAAAAACATATAAAGAACGTGTAAAAGAAGCTTTAGGAAAACAAAATATACATTTACAGCTTTCGATCGAAGAGACTTGGAAAAATTGTCTAGTTTGAAAATGGAAGGAAGCAATCCAGAGAAGAAATCACTAAAGGAAGCTTGAGGGTTTCTGTAATGCAAATGTACACTTTGAAATGCAAATGTGACTAGAATCAGGTTCTGTACCCCTATATATATATATGCAAAACTCATTAGAACCACACGATGAGACAATTCAAGATTGAAAGGCTAAGATTAAATGAACCAAACGGCTAAAAAAGTTGACATGAAAATTGTCACTACACTTGAAGCCCGAGCAGACGCCTGTAAAAAGCGGACACGTGTCCCGTGCTCGAGTGGGTAGATGGCACGTTTCACACAACAAAAGAAGAAAAGCCCCTACTATGCGTGTTCGCAATGATGTCATACACGAGCAGGGGCTTGGGGGCCAAATGTTGTACCTGAAAAATATGAGCTCAATTATCTTAATTAAGGTATAGTTGTCAGGCATGAAGATTGTTGGACCCTGGAGGCTTTACACTAGTTCTGTAATGAATAGCTCGAGCTTATACCTACCGAGGTTAGTTATTAAAGGGCCCTCGAGATCATGTCAGATGGATGTAATGGAGATCAGTTGGCATCGTTCCCAGATTGTCCTCATTAGGCAATGATCCTCTCTTAAGTCAGATCACAATTAACCTACAACCTCTGGTTCAAGGGATGCATTCATCTCGATGTAGCCTCATAAAGCGCATAAGCTTGAATGCTAAAAAACTTGAAGTATTTCTGCGTAATTATTGTATTGTAATCCTTGCATGATAAATGTGCAATATCAAGAAATCAATGCATTTAAGGTATTTTTTTATAGGTTTGAGAAGTTACCAATTCTTGTAAGTTACAAAAGATTGAACGTTACGTGAAACTTTCCATTGAACCTCTATAAATAGAGTGGAAATGGATTTAAAAAGGGAGGGAATTTTGTATGCAAAATCTCTGACAAAGTTGTCTTATACAATTTTTCCAGAGATCATAAATAGAATAGCATAGACTTATGGACTAGGTGAATTTTAATCACTGAACCATGTAAAATTCTTGTGTGATATATATTGACAGTTTCAAAAAAAGCATAATTATTTATTTCAGATTTCTTAGTCTATTGTTGGCAAAAGACCGCGTCAACAGAAATACATATCAAAAACTATAAATTATACCCATTGTTTAGACTGTCATCTTTAGTGTAGAACTATGTTCTGCAATATATTTTTCAGCACATAAATATTTAAAAAAAATTATAGATAATGGGTTATCACTTCATTGATTAAATTATATCAATTTTTTTACTTTTGATTACTTCCAAATATCTCAAAATACCAAAAACTAGGGGTGCTCAGGAGCCAAACCAATCCAATTACCCCGAACCAATCCAAACCAATACAATTACAATTGGATTGGATCAGATTTGTAAATTTGGATGTTAATTGGATTGGATTGGATGACGGATGAGACTATGAATATCCAATTAAGAACCGATCCAATCCAATTATTATTAAGAAAATATATATTATATTAATTATAAATGTGTTTATTTTTCTTATCTTTTTTCATAGATTTTAGCACTTTGGAAATGTTATTGTTGTTGTTTTCATGTTATGCTATTATGACACTTTAGTTATTAGCTTTGAGACATTAGTTATAAAATTTTAATGGACTTAATGTTGTAAACTTAATATTTCAAGGACTTAATGTAGCAATTGTAAAGATTTAATTTAGTATTATTACTATATAGTGTCAAGTTTTCTGTATGCTTTTTTTTTACTTGTTAGTTTCTTTAATATTGAAATTTAGGTTCAAAGATAGAATAACTGATTCAATCCAATTACAAATCCAGTTACAATTGGATTGGATTGTATTTTTGGGCTCAATCGAATTTGATTGTATGATGATTTCTAACATCCAACATTTAATTGGATTGGATAGGTTAGGGGTAGAAATATTGGTTAGGATCGGATGAGCACCCCTATCAAAAAGCTTCATGATTATGTACATATTTGTTTTGCAGTTTTTATAATTTGTGTTTGTGGCATTTGTAATTCATATTCATATTTGAGAAAGTAATTAAGCTATCCTACTTTTATAGCATTTTTAAATTTCTACATTTCACTATGAAATTATATATATTTTCAAAAAACAAAATTATTACGATTCTTGAAATTATCAACATTTAAAAATATATTAACTACAAATTTAAATTTGATTCAAAATATGATTTTTTTATCTAACTGTAATTAATAATAATTATATTATCTACATCCCTCTTTTTTTTCTCAATATCTATTTATTTAATTCTCTTTTATAAATAATCATCATTATTATTCATTCATACTCCCTCTCTTATCTTCATGGTCTACTCTCAAAACAAAAACCAATATCACGATACTTTTCACAGTATCCTCTCTCAAAACCAGAAAATGGTTCAAACTCAGAGCCGTAAAACACCATCATCCCCAACGCAGGCAAGAAAATAGGTTTTGATGGATCCAAATCATTCTCCCCCAAGTGTAAAACTCAACAACATTCAAGTCTATTTGAAGAAGAAACGAAAGCATGAAAACAAAGGAGAAACTCGCCTGACAAAGAAGATGAAGTTGAAGGAGAAATCAAAAGTACATTCGGGTTCTAAGTCTGACGATGAAGATCTTGTGATGCCCAATTTTTAGGTTTGTTTAATTGTTATGCTTTAGTTTTATATGTTATGATTTAATTTTTTAGGGTTTTTGGGGTTTTGGTATCTTGAGTTATCATGTTTGTTGGATTTTATAGGTTAACGTTTATTTTTTGGGATTTGGGGATTTTATTTTAACATGATGAATTTTGGGTTGCATGTCTAATTTTAGAGACAAGGCTTCTTCTGTCAATATTGTCCAGGATGTTTATATATATATATATGTATATATTAGATACAAGTAACGTGCAATGCACGTTTATGTAGTTTTATTTATAGAATTTATTAATTATTTTTATTAAATTTATATTAATGTCATATAAATTTCAAATAAATATGTTGTTTTATTTAATTTTTTTTTTTAAGTTTATGTTTCTTCTAGTTTTTTTAATTTGGAAGTGATAACAAGAGATTATATATTATATGTTTAATGTAATATTAATTATTATATGTGAATTTTAAATTTAAGTTTCTTGCTAGTTTTTTTAAAAAGTAATTTAAGTTTATGTTTGCACAGTTTTATTGATTATATTATATGTTTAATATGATATTATTCTAATAAGTGAGTTTAAATTTAATTAAATTTTATTTAAATTATAAAATATATGATTTTATTATTTTTAAAAAATTATTATTATAAAATATCTAAAAAATATCTTATTTTAAATTGTTTAATTATTTATTATTTTTAAATAATTATCATAGTAAAATATCTCAAAATGTCATATTACAATTTGTTTAATTAATTATTTTTTTAAAAATAATTATCATTTTAAAATATCTAAAAAATATCCTATTTTAATTTATTTTATTTTATTTGAGTTTAAGTGATTTTTACAAACTACCGTTAAATATAAGAATATTCCGTTAAAGTTAACATAAAAAAAAATAAAAAACCGTTAAAACCAAGAATTTTCATTATTTACACACTTATTATATAGAAGATATATATATAAATTTATATATCATTTTCTTTTATGATTGTTGAGCTTCATTTTATAAACACATTAGTTTATTGTTGTAATCTTTGCATGTTGTGTATTTTTTATACTAATGTGATTATATATTATATTTTAGTTGTTAAATTAAACTAATTGGATTATTTTTTAAACATCTTTTTTGCAAATTTTATGATAGGTCAATAATTTTTTTTTTACGTTTCATGCATATTTATTTGTTAAAAAAATCATATGTTTATTTAACAAACCAGTTTTTGTAATTAGAGTGGATTGAATATAAATTCATTGAATGTATCATCGTGCACTTGTCTTTGAATACATGTTCGTTATGGAGTTCTTTAGATTGGGTTTCATCTTTCAAAAGTTGATATTCATTATTATATATTTAGGCTTTATCATTGATTGATCACGGGAAATAGAATATGTTATCTCCTTGCCACTTCACACCAACTTGGGGATTTTTAAGTTCTGTCTCGCTATAAACTAAATGGTTTATTACTGAACTTTCTCCAACACCTTGAGACATTTGGTGGTCATTACTATTGATACCATTGACAAAGTTTAATAGCAGTGGGATGATTTCATTTCCAGCCATTTTAAAGATTGCTTTTAAGAAATTAAAAGATTCATCATCATTAATTGCAAAATCCCGATCACTTCAAAATCTTTGTATGTACACTGATTTTTCCATGTTTCATTGTAATGATCAAGCAATATTGACATGTTTATATTTCTCATTTCGAATAATATACGAAAATATTTTTTTTATCTTCCATGTAAATTTAATAAAAAAAAGTATCTAGTGTAATATTTTATTATTGTATATAACTTATTTGAAAAATAAATTTCCCTAATAGTTTTTTTTTTCAAATAAAGCAGATGATTGTTTTCCAAATACTTACCAACAAATTATGATTTAGTTGAAATGGAAATAAAAGCTTTTCGATTATGTATTTTTAACACATAATTTAATTTTCATATTAGGAAAAGATTGGATCTAAATTTATTGTCATTTCATATATACCATTTCATATTAGGCACTAGATAAACCCATAAGTTTTTTATATTCTAATATCAATATTGATTAAAAAGACACGTATTTTATTGCATATATTTTTTATATCTAAATGTTTGGGTTGCATTGAGACAACAACAAATCTCATATTAATCATTTAGAATTTCATTCAATATTAAAATCATGATAAAGAAAGAAAAATGTAATCATGATAAAGATAGAAAAAAATACTTGCACTCCACCTTCTATGAATGTGGTGGCTATTGGGTTATAGATGATGTTGTTTGTTTCCCAAAAATTAGTGTAACGTCCCAAATTTGTTAATAAAGCTTAATGTCTTGATTAGCGTGTTGGGAGGCCAATAAATAATTTAATAGCATTATTAATTACGATATATGTGTATCATTAGTTAATTACTTGAGTTATATTATAATAAGCATAAATATGCATGTTTAGATGTATTAAATATACATTTGAGCCAGTTCTGGTTAATAGGGGCATATTTGTAATTTTTCCATGATAGGGGTATAAATGTAATTATGTGTGTGTTACAAATGAGACCACATTATTATGTGGGACTATTTGCAATATTGGGATGGTGAGCGGATTAGCGAAATAGTCACAACGGGGTCAAATAACCAGCTCGGCGTGAGCCTAGGGATATTTTAGGAACGTAATGTGTATTCGGGGTTTATCGGGTAACAGGTAGTTATTTGGCAATTATTTGGGTATGCCGGGATTAATTGGGGATTTCTAGGATTACTCGAGAAATTAGCGGGAATGTGGCAAATGACGGGTTTGCCCTTGGATGCATTAGAGCACTAAGGATAGGATTAGGGGCTTTTTAGTCTTTTAATGTTAAGGATACACTTAGACTTATAACCTTAGGAGCCTAGAACCAAAACAAAAGGACAACACTCAGTCTCTCTACCACACACACTCTCTCTCTCTCTTGTTCATCTCTCTCTCTCTAAGGGCTTGGGAGGCTTTGGGATTCTTTTAGGAGAAAGTTGTGGAATTTAATGCTGTGAATTGGGGAATCAAGCTAGGAACATAATTGAAGACAGCTGAGAGTCGAAATCAACCTTGAGGTAAGATTTAGAACATGTTTCTCTGTTAATTTTTTATTTGTTTTGGATATTCTTAAGGATGTTTGGTCAGCTTTAGATTCTTGTGGTTTGTGGGGTTTTGGGTGCACTTCAATGTTGTTTTACAGTAAGAAGGGGTTGCATTACTGATCTGTGGCTAGGCTTAGGCTTGTAAATGATTAGAAATTGTGTTTGGAAAGATTTTTAGCTTGGGGAAAACGCAGGAAAATGTTGGACTTTCTGGGTTCGCAGGGTCGTGCCGCGGTGCTATTCTTGAGCGCAGCAGCCCGCATGAACTTGGAGGCCTAAAGGGATTCGCTGAACCACCTTAGCGCCGCGGTGTGTGTCCATGAAATAGCCTAGGTTGCTCTTTGAATTGTAGAGAGTCAAGGCGCCTCTGAGGAGCGCCATGACTCAAATAAAAAAAATCTGTAATGTCCCAAATTTCCTAATAAGGCTTAGGGCCTTGATTAGGGTACTAGGATGGAAAATTATGTGATCAAAATGTGTCTATATGATATATGTGTATCATCATATGATTAAGTGAGTTATATTATAATATGACTAGATTTGCACGTTTATGTGTATTAAATATGCATATGGGCCTGTTTCATATTAGAAGGGAAATTTTCGTAATTTGGCCTGTTATGTGTGTATTTGGAATATATGTGATATATGTGTGAGACCACATTATTATGTGGATATATTTGGGTTACTCAGCACAAGGCGATCTTAGGAAGCAAGTTAGCGGGAAAGTGACAACAGGATCCAATACACGACTCGGGGTGAGTCAAAGGGTAGTTTGGGTGTTTAGAAAATTACTGGGATATCAGGTAATGGGAGTAAATATTTGAGAATATATTTGGACTTGGTAAGATTAGGAGGGAGTACTAGGGATTTTGACCATTTTACCCTCGGGGACATTTTTGGGTACCCCGAGCCCTCGGGATTCACTTAGAGTTACTTGAACTCTAAATAACCTCCCATAATCAAACAACACGCACAAAATAGAGGAGCTCTCTCTCTTTCTCATTCACACACTTCCTCTCTCAACTCTTGGGAATTTCTCAGTGATCTAAGGAGAATCGAGGCTAGCTTAGGCTCGGGATTTCTTGGGGAAAAGCTTAGCGTCAAATGGAGCAGTAGAGTTAATGAATTCTAGCCCTAGATCTCTGTGTTTATCTGGTTGTTAGCTGAGTTTTTGGAGTTTTAGAAACTCAGTTCTAAGTTGGAGATTTAATGAGGTTTTGACCATGCTTTAGCTTGGGTTTTAATGATGCTGAGTTATTAAATCGATTGGAAACCTTACTCTTGGTATTTAGCCATGTTTGGATAGGATTTTGGAAGGATTTGGCATGAGGAAAAAAAAGAGAATTCTGGATTTTCATGTTGAGCCTCGACCCTGTTCTTGGGGCTCGCGGCTCTCATGAGCGGAGGGAATAGTAGGTGTTGTCAGCCCATTTGAGCCACGACGCTTGTAGTGGTGTACCGTAGAGTGTGTGGAAATAGAGTAGAGCCTTGGGCTCTCTGACTTGGGGCGAGCCATGGCTCTTTTATTTTGAGTCGCGGTGCTTGAAGTGTTTTTGAGCTTCGGGAAGGTTTTGAGTGGGGGAACTTAAACCTAGGGGCTCAGGATCGATTCTACTACCCAATTTAGTAGAATTCGATGTCCTGAAGTATAGGAGTCGGTTTGGAAGCCTTTATTCACTCATTATTGATGGGATTCTACACTATGGTTGTGACAAGGTTATCGCTAAGGGCTCGGAACCGGGTTCGTGCTCGATGGTTGTTCTTCATATACACTACACTCGGAGCTAAGGTAAGAAAACTGCACCCTATCTGTGTTTAGGGCTTGGCCCGATTATAGTATAGGATTAACGTTATATTGAGAAAGTTTTATTAAACATGTTAAATGTGCTATGTTTACCTATGCTATTTAATAATTATTGGTCTGTATATCAAATTGGGGAAGCTTAGCGTATAAGCTGAAGATTTATCTATGTTATCTGATGAAGGGCTTGGCTTAATAGTCAAGGGCATAACCGGTTGTAAGGGAATCGACATATAAGTCGAAGGTTAAGATTCGACTTATTGGTCGAAGGTTAAGAGTCGACTTATCAGTCGATGTTTAAAGACTCAACTTATCAGTTGAAGGTTGAAAGACTGAACTTATTAGTTGAAGGTTAAATGACTCGGCTTATGAGTTGAGAGTTTAAAGGCTCGGCTTAGAAGTCGAGGGTGGTAATAGCGTGCAGAACAGTGGCCGATAGGGTTAAGCCAACCCAGAAGTGAAATATACGTTTGAACGCCTCTAGGTCGTCTAGAATGTTAAGCATCAGACTTGCTTGGCCAGCTCTAAGGCTAGTTATATGAAAGATGGGCACTAAGCCCCAGTGTGACTCTATAGTCACTTATTTGAGTTAATTGCATGGATGCGTAGGGTTATTACTGCTAGCATGCTAGTTATGAATCTGTGATCTAATAATGTACTACTTATAAGCATGTTTATGTTTTCTTGTTGAGCTTTGGCTCACGGGTGCTAAATGGTGCAGGTAAATGAAAGGAAAAGTTGGCCCAGCCATGAGCTGGGGAGCTTAGGGGCACAGTGTACATATGTGGCCTGCTCGTCAGCCATGACGAGGCTATTAGTTGGAACTAGGGTTGGACCATGATTTTGTCGCCTAGGTCAACTTTTGTATTCATTTTTGGGTTTGTAACCGTTTTAAACTACGATCGGATTCCAAGTATGGAAGTTAAACTCTTTTGATGAAATGGTTGACATTTGACCAAAATTTGTAGTACCTTAACTTGTGGTTAGTGTTAATTACACGATTTAAACTCAAATTACTCATTTAGCGAGTTAAGCACTATTTAAACTACATAGTGTAATGGTCTTGAATTAGGCATCGTTAAAATGCTGGCCAATCAGGGTTTTAATGCTCGAGACCTCAAACTTAGGGGTTCGGGAAGTATCCTATTACTCTATTTATTAGAATTTGAGGCCTCGAGGACTAGAACAAGGTTCAGATGTCTTTATTTACTGGAGATTGATGGAAGTTCCATATTTTTGTGACTTAGGGCTAATTTGAGTAGTTGACGGGGATTGTATCTAGGCCGCTTACCCAGGGCTTGCAGAGTTCAAGTAAGAAAAATGTTTGCGCCCGTAGAGCAGGGCATGGCCCAATTATATGTGTTCGTATTATGTATAGATTTTTGCAGCTAATCTGTTATATATGTGATGTGATTGAACAACAAGGGTCGAGATCAGCAAGGGCCAGAATCGGCAATAAGCATGCTGAGTGCAGTCTGCCATGGCATGGCCATCAAAGGGTGTTGTACTCACCCGCCCGATTAGGACTGTGAACTTGGTGCCTGGTAATGCACCTCGATCGGCTTAGCCCTCTATTGTGAATTGTCTATTGTGTTTGTTTAGTTATGCATTTACTGAAATGAATTGTTATATGTTATGTTTAAGGAGTTTTCTTGCCGAGCCTTGGCTCATGGGTGCTCTTTGGTGTAGGTAAGGGCAAGGGTAAGGCTGACCAAGAATGAGTTTGAGGGCATGGAGCGGTGCGTATATATTTGGCCTACTTGGCTACCACGACTAGGGTAGTTTTGAGGAACGATGCGTAAATGTTTGATTTTTTCACCTAGGTCAACTGTATAATTGCTTTTGAATTGTAAATATGTTTTAAACAATATTTTGAGATCCTAATGTAACTCTCTTATGATCTTAATGAATGTCCAAACCTTTTATATTAAGGTTTCATTAAATAAATCTTTACTTTAATTCAATAACAATTTGGGTCTAACACTTCGATTAGCGAGTCAAATACACATTTTAAAACAACATGTTAACAACTCTAGCATAGTAGGGTGTTACAACGAGGTATCAGAGCGTGCCAAGGTTTATGGTTCTTAGAGATTGACCGAACATGTACGCTCACTGCTAGAGACAAGCTTAACTCAGTGTTGGTCGATATTAAGTGAAATATTTATTTAATAGCTTATTTGAGTTGCCTATCTTCCTATTGATTTATATAAATATAGAGCATGATGTGTATATAATGATAGGGCTTGACCCCTTAGATTTTTATATGATTATGTTGTGTGTGAATTGTGTTGGTTTGTTATTTTTGTTTGATCGGTTGAACTAGGGGTGGTTTATTTCGATGTAGTTATCGTGCCTGATGTGCGGCGTCATTGATTGTAGGCATATTGAAGTTATGCCTCGACGATCAAACTAATTCTGCAACAATATGGCTGAAGATAACAACCAGGGCCAGGACTATCCATCAGCCCCACAGAACTGGCAACAGATGTTTGCAAAAATGCAAGCCAGACTTTAGAGAACTAAAGATGAACTCTGAGAGTTGAGACAGCAGGCTCCTCCTCTAGATATTTGATTACAAGCCCCACAGGCTGTGGCGCCCGGGTTAGCCAACCATGTAATGGAGAATAGATGGGAGCCTCTGTATGAAAGGTTCAGAAAGCAGCACCTTCCCACCTTTGAGGGCAGTTCGGACCCACTGTGGGTAGAGTAGTGGATGAACATGATTTCTTCAATACTAGATTTTATGAGGGTGGAAGGAAATAAGAGGATGGCTTGTGCCCGCTATATGTTAAGAGATGACGCCAACATCTGGTGGGATATGTCTCAGAGGAGAAATGTGGCCACTATGACTTGGGATGAGGTTAGGGACGTTTTTAATGAGAAGTACTATAGTATTTTAGTTCGAGCTGCAAAGGCTGTTGAATTCACTAATTTTTCTCAAAACAAAATGACTATAATGGAGTATGATCTGAAGTTTGACCGGTTGGTTAAGTTTGCACTGGATTTGGTGCCTACTGATATGGCAAGGAGAGATCGCTTTATACGGGGATTGAATGTAATGATAGCCCTGGATGTCAAGATAACATTGGATCCAAGGACTACCAATTATGCTCAGGCATTGGACAAAGCCCTTACTGTTGAGGGTGCTGAAGACAAGAAATGGAAAGAAGGTGCCGCAAGGCGTGATGCTCAGAGGACAATGCCTCCCTTCACTAGTTCTGGCCGAGGTAGTGGCCCCAGTGAGCAGAAGATAAAGGCCCAGGATTCTTTTATTCCTCCTAGTCCAAATAAGATGGTACGGGGTGCTTTTGGTGGCCGTCAGGGCAGGGGAGAGGACTGGAGAAGCTTCCCAGAGTGTGCATGGTTTAGGCGAAGCCATCTGAGGGAGAGTGAGAGCGTGATTTTTCTGTGGAAGTGTCAGCCATTTAAGAAAATATTGTCCACAAGGCAAGAAAGAGGAACCAAAGAGGAGTGACAACCTCACTCCAGCCAGAGTGTATACTTTGACCCAGACCGAAGCTGAGGCTAGTCCCTCAGTCGTGACAGGTCAGATATCTTTTGTTGGTTCTTCATTTATTGCAGTGATATATTTAGGAGCTACTCAATCTCATCCTTTCTTTAAAAATTTCAACAATCATTTTAATTTGTCTTTGTTGAGTAATAATTTAATTCTTCAATCAAATACTCATTGTAAAATATCACTAACCCGGCTTTTTCACTTACGAAAAAGACTTCTATATTAATTCATAAATTATGATATGAATTTAATTCTATCTATATGGATAGAGAAAGGTAAAGAATAAAAGTAGAATAGAAAGAAAGACTAAAAAAAATTCTTTTTCTACTGTATGTAATTGTATTCCTTTCTCTTTTTTTTCGTTTCTATTCTTCTTTCTTCTGAGAAAATAAAAAGGGGACTTACAAAATAAAGATAAAGGATTATTTCGTTTCCAACAGTCATCTATGTTTCTGCTAGAGTGATAAACCATCTGTGTAGACATTGTGATATGTATGCTAGGGGATTTAGGAATTTGTTGCCAACTGAGAAACTTGTAGTCTTTAGGAGGTGGGTTAGAGCATTGTCAGTGGAGATAGATAGTAGGGAGTTATCTGTGGATCTAATTGAAGTTGTGATGGATGATTTTGATATGATTTTGGGGATGGACTGGTTAGCAAAGTATGGGGCGACGATAGACTGCAAGCAAAGGATGCTAACTTTTGAGCCCGAAGGAGACGAACCTTTCATGTTTGTGGAGACAGTGAGTGTACCACGAGTACCTATGATCTCTGCATTGAGAGCTAGATATCTGTTGCAGAAACGATTCATAGGATTCCTAGAAAACGTAGTAGATACCTCTAAGGTTGTTTCAGTTTGACCCGGTGAGACATGGTTTGTGTGTGAGTTTCCTGATGTGTTTCCAATAGACTTGCCAAGGTTGCCACCACACTGAGATATTGAGTTTGTCATAGAATTGGCACCAGGAGCAGAACCAGTATCGAGGGCACCTTATAGAATGGCTCCAGTAGAGTTAAAGGAACTGAAGATTCAGTTGTAGGAATTACTGGATCTAGTATTCATTAGACCAAGCTTTTCACTGTGGGGTGCTCCAGTGTATTCGTGAAGAAGAAGGGTGGGTCATTAAGAATGTGCATCGATTATTGAGAGCTAAATAAGTTGACTATTAAGAATAAGTACCCACTACCCAAGATTGATGATTTGTTTGATCAGTTACAAGGGAAGACATTATTCTCTAAGATTGACCTAAGGTTTGGCTACCATCAACTAATAATTAAGGAGGAGGATATACTAAAGACTACATTCCGTACAAGGTATGGACATTATGAATTCTTGGTCAAGTTTTTTGGTTAACCAATTCCCCAACAACCTTCATTGATTTGATGAATAGGGTATTCCGAGATTTCTTTTTGGATATGCTTGTAATTGTATTAATTGATGATATACTGGTGCACTCTCAATTAGAGACAGAACACGAGCAACATCTTCGTTTGGTCTACTAAGGGTGAGGGACCATAAGTTGTATGCTACGTTTAGTAAGTGTAAATTTTTGTTACCCCAAGTAACATTTCTGGGCCATATCGTGAGTAAGGAGGGGATTTTGGTGGACCCAACAAAGATAGAGGTAGTGAGAGATTGGTTGAGACCGAGCAATGTACTAGAGGTTAGAAGCATTCTGGGGTTATCAGGGTACTATCAACGATTCATTGAGGGATTCTCCACAATAACAACACCTGACCGAGCTGACGTGTAAGAAAACAAAGTATGTCTGGACAGATAGATGTGAGAACATTTTTAAGGAGTTGAAGCAACGACTGATTACGGAACCGATACTGAGTCTTCCATTAGATAAGGAAAAGTTTTTGGTCTACTGCGATGCTTTGAGGCAGGGTTTGGGGTGTGTATTGATGCAAGCTGGAATGATAGCATATTCTTCTAGACAACTGAAGTAGTATAAGCATAGGTATCCCACTCGTGATTTGGAACTGATAGCAGTCGCACTGAAGGTATGGAGGCACTACCCATATGGAGAAAAGTGCGAAATATACACTGACCATAAAAGTTTGATGTATTTTTTCACTCAAAAGAATTTAAATATGCACCAAAGGCATTGGCAGGAGTTGGTGAAGGACTATGATTGTGAGATTTTGTACCATCCTGGAAAGGCCAATGTTGTGGCGGACGCATTGAGTCAAAGGGGTCCAAGGCAGTTGTTCAGTTCGATACAGATATTAGAAAAGCTAACTGAAGAAATGACGAGAGTGAGAATTGAATTGGTAGTTGGTTAGCTAGCCAATATTACTCTTCAGTCCACACTCCTTGAGAATCAGAATTGAGTAGAAGGAGGATCCTCAATTGAAGAAACATAGGGAGAATGTTTTAGATGGAGTGGCTAGAGACTTTACCATTGAGGTATAAAAATCAGATTTGCGTTCCGATGGATTCTGGTATTAGACGAGAGATTCTGGATGAGTCTTATACCACTCCTTATTTTCTACATCCGAATACGGAGATGTACCAAGATCTAAAGTGTAGAGTCCAAGAACTTTACTTAGCTAGTTAGATAGTAGTATAATAGTAATAGTAGTAGTATTTTTATGACTGTGGATCTTGGGTGCAGATCGGGAATTATTTGGACACTCATAGTAACACTTGTAGATTTTCTAAGTTTAACCTATAGTTTAAGAATATTAGTTTTAACCTAAGGTTTGATTAATATGACTGATATTGATGGTAATATTCATTATATTATAAGGTTTAGATAGACCCAATAAGAAAGTAACACTTGTCATGTGTATGTTTAATGATAATTAAGTATTTTTTAGGAATAAGTTTATTAAGAGTAATATTTGAATATCCTAGGGTCTGTCAGCAGCTTTGAAAACGTTAGAGGACTTAGTCAAGGCTGTTTACTCAATTCAAATTAAGCTAAAATTGTGTAATTTCGTGTTTAAATATTCAGCGTATGCCGATATATCGCAGCTATAGGGGGCGATATATCGCAGTACGGGGATACGAAAAACATGTAACTTCGCACCAGCACCTCGACGAGCCTCGGGCATGCTGGCCCAGGCGATATATCGCCTACAGGGGGCGATATATTGGCTCCTTGTGCATTTTGAATGTGTTTTGAAAATGTTCTCATTTTAAATCTTTAACCTCTTGGTAAGTCCAGCATCTTTCTGAACGAGTCTTCAGCCTCTGGTGAACGATAATTCAAATATTTTTCACTTAAAAGCCATTACTTTTATTCAAGTTAAATGAAGATCTTTTCATTCTTGAACTCTATAAATAGGACCTAGTACCCAGACATTTATTCATTCATCAAGCTAAGTTTAGAGGCTGCAAGTTGCTAGGTTATTGTGAGAGTGTAAACACTTGGGTTGGGAATTATAAGCTTACCAAACACTTAGGAAGTAAGGTTTATAACACATTTTAGCTCAAGGTTTAGATTGGTCATAAAAGCACTCAAGGTATTCCAAAACTCTAGTTCATTTGGTATTATTTTCTTCAAGTTCTTATAGTTTTCTACTTAGCCCCTAACTTTATTCTTTATTCTTGGATAGGAAATCTAAGTTCTTGAACATAAGGTTTTTAGTAAGTATATTCTTGATGGTATAGTTCGTTCATTCTTTTTCATCTCATTCTCTTTAGTATACTCACCCTTTCATTTATGGTTTTTAGGAGTGTTCCAAAGTCCCAAATCTGTTCTCATATCCCAGTATTCTTTTGGTAAGGAAAATAGGATAGGATTCTATATGTTATATTATGCGTTATCTTATAATATATGTGTTATGATTAACCTATGATTTATGTCATGTTATGTATATTTGTAGACTTGGGCATATGACCTGTATAACTAACAAGCCCCAGTAAATTTATGGGCATATGACTTGCTTAGCTAGCAAGCCCCACAAATCTAATGGGCATATGACTTGTTTAGTTTATGGGACACCAAGTAATAATGACCATTGTAGTATGTATGTGACATATGTTTATGATATGTTTTATGTTACATTATGAATTTTATGTATATGGTTTATGTGTTAGATTTTCCTTGTTGGGCATTAGGCTCACTCCTTTTATGCTTATATGTGCAGGAAAATAACTTTGGTGGTGGGAAAGGTTCTTTGTAGTTTGGGCATGTGTATTGAGGCGGAATGGAATCGAAGGGCCGAGAGTTCGATTCGAGGATGAAGTTTCTTTACTTATGGTTTATATGTATTTTTCTGCCTTTTATTATGTAATCAATTATGTTATGTTTTTCTTTTAAAACAATGGGATCCCATATCCTACTTAAAGTTTTATGTAGTTTAACATTTGTTTTTACAAGTTTTTAATGAAGTAATATTTATTTCCCTTGTAAGTTTTATTAAAGATTAGTGTCTATGTATAGTTATCGTTAATGGTCCAAAGTCTAGAGTAGTTGGGTCATTACATAAAGGCTCTGTATTGGTGGCTAGGAATGAAAAAGTACATGGTAAATTATGTGGCCAAATTTTTAACCTGTCAGCAGGTGAAGGCTAACACCAAAGCCAGCAGGGTTGCTGCAGCCTTTAGGGCTCCCAGAGTGGTAGTGGGAAGATATTACCATGGACTTCGTGGTTGGATTTCTAGAGTTGAAGTGGGGCTGAATGATTTGGTGGAGCAGTATGCTAAATTGTAAGTAAACGAGATTGTACATCTCCATGGAGCTCTAAAATAGAGTTCGTCAGGGACCCCACGTTCACCTCTATGTTCTGGGAAAGCCTGTAGAAGGCTATGGGCATGTAGTTAAGATTTAGTTCACCTATAAGTAGGTGATCATGTGTTCCTTAGAGTTTCTCC
This sequence comes from Humulus lupulus, assembly GCF_963169125.1. NCBI lineage: Eukaryota > Viridiplantae > Streptophyta > Magnoliopsida > Rosales > Cannabaceae > Humulus > Humulus lupulus. The sequence goes on along the minus strand of NC_084796.1, from coordinate 216,017,230 downwards.
TTTGAGAGGAATGAAACGATTTGGAGTGAAAGGCAATCTAAGTCCTAGGTTTGTTGGCTACTTCGAGATTCTAGAACAAGTTGGAGAGGTGGCTTATAGATTAGCTACACCTCCAGCTTTATCAGAGGTTCACAACGTGTTTCATGTGTCTATGCTCAGGAAGTATGTATCAGATCCGGCACATGTGTTGAGTTATGAAAACCTGGAATTGGATCAACATTTGTCTTATGTGGAGGAACCAGTTTAGATCCTAGACAGAAAGGACAAAGTCTTACAGAACAAGACCATTGCCTTAGTGAAGGTGCTGTGGAGAAAAAGCAAAGTAGATGAGGCAACTTGGGAGCTTGGGACAAATATATGGGTTCAGCATCTCGAACTATTGAAGTAAATTTTGAGGACAGAATTTTTGTAAGGAGGGGATAATTGTAACATCCCAAATTTGTTAATAAGGCTTAGTGCCTTGATTAGCGTGCCGAGAGGGCAATAAATGATTTAACAACATTATTAGGTCAACTAATTAAGATATATGTGTATCATTAATTAATTTCTTGAGTTATATTATAATATGAATAAATATTCATATTTAGGTGTATTAAATATGCTTGTGGGCCCATTCTGGTTAATAAGGGCACATTTGTAATTTTGGCCCGTTAGGGGCATAAATGTAATTATGTGTGTTACGATTGAGACCACATTATTATGTGGGAATATTTGCGATATTGAGCTCGAGGCGAACCTGGTGAGTAGATTAGCGGAGTAGTCACAATGGGGTCAAATACCCAGCTCAGGATAAGCCTAGAGGTATTTTAGGAATGTGGTACGTATTCGGGGTTTATCGAGTAACGGGTAATTATTTGCTGATTATTTGGGTATGCTAGGAAAAATTGGGGATTTATAGGACTACTCGAGGAATTAGTGGGAATGTGGAAAATGACGGGTTTGCCCATGGATTCATTAGAGGACTAAGGATAGGATTAGGGGCTTTTTAGTCTTTTAATGTTAAGGATAGACTTAGGCTTGGAACCTTAGCAACCTAGAACCAAAACAGAAGGGCAACACTCAGTCTCTCTCCCACACCACTCTCTCTCTCCCTCATCTCTCTCTCTAAGGGCTTGGGAGGCTTTGGGATTTTAGAAGAGAAAGTTATGGAATTTAAGGCTGTGAATGGGGGAATCAAGCTAGGAACAAAATTAGAGACAGCTGAGGGCCAAAATCAACCTTGAGGTAAGATTTAGAACATGTTACTTTGTGAATTTCTTATTGGTTTTGGATACACTTAAGGATGTTTAGTCAACTTTTGATTATTGTGGTTTGTGGGGTTTTTGGTGCATTTCAATGTTGTTTTACTGTAAGGAGTTGTTGTATTACTGATATGTTGCTAGGCTAGGCTTTGGGAAAATGCAAGAAAATGTCAGACTTTCTGGGTTCGCGGGGTCGCGCCACGGTGGTGTTCTTGAATGCCGCGACCTGCATGAAATCAGAGGCTTAAAGGGGTTCGTTGAACTGCGTTAGCGCCGTGGCACTAGGCAGGGCACGCCGCGACGCGTGATTAGGAAAATTCCTAGATTGCTCTCTGACTTGTAGAGGGTCACGATGTCTCTAAGGAGCGCCGCGACTCAAATAGAAAATGTTTGCCAATTAGTGTTTTTAAGCTCGGGAACTCAAACTTAGGGGCTTGGGAAGGTTCCTACTACCCGGTTTAATAGTTACCGAGGCCCCGGTGACTAGAACTAGGTTTGGATGTCTTTATTTAGCTGAGATTGATGGAATTTGCATAATATTGTGACTAAGGGCTAATCCGAGTAGTTGACGAGGATCTAGTCTAGGTCGCTTACCCAGGACTTGTAGAGTTCAGGTAAGAAATCTGTCTGTGCCCTAAAGTAGGTCATGGCCTGATTATTTGTGCTCATATTATGTTTAGTGATATGTATAGATGTTTGCAACTACTGTGTTATATATGTGATGTGATTAAGCGACAAGTGTCGGGATCGGCAAGGGTCGCAATCAACAATAAGCATGCTGAATGTAGGCCTCCATGGCATGGCCATCTAAGGGTGATGTACTCACCCACTCGGTTAGGACCGTGAACTTAATGCCTAGTAATGCACCTCAATCGCCTTAAGCCGCTGTTGTGAATTGTCTGTTGTGTTTGTTTAGTTATGCATTTACTGAAATGAATTGTTGTATGTTATGTTTATGGAGTTTTCTTGTTGGGCCTTGGCTCACGGGTGATCTCTGGTGCAAGTAACGTCAAGGGTAAGGCTGACCAAGCATGAGTTGGAGGGCATGGAGCGGTGCATACATATTTTGCCTACCTGGCCTCCACAGCTGGGGTAGTTTTGAGAAACGCTATGTAAATGTCTATTTTTGTCGTCTAGGTCGATTGCATAATGGCTTTTAAGTTGCAAATATGCTTTTGAGTTAATTTTTATGATCTTAATAAATGTTAAAACCTTTTATAATAAAGTTTCAGTAAATAAATCTTTACTTTAATTCAATCACAGTTTTGGGTCTAACACATTGATTAGCGAGTCAAATGGACATTTTAAAACCACATGGTAGCGATTCTAGGGTAGTACGCCGTTACAATGAGACTCTCAATAAGTAAAGCAGATTTCGTGAAAATGATGATATTGTGAGTTTGATGTTGATATTACTTCAACTTCTTGATTAGCAACAATGATATTGTGTTTATAAACCTATGAGTTTATAAAAGATATGGATTATAGCCTTTAGTCACTACAACGTATGGAATATGGTAAGCTACCATTTTGGATTCTTTTGCAAATTCAAACGCATTTATGGTGACTTATTTTTTATTAATAATATAATCATTGTTATTAATGTGTTATTTGATTTGAATATAAGAATATTAATGATAGGATATTTTATTTATGGTAAAGATTGGTTTTTGATTGTTATTAATGATCACCATTATATTGTGATTTTATATCATAGTTAACAAAACTTATTGAAAATAAAGAAGATAAACACCGAGATTTTACATGGTTCATGTTATTAAACTATCCTAGTCCATGAGGATTTAGTATTAGTGTTCTTGAAGTTTGAAATAGCAAGCTTCAATAGAACTTTTCTCAGGCAACGTATGTGTTGCTCTGAATACAAAAGTTGTGAACCCTTTTACAATTGTACTCTAACCCTATTTATAGAGGTTAAGGGTCATTAATATCATTTATTACAAATATTCCCCAATTATTTGGGGAGTTAATTGCTATTCAACCCCTCCGAATGTTCTATCTAAGATTGTGGGCCCGTGCGCATAGCGGGACCCAATTCGTAGGTTGTAGCCTGCAAACTTTACGAGAGACACACCTCTGACATTATCAGAATGTGGCTACACATTATCCTTTGTCAGACGACATTGTGGAAAATACCAATTATCGAGTGTACGAACTTGAGGGCAGTAATCAAGACACCAAAAAAGATGTCAGATAATCTTGTGGTTACCCAAGGCTACAGTGACTGACACCTGGCGCTCTCTCCATGCCTGAGGACAAACTCCTAGACCTGGAGGACTACTTGGTCAAGAAGATGGGAGGGCCGCTAGTGTTTTCCTCAGGACGTGGCCTCACTTGGAGACATCCATGCCAATAAAGGGATCATGGCTTGCTGGGAGAATACTACACTCTGAGAAGCTTTTGATGAGATCTACAGAACTTCATTGTCTCCCAAGGAGCCTAATTACTTCTCTAATTACTATCATGTGTCTAATGATGAAATCACGAAGAACGTTTGTTGTTTATTTAAATTAGTTGTATGCTAAGCCCTATATAGTATATTTTCCCAAAAAGTTGTAATGTATTTATGATATAGTTATCTCATCTTCTTTGAAAGATTATAATATGCAATTTTTCTTACTGAGAGCCAAGGCATAAGGCCCAGGTGACTGCTTGTCACATGGCTAGGAAATGATGTTCCAGGGTTATGACTCTATGGTCATGAGGAAGGTTATGTTGGTGATCATTCACCACGCACCTATCCTGTTAAAGCTAATGAAAGGTTACTTACCTGTTGAGCCCCGGTGACCCTATCGTCATAAGGCTGAAGGGAGTTATTCCCAATTTAGTGACTTTTGGGACGGTCACCTATCTGTTTTGGACTGATGGTACTGAATTATTATTATGGTCATTATTGATATTATTTCATGCTTTATTGTGTTTTCTTGCTGGGCCTTGGCTCATGGGTGCTATGTGGTGCAGGTAAAGGAAAAGAAAAGCTCACTTAGCCTTGAGTGGAGAGCTTAGGTGGTGATGTGTACATATGCGGCCACTTAACCACCACGACCAAGGAATTCTGAGAGGAGCTAGGGTGTTTACCCTATTTTTGCCGCTTAGGTCGGCGAGGTTGTAAATTTGAAACAGTAGAGGCCATTTAGTATATTAGACAAATTGGAAATGTTTTGAATAGCTCATGAGCAGTTTGTATACTAAATGAAATATATCCTTTCCTTTTTATTGTTTTCAACCTTAACCTGTTAACAACACTTAGAACACATTTTTAACCAAAGGACTCGGGTAGCGGGTCAAATTTCCAGTTCACTGATCACCATAACTATTCTGGGGTAACAAGGGCGTTACAGTGTAATGCCTCGACTATTTCTAAGACCTGGGACCATTGAAACTACTAGACATAACTACTATTTTGGAAAACATACATAAGAAATAACATAACTTTATTTAATACCCCAAAATAAATATTGTGCAAAATACAAAGTAAAATATGAAATACAAAATTCAGTATGGGTACCCATTGTTTAATACATAACAACATAAAACATAACTTAAATCAATTGTTTAAAAGCTAAGTGCGGAAATACATAAAACATAAATAAAAAAACTTTAAAACAACGTCATCCTTGATCGTCACACAATCCATTCAATCCATTCATCCTCAACACATAAGCCAAGCTGCCAAGAATCTTTCCACCGTCCATATTCATTTTCCTGCATCAAGCTAAAAATAAAGGAATGAGCCTAATGCCCAGCAAGGAAAATCTTGTAACAACATATATCATGAATTATAAACATAAGACTATATCATAAACATATATTAAAACATGTGACTATAAAAAGATTGATCATATAGGACTACAATATTAATGGCCATTAACTCATTATCATGGCATGTGATAAACCATCTAGGTCCTTTGTCTACTAATCGAGTTAGGTTAGATCACATGGTAGTATATGATAACCCATCTAGGTTCTCTGTCTACTAATCGAGGTAGGGTAAATCATAACTCTAAACCATGAAAATAATAAAAATTCTTGGGGCTTGCTATCTAAGCAAGTCATATGCCCAAGGACTATAAAACATATTTATACATATACATATTATATCATAAAACATATCATAACATAAACATGTAAGCACATATAATCTATCCTATTTTCCTTACCACAAACTGGATTTCTTAGAACTAAAATGGGATTAGAACACTCCTAAAAGCCAACAACACAAACCATGAGTATTTCTAAAGAAATGAGATGAAAAAGAGAACCATCAAGAAGAATCTTACGAAAAAGAACCTTAAGTTTCAAGAAACTTAAATACCTAATCAAGAATCACAAACAAGAGTTAAGATCTGAAAGAAAATAAAAGAAAACTAAAGAACCATAAAGAACTGAACTTAGTTATAGGGATACCTTGAATAATTTTATGACTTGATCTAAACCTCGGTACGGAAATCTCACTGTATCTCACTTCCCAAGTGTTAAGAAACGCTTAGAATGATAAAGCTTTTAACCCAAAAACCCAAGGGTTTATCTCTATAGTATCCTTAGCAACTTGGAGGCTCTGAAGAATGCTTGAAAAATGAAGAAAATGGCTGAGTACTAAATCCTGTTGACGGTGAAATCTCGTCAACGACATAAGGTTAGAAAACTAAGACTATATTGCCAAAGGTATCTCAGAAGAAGATGGAGAAAACTTGAAAGAGTAAATGTGTAGAACTGCAATGGAGTCGAAATTGTATATTACTTAACAGCCTTAGCATACAATCAATTTTCCAACCCCCTTTCTAGAGGGGTGATGACCTATTTATACTGGAGCTCTAATGGCTCCCCATACATTGTGGTCCCAGGGGACAAGATTGTACAGAGGTACATTTTCATGGTAGTGGCACTGGTCGTGGTGGAGCAGAAGGTTATGGTGTCGGCCTGGTACATAGTCAGAGGTATGCATGTAGTGCTTCCACTCTCTGTACAAATCCGTACCTCCACTACTTGTAGGACACAGATGTCAGAGTCATGCCTTTGCCCTTTTTTAGGGTTGTACATCCCGTGCTCGTACATTTATCTCATCCCTAGTGGTCCCCTTTACCTAAATATCTTCTCTAGGTTTCTTTATATTTTAGTAAGTGTCGATCCATACTTCTTTTATCCCGTCCTTACCTCCAGGTAGGAGGCCTGGAAATAGGCATGTGCGAGGCTTGGGGATGGGTCTCACAAGGCAAGATCCTTGGTACCTAAGCGAGTATCCAGGCATGACTTGGGCATTCACGAGGAATGGGGATGGGTCTCACAAGGCAAGACCCTTGGTGCCTAAGTGAGTACCCATGTATGACCCGGGCATTCACGAGGCTCGGACATGGGTCTCACAAGGCGTGATGGGGTTGCATGAGGGCCACAAGACGATGGTGGTACGAGGCTCCTTAGTGTGGTCATACCTCGCGAGACGCACATGAGCATGGTGAGGTGTGTCTTGCTGTGCGAGGCATTGGCGCGCATCTGGGTCACGAGGCGCGCGGGTGAGGGCAGCCTCGCATAGTGAGACCCTTGTGGCCTTGGCAGGCGCATGCAGGGGAAGGGTAGCCTCGCATGCGGGGGAAGGGCAGCCTCGCATAGTGAGACCCTTGTGGCCTTGGCAGGTGCATGCGGGGGAAGGGTTGTCTCGCATGCAGGGGAAGCGCAGCCTCGCATAGTGAGACCCTTGTGGCCTTGGCAGGCGCATGCGGGGGAAGGGTAGCCTCGCATGTGGGATAAGGGCAGCCTCTCATAGTGGGACCCTTGTGGCCTTGGCAGGCACATGTGGGGGAAGGGTAGCCTCGCATGTGGGGGAAGGGCAGCCTTGCATAGTGAGACTCTTGTGGCCTTGGCAGGTGCATGCGGGGGAAAGGTAGCCTTGCATGCGGGGGAAGGGCAGCCTCGCATAGTGAGACCATTGTGCGTGGTCGAGGGTTGCATGGCGCGAGGCCCTTGATGCGCCTGGCCCCTTGTGACTCGTAGCTTGGCCTCCTAGCCTAACAAGGCCATACTTCACAGCCCACAAGGTGATGCTTCCCTTGGGATAATCTCCCGGTTTCAGAAGACTTACAGGTCTGAGCCTGATAATGTGACTAAGTGCGTATTTTAACCATTTACTGGGGATTTTTTTCTTGGTGGATTTTTGGCATCCACAGGTCCTATTTATAGAGTTCAAGGAGTGAAACTAACCATTTTTAATTTGAATAAATAAATTAATATAAAATGAAAAATATTTAAATTTTCATTCAACAGATGCCCAGAACTCGTTCAAAATCGTTCAAAGGCATATCCAAGTGGTTAAGGCTGTTTTTAAATTTAAAAATCCTCAAGATTAAAAAATGATGCACCAGGGGCGATATATCACCTACCCTGGGCGATATATCGCCTAGACAATTTTCCTGATCCCCGTTCGTGCGAAGTCAATGTGTTTCTTGTATCTTCCGTACGTGAAATATCGGCCCCTATAGCTATGATATATCAGCAAACATTGATATACCAAACACTTATTTGCCTTTTTCAGCATATTTTGAATTGATAAAAGATTTGACTGAGTCTAAACGTGATCCTAACAGTTTCTGGAAGGTTCTAGAGCTTCTAGATCTTTCTTTTATTTAAACTATTCATCAAAAATACTTAAATCCTTAATAAACATAAGCATGACAAGTGTCATGCTCTTATTAATTCTATCTAAACCTTAAGTTATAATTAATAATATATCTACAACAAGCAATATTAATCAAACCTTATGTTATAATTAATATTTCTAAATTATAGGTTAAACTTATAAAATCCATAACTGTTGCTATGAGTTTCCAACTAAGGCCCGACTTGAACCAAAATCCATGGAAATCTAACATACGACAAACTACTACTACTATCTAGCATAGTAAAAATTCTGGGACACTACAGATCGTCTCGCCAATGAGGCTTCAGTGATGGTGGAAACTTCCAAAGCTGCTGGTAATGATGGGGAGGATGAGGTGTCTTCGCAATGCCGAGCTGCTAGGAGCTAGGGTTGACAAGGAGCCTCTTTTAATTTTGTAGATTTTGTTGTTTTTTTCGGGGACTTTTAATTCCCCTTATAATCAGACCTTAAAGGTCGAGAAAATTTACATTTTGGCTTTGTTTGAGGTTAATACCCTCGTTCTAAATTTTCTCTTCTCGTACCTTTATACAATTCACTACAAGAAAAAATTCTTTTAATAACACCGAAAATGTGTTATCAAAACATACCATAACACTTTTTGATGTGTTAAGACTGACTATGTTATCGTAGGTCAGGGTACTTTACATAACACTTTAACATTGTTATACAAATGTGTTATTATACTGTCAACGATAACACAATTTCTGTGTTATTTTAATAAATAGATAAGTGTTTAATTATGTTATTTATAGTCGATTATATAACTCATTTCAATACTTATAGATTTGTGTTATACTACACTTTAGTATAACACTTTTTTTGTGTTATACTACACTTTAGAATAACACATTTTTTGTGTTATACTACACTTTAGTATAACACATTATTTGTGTTATATAATGAAGTTTGCATAACATAATTCTTTGCATAAAAAGTGTTATTGTAATAGACATTACAACACAATTTTCGTATTATAACACTAATTTATTCCATTATATTTTAATTTTTTTTATATAATTAAAATTAACTTTCTAATATATACTAGCATCATCAAATGAACTTGATTTTCAAATAACAAAAAGTAAAAACATTCAACATTGTATTAACAATCCACAAATTAGTTTAAAACATTCAACACTGTCATCAACAACAAAATGTTCTTTAAGTATTCAAGGAGTCTTAAATATTCAACATAGTGAATAGTTATTACTTTCAACACCAATAGTTCCTTCTGCATCATCGCCACAAACTCGTTATAATCTATGCGCCCATCTTGCACGGAGAAAAAAAATGTGGGAGAAATAGTAAGGTCTTGGAGATGAAACAAATAGAAGGGATAGCCATATCGAATTCAACCATGAATCACAGAAAACAAATGCAAGTCTTGAAAGAATGCAGGTTACATTTTAGTAGACAGTAAGATGTTTAAGCCAAATTCACACTAGCAGTAGCAATTCAAGAAAAAGTAAATTCAACCACAGAAACAAGATCTTAAATTCTAATGAGTCCATCTTGATATTTGCAAAACAAAACAACTAATGGCTCAAAATAAAATTTGAATGATCATATGCCCTATGCAAGGAAAAGAACTCTTTAAATCTCTGAATTTTAATTTATAGCCATTCAATTGGTGGAATAACAGAATAATCATCAGAGAAATACTCACATTATCCTGATCAACTTCTTGCATCATTTCTTCTAGCTGGACGTCCTCTACACCAAACTCCTCGCAAGCATGTTGAAGCTCGTCTTGAGTAATGTAGCCACTTCCATCTTTATCGATGTAGGAAAATGCCGCAAACAAATGATTTTCTCTCTCTATTTTGTTTAAATGCAAAGTGGCTGCTACAAACTCTCCATAATCAATTGTTCCACTGTTATCTACATCTGCCTGCAAATCAGTAAATAAGTTAAACTAAGAATATCTAATGCATTATTCTCAAAACAATGAAACATTCTTTAATCTCCTCCACCACTATACATAATAAAACATGACATCTCAATTCAAAGTATTACTAAATTAACTACACACAAGAAACAATTGGACAAGATATTTCAGCAATAGTAGCCTGATCAGCAGTAACACATACAGACACATACACATATTTTGAAAATAAAACTACATTTACCATTGTATAGCTCACATAAAAAATTAAACCATTGTCCCAAAATTATCAACATCTGCCAAGTTGATGGTATGGTAGTAATAACCTGATATGCCAGAAATCAAAATCTACTCTCCACAGTCTACACAAGTAGAAAAATAACTGTATTCAAACGAGGGATGCTAAATTTAACTTTCCCAATTGCCCAAAACAGAAGCCACCACAACATAGAAACTTCCAAAAAAAATAAGAACCAAATGTCAAATTGATTGGTCTTTGATATAAACTTGTCTCGAGAGGAATAAGTAAAGAATAGTTACTTCTAAAAAATACCTGTGAGGCAGAAAGCTTTTTCACAAAGCCATGAAAATATTAATCAGGGTAAGGTAATTGTAAGTCAACCATTTATGATTTTTTTTCTCATTCTTGAGTAATGAGAATATCAATAAAACTTGCATTTTTTAAACTTTAAATCAATCCAGGAATGCATGTAAAACAAAGAATAAAAATTGTTATGATTTTGCTAAAATAATTGGCCATACTCTGAACCTCCTACCTGCAATGTGATATCTAAACTTTCTAACCTTATTATGATTTTGCTAAAATAATTAGCCATACATTTGCCTTGTCTATTTAAACTGCTTTATACCATGGTAGTATGTGGAAGCTAGTCTTGGATGAATTCACTAGCACAAAAAAAATGAAACCAAAATGGCAGATACCAAGACTACACAATATCCAAAAAGAGAATTTTACAGTTATGTTCTATAAATAATTTTGGTCACATTTATTTGCACTTTTTACATTTTGAATAATAAACTATTTTATTTAGACTATTTCCTCTAATTAGAATCCACATACGCTTTAGGTAACTGTACAAAACATGCTCTTGCAATTTCATAAAAAACTAATCATCGTAGAGTGCCGCTTTAAAGTTACTCAAATTTAAAGAAATAAAATAATCAAACATTCAAAGTGAGAAGTGAAACCTTTGAATGAAACGCCAAGCTACTAACAGCTAAAATCGGAGACCCATCTATGTCGCTTGCAAAGTCAACCATTGACCCTGATGGATGACCATCATGCTTCTACATATCAAAGTAAAATTAAGAAGTTCAAGACAATCTACACATTTTCTAGACAATGAAATCTTTAGAAGGAATTGATGGGTTAAAAGTCCAAACATTAAGGCAACAAACTATGGAGCTACCCTCATCATGGGTTAAAACCATACATGACAAGAGGGAAAATGCAGAAACTCAAACTCCCATACTATGCTAGCGATAAAATAAATATGCTATAAGCTATATCTCCATGGAAAAGCACCAAATTATAAAGTGAAATCTACAGCTCTGAAGTGTTGGAAAACCTCGCCTGTTGATATTTGTCTACAGTAAACATATTAGTTTCTTTGATTTTTTATTCTGCCCATTCCACCTCATCATCATATCCAGAGACTGTTGATGGAGGTTGTTTAATGTATAATCTATAGATAATGTGACAAAAGTAAGCTCATTATATGAAAAATAAATAAACAAATATGACATTCAATCATTAATATTTACCGTTTCTTGTTGGTATTTGGGGAAAGAAAACCTCTGCAGAAAGCTTTTGTTCTCCAAAAATGAAACTAGTATTGTGTCCAAAGAACACTCATATCCTTTTATCTCTACAAGGATGGCCAGTTGTCTAATCAATTTTCTCTTTCTCTTTCTTCAAAACTTCACATGGTTTTTTTTTATTATTAATAAACTAACGAGGTTTGATATAACCTTACATTTGAATAAGGCTGGCGAGTTCACCCTCCCCATAAGAGCTAACTGCAAGCTTAGTATCCAATTTATGCAATAGTTTTCCACCAGCATCAAATTGCTGAAAAAATTATATAAGACAAAATAAATAAATTTTTTTAAAAAATAGCTTTTTAACATTCAACACATCGAGTGCATTATGGAAACAAACATATATGTAGATTTCACTATGCTAGCTACCCTCAGGGAATTTTTCACAAACACATTGATTGCGTTATGTAAACAAGAAAGATCAATTGAATAAATATTCTAATAATTAAAATCCACAAAATTATAGACAGGGAGAGAGAATTATAGCTTACCCAAAGAGAAAATAATCAACTGCTTGTTTTTGTCCATCACTTTAGTGCCAAGGATGTGTCACGAGTTTGTTTACTGGACTAAATAAGACAAATTTAGAGAGATTCAAAGTGTGGCTTCGAGCTAAGCTTCATCTTGAGATTGAGCAAAAAACAAATCCAAAATATAATGACTAAAAATTATAAATATGATATTGTCTCTGTACAGAACAACCCACCCATATAAATGAGGGGTTTTGGAAAAGAAAATTGACGAAAATAAATGCTTAGCTTACAACCACTACCAATCACATTTATTTATTTAAAATGATAATTGTTATATTAAAATTACTACTACAGTGCATATATCATTACTAATTAATATTATCACAAAATAGCTTTATTTATAGTATTACTCGCTTATTGTATGTGCCAATGATGACATTATTAATTGTTATATCTTACACATAATATAAATTTTTAGTAGAGAGTACGCATAAAACTACAATAAGCATAGTATAAGAGTGTGTTTGTGTTTTAAAAAAATGATTATGTCATATATACTGGTATATCCACTCATATTGTCAAATTGAATACTCTTGTCATAAAAAGTTACATCCAATCTAACTAAAGCTAGTCAGTCTAGAATTATTAGTATAATTTATGGGTATAACAAGTGAAAAAATGACATACTAAGGCTATTTATTTAGGTATAAAAGAATAGTCGCATAAATTGAACTAAAGTATAAAATAGACCCACGACAACTTCTCTTCGTTTTTTCCAAAAACCATTCGATCCAAACCCATGCTCATCCCACCATTCAAACCTACTCATCCATTTCATAAATCAATTGAATGGAAATTTGGGCTATTTACAGTGGGAGCTATAGAGAACCATGTAAAACAAAAAATATGGGATAGGGAACAGCAAAACCATCACAAAAATAATACCATCTTTATAGTTATTAGCAAATTATACGTTTTTCTAGCTGTTACATTTTTGCAGGGCTGGTTTGGCAACTATGAGACTATCTCCTTAAGCAATCAAAATATGAAATTAAATCATTCAGATTCAAGGGCCACAATTTCATATCTGACCTCTTCCAAATGCTCGTTTATAGCAGTCACACCATCTTGTACTCCTCTAATGGCCTCCTTTAGTTCTTTATCATACATAGCATTTGTTTCTGCCTCTTCAGTCCCAACAACTTCTGTAATCTCATGGACATGCACACACCCATGCTCCATTGGTTTCTCAAATTTGCAATCCGCATGGCTCACCAAACGTTCTGATGGCCGACCAGCCTTCTTTAGTACCTGTAATGTGACCGTCTTTAAAAGTAAAATAATTTAATGTTAGCCGGGCAAGAGTAAATTCTGGAAAAATTGAGTTACAAGAAACAACATATGAGATTCCATTTGCATACAAGGTTACTATTCTAGAAGTCTGGTTGATGAGTGCAGAGTCATCTTAAAGAATTGAAAATGCAAAAGAAATCACTCTGCTACAGCCATAAGATCAACAATTATCCTCTGTAAACATGACATTATTTTAAAGAGAACAATAGCTTTTATTTAAACTCGTGAAATAAAAAGAACAATCCTAGCAGAAAAGGAAAAATAATCATTGAAATAACTATAAATTTATGTATGTCTACTATCTAAGCAATTTAGAGATCATTTATGGTCAGTCGCAAAAGTCACTAAATTGGGAATAACTCCCTTCATCCTTGTGACGATAGGGTCACCGGGGCTTAACAGGTAAGTAAACCTTTCAATAGTTTAAACATGATAGGTGCATGGTGACTGGTCACCAACATAACCTTCCTCATGACCATAGAGTCATAACCATGGAACATCGTTCCCTAGCCATGTTACAAGCGGTCACCTGGGCCTTAGGCCCTGGCTCTGAGTAACTAGTCTTCGACTGGCGAAGCGCTTATAAATTCATCGACCTTAGGGTCGGGCCAGCATTAATGCCTTAGAGCCATTCAACGCTGATATCGATTAGATCCAATCTTCATTTGGCCCTGTGTTCAGGACACTTATGTCGTTTTTGACTCTTAGGTCAGTGTCCCTGACTAGTCAGTGCCATATACAGATAAGAAATATTCTCTAGCATTTAATATGCAATCCATGTCCACATTTATCAATCAACATGCCTTAATAACAATCACGCATGTAATATATACACAAGGTGCAGTTTTCTTACCTCAGATTCGAGCTAGAATGAATAAAAGAACGACCCTTGAGAACGATAAACTTTTAGTCCTTTAGCGGTCACCTAGTCATAACCAAATACGAGACATCATCAATAAAAATGATTAACATAGGTTCCCAAACAAAAATCTAGCCTCCGGGACATCAATCCAAACTAATCCAAGTAGTAGGAACAATCACGAGGCCTAAAACTATGTTCCCGTGGTCAAAACACACAAACGGGCTCAACCCTGCTCAAGGGCTACGTCCCTGGTACATTGGGCCGTGGCCCCCAACCACCTCTAAAACAAGGGCTGCGGCGCCCAGCAGGCACAAACTTAGCCACCTGTTTCTTCGAGTTAGGGCCGCAGCTCTCCAAGAACAGGGCCGCGGCGCCCAACCAGAACATGCCCAAACACGTTCTCCAACATCCCAAAGCCTCCAAAATCATGCCTAAACATTAAAAAATCATCAAATCAAAGTTCCCAAGCTTCGTAATGGTCCAAAACCATGAAAACCCAAGGCTCAATCGAACAAAAAACTCAACGGTTCACAAAATCCAATTCAAAGCATAGAAACTCTTAAAACTCAAAACTTTATACTTAGATTACCTTTGATTGGGTTGTTTCTCATCGAACACTTCGGTTAAGAAGCTTCTAATCTTTCCTAGGATCACTATGCCTCTATCCTCGATTGATTCGACTCCTAGAACTCGAGAAATATTCAAAAAAGGCTTCGAACGGTAAAAATGAGCTAACGGGAAAGAACGAGAGGTTTTCTAATGTACGTTCTATCTGACAAGCTACTTCAAGCTTAAGTAACCTCAAATAAAACCTAGTGCTCGGGGTCCCAAAAACCTCCCCTGGGACATTATAGTCAAAACTTCCCAAATTTCATCTTGATCTCAATAAATCCCAATTTATCATGAAATAAACGATCTTACTACCCAATAATTGACCCTGTTATGACAAAACCGCTAATCCATTATATATCTCAAATATATCTCCATAATAATGGGATCTGATTCACAAATCAGTATATGCACCCAAATACTCAATTATGCCCTCAACGGACCAAATTGCCAAAACGTCATAATATTCAAATGTGGACCCACATGCATGCATATAACATCATATAATAATATAATTCACATAAACATGCATTTAATCATTTAATGGCATAATTTAATAGTTATGGCCCTCCCGACCTACTAATCTAGCCATTAAATCACATCGGAGGATTCGGGGCATTACAACTATCCCCTCCTTACAGAAATTTCGTCCTTGAAATTTACCTAAACAACTCGGCATGCTGTTCCTCGACCATGCTGTTCCTCCACAACACCTTAACCAAAGGTATCGTCTTATTCCTGAGGACCTTACCTTTCCTGTTAAGTATCTGAACTGGCTGCTCCTCAAAGGAGAGATCTGGCTCAAGCTCCAGATCTTCATAACTCAAAATATGGTTAACATCAGATACATACCTCCGAAGAGCTGAAAAATGAAACACATTATGCATGGCTGACAATGCCGGAGGCAAAGCCAATCTGTAAGTCACCTGACCAATCCTCTCCAAGATCTCAAATGGACCCACAAATCTAGGGCTCAGCTTGCCCTTCTTCCCAAACCTTCTCACCCCTTTCCATGGCGAGAATCTAAGAAAGACATAGTCTCCCACTTGGAACTCCATGTTCCTGCGCTTGGGATTTGCATAGCTCTTCTGTCTACTCTGAGAAGCGAGCATCCGAGCTCTAATTTTCTCAATGGCCTCACTAGTCCTCTGAACTGCCTCAGGACCCAAGTATCTCCTTTCACCTGTCTCATCGCGCAATGAATGGGAGATCTGCACTTCCTACTATACAACATCTCATAAGGTGCAACTCCAATGGTAGACTGATAACTATTGTTGTAGGAGAACTCTATCAAAGGTAGATACTTACTCCAAGATCCACCAAAGTCCAGCACACATGCTGTCAGCATGTCTTCTAATATCTGGATCGTCCTCTCAGATTTCCCATCTGTCTGAGGATCATAAGTTGCACTGAACTTCAACTGTGTCCCCATGGCCTTCTGCAAACTTCCCCAGAACTTAGAAGTAAAAGTAGGGTCCCGATCTGAAATGATCGACCTAGGCGCTCCATGGAGGCTCATGATCTCTCTCACATAGAGATCTGCATACTGGTCAACTTGATATGTAGTCCTCACTGGCAGAAAGTGAGCTGACTTGGTGTAGCGATCCACTATCACCCAAATAGAATCATGCTGACCAACAGTCCTGGGTAAGCCCACCACAAAATCCATTGTGATGTCCTCCCACTTCCACTCTGGGATATCCATTGGCTGCAATAACCCTGCCAGCCTCTGATGCTCAGCCTTGACTTGTTCACAAGTCAAGCACTTAGCCACATACTCAACTACATCTCTCTTCATCCTCAGCCACCAATACAATGATCTCACATCCTGATGCATCTTGGTGGTGCCTGGATGCAAAGAGTAAGGTGTAGTATGAGATTCATCTAGAATCTCTCGCCTCAAAGCAGTGTCTAATGGAACACATATCCGCCCTTTGTATCTCAACAAACCTATCTCAGACACTGAATGATCTTTGGATGCTCCAGCCAGAACAACCTCTCTTATCTTGATCTGCTATGGATCATTGAGCTGACCCTCCTTGATCCTCTCCAATAGCGTAGACTATAGCGAAATATTAGCCAACTGGCCCACCAGCAACTCTATACCAGCTCTGGTCATATCATCTGCTAACTCTCTGGCTGTCAGCCTCATACCATAAATCTGCCTCGGACCCTTCCGGCTTAAAGCATCAGCTACCACGTTGGCTTTTCCTGGATGATACAAAATCTCACAATCATAATTTTTTACTAACTCTAGCCAATGCCTTTGCCTCATATTTAAATCTTTCTGAGTGAAGAAGTACTTCAGGCTCTTCTGGTCTGTATAGATCTCACACTTCTCTCCATAGAGATAGTGCCTCCATATCTTAAAAGTAAAAACCACAGCCGCCAACTCTAAATCATGAGTAGGATATCTCCTTTCATACTCCTTCAACTGACGAGAAGCATAAGCAATTACCTTCTCTGATTGCATCAAAACACAGCCCAAACCCTGATGAGAAGCATCGCAGTAAATCACAAACTTCTCTTGATCTGTCGGAAGACTCAGAATTGGAGCTGTAATCAATCTCTGCTTCAGTTCCTGGAAGCTGTTCTCACACTTATCTGACCACACAAATCTCTGGCTCTTGCATGTCAGTTCAATCAATGCACTAGCTATCTTTGAGAACCCTTCGATAAACTGCCTATAATAACCTGCTAAACCAAGGAAACTATTAACCTCAGAAGCATTCTTTGGCCTTGACCAATCTCTGACCGCTTCAACCTTCGCTAGATCTACCTTAATCCCCTCCTTACTGACAATGTGCCCAAGAAAGGATACCTGATATAACAAGAACTCACATTTCTTGAACGTAGCAAATAGTTTTTGTTCCCTCAGTCTCTGTAGAACCAACCTCAAATGCTGCTCATGTTCTGACTCAGACTGAGAATATACCAGAATATCATCGATAAAGACGATCACAAACTGGTCTAGATAATCCTTGAACACTCTGTTCATCAACTCCATAAACGCAGCAAGGGCATTAGTCAATCCAAATGACATAACTAGGAACTCATAATGCCCATACCTGGTATGAAAGGCAGTCTTCGGTATATCTCTCTCCTTGACCCTCAACTGATGATAACCAGAACGAAGGTCGATCTTTGAGAATACCTTCTGACCTTGCAACTGATCAAACAGATCATCTATCCTTGGCAAAGGATACTTATTCTTAATTGTCAGCTTATTCAGTTCTCTGTAATCAATACACATCCTCAGAGAACCATCCTTCTTCTTTACAAACATAACTGGCGCACCCCAAGGTGAGAAACTAGGTCTGATAAAACCCAAATCTAACAGTTCTTGCAACTATACCTTTAATTCTTTCAACTCAGATGGGGCCATTCTGTAAGGCGCTCTAGACACTGGCTCTGTCCCTGGTGCCAGTTCTATAACCAACTCAATTTCTCTGTGCGGTGGTAACCCTGGCAATTCTTCTGGAAACACATCCAGAAATTCACAAACAAGCCTGGTATCTTCTGGTCTCACTAGCACGACCTGAGTGGTATCAACCACACTGGCTAAGAATCCAACACAACCTCCTTGAAATAGATCCCTAGCCCTCAATACAGAAATCATAGGAATGCGAGGTACATGTACAGCAACAACAAACACAAAAGGATCCTCACCTTCAGGCTCAAAGGTGACCATCTTCCTTTTGTAATCAATGGTTGCCCCATACATTGCCAACAAATCCATACCCAATATCATATCGAAGTCAGTCATAACCAACTCTATTAAATCCACTGATAACTCTCTACCCTCCACTGTCACTGGCAAAGATCTGACCCATCTCCTGGATAACACTAACTCTCCAGTGGGTAACAATGTTCCAAACCCCACAGCATAGAAATCACAAGGTCTACACAGTGTATCAATAATACTACTAGCAACAAAAGAATGTATAGCACCAGAATCAATCAACACATTATAAGGGGTTTCAGTACTAAGAAGCTGACCTGTAACAACTGAGGGAGAAGCCTTAGCTTCTTCTTGTGTCAATGCAAACACTCGAGCTGGGGTCGAGCTGTCCGCCTTTCTAGGTTCTTCTTTTCTTGCCTTAGGGAAATCCTTTTTAAGATGACCCACTGCTCCACATGTGAAGCATGCCTTTGCCCTACAGTCTCCCAAGTGATGTCTCTTGCATCTAGGGCACTCAGGATAAGACTTCCAGACTTCACTAGCACCGGGATGACCCATAGAAATACCACGAGGCCTCGTGTTAGGACCTGAAACTAGGAAGGTGTCAGGAACCTTCCTCTTCTGATCACTAGGGCCTACACCCCTACCAGAACCCACAAATGGAAGACCTGTCCTCCTGAAATCCTTTCTAGCTACACTGTCACGCCATATCTTGTTCTCTGCACTCTCAACTGTGAGTGCCTTCTTAACCACCTGTGCATAGGTAGTAACCCCAGCCACAGTGGAGATACATACATCATGAGCTAATCTGGGCTGTAGCCCTTGCAAAAATCTCTCTCTCCTGGTCCCATCAGTGGGTACCAGCTCCATGACAAACTTTGCCAAACGGTCAAATTTCAAGGCATACTCAGTGACTGATAAGTTCCCCTGAAGTAGCCTAATGAACTCCTCGGCCTTCGCCGCCCTGATAGCATCATTATAATATTTTTCATTGAATAGAGTTTGAAACTCTTCCCAAGTCAGAGCATTCACATTCTTAGTCTAGGTAATAACCTCCCACCAAATCTGGGCATCCTCCCGAAACATATAACTGGCACACGCCACCCTCTCATTACCAGGTACCCTCCTAAAATCAAGGATAGTGGTAATCATACTCATCCACTGCTCTGCCTTGGCAGGATCTGCACTGCCCTCAAATACTGGAGGTTGTTGCTTCCTGAACCTTTCATAGAGAGGCTCTCATTTATTTCCAACCTCAGGCAGCTACCCAGCTGCTAGCACCGACACAGGAGGTGCCTCTGATACACTGGCCACTGCAGGCACTAGCTGCTGTTTTAGTAGACGAAGCTCTTCTCCCTGTCTTAATATTGTAGCCTAAAGATCACTCACTATCTGCTGCCAGTTTACAGAAGCTGGCTATGGAATCTGTGACTGGTCATTTTCCTGACCTTGGCTGTTATTATTATTCTGGCCCTGATCACTCTGGCCAGCTGAAGTATATGTCTTCCCTATATTCATTCTTATCTGACACCTTGCTGAAATAATGATCAATACGACCAGTCAGGTAGTAATAACTAAACCTCTTGCTGCCTTACGGTCCAAGAACAAGCAGACAACTTTCACATTCCACAGTCATACAATTATACAAGCAGATACAGGTTTATAGCATTTAGCACTTAGCATGTATCACATAATAATTTATAAACAACAATACTAATAAGTATGTTCGAGCAATCTCAGTACTAATTAGCACACATTTGCTGAGGATATCATACTTCAGGGCACAGGTTTAGCATGGTGTCTCATGCATACAGGCAAAGCACATAAACTATCTTTGAGCAGTTATACATATAACTACATAATAGTTACCAAACCATGAGTCAAACTTGACTTCAGTGATGTGTGTACATGTCCAGCCAGTCTACAGGAACCCTAATCTTGGCATGCTCTGATATCAAGTTGTAACGCTCTGGTTACCCCAGAACAGTTATGGTGAACGATGAACCGGAAATTTGACCCGCTACCCAAGTCGTTTGGTTAAAACGTTCTCTAAGTGTTATTAATAGGTTAAGGTGGAAAAATGACAAAAAGGAAAGGATATATTTTATTAAGTATATAACTGCTCATGAGCTTATCAAAAGATTTACATGTTATTAATAATACAAAATGGTCACTACTATTTCAAATTTACAACCCCGCCGACCTAAGCGGCAAAAACAGGGTAAACCCCCTAGTTCCTCTGAGAACTCCTTGGCCATGGTGGTCAAGCGGGCGCATATGTACACATCACCGCCTAAGCTCTCCACTCAAGGCTGGGTGAGCTTTTCTTTCCTTTTACCTGCACCATATAGCACCCATGAGCCGAAGCCCAGCAAGAAAACACAATATATCATGATATAATACAACAATGATCATAATAATCATCCAAGATTATTTTTCCAAAACAGATAGGTGACAGTCGCAAAAGTCACTAAATTAAGAATAGCTCCCTTCAGCCTTGTGACGATAGGGTCACCGGGGCTTAACAGGTAAGTGAACCTTTCAATAGTTTAAACAGGATAGGTGCATGGTGACTGGTCACCAACATAACCTTCCTCATGATCATAGAGTCATAACCCTGGAACATCATTCCCTAGCCATGTGACAAGCGGTCAACTGGGCCTTAGGCCCTAGCTCTGAGTAACTAGTCTTCGACTAGCCAAGCGCTTATAAATTCATCGACCTTAGGGTCGGTCTAGCGTTAATGCCTTAGAGCCATTCAATGCTGATTTCAAGTAGATCTAATCTCCATTTGGCCCTGCGTTTAGGACGCTTATGCCGTTTTTTACTCTTAGGTCAGTGTCCCTTACTAGTCAGTGCCATATACAGATAAGCAATATTCGCTAGGATTTAATATGCAATCCATGTCCACATTTATCAATCAACATGCCTTAATAACAATCATGCATGTTATATATACACAGGGTCCAGTTTTCTTACCTCAAATTCGAGCTAGAATGAATAAAGGAACGACCCTTGAGAATGATAAATTTTTAGTCCTTTAGCGGTCACCTAGTCATAACCAAATACGGGACATCATTAATAAAAATGATCAACATAGGTTCCCAAACCAAAATCTAGCCTCCGGGACATCAATCCAAACTAATCCAAGTTGTAGGAGCAATCCCGAGGCCTAAAACTATGTTCTTGGGGTCAAAACACACAAACGGGCTCAACCATGCTCAAGGGCTGCGGCCCTGGCACCTTGGTCCGCGACCCCCAGACACCTCTGAAACAAGGGCCGCAGTGTCCAGTAGGCACAAACTCAGCCATCTGTTTCTTCGAGCTAGGGCCGCGGCTCTCCAAGAACAAGGTCGAGGCGCCCAACCCAGAACATGCCCAAACTTGTTCTCCAACATCCCAAAGCCTCCAAAATCATGCCTAAACATTACAAAATCATCAAATCAAAGTTCCCAAGCTTTCCAATGGTCCAAAACAATGAAAACCCAAGGCTCAATCAAACCAAAATCTCAACGGTTCACAATATGCACTTCAAATCTTAGAAACTCTAAAAACTCAAAACATTAAACTTAGATTACCATCGATTGGGTTGTTTCTCGTCAAATCCTTTGGTTAAGAAGCTTTTAATCTTTCCTAGGAGCGTTATGCCTCAATCCTCGCTTGATTCCGACTCCTAGAACTCGAGATATCTTTGAAAAGGCTTCGAACGGTAAAAATGAGCTAACGGGAAAGAACGAGAGGTTTTTGTAACGTACATTCTTTCTGACAAGCTACTTCAAGCTTAAGTAACCTCAAATAAAACCTAGTGCTCGGGGTCCCAAAAACCTCCCCGGGGACATTATAGTCAAAACTTCCAGAATTTCATCTTGATCTCAATAATTCCCAATTTATCATCAAATAAACGTTCTTACTACCCAATAATTGACCCCGTTATGACAAAACTGCTAATCCATTATATAGGATCGTCTCATGATGAATAGTTCGAATATATATCCAAAATAATGGAATCTCATTCACAAATCACTATATGCACCCAAATACTCAATTATGCCCTCAACGGGCCAAATTGTCAAAACATCATAATATTCAAATGTGGACCCACATGCATGCATATAACATCATATAATAATATAATTCACATAAACATGCATTTAATCATTTAATGGCATCATTAAACAGTTATGGCCCTCCCGGTCTACTAATCCAGCCATTAAACCACATCGGAGGATTCGGGGCATTACAGGTATATTTTAGCTCGCTACTTCTTCATTGGCTCGAGCTTGTTCCAAGGCAGGCAGGCAGAGTTAGCCAGGTATATATTTTCCCAAGTATTCGTTAAATTAGTACACGATGAAAATTTAAGTGTATTTATTCCCAACCTTGTTTTTCTTGAACTCCGTCTAGTCACCCTCATTATTCAGTTTTCTCTTATTATTACCCTTCTGGTTGCTATGGGAGACTGACTAAGTTGGTGCCACAACGTTTGTCACCACTCCAGTTGTCTAAATGGGAGTATTACTAGTTCCCACCATTGCCAGTTTTGCCTCCTCGAGGTTAATCCACTATTGAGCTCGAGACAAACACTCATCAATGTTCTTGACCTTTTTTTTGGGGGCCTTTCCATTAGTTTCCACATGCAATAATTCTAGCTCGCATAGCCATGAGTTTTGTGTTGTCAGCAAAATTTCTAGCCTGAGCTGCAATATTTGTAACCCGATTTATGTAAGCCTTTAGTGTAGCGTCTTGAAATTTTACTTAGCTAGAAAGTAGTAGTAATAGCAGTAGTAGTAGCTATACAATTTTAGCCAAAATTTTACTTAGCTAGATAGTAGTAGTAGTATTAGTAGTAGTACCTCTAGAATTTTAGTTTTTGTGGATATTGGCCAAAGCCAAGATTTAGTTAGAAACTCGTAGAAATAGTTATGGATTTTATAAGTTTAACCTATGGTTTAGAAATATTATTTTTATCATAAGGTTTGATTAATGAATATAGTCCTAAGAATATTATTTATTATAACCTAAGGTTTAGATAGAATAATTAAGAGCGTGACACTTGTCACAAGCATGTTTATTAAGGATTTAAGTTTTTTGATGAATAATTTAATTAAAAGAAAGATCTAGAAGCTCTAGGACCTTCCATTATCTGTTAGGATCACATTTTACTCAGTCAAAGTAGTTTTTAATCAATTTCAAATTATCCTCAAATGGGAAAAAACGTATTTAAAATATTAGCGTATGCCGATATATCGCAGTTATAAGGGTCGATATATTGCCTATGATTGATACGGAAAACATGTCGACTTCACACGAACAAAACCACGGACCCTCGGTATCATGGTAGGGGCGATATATCGCCTACCCTAGGCGATATATCGGTTCCAATGACCAATTTTTGAACTAGAAACAACCCTCAACAACTTTGACTCGTTCCTGAACGTTTTTGACTGAGTTCTGCACATCTGTTGAACAAATAATTCAAATTTATTCACTTTTAATAATTTATTTATTCATTGAAATGGGAGTTAGTTTCAATCCTTGAACTCTATAAATAGGACCCTTGACTCAACCATTCTATTCATCATTCAAGCACAGTTCAGAGCCTCCAAGCTGCTAAGATTATTCTAGAGAGAAACACTAGGGTTTTGGGGTTAAAGCTTTCAAATCTAAAGCTTTTATAAACACTTGGGAAGTAATTTTCTGTGTGATTTCGGTGTTCGAGGTATAGATCGAGGTTCTAAGCTTTCCAAGGTATTCATTATCTTCAGGTTTAGTTCACTATAATTTCTATTATTCTTTCATTATTCTTCAAATCCTAACTTGTGATAGTGACTTTTGGTTAGGTGTTCAATTCCTTTGAAACATAAGGTTTTTGGTAAGTTCTTATCTTGATTGTTTAGATCTTCTCTTCAAATTCATTTCTTTAGAAAATTATGGTTTCTTTATGTTTGGTTTTAGGATTTTCAATCCAACTCTTGTTTCCAATATTCCGTTTTTTGGTAAGGAAAATTAGGTAGTGTAGTATTATGACTTACTTTATGTAATTTATGATACAGTTTATGTTTGTATGATCTTAGCATTTCAGGTACAATAAAGGGGTAAGTGTGTCTGGACCTAAGGTTTCCAATGATGTATGACGGACTATGTCCGGTAGGCTCGGTTGCCAAAAAATTATGACGGACCTAAGTGACGTCCGGTGTATGACGGACTTATGTCCGGGGCTTAATTGCCACCCTTGTATAAACACTTATCTTTTTATTATATGTCACTTGTTATTATGACCTATATCTATGATTATGATTTATGACCTATGACTTATAGTAATGATCTATGACTTATGACTTAGAGTATGATTTATGATTTATAACTTAGATTATGATTTATGATTATGACTTAGGCTATCATATGACCTATGGTTTTGTGATGTGATATGATTAGTATATTTAAGTTTTTTTTTATGACTCTTGTTTGATTTAGGATATGTTTGATTATATGATTAACTTTTGTATGTATTTTACTTACTGGGCTTAGAAGCTTACTCCTTATGATGTTGCTATTTCAAGAAATTAAGGATAGAAAGGCCGGTGGCGACTGGGGACCTAAGAGCTTCGTGATGTACTCTTGGGGACCATATAGTCAAGGAAGATCAAATAGGCCTGTTTTTTGTTTTTATAAAAGCATGTTATTTTAGAAGTTTTATTTGAATGTTGCTCATTTTTATGTTGAAGACAATTGTTTTATTTTTTTGTAAAACCATGGATCCATGTATGTATTTATTTTCAAGTTTTTATTCAATGAAATAGAAATATTTATGATTTATGATCCAATGCTGTGTTCTCGATAATCTATGAGAAGTTAGGGCGTTACATTCAGGGACTCACCTGGTTGCTGCTTAATGTTGGCTAAGGAGTTAGCCTCCACACGTATCTCCTTGGTAGCTCAATACTGCTTCTTGGAATTTGAATATAGTTGATCCCAAGAAGTGATAAGATGCTTATTGAACTTGTCAAACCACACCTTGGCTGTGCTCATCCAAGTTGCCAGGAACAGAACACATCACAGGTCGACACCTACATTATGGGCCCACATCAGGGTGTTGAATGTCCATATGTGATTTTACAGATCGGCGGTTCAATCGTAGGTCACCATATGTGGCATCTTAAAACCCTATCGCCAAAGGCTCAAGCTCATCATCAGAATCATAGTCATTCTTATTCTTATCAGCTAGGAGGAGTTTCATCTGTTCTTCCATTGATGCAAGTCGTTCTTGGGTTGGATCCCTCACTACTAGGTTATTAGGGAGGTGGTTGTTAACGCCTATCTCGAGCTGCGCATTATCCAGGTTATGGTCCCTCCATCACTCTTAGGACTAGCTATTGTCTTCAAGATTGAGTACTACAAACACTCTCCCACCTTTCTTCGCTCTCTGTCCAACAACTGTCCTCAACAAAACTCACCATCCATTGTCGAGGATGATGAGTTGGGTTATTAGTGTGAGCTCGAGTCCCAATGTTGCAAGATTGTAAGACTTTTCTTTGAGCGGGGTTTCTTCAATCATTTCTGTGGAAAGATGTATTACCTCGAGCTCATGGATGTGACAGAGCAGGAGGAGGTGATGGCAAATGTTTGATGGTTGATATCTTATAGGGGAATGGCCATCGGTCGTCCATCTAAGTGTACTATTTGAGGTTGCCCATTCGCAACCAAAATTTCCCTTTCATGTTGTGGTATTTCCCCTAAGTCTTCAATGTTTTATAGAACTCGAACTGGTGGATTTGGGGGAATCTCCTCTCTGTTTGTTTACCTAGAGTTAGTCCCATCTCAATTAGGTTGATCAGGTTGTCCCTTCAGTGCATGAGTAGTTCTCTCATTCTTGGGAACGTGATTGGGTCATTGATTCCCAAGGGCTTGCCCTGATGGCAGTTTGAACTGAATGACTTACATTTGCACAACTGCATTTGCCCAATCTAATCCCTTGAGCCTCACTTGTTCTCCCTTAGATATTTGGATCAGTTTCTCGGGTAGTCGGGATATGATCCCGTCAATACGTCGGTTGGTGCAAGCGAGCTGGCTTTTGAGCTCTGCATTCTCCTACTTGACCAATCCTACATAATGTGCAGAATAGGGAGTTTCCTATTATGATTGGTCAAATACAAAAGATAAGTGTTAAATTACAAGCTAGATATAAACACTTAGTTAATTTCACATAGTGAAGATGTGAAATTTGAGTTTAAATTGTAGGCACTTTAAAAATGTGTTTTTGGGTCCAAAGTTATCCATGGAGGTATCTAAGGGTCCCCAAAAATTTAGGTAGCATTTAGAGCATTTATAGGACCTTTGGAAGGGTGCAAAATCAGAGAGGGTGGCAATGTGTCGCCACCTAAGTGGCGTAGCATCGCCTGATGCTTAGGGTTTCAAAAATCCCTAGCATGTACGAGACGTATCGTTTTGTAGACGATACATCGCCTATTGAAGTTTGAACAAGTTACGTAAATTTCTCTAAATGACGTGTTTTACAAGTTAAATCATATTTTTTAGTCCTATATAAGGGTCAAAATAAAGTTTTGGAAGACTTGATCACTCTGTTCAATCTCTCTTTAACCTTTCTCTCTCTCTCTCTTGCTCCAAAAGTCTAAAGTTTTCTCAAGAGCTCAAAAAGAAAGTGCTTGAATTTGTGAGTTTAATGCTTGTTAATTCTCAATCCTCATTTCCTCCTTGAAAAAAGCCTCAAGCATTATTGGTGGCTAGGAAATAAAGTATTTAAGAAACACGTAAAAGCCTTTGATTTGTGGTTTTGCTTGGTTCTAAAGATTTGCTCAAAGTGGTGCATCTACAAGGGTTTTTGAAGTTTAATCAATGTTGAAGAAGATCATTCACCAACTTGGGTTTGCATAATCTTTCTCAATCTTTATTTAGTCTTGGTCAATCCATTTTTTGTGTGGATTCTAAATTTTGAGGTGGTGTTATCTTTGTCTTCGTCAACATTCTAATATTCTACAATCTTAGATAGCATATCAAGGAAGAATCTAACTCTTTTTCAGCATTGAAATTCATGAAGCAAGACTTTGTAAGATTAGATAGGTTTGATGGGACTAACTTTGTTCGTTGGTAACACAAGATTAGATTCTTGCTCACTACTTTGAAATTTTTCTGCATCTTGGATAAAGACCTAAAAGCCTTGGGAGAGCCAAAAAAACAAGATACTCGAAAAGTTGTCATAGAAAGGAAGAAGTGCAAATAAGATGAATTGATATGTAGGTCTAACGACCCTAGAAACATACAAGACCAAAATCATGGGAAATTTAAACTTTTTACTTTTTGCCCAATGTACCGAAAATCCATATAAAAAAAATCTTTCAAAAGATCATGTGCACACACTTTTAGTTTTAGCAAACGAAATTACAACTACCCTTTTACAGAGTTAAAGAAAACAAATTGTCATAAAAGAAATAACAAGCTCTCAACATTTCTTTTCAAAATGGTTATCCATCAAAAACCCCCCAGGTCGGGCCACATGTACATATCAACAAGCAAAATCTGACGCTCACTGCTCCACTTTACTTTTGCAATTACCTACAACACGAAACAACTAGGTAAGCAAAAACACTTAGTAAGAATAGCCTTGAACACAGAATATACTAAACCCAGTAACAGGTTGCCCTAAGCTAGGTATCACTATAGATCATTAGGTTATTGGATAAATCGCAACCCTATCATACAGTTCTCAAACAATAGCCAAATCATAATCAAATACTTTGATTGTACCTAACAAACAACGTTCCACATATCATGATAACCTGCACGCAGAAAATCCCAAAACATTCAAGATATATAACACATATCATAACTAATTAATAAATCAAGAACAAGGGATCTAGTCCTAAACCCAGTTCCAGCATGTATGTCCTGGCTCTAACCCGGACTATATTTTTTTACCATGTTGTGGCTCGAACCCAGACCATATTACCATTGCCCTGGCTCCAACCCTGACAATATTACCATTGCTCTAGAAAGGAGTACTAAACTTGAGTTTAGTTCCCAATCCCATTTACATTCTCTTCCAGAACATAGAGGTAAATCGCCCGTCTTGATCGGACACTATAGAGATGGGAACCCCATGTAATCGTACTATCTCAGCAATGTACAAGAGTGTCAACTTATCCGCACTGTCTATTGTCTTAATGGGTAAGAAAATGGATTTTGTTAGTATATCCACGATAACCTAGATTGCATCGTGCCTCTTTGGAATGTGTGGTAATCCGGTAACAAAGCCCATAGTGAGCATTTCCCATTTCCACTCAGGGATCTCTAGCGGGTGCAATATCCCTGCAGGTTGCTTCATCTCCACATTGGTTTACTGACACATCAAATAGTGTGCGACATATTCTGATACATCTCTCTTCAGTCCTACCCATCAAAAGTATCTTTTGAGATCATGATACATCTGAGTGGTTCCCGGGTGCATAGCAACGGAGTATCATGAGCCTCATAATAGATTTTTTTCTTGATCTCCTTATCATCAAACGCACATAATCTACCTTTGAACCCAACACTCCATCCTCCAAGTTGTGAAACCCTGGTCGCATATATTTCTTAGTCTCATGAACCACCCGTTGGATCCACGAATTTGTGAGTTGTCCCCCTTGGATCGCTTCCATGATCGTGGGTTGCATGGACAGCTTTGCCAATCTTCCCACTACTATCTCCAAATCCAATTTGGAGATATTGGTTTGTAGTTCTTGGAGTATGTCCTTCACCAAAATTACATAAGCCATTGGTTGCCGACTCAATGTGTCAGCTACTTTGTTAGTCTTCTTGGATGATACAGTATGTCGTAATCGTAATCATTAAACAATTCCAACCATCTCCGTTGTAGAAAATATCTAATTTCTAGATTTCAAACAACAAAAATATCTCATTTCAATTTTTTTTTTTAAACTTATACATTTTTGTATTATCCTATATAAAAATACATTCAAAACTGAAACATTATGAAAAACTTTATCGCAGGCCGCGGCCAATGAATCTTGGTGGTCGCGGTCAAGCGACGATTCTGAGCATTTTTTGCGTTCTAACCTTGGCCAAAGGTTTATGGTGGCTGCAGCCATTGGTCGCTTACTCCCAGGTCGCGACCAGTAAAACCTAGTTGCCGTGGCCACAAGGAAAAAATATTTTTTTTAAAATTGTGTAATTTTTCAACCCAAATCGTTTTCTAAATAATTTTTACCATGTTTTACACCAAATAAAGAATTTATAAAATTTAATTGCATATAAAACACAACAAAATAACCCAAATTTGCTAATAATCACATCAAAAACATTATGCTTCATCAAAAACATGAAATCCGTCCAATTACTCAATACATCAAATACTTCAATTTTTACCATGTTCATGCATGAAATAAAGATTACCAAAGGCTATAAGGCTAGTTGTTGGGAATACTTATACAAGATCTTTATTTATTCTCATGTAAATCATATATTAAACAAATTAATATAAGAAAACCTAGAACATGTTTCTATAATTGAATTGAAACTGAGATAATGATAAGAAGACTTACATTATATGCAGCGACATGAATAAGTCACTCTTTTAGATTTTCTAATCCTTGAATCATTTCTATCGCAAGGTATCACCAAGAAACTGAACTAATTGACCTAGACTAGAGTGGGAAATTCTCCACACATGAGATAGATCAAAAGAGAAGAAGAAGAGAAGAGAATATTGAGGCTTAGAAAAACGCTTTTGTTGGAGAGAGAGTATAAAACCCTTAAATGTCAAAACAAGATCTTCTGATCATCTACTTTTCTCCAGATCATCTTTTTTAACTCTGACTTAGCATTCCTTTTATAGGCTCAACTAGGTCACTTGTTCTAATTAAAAAATCAATAAAATAATAGGTAATATCATCCATTAGGTCAAAATTTTCATAGGCTTTAGGCTCGTGAAATTTCTCATTTAATTATAAGCCTATTAGACTTAAAATCAAGGCATGTATTATTTTCTATTGAAAAATTAATTAAATAATTATTTTAATCATTTATCAAATTAATTATTTATAATTTGAACCTTAATTTAAACTTATTTATTAATTTAGACACTAATTTTTCTTAATTAATAAATCCGTCCTATCAAAAATTAACTATCCAAAAATAATTTTGATGACTTGTCAACTTTGATAATTCTAATTGATGATTAAATCAATTAATTGAGACTATCTAGATGATTTTATCAAGGTACAGTGGGGACCATGGGCCTATGAAAACAAGCTTCAATAAGTTATCATAAATTTAACAAATAAATTTACTAACTTATTAATTCTTCGTGACTCCACTAAAGACTCAGAATTGCACACTTGAATTCATAGAACCATATATAAGCAATATAGATACATTATTACTTATCCATTGTTACAAACATAATAATCACTCAAGCCTCTATAGACGGTCTACAATGAGATGGGACTAAAATACCGTTTTACCTTTCATTGTATTTTATCCTTAAAATATTTAGTTCCTTGTAAATAATATTTCATTAAACTAATATTAATTACTCACACGAGATCTCTATCATTTAGCACCTCTAACCAAACTAAAAGCAAACAATCATTTTACTTCTTCATCAGAAGCTATAGATGTTCATATCTATGATTAACACTCCCACTCAATTATACTAACGAGTTCCCAAGATTAATGTATGGGTTAGTCCGTAGGGTAAACTGGCAAAGAACAAGTCAATGAACTCAAATAATACAATAAGTTAAAATAATAACCACTCATAATTGAGATTGCACCACTGGTTATAAGTGTTGCTTTAAATGACTTATACCCAATGATATTTATATTTACACATATGTTTTCGTTGACAATTTTCATTATTTTTTCCTTTGTTGGCATTATGAAATAAACATGCAAACAAACGTACTGAAGAGGAGGATCAAATTCTATTGTGTGTACTGAAAAGTCCAAGTATCCCAAATATAGACATGATACTCTTGCAGGTCAGTCATCTTGGATTAGTTAACCTCGTTTCTACTTTTTACATAGTAAATTAAATGTGTTATATTTATTAGCAATGTCTTGATGTTCTCCACTTGTGTTACTGTACTCAATCTCCATGGATAAGTACTATTACTCGACCAAAGCATGATGGGGCTGGTATTGAATGACCAAGCATATTTACAAGTAGAATGAAAGGCAGGCTCCTAATAATTGCAATATTGAGGCTTGAAAAAAAAAAGACCTATATAATTTTATGGTGTATAGTTTTATCTCAGCTGACTTGATAATTTACTTAGGATTTGGCTTCTTCATAGTCAATATACAATCAAAAAATGCTACAAAATATACATTCAAAAAATGCCTTCCTTTTGTTGCAGCTGCTATTGTTGTAACCATGTACACATATAGATACATATATTAGTGCTCATTTATAAATTTAATTAGTAGATATAGTTAGGATCTAATAATGCTTTTTTATTGTATCAGTTAGTGTCGATTGTTTAAATTGCTTGTGATTTCCAAAGAATTGAGACTAGTGTTGTTTCACTATGTTTTTTAAATGGAAAATTGGGATTTAAAAAAATATATTTTATTAACCTTCAACCACACAAAATATAACTCACATTCAAATTAATATATCATGTTAGAGTTGTTTGCAAAATATATGTATGGACATTATATGTTTGCATGAATTAAGATTTATGATTTCCTTAAATAATTTAAGAATTTCTACTCAGGCAATGATTGGATTCAATGTTGAAGTTTCTATAATTATCTGCAGCTTCACTAGTGTTTTTGTAACACCGTAGAAAACAAAGACTGTT
The DNA here is from genome assembly GCF_963169125.1 of Humulus lupulus. NCBI lineage: Eukaryota > Viridiplantae > Streptophyta > Magnoliopsida > Rosales > Cannabaceae > Humulus > Humulus lupulus. The sequence continues at coordinate 215,984,790 of NC_084796.1, read as the reverse complement.
AGACTGTGTGTTTTAAAATAGTACAAGACTTGCTAATCAAGTGTTTTGAACATTCATGTGCTCCTAAGGTCAATTACCATGTTAGGTTTAAAAGATTTTGAACATAAACGGTTAATTTTCACTAAAATAGACGTTTGGTACATGGAATCCCAAAAACAGGGTTTAAGAGACACATTTACAAATCTATATGTACATAATCAGTAATAACATCCAATCAATCATAAGATAGTCATTAAAAAACTCAACAAATCGTAAGTATCAAAGTAACAATAGTAAACATGTACATTCAGAAATATATCTCACTCAACCAATCTATATGTACTCAGGGCCGGCGCCCTTAGGCCGAGCCCGTTGTTTACTCAACTGACCCTAGCTCACAATGGTCAAGCCGCGTCCTATGCGCAAATCATCAGCACTGACTCTCTTAGGCCGTTCATTTCACATTTTTCATAATAGTATCACAGTTACACAACACATATACTCAGATACAGGGAATCTCAGTCCAAATACAGCCACACAAGGGTGCAGTTTTCTTACCTTGAATTCTGAGCGGATGATACCAAACGATCCCGAGCATGATCCTCAGTCTTGAGACTTGGCGACAAACCTAGTCATAGTGGCCAATGGGTAATCATCAATTTCTACTACAAATAAATACTTAGGAGAAAAAATCTAGGCTATTGGACCTCGATTTCTACTAAACAGGGTAGTAGAAATCCTCTCGAATGCCTAAGTTCGAACCCCTGAGCCTTACCAATCCTAGAAACCATCCTAAAACAAAGTCCCCTAGGCAGACCACGACCTGACCCTAACAATCACGACGCTCCCCCAAGTCAGACACTCAATCCTCAAGCTTCAGAGGGAGGCGGACCGTCACTTGCCCCCCAAGGGTCGCGGCGCACCCTCAAGATAGACAGCCACCCAGGACAATCTAGGCATGCAGGTCGTGGTGTCCCTGAGCTGGGTCGCAGTGCGCCCCTGCATACCCAGAATTTATGGGTTTGCTCCACCTCTTTCCAGCCTAAAACCTCAATGCTCAACCCTATAATGCTTCCCATTTCCAACCAAATTGCAAGAGCAAGTTGAGGACTTTTAACCATAAATTTTAAGCATATTATAACATAGAAAACTCTACAAAAACTACCAACAGTTCACCCCTAGAAACCTCAATCAAATAGTCCTATAAACCTGAATTCTTAACTGAAACTAAACAAAATCCTTACTTCAAATAGCTGCTAAACCCTTAGCTACAACCTTCAATCTTTGAGCTTAAGTCTCGGCCCTTTTTCTTTAGCAGTTAAAGCCTTTCTCCTTCAATTTCATTTTGAAATTCCCACTTTAGGGCTTAAGTTCTTCTGTTCTCTTTCTTCCTTAGCTTTAAAGTATAAAGAGAGAGTGAGAGTGTGAGATCGTGAAGGAGAGGGAAAGGGAGGACGTGATGAAATTCCCTAAGGCTCCTAACCCTTCTCTACACATCTGAGTGTATCTTAAGCCCAAAGACCTTTTTTTCCCATTAAGTTTATAACCCTCCAATAGTTTCTTAAGGTAGAATCTTCATTTTCCACCAGTTTTTGCTAATTCTTCAAGTGTTCCTATTATTATCCAATTAACCCCGTCATGTCCAATTAATTACCAAATACTTATTCCATATCTAACAATTCCCAAAATATTCTCTAAATTCCCAAAATACGCATAGGCTCCCCCCGAGCCGGGAATTAAACCTCGTTGTGACTATTTCGCTAATCCGCTCACTAGGAGCGTCTCGAGCCATATGCTGCAAATATATCCACATTATAATGTGGTCTCAATCATAAATCACATTTATGCCCTCAACGGGACTAAATTACAAATATGCCCTTATAAGCTATAAAGGGCCCACATGCATATCTAATACTCATAAATATGCATATAATATATCCATATAATCATACTATTCATGCATGCCACATAGTCACGCATTAAACCATTTAAATATTCATATATGCAAATTATGCCCTCCTGGCACACTAATGAAGGCCCTAAGCCTTATTAGTGATTATGGGTAGTTACAACTATCCCCTCCTACTGAGAAATTTATCTGAATAACTCGGAATGTTGATCCCGCATCGCTGACTCAAGCTCCTAGGTCGCTTCCTCGACCTTGTTATTCCTCCATAACACTTTGACTAGAGGAATCATCTTGTTCCGTAGAACCTTATCTTTCCTGTCTAGGACTTGAACCTGTAACACCTGGGATAACCAAGACCATTACACTGTGTGTTTAAAATAGTGCAGGACTTGCTAATCAAGTCTTTCAAACAGGTTATGTTTAAAAGATTTTGGTCATAAACAGATAATTTTCATTAAAATAATTGTTTAGTACATGGGATCCCAAAACAGGAATTAAAGGACATATTTACGAAAATTCCAAAACTTATAAATTAAGAAGGCCACTAATGGAAAAATATACATTTTAGGTTTTCGTCCCTATTCAAAACCTCGACCGTGGTTGCCGAGCAGCTAACAATGTACACCTCGCTCCCAGAGCTCTCCAACTCATTGTCGAACCATCAAACCCTTGCTTTCACCTGCACCACGTATCAACTGTGAGCCGAGGCCCAGGAAGAAAACTATTTAACATAGCATAAACAATTCACACAAATGAATGATTCATAAGATATTAACCAGATATATAGCAGGCTATAATAGGCACAAAATCAATGACGACAAACCAAGAAATCAACAAGAAATCAATTTCAAAATAATAACAGTAAACACATTCATAATCAACATTTTATCAAAATCAATATACAATACTTAGGGATGACGCCCTTAGGCCGCACCCTCTATTTAACCCACTGACTCGGGCTCGCTTTGGCCAAGCTCAGTGATTATTTAATTAACCTCAGCTACCAGTGGCCGAGCTGTGTCCTGTGCGCAAATATTAATTCTGGCACTCTTAGGTCGTTTATCTCATGTTCACATAGTATAATACCATCATACAACATTTGTATTAAATAAAAGGAGCCCTTAGTCCCATCACAGCCACACAAAAAGGGTGAAGTTTTCATATGTTTAAATTCATAGAGGAGAACGTGAAATGGTTCCAAGCTCGATCCATAGCTCCGAGCCTTGGCGACAAACCAAGTCACAATTCATAAATGGCACCTTGATGAGTTCAAATTACATAGGACAATCGCGGGACCAAACTCATGCTCTTGGGACCTCCAATTCCACCAAACAAAGTGGTGAAACCATCCCCCCGAGCCCCCATGCAAAACCCTATAAAGTACCTAAAAACAAAGTTTTGGAGGCAGGGTACCACTACAGCACTACCAATAGGGCGCAACAGTGCTACAAACAGAAACCCAAAACCCCCTAGAAAACACAGCCTAGCATTGTAGCGCTCCTCACCTAGCGCTACAGCACAGAAACCCAACTTGCAAATTTCTGGGTTTGCTCTTCGAATTTCCCCAAGCGAAAGCTCCAAAAATCCAATCCTCAAGACCTCCAAACCAAAAATTAACCACAAAAATCAACATAATAACATCAAAACTTAGCTAAACACCTCATCAAACACAGAAATCAAAATTTGAGCTTTGAATCTCAAGAACCCTAACTAAAAATCAGAAAACTTCTCAGAACATTAAGGAAATCCTTACCTTAGAGAGGAATTCGACCCTAGGTTGCCTCCAATACTATTCCAGGCGTTAGCTCCTCAGATTCCCAAGCATAAGTCCTTAAAACTCCATCCCAAAACCCAAATTCAAAAATCAAACTCAACAAACTCAAAGGCCTAAAACCTTACCTTCATGGCAGCTAATCCTCAACATCAATCCTCCAATTCTTGAGTTTAGACTCCGAGACTTCCCAGATGAAGTTCCCTCTGGTTTTGCCTTCCAAGACCCCAACTTCCTTCTGCAATTCTAGCCTTCCCTTTCCTTCAATTTCCCTTTAACCCAAACTTTGCTTATGCATCTTTTAGACCCTTAGCTTCACAATTCATCAAGGAAAGAGTGAGAGAAAGAAAAACGTGAAAGAGAAGTGGCGGGGAGGTTCTACTCCTTTCTGTTTTATTCCTACTAAGTCTGAGTATATCTCCTTTTAGAAAAGTTCAAAGTTCCCTCCCACATAACACTTAACCTTTAGTCAACTAAGGGTATACTAGTCATTTGCTACCAATTCCAGATAAGTCCTCGAGTGTTCCTATCATTTACCAATTAATCCTGTCATCAAATTAACTCCCAATTATTTACCCAAATGTCTAATAATCCCCGATATATTTTTCCAAATTCCCAAAATACCTCCAAGGCTCCCCCGAGCCGGGTATAAATCCCCGTTGTGACTATTTCGCCAATCCGCTCACTAGGACAATCTTGAGCCATATGCTGCAAATATGTCCACATAATAATGCGGTCTCAACAATTTAACACATATAATTACATTTTATGCCCTCTGCGGCAAAAATTACAAATATGCCCTTGAAAGCTAAACAGGGCGCACATGCATATTTAATACTCATAAACATGCATTTCATCATCTCTATATAATCATATAGTCATGCATGCCACAGAATCATGAATTAAATCATTTATTCACATAAATGCCAATTATGACCTCCCGGCACACTAATCAAGGCCCTTAAACCTTATTAGCGATTTTGGGTCGTTACAGAACCGGTCGCTCCTCATAAGACAAATCTGTCTGTAGCTCCAAATCCTCATACTTCAACACATGAGTCGTATCTAAGACGTACTTCCGAAGTATAGAAATGTGAAATACTTTGTGAACCCCTGACAATGATGGTGGCAGTGCCAATCTACAGGCCATCTGTCCATTCCTTTCCAGGATCTCAAATGGTCCTATTAATCTAGGGCTCAACTTGACCTTTTTCCCAAACCTTCTCCCCCCTCGTAGTGGTTAGAATCGCAGAAATACGTTGTCTCCCACCTGGAACTCCACGTCCCTACGTTTAGGATCAGCATAGCTTTTCTGTCTGCTCTATGAAGCGAGCATTCGAGCTCGGATTTTCTCGATAGCTTCATTAATCTTTTGAATGAACTCCAGTCCTAAATACTTCCTCGCACCCATCTCATCCCAATGAATGGGCAATCTACACCTTCTTCTATATAACATCTCATATGGAGCCATTCCAATCGTTAATTGATAACTGTTGTTGTATGAAAACTTAATTAACGGGATATACTTACTCCAAGACCCGTCAAAGTATATCACACATGCCCTGAGCATGTCTTCCAATACCTGAATTGTCCTCTCAGACTATCCATCAATCTGAGGATGAAAGGTCGTACTGAACTTCAGCTATGTCCCCTTAGCCTTCTACAAACTACCCCAAAACTTGGAGGTAAATATAGGATCCCGGTCTGACACTATAGACTTGGGAACCCCATGGAGACCTAAAATCTCTCTCACGTATAGCTTTGCATATTGATCCACAGTATTGGTCGTCTTCACTGGCAGAAAGTGAGCTGACTTGGTGTATCTGTCTACTATCACCCACACCGAGTCATGTAGCCCCGCTGTCCTGGGTAAACCTCCCAAGAAATCCATAGTAATATCTTCCCATTTCCACTCGGGATTACCCAAAGGGTGTAGCAACCCCGCTAGTCGCTGATGCTCAGCCTTCACCTGCTGACATGTTAAACACTTGGCCACATACTCCACTCTATCCTTCTTCATCCCAAGCCACCAATATAACATTCGTAGATCCTGATACATCTTTGGGGTGCCTGGATGGAGTGAGTACGGTGTAGTATGGCATTCGTCTAATATCTCTTGTCTAATACCCATATCTGTCGGGACACAAATCTGACCCTTATACCGTAGTAACACTGTCTCTGAAATAGAATAATCCTTAGCTAAGACATTCCCGTTAACCTCCTGCAATGATGAATCAACCATCTTACCCTCTCTAGAAGGTTCGATTGTAAAATGATATTTGTCAACTGTCCCATAACTAGCTCTATCCTTGCTCTGGACATCTCTTCTGCCAACTCTCTCGATATTTGTGCAGAGCTAAACAACTATCCCGGGCCCTCTAGCTTAACGCATATGCCACTACGTTGGCTTTCCCTGCGTGGTAAAGGATGTCACAATCATAGTCCTTCACCAACTCCAGCCAATGCCTTTGCCTCATATTCAAATCCTTCTGGGTGAAGAAATACTGCAAACTTTTAGGATCAATGTATATCTCGCATTCTCTCCATACAAGTAATGTGGCCAAACTTTGAGTGCGAATACCACCGCTGCCAACTCTAGATCATGGGTAGGGTACCGCTATTCATGCTTCTTCAACTGTCGTGATGCATAAGCAATAACCTTCTCATTATGCATCAATACACATCCCAATCCCAACCTCGATGCATCACAGTATACTACAAACTTCCCTCCCTCCGAAGGAAGACTCAACACCGGAGCAGTAATCAACTGTCATTTCAATTCCTAGAAGCTATCCTCACACTTGTCTGACCAAATGAACTTCAAATTCTTCCGTGTCAATTCTGTCATCGGAGCAGCAATCTTCGAGAACCCTTCCACAAACCGTCTGTAATAACCCGCCAATCCAAGGAAGCTCCTAAACTCTGAGGCATTCCCTGGCCAAGGCCAATCTCTCACTATCTCCACCTTGGCTGGATCCACCAACAATGTGTTCAAGGAATGTCACTTCTAGTAGCCAGAATTCACACTTCTTAAACTTTGCATACAATCGATGCTCCCTCGATCTCTACAAGACCTATCGGAGATGCTGTTCATGCTCTGCCTCTGAACTGGAGTAAACTAAGATGTCATCGATGAAGACAATCACAAACTGATCCAAGAAGTCCATGAACACCCTGTTTATCAAGTCTATGAATGCTGTCGGGGCATTGGTCAAACCAAATGACATGACCAGGAACTCATAATTTTCATACCTCATTCGGAAGGCCATCTTTGGTATATCCTCGTCATTGATCCTCAACTGGTGATAACCAAATCGAAGATCAATCTTCGAGAACGCCTTCTTTCTCTATAGTTGATCAAACAAGTCATCAATCCTTGGGAAGGGGTATTTATTCTTGATGGTCAACTTGTTTAACTTCCTGTAATCTATGCACATCCTCAGAGTCTGGTCCTTCTTCTTCACAAATAAAACCAGAGCACCCCATGGGAAAAAGCTAGGCTTGATAAACCCCAAATCAAGAAGCTCTTGCAGTTGTATCTTCAACTCTTTCAATTCAACCGGAGCCATCCTATATGGTGCCCTCCGCACTGGCTCTGTCCCCAGCGCTAGCTCGATGACGAACATAATCTCCATATGCAACGATAGTCTTAGTAAATCCTTTGGAAACACATCCAAGAACTCGCGTACCAATAGGGTCTCTCCCGGCCCTGCTGGCATAACCTTGGTGGTATCCACAACACTGGCTAGAAAACCTATACAACCTCCCTGCAACAGGTCCCTAGCCCTCAAGGCTAATATCATGGGTATGCGGGGTCCATCCACAGCACCCACAAAATCAAAGGGATCCTCTCCCTCAGGCTCAAAAGTCAGCATCTTCATCCTACAATCAATGGTAGCCCCATATCTGACCAGCCAATTCATCCCTAAAATCGTATCAGAGTCATCCATACCCAACTCGATCAAATCTACTCATAGTTCCCTACTATCTACCATCACAGCCAGTGTTCTAATCCATATCCTAGAAACTACTAGTTCCCTTGTAGGCAGTATAGTCCTAAACCCCGCAGTATAACACTCGCTAGGTCTACACACTCTATCAATTACCTTACTAGAAAAAAATGAATGTCGAGCACCAGAGTCAATCAATACATAATAAGAAGAGCCAGCGCTAAAAAGCTAACCTGTCACTACCGAAGGACTTGCCTCGGTCTCTGCCTACATCAAGGTGAACACTGGAGCTGGAGTGAAGCTGTCCACCTTCCATGATTCCTCTTTCTTCCCTGTTGGTAAGTCCTTCTTAAGGTGACCCACCACAACACACACATTGCAGACCTTTGCCCGACATTCGCCCGAATGGCGCCTTCTGCACCTCATGCACTATGAGTAACTTGTCCATGTGTCACCGCCTCTTTGACGGCCACCCTGACTATCCTGACCCTCCTATCAGGACCAGCAGTGGTCGAAGTGTCACGGGTCTTCCTCTTCAGATCATTGGGGCCTCCACCCCTACCAGATCCAGTGTATGGAGGCACCGCCCTGTGAACCTCTCATCTCGTAGCATTATCCCTCCAAATCTTATTCTATGCCTCTTTAGCGGTAAAATCCTTCTCAACAACCTGGGCGTAAGTCGTTCCCCCAGGTCATGTTGTAATTCTCACATCTCGGGCTATCATAGCATTAAGCCCTCAAATAAACTTGTCATGTCTAGCTGCATCATTAGGCACTAAATCTGGTGTAAACTTCGCAAGCCTGTCAAACTTCATGGCATACTCAGTAACTGTCATGTTACTCTGCTCAAACCCCACAAACTCATTCACCTTCAATGCCCCGACGGCAATGTTATAGTATTTATGGCTGAACAGATCTCTGAACCCATCCCATCTCAGAGTAGAAACATCCCTAGTCTATGATGCCACCTCCCACCAAATATGGGCATCCTCTCTAAGCATATAGGTGGCACAGGCCACCCTGTCATTGCCTTCCACCCTCATAAAATCTAGGATCGAAGTGATCATACTCGTCCCTTGTTCGGCCTTTAGTGGATCTGGTCCTCCCTCAAAGGTTGGAGGATGTTGTCTCCTAAATCGCTCATACAGTGGCTCCCACCTGCTTCTAACCTCGATGACTGTACAAATGATGCCACTAGAAGTGGAAAAATAGGTGCAACACTCCCTGACAAAGCCTGCTGTCTCAAGAGGCGGATTTGCTTTTCTTGACTCTGTAACCGGGCTTGCATATCTATAAGTATCTGCTGCCAGTTCTCAGGGATTGGAAAAGGGGTCTAGCCCTGACCATGATCTCTATCCTCAAACCTTGCACCAACTAGTCGTATTGATCGCCTTAGACGTATAACTATCCAAGTTTATCTCCAATCAATGACTCATCGGATAGGCAATGATGACAGGTTAACAATCTTTCTATAGTCCACCATTGAAACTCAACCAACCACAAGCAATCAAGATGCAAACAATCATTCAAATATTCATTCACATGCAGCAACAATGCTAATAAGCACGCCCCATAATAGTCACACAATAGTCAAGGGCCAGGCCCTATCAGTATCTCATGGTCCCTATTAATCATGCAGTAAAGCATTTATATTTAATTTTGACATTTAAGCATATAATCGCATATACAATTACCAAACCCTGAGTCGAGCTTGTCTTTAGCGGGGAGTGTACATGTCCAGCCAGTCTTCAAGAAACCTTAAACCTAGATCGCTCTGATACCAAGTTGTAACGCCCTGGATAACCAAGATCATTACACTGTGTGTTTTAATATAGTGCAAGACTTGCAAATCAAGTTGTTTGAACAGTAATTTGATCCTAAGGTCAATTACCAAGTTAGATTTAAAAGATTTTGAACATAAATTGTTAATTTTCACTAAAATAGACATAACATGGGATCCCAAGAATAGGGTTTAAGAGAAAAATTTAGAATTCTCAAAAGTTATATACAAATAGTGGCCACTCTAATGGAAAAATACAAATTTTAGGCTTTCTCCCTGTACTTTCCCTTGGTTGTGGCGGACGAGCAGTTGACAATGTATACCTTGCCCGCAGAGCTCTCCAACTCATGGTTGGTCCAGTTTACCCTTGCCTTTACCTGCACCACGTAGAACTCGTGAGCCAAGGCCCAGCAAGAAAACCATAATAGCAAATACATAATGAGTAATAACATCCAATCAATAATAAGATAGTCATTCAAAATCTCAACAAATCGTAAGTATCAAACTGACAATAGTAAAGATGTACATTCAGAAATATATCCCAACTAATATACAAGTACTCAGGGTCGATGCCCTTATGTCGAGCCCTCTATTTACTCAACTGACTCCAGCTCGCTTAGGCTGAGTCCTTTCTTTATCTAGCAAACCCTGGCTCACAGTGGTCGAGCTGCTTCCTGTGCACAAATCATTAGCCCCGACTCTCTTAGATCATTCATTTCATGTTTCGCATAACAGTATCATAGTTACACTACATATATACTCAGATACAAGGAATCTCAGTCCCAATACAACCACACAAGGGTGTAGTTTTCTTACCTTGAATTCCGAGCGGATGATACAAAATGGTCCCAAGCACAATCCTCAGTCCTAAACATCTGAGATAAACCTAGTCACAGTAGAAATCATCCTGAGAGCCTAAGTTCGAAACCCCAAGCCTTACAAATCCTAGAAACCATCCTAAGGCAAAATCCCATAGGCAGGCTGCAACCTGACCCTAAAGGTAACAGTGCGCCCCCAAGTCATATACTAAATCCTCAAGCTTCAGGGGGAGGCAGGCAGCGACTTGCCCCACTTAGGGTCGTGGTGCGCCCTCAAGACAGAGAGCCACCCAGGGCCATCTGGGCATGCGGACCGCGGGGCCCCTGAGCTGGGTCGCAGCGTGCCCCCATGTACTCAAAATTTATGGGTTCGCTCCGCCTCTTTCTAGCAAAAAACCTCAAAGCTCAACCGAATAATGCTTCCGAATTCCAACGAAATTGCAAGAGCAAGTTCAGGACATCTAACCATAAATTTTAAGCATATTATAACACAGAAAACTCTACCAAAACTACCAACAATTCACCCCTAGAAACCTCAATAATAAAGTCCTATAAACCTGAATTCTTAACTTAAATTAAACAAAATCCTTACCTCAAATGGCTGTTAAGCCCTCAGCTACAACCTTAAATCTTTGAGCTTAAGTCCCAGCCCTTTTTCTTCATCAGCTCAAGTCTTTCTCCTTCAATTTCCTACCAAAATTCCCAGTTTAGGGCCTAAGTTCTTCTATTCTCTTTCTTCCTTAGCTTCAAAGTATAAAGAGAGGGAGAGTGTGAGATCGTAAAGGAGAGGGAAAGGGAGAATGTGACAAAATTCCCTAAGGTTCCTTACCCTTCTATACACATCTGAGTGTATCTTAAGCCCAAAGACCTTTTTGCCCTTTAAGTTTATTAACCCTCCAATAGTTTCTAAGGGTAGAATGGTCATTTTCCCCCGGTTCCTACTAATTCCTCAAGTGTTCCTACTATTATTCAATTAACCCCATCATGCTCAATTAATTACCAAATACTTATTCCATATCTAACAATTCCCAAAATATTCTCTAAATTCCCAAAGGCTCCCCCCGAGCCGGGTATTAAACCCCGCTATGATTATTTCGCTAATTCGCTCACTAGGACCGTCTCAAGCTATATGCTGCAAATATATCCACATAATAATGTGGTCTCAATCAGAAATCACATTTATACCCTCAACAGGACAAAATTACAAATATGGCCTTCTAGGCTATAAAGGGCTCACATGCTTATCTAATACTCATAAACATGGATATAATATATCCATATAATCATATTATTCATGCATGCCACATAGTCATTCATTTAACCATTTAAACATTCATTTATATCAATTATGCCCTCCCGACACACTAATCAAGGCCCTAAGCCTTATTAGTGATTTTGTGTCATTACAGTTTTAAACCAGTAAAAGATTATATTTAGAGTGTATTACTGCATGTATTTAGTTTTGTGTAAGATAATACTTATTTAGTTTTAGTAATCAACATTTAGAATATATATATATATGTGTATGTATATTCATGTGAAATGTTTTAGAAGTTTAGTCAAACATTTAGGGAGCTGGATAAGGACCAACTAGAAATTAAACATGATTTTAGTATTAGACTAGAGTTACCGAACGATGTTAATTGAGCTAGTAATCTTTGTTGTATAGAATTCAATGAAAAATGTTGAAACTTCCCTTCTGCAACATTATTCTCTGAGATAAGCATTTCTTGTTGATTTCCTTTATGCCTTTGGTGCGTATAAATTGAAATTCTATATATGAACAAAGAGACCTTAGTTCTAGTGGAAATTCTTAACAAGATACAATCTTACTAATAAAGTAAATGCAAAACCCTTATGAATATACCAATTTAATAAAACAAGAACAAAACTAAACTAAACATTTGATTAAATTAACGTAAATGGTGATTATTATGTCAGGTTGTGTATTATCTAAGATTGTACATGTGAGGCCAAGCAATTTGGCTAATCCCATCACCGGTTCCGTCCTTTTGTAGAGAAATAGTTCTAGTTTATGGGATTGATTTCACATATACATATATAGCACCCTTTGGAATGAAGTACTAGAACATAATTAGATGGTGGAATGAAATGCATTTATTTATTTATTATAAGCCTAATATTTCTTTGCAATGCTATTTTAGTGATTAAAAATCAAATCAAGACAGAATGACTAAAAAGAGTGTTACTAGATGCTACTACTTATGGTGCTGCTTCATGAATTTTTTTTTTCTGTTGGCTTTCACAAACAAATACTAGACCAATGATGCTAACTAATTCTGTCTTTTGGATTATTGTAGACATATTTCATAAATCAGTCACCTCTATATATGGGTGATTGTTGGGGTTTTATGCCCTAATTAAAACCCAACTTCTTTGTAATCTCATTTTATTATCAATAAAAGAATAGAAATCATTTTTTGACTTGGTCAATCACTTTGTTCACATGTTTTATTTTAATGATTATTTTTTTACTATAGACTTCTATTAAATCCCGAGCATATACCTAATCATATTTATAGTTACGTAATCACATTGGAATAAAAATATGAGTATATATTCAAAATAAGTTAGTCCTAACATTAGTCAGTGTACATGATTTACACTGACTTACCAATCTACGATATGATCTACTTACACATTACAGTGTTATGTTCTTTCCAGAACATTAGCAAAGTAGATAAGATCGGATGTATTTGTTATATAGGACTGGACCGATATTGACAGTTGATAGGATAAGTAAACATACTGTTATTATCTATTCTAGTCATATCATATAGTTGATCATAGGTCAATTCAATCTCAATTATGAGTGGTTAGTATTCTAACTGATTGTATTATTTGAGTTCTTTGACTTGTTTGTTACCAGCTTAACCTACGGACTAGCCCATACATACATCTTGGGAACTCGATAGAATCATTGAGTGGGAGTGTTAATCATAAATATGAACATCTATAGCTTCTGATGAAGAAGTGAAATGATGGTTTCCTTTTAGTTTGGTTCAAGGTGCTAAATGATAGAGATCTCATATCACTAATTAATATTAGTTTACTGAAATATCATTTACAAGGAACTAAGTGTTTTAAGGATAAAATACAATGAGGGTAAAACGATATTTTAGTCTTATCTCATTGTAGACCGTCTATAGAGGATTGAGTGACAATTATGGTTGTAACAATGGATAATTAATAACGTATTTATATTTCTTATATATTGTTCTATGAATTCAAGAGTTCAATTCTGAGTCTTTAGTGGAGTCACGAGGAATTAATAAGTTAATTAATTTCTTGGTTAGATTTATGATAACTTATTAGAGTTTGATTTCATAAGCCCACGGTCCCCACTGTACCTTGGATAAGATCATCTAGAATTATCAAAGTTGACCAGGTCAATTTTGGATAGTTTCACAAAGTTATACAATTTAGAGAAGAAAAGAGAAATTAGAGCAGATCTATTAATTAAGATAAATTGGTATCTAAATTAATAAATAAGTTTAAATCAAGTTTCAAATTATAAATAATTAATATGATAAAGGATTTGAATAATTATTTAATTAATTAAATCAATAGAAAATAATACAGGCCTTGATTTTTGGTCAAATGGGCTTATAATCAAATGGGAAATTTCACGGGCCTAAAGCCCATGATAATTTCGACCTAGGGCTGTTAATTGGCTATTATTTTATTGATTTTTTAATTAAATAAATTACCTAATTGAGTCTACAAAAGGAATGCTAATAGAGAGTTGAAAAAAAGTAGTCAAACATAAGTTGAAACACAAGTTTCTTAAAGGTTTTAGATTCTCTCTAAACATAAGTCATTTTCTCTTCTTCTCTTTGTATCTATCTCATGTGTTGAGAATTGTCCACTATAGTCTAGGTGATTCTAAGGATACTTTGGAAGGCTATGAAGAAAATTGAAGATCGGTTCAGTTTCTTGGTAATACTCTGCGACAGAAAAGATACAAGGGTTAGAGAAATTGAAGGAAAAACTCTATTATTCCGTTGTGTATAATGTAAGTATTCTTATCATTATTTCTCTTTGAATTCAATTTTAGAAATATGTTCTACGTTGTCTTATATTAACTTGTTTAATATTAGATCTACATGAAAATAAATAAAAATCCTATATAAGTTTTCCTAACAGTGATTTGGTTCATGACTCAAGCCAACCAAAGTCTCAATAAGGGACCATTTCTTTAGCAGGTTGGGCAGAAAGAACAATGAATCTAGGCTCTCCAAACTCTACCTATGTAATGACGCAACTATTTCTAAGACCTTGGACCATTAAAACTACTAGACATAGCTAATATTTTAGATAAAACATACATAAGAAATAATCATAACTTTATTAAAACCCCAAAATAATATTGTGCATATTACAAAATAAAATATAAAATACGATATGGGTACCCATTGTTCGATAAAACATAAAACATAAACTTTAAATACTAGTTGCAGAATTACATCAAAAACATAATTCAAAAGACTAAAATAAACGTCTTCCTCGATCGACACATAATCCATTCATTCCATTCATTCTCACCACACAAGCCAAGCTACCAAGAATCCATCTGCCTCTATATCTATTTTCCTGCATCACACTAAAAATAAAGGAGTGAGCCTAATGCCCAGCAAGGAAAATCTACTAAAAAAATACAACATAAGCATAAAACTATATCATAAACATATACTATAAAAACATATGACTATCAATAAACATATATCATATAGGACTACAACGGCCATCATACTTCTTGGGGCTTGTTAGCTAAGCAAGTCATATGCCCATAAAAATGTGGGGCTTGCTAGCTAAGCAAGTCATATACCCATAAATTCTTAGGGCTTGCTAGCTAAATAGGTCATATGCCCAAGCACTATAAAACATACTATACATGTCATAACATAAACATATCATAACATATTATAACATATAAGAACATAAAATCTATAAACCAACAGTAAATGGTGAGAATCTCTAAAGAATAAAGATGAAATGAGAACTAAACCATCAAAAAGAAACTTACCAAGAAGGACCTTAAGTTTCAAGAACATAAATACCTAATCAAGAATCATAAACAAGAGTTAGGATCTGAATAAAGAAAACTAAAGAAAAAATATAGAACTGAACTTAGGAATAGAAATACCTTGAATGATCTTATGGATTGGTCTAAACCTCAATAACGAAATCACACTATTTCTCACTTCCCAAGTGTTTATAAAAGCTTAAAATGATAAAGCTTTAACCCAAACCCAAGTGTATCTCTCTATAGTAACACTAGCACCTTGGAGGCTCTCATCAAATGCTTGAAGAATGAAGAAAATGGCTAAGCACTAGGTCCTATTTATAGAGTTCAAGGAGTGAAACTAACCCCTTTTAATTTGAATAAATAAATGAATATAAAATGAAAAATATTTGAATTTTTGTTCAACTTACGCCCAGAACTCGGTCAAAATCGTTCAAAGGCATGTCTAAGTGGTTAAGGCTATTTTTAAAATTAAAAAATCAAACATTCAAAAATACATACATGGAGCAGATATATCGCCCCCAATAGGCAATATATCACCTCCCCCTATATTCCCGAGCTTCATTTGATCGTTCGTGCAAAGTCGACGTATTTTTCGTATCTTCCGCAGGCGATATATCGGCCCCTATGCTGTGATATATCGGTATACGTAGATATATTAAACACGTATTTGCACTTTTTTAGCATAATTTGAATTGGATAAACAACTTTGACTGAGTCATAATACGATCCTAACAGTTGCTGGAAGGTTCTAGAGCTTCTAGATCTTTCTTTTATTAAAACTATCAATAAAAAATACTTAATTCCTTAATAATCATGATTATGACGAGTGTCATGCTCTTAATGGTTCTATCTAAACCTTAGGTTATAATAAATTTATATCTATAGCCAGTAATATTAATCAAACCTTATGTTATAATTAATATTCTTAAACTATAGGTTAAATTTATAAAATCCATAACGGTTGCTATGAGTTTCCAACTAAGTCTCGGTTTGAACCAAAATCCACGGTAACCAACATACTACTAACTACTACTCACTAGCTAGCTAGCTAAGTACATTTTTCAGGACACTACAACCTATGTCATGGATGGATACTTTTTTTTACTTGATGAACAAGAAATAGTTTGCTTATTCTATTCTTGGTCTCTCTCTCTCACACATTTTTGGTTATGTTTTTGGGTAGGTTGATTTATTTTAATTGTTTTTTTTTCTATTCTGTTCTAAGCATCTTAGAGCAGTACGAATTGGGATTCAAGCAATAAGATTGTAAGATTGTCAAAGGTAGAAGTTATATATGAGTTGCAATGATTGTTCTTTATTTATTTTGATATTTTTTGTTGTGTTTGGATAATATGTTCTGTAAATATGAGTACGATTTGTATTTGTGAGTTTGATTTTGGACAATTAATAAATATGTATTTTTAGAGTTTTTAATGAATTTTCGTTTTGAAATTTATATTATGGTTGAAATGTAATGTTTTGATATTCTCTCATATGATTCAATATTTATGTAATTTAAAAAATATATATAACATTAGTGATAATATTTTTAAGCAATTTTTTTTTAATTTTTCATATATTTTTTATAAACAGTTTTACATGAAATTTTGGATGAATGTAGTAATTTAAAACAGGGAAACAAATTCCCATTTTCTATGTATGGTACATTAGTCACAACATTATGTTGTCTCGTATACCATATCGCACGACAATTGATTAAAAATTATTGTGTCATGTTACCACAATTGTCCATAAACTGCTGTATCATGTATTGCAGGAGACGACATTTGCAAAGAAACTTTCGTCCCTTGTGGTACATGAGATGACCGTTTTATTTGGATTGTTTTCTCCTGTTCGTACATGGCACTACACTGCATGGTACAACAATATCATAACTGTTGTATGAACGTTATTACCACAATTTAAACTGTGATACCACATCCATTTTTTAGTAGTGTTAAATAATAAATGGAATTATTATTTTATGAGAAATTAGAAAAGGCTTAATGGATTATTCTACGGAAATTTGCCTAACAACTAGCCTTAGAACTTTTGGTAATCTTTATTTTCATGCATGAACATGTTAAAAATTGAATTATTTGATGTGTTTGAATAATTGGATGGATTTTCATGTTTTTATGAAGCACGTTGATTTTATGTGATTATTAGCAACTTTTAGGCTATTTTGTTGTGTTTTCTATGCCATTAATTTTTATATATGCTTTATTTTGTGTAAAACATGCTAAAAATTAATTAGAAAATAGTTTTGGTTTGAAAAATTGCACAAAAAAATTTACAATTTTTTGGTGTGAATTCCATTGCGTGTGCGCACACCACACACACGCGCGAGCGCACCCGCGCTCCCCCTACGCACACCACCCCCTGCGTGCGCACCCCTCGGCAGCCACCCCTATCCGTACGCACACCTCGGCCACAATGAATAGTACTTGTCACGTGTACTGTTCACCCAAATTTTCATTAATTTTTTTTTAAAAATTGATTATTTATAATGAAAGCCAAAAATATCAAATTTGTTTTATCATTTGAAAAATATTTTTTTTCAAATAAGATATTTTTGTTGGTTGAGATTTAAATAATTAGATATTTTCTACAAAGATTAAAATTCAAATTTAAAAATAGACTAACATCTTAATTTTAAATATTTTAATATATTAAAATATTACAATTAAGATATCAGATATTATATATTTTATTTTAAATACTTATTATTTTTATTAAATCTTTATTTACAAATATAAATATCTGTTTATTCTATAGTTTTTAATATTTAAATTATTTGAAATTTTTTGGTAAGATATTTTCATGGATATTTCAATTTGTTTAATTGTTTTGAGATATTTTAGGGTTGTTATAATTATTAATATATTTTTTTTAAATGGTTAAAATATTTGTTTATAGTTGTAACAACACAACATATTTTTTGAAAAATATTTAAGATATTTTTTTCAACCACTTAATAAAATATATTTTTTTTAATAAATGAGATTGAAATTAACTTTGGTTAATTGTTGTTAAATCCTATTTAAATTAAATTGATATTTCTTTTCTTCAAATTAACCTAAACCAAGTTGATTGTTGATAAATGAAATTTAAATTAACTATTGTTAATTGTTGATAAATTTCCTTTAAATTGACTTATTTTTTGTAAAAATTTAATTAATTCAAATTTTTTGATAAATTCTAGAAAATTAATTGTGGTATTTTTGCAAATGAAATAAATTGTGCTATTTTTGCCCATCAAATAGTAACATGTATGTTTGCAATATATGTGATATTTTTGCAATTGGGCTTAGATGCATATGGTGGCCCATATGTTTGCTAGATATATCGACTTTTGCCAAATAAAATATTCATAAAATGTTAGGTTTTGTTTGGGCCCATTAGAAAATGTAAAGTTTAAATTTCTCTCTTGTGGGTAGTTCCACTTGTGAAGGCATATTTGTTTTGCATGACTATAGTGGGCCTAATCATTTAATAAAACGAATGTTTAAATTCTTAACTTTTGGACCTTGTATGGAAGTATGGGGGCCTTCGTAGTGGGAACATCATACTGGACCCAGCCCTCCTCCATACAAGCCCAATTTTTAAGGCCCATTTACCTGAATTGGACTTAATTGTATAGATTCATTATATTAGTTAAACCTAAATATTGATTAGCAACAAATTAATTCTAAATTAATTGAGTTGTTTTCAATGTGACACTTTAGAATTAATAGGAAATTATATGACTCTGGTTTTAAAAATTTAATCTTTTTCAATTTTTTGGAGAACCATAGTCATTGATTTTCTGAACATATATAATAAATATATATTTTTTTAAATTTTATAATGAGCTTATTTTAAGAATTATATTCGATCTCTACGGTTGGTTTAACAAAGTCAATAACTTAATGGGGCCTCGAGACGCTTTGATTCGTCCCCCTACGGAAGGTGTTCATTAGTTATCGGGTGTTGTCACGTGTACCGCTTATCGGGTGCTGCCACGTGTACCACTTGACACACTTAACGGTTGATTGACCAATGTCCACACCAAATGTATAACAGCAGGGATTTTAGCCACCAAAAAATATACACAGGGATTTAAGTGTAACAAAATGAACTACATAAGGATTAATGTCGCAAATTTCCCATTATTCTTTAAAGTAAATATGATGTATTAAATTTTTTTTTTAAAAATTTGTGATTTAGAGAAACAAATAATGGTAATTGAATTATGTTGCTGAATTTTGTTTGAAAAAGAAAGAAATATGCATGTTGGAATTATCGTTTTAAAACGTTAAATTTTAAGAATGCTCCCATATATGCATGTCGCATGCAAATGTATTTTACATTAAAATATATGCCTATTGTTCAAACACATGACTTTTACTTTGTAACCATGAAGGGTTAATAGGTAGAATTAGTATTATTCTTTTATGATTTTATATGAAAAAGTTGTATGTTTGCAATTGTTGAGCAACTTTTTCCACGTGTGCATGGCTCAAGCACATGTGGGGTATATGTGTTGGGCATGAATATTTTTTACGTCATTCTAAGAGATGATGTTTGGTTATAATTATAGACTTGTTGTGAATTTTTCTCATTTTTGATTTGCTAGGACCTGAGGTAAGGAAGTTAGATAGAATTTCTATGTTTACAAGGAATAATGTGCTATGTAAATGATGATACTTTGTTTGTGATAAATCATCTGATATGGGAAAATAGAATTCTATATTGATATGTATGATGAGTTTGATGGAACATGTATTTTCTTTGTTTTGAATTGAATTTGATTACATGTGTTTGTATGATGAATGAAAGAGATGGTTGCTAGTGTGCTGAACGCAATCCAACAAAGGAGTTACTAAGGATATGACATAAATCAGACAGCAAACGCGTCGAGGTTATTCAAGGACCTGTGATCCTGTTTACCTCATAGAGGAGGTTTTACCACCCCAATTATACTGGTTACCTCAAGATGTGACTTGGACAACGAAGGTGCCAAGATCACAAAGAGTATGCTTATGTTGAATGAATGTGATGTATATCTATGTTTTATTTTTTATTATGAGATATGAGAATGATGATATTATGAATTTTTCTCTTATTTTATACATGTCTTTCTTATCTTCTCTTTGATTTTGTTACACTTTCTTACTGGACTTTTAGTTCACCCCCTTACTTTCCCTCTTTCAAATAATAAATAGTGTTTCTCTTTGGCACGCGATCTGATGTGGGGAGTTCCGACGTCTTGGTGTGTATGGTCTAGGGGTTTCCTATGAACGAATAATCGATCAACATAAGCAACGAGTTTTAAATGACAATGTTATGGAGTTTATTTTTAAATATGCTAGTGGGACTTAAACTTTTTATTTTGTTTAAACATTGTGTATGAATACTTTATTTTTATTTTAAACTATTGGGACCAAACTTGCATTTTTATCAAGGCCCCACTGAATTTATCATTTAAGTGATCTTTTTCTAATTATCTATGAGATAAGTGACATTTTTTCAAAGTAATAGAATAAGACGCTTTACAGTTGTGCCTCCTTGATTAATTTTATTAAACTGATAGGATGATTAGGTTAATCATATAGGGGGAACGCTGCCGAAATTAATTACTTATATTTTAAAATAATTACTGTCCACACCAACCGAACAATGTGGCATTTGGATACTACACGATGAGGATGTTTAAGGATTTGATTGATGAACATGCGAGTCCAATACATTACTTGAGAACACTAATATTAATTAAAGCTTACAAATTATTTTTGAAACCATATATATAGTTTTAATCAATCAATTAAATAATATATTTTACTTTATATATTTTGTATCTAACAAGTAAGCCATATAGAGAGGCACGAATTGATGAGTTGTGACAAAAATGGGGGGCAAAAGTGTTACTGATAATTCAAAGTTACCAATCTCATTATTAGGTTTTATTACTTTTTATCGCTTTCTTCATATATATTGCAATATTTGTTAATTTTGGATATGTCTAAAAAATATTTCTTATCTTGTAAAACAATATTCTAAATAATCATTAATGAAGATTTACAATTTCATTTTAATTAATTATATCAATTTCAATTTAATTAATTGTATCAATTTAAATTTAATTAATTGTATCAATTTCAATTCAATTAATTATATTAATTTAAATTTAATTAATTATAAAATCAAATTCATTTTAATTAATTATTAAATCAATTAAATTTAATATTAATTTAATTAATTTGTTTTAAAAGAAATTGCAAAAGGTGAGAGACATCCCACGTCTCCCAGTGGGAGACTTTGAAAGTCCACGATTTTGGACACCTTTCAACGTCTCCCATAGGGAGACGTGGGATGTGCACCTACAATGGCCCCGCTTACAATGTCTCCTCCAGCAAGAGACATTGTAGACTTTTAATGTTTCCCAAATAAAATCATAAATCAATTATATTGTTGTTATGTTGTCCTCGTAGAACTTGGTGCAAGCGTTTAGACACCCAACGACGTCATTTCCAAAGCTGGTACATTGATATTGACTGGAAATGAGACAGGCACTCGACATTGATCACTACAAGAAAAAATGCTTTTAATAACACCGAAAATGTGTTATCAAAACATACAATAACACTTTCTGATGTGTTAAGACCGACTATGTTATCGTAGGTCAGGGTACTTTACATAACACTTTATCAGTGTTATACATATGTGTTATTGTACTGTCAACGATAACATAATTTCTGTGTTATTTTAATATATAGATAAGTGTTGAATTATGTTATTTATAGTTGATTATATAACACTTTTTTTGTGTTATACTACACTTTAGCATAACACTTTTTTTGTGTTATACTACACTTTAGTATAGCACTTTTTTTGTGTTATACTACACTTTAGTATAACACATTTTTTGTATTATACTAGACTTTAATATAACACATTATTTGTGTTATACTACACTTTAGTATAATACATGTGTTATATTAGCTTAGAGAAACATAATCTTTTTTTACTTACACAAAACTAGGAAAACAAATATGAAAGTTGAAGCCAAATAAGGTAACATAAATAGATTTTTATTAATTACTCAAAATGTAATTACAATATTTAGTCTACTAGTCTAGGCTTAAGAAATCATATTACAACATAATTTATGCCCAATTTAGATTCATTTATCACTAAATACAAAACAAGAAATGTACACAAAATTAGTGAAATACATTCTTCCATTCTAAAGGCCTCAACTACAAATGTTGTCAAGAATTTCTCCAAAGAAATCATCTCAATATACCTGCACATTGTAAAAAAAAAGTCCTTTTATTATTAATATGAAGAAACAATTCATACATTTTGTACTAACTTCTATCCCCATTTATTTCTTCTCTAAAGACCTAGCAAGGTTAATTCCTTTATGTAAAGTTCAATACAAACATAGCATTGATGTGTAAATAGCTTTGGCAAAATTCTCTCTGTGATAGGTAACCAACAGGGCATCAAGTATGGCATCCAAATTAACAAGCAGAATGTGAATATGGCTGTTAGAGGTCCTTTATGAAGCCCATGCTATTCCTCTTATTCTCCCAAAGTTTCTCTTTCTTTCTAAGTTCGAAGTGGGAAATGTGTTTAGAGTTAGGTTATGGGAAACAAGACAAACAAAAACTGGAAAAAAATACCAAAAGTGGAAACGTTATCTTTTTGTATTAATAAACTAAAATCTGTTTCTTGTCAAGAAAGCGAAAAGCACTAGCTTTCCAACTTAGATTTCACGAGAACTTCTAAGATTTCTAGTTGCATAAATTTTTATGTTTTTTAGCCTAACTAAATAACCATACACACACACACACCATACTTGAATCATGTGCCATACACACCGCCAAGCTTTTCAAGAAAAGACAGGAGCCATAATTTCCACAAACCTGAAACATATTCAGAAGGTACTGTTAAACTTTACACCGTTTAAAATATCTTTCCATAAAACAGAAACATATTCCTATGAGAATCACTTCCAGGTGGGCTCTATCTCATGCAAGTGGCTCTTGTGAATCAATTCATAAAAGCTCAAACCATCCAAACACGACTTTAATTCATTTTATAAGTAAAAATCAAATATTGAAAATCAAATGGATTTGTTGTAGAAACATTGGGTAAAGGCCAATTTGATATATTATTATTTAGATAATTACTATGACTTGTATAAGACAAACTAATGTATCAAACAAAAACTCTGGAAATTGTCATGCTTTAAGTTCATATATCGGAATATGACATTATAAAAAAGGAAACCTCATCAAAATTCTACCAGGAGAGATGCTTTCATAATACTATGTGGTAATTAATTTCAAGAGGGAAACTATAATATTTTATGAACATAAGAAAGGTCCAGCCTAATTCATTGCAAGTATAAAACAATAGCAAAGAGGGGATAGGATACAACAAAAAACACAAAATAACAAAGAAACCGAACAATAGCAACAAACAAGATTTCTAATGGAAATTTTCAATCCCCGGTCATTACAATGCAAGCTGGATTGATGATAAATTTATACATAGCTATTAGATATGAAGAGCATGAAGAAACAAACTATCACCAATATCAATCAAATCAACTATTACTGGTAAAGGATGTTGTGGGTAGTGGGTACTAGTCCAGTAGTCCTTATGGTTTCAAAATTTTTGCAATAAATAAGAAGAAACGTCGCTAAAGCTTTTTATATTCTAGAGAAAGCACAAAAATTACCCTAAAATTTTATTAGAGAAACTATATAATGAGAAGTAAAATCATGCAATACAACACTCAAATTTTATTAATCAAAATTATCCATCATAACATAACATACTCACAACAAAAGAAAGGCCTTGCTTGAAGCACCATAAGGTGGGACCAAGCAAGACACCAAATATCAAAGGTGGGTCATGATTTTTCTTCTCAAGAAATGAAAAGTTGCATTTCTACATGCAGCTTTTCTTCCATGGAATTCAAACAAAGAAGTTGGACTAGAAAGTCCCCAAAGTGATTGACCTAACTGAATCTCAAGTCTTCTTCAAGTAGCTGTATGGGAAAACGAGTCTAGTCTACCCTTACCTAGTCTTCCAACAGGAAAAGAAAATCTATACCTAATAAACTTACAATAGAAACTTGAACAAAACTAAAAGAACAGCTCCCAACAGCAAAGAAACAGAGCCAAATGACTCTGTTTATTTAGTTAGCAAACTGTGGAATTGATTTTTATTTTGTTTTTCTTTCTCATATCAGAAAAATAAAGTTACAATTATGCCTAGAATCTCTGATTTAACAAATAAGTAAAGCAAGAAAGAAGGAAATAAAAAAGAAAAGAATAGCAGAAAAACCACAAGGGTAAAAAAAAAATTGCCCAACATACACTACATCCAACCAATAAGAGAAAAAGAAAAATCTAAAACGCAACTATAGTGGAGGCTATCTAATTGCCAGAATAAAGAACTATACAAAAGGAGCACCCAGCAGCATAAATAGAAAGTAATTAGACAAAAGGGTTGCAGATGGAGAACATGTGATAAAATAAATAAACAATAATAAAAGAACTATAGAAAAACATAATTATAAATCCAATACCATAATTGTTTCTATTAACCAGTACATGCAGGGATATGTTAAGGCAAGACACATTTTTCCTAGTGAAAGAATAGTTTATATGGAATAAATTTCAGCAAAGTAAAGGAGATTATTAAACAATGTGAAAATGCACAACAAGGCTATATGGCTACAGGCTATATGGCTACAGTCAAATTAATTTCTTTTATTATTTCTACTTTTGAGTATGTGGTGGACCAACTTTTACTCAATATGCATTTCTTTAGATGGAGCCTGAAACAACTATCACTGTAGAAAAAAAAAGTCCTTTTGTACAAGTCTGATTAAAGCATGAGAAACTCCATCGACAAGGATTAGTGTGATTCTCCAACATTCTAACACCTATGAAAATTATTACCATCAAGCTTTTACTCATTACTACACTTTTTTACCTTTTCAACATTCCTTTACAAGGATTTCTTGTTCTCTATTGTACTTATTCTACAGAAAAGTTATCATTTTGTCACAACTTGTTAGTCACAACAAAAAGTTGTTTGTAACTAAAAAAATAACTTTAGTCATAAATTGTCACAAACTTATTCTGAACCCCATAACAACTGGTTCACCTTTTCTATTTAGCATATCATTTTCAAACCTAAGTAGAAGCCAGAGATGGGGTATTTCAAAAATCAATAATTATTACTTTCACTGTTTAACAGACAGATTCTTTATCCTCCCAAACAAATAAATATTTATGAATATAAATAAATCACCCCATAAAAATATCTTAACCACACAAAAAAGGCCAAACGTTTAAACTTTAAATATAGAAGGCATCTTTTGTTTTTTGCTGTGTCTACTTCAAACTCTTCCCAAGAAAACTAAACTCAGATGAACCAAGTAATAGTCTTTATTTTTTATTTTTCCTTTCTAAACTTCAAATATTAAAGAATATCCTCACAACTCATTTCCCAAGATCAAGATGTTTGAGAAAGAGAGCTTACATTTTTGGTTTCATCCTGAATGTAGATGGGTTGGTCATGGCTCCAATTTGTCATAGATTCTTGGACATACTTGTACATGTCTCTGGTGATTTGAGCCTTGAGCTGTGGAGATTTAAAGAAGCCACCCACTAGTCCATGGATTCTCCTTTGCAAGCTTCCATTGATAAGCAAAATAGAAGACTTTCCCATCAACTCAGTCAGAGATTTTGGGTAAGAAGGCACAAAAACCTTTGCATCAAGTACCAAAAGAAAGAAGTTGTTAAGAAACCCAATAGTTTTTATAATTTGACCCTGAATAATGAGAGAAAGAAGTTCAAGTTAAACCAAAGAGCTGCAAGTACCAACAGAAATTATGAACTAATAGCATCCTGGAAATCATTGAAACATGATGAAGACAACTAAAACAACACAATATAACAAACCTCAACAGCTCCTGCATTCTGAGGTTTATACACAATAAATTGTTGAAATTTGAGATCATTAGCGATATTTTGATGTTCCACAACTTCCCCCCTAAGTATTATTCTTAAACTTGCTGGTAGAAATAGTTAAGAAATGCAAAAGAGAGATGAGTGAGAGATAGAGAGAGAGAGGGAGCCGAGAGAGACAAAGAGAGCAGAAATAAAAATGTAGAAAAAAAATACAAACCTGCAAAATGGGATAGATCTTGAGCTGAAATGGTCCTGCTCACAACATTGTCAATATTTTCCTTTATGAGTTATTGAAAAAAAAAATACCAAACTGAATTGACAATGTTTTGCACCAAGGGTACAATGTAGAAGAAGAATAAAATTTACTAGTCTTAGAATATCTCCATGTTTCTTATCCTCTGCTTCAACAGCTCTGTCTAGAATACCCCCTGATGTGGCACTAAATGTGGAGAAAAAGAAAAATTTACAAAATTAATTAAGTGAAAATCTGTCAAAAGAACAACTGAATTGAAGAAAAGATGAATTTTGCATAGGAGTTTCATTAAGTTGCATAGTGGGAACTCAAAGGGCTGTCCACAAGGAAATAGAACAAATCCATATAAAGTCAGAACAGATCAAACTCATATGACTTTATTTGATTAGTTATTATAATACTTTTCTAATAGTTTAAACTTCTATGGTGTATAATTTTGATAAACTTCTTCATCAACAGAAGTTTAATGAATTATCACCTTTTCTAATGCTATTCTTCTTACTATGCTTTATGTCTTCCCTTTCTTTTATTATGCAAAAAACACAGACCAGCTGAAAAAAACAATTTGAAAACAATACTTTTGTGTAAAGTTTCAAGAGAAACATGTACATAAACATGTATATGTAGGAGGGGATAGGTATCACTGAAATATTAAATGCAATCGTGGAGAGGATTCCCCCACCTCAAGATACTGTCGATAGGCCACTGAGGGCTTTAATATTTGATAGGTAGAAATTTTGTACGTGATGTTATTATTATTTTATGGAAGAAGACATGCCACCATCTTTAAAGTTAAGTTTTCAGTGTGCTCACCATTTTGACCCTTAAAAATTTCTAACTGTGATTTTTACAGAGGTTTCCTGTTTGGCTAAAGTATGTTCCTGGTATGAGTCTTTTAAGGTTTCCTTCACTCATTTTATTTGTATGTTCCAGTGAGAAAGACTTGCAAGAGATTTTATAGATTGGCAGTTAAATAAGCACACAAATGGCAGCATTACATTCGCATTTTTACTCATATCCAGTTTTACGAAATTCTTAAGGAAATTCTGCTATAATGCATGAAAGAAAACCTACACACAGCTACTTAATTTATCTTGACAAGTATAAACATTACCAAGCCTATTCAAGAAGTAGCAACCTCAAGATATCAACCATTGAAATTGCAACTCCTGGAAAAACAGAAAAGGTATTTACCTCAATGTATAGAACACTAGACTTATCCTGCAGTTTTCTCCTTGATCGAAGATCTTAAAGACTGTGTTCCACTGTTTCAGCAGAATCATATCGAATTCCTTCTGTTGTCCTATTGTTCCAATGCTTCCAATGAAAAGGAGTCCCTCGGCTATTTAAAACTGCAAGTAAGTACTAGGCAATACGCTCTTCTCCAACCACTAAAACAACTTCATTTACTAGTTCAGATCACATCAAACAAATTAGTTTCAAACACTACTATAAATAAGTAAGCAATCCAATTCACCAACATGCATTATTCTTTATGCATACTGTATGATATTGTATCTTAATGGTGAGCTTCATAAGAATCAACTATATGTTCAATATAATTTGACTAGCAAGTTTGAACTCAATTACCTGTACTATATGCCTTTGAGACAAAGTAAGTATTCCAACCAAGCGATAGTACAGAAACTTGAAAATGAAGCCAATACTTTGGAGCTTGTTTTGGTGATTGTCCCAAGTAAGCTTGTGCATAGAACTTTCTCAAATTCTTTGCAACATTGTCTAAACTTAAATACTGTGCCTTAATTCTAGTGTTCTTTTGACCTGAGTTAGTAAAAAATGCATCTAACTCGATGTCAATAACAAAGATTCACAAGAAACAGAAAATGAGACATGACAAGAAAATTTCTTAAGCTAAAATGTACAGGGAATCCATGATTTTCTGTTTACATGATTTTCTTAAGCAAATTTCTTAATTTTTATTTTTTTAAAAAAGTATCATTTTTTTATACAAAAATATTCAAAATGTGTACAAAAAATAACACAACAAACCCTTGTTGATTTTATTTATTACGTTAAAATTTATTTACACAGTTTTATTTTGGGAATTTACCCCAAATACAGTAGTTTCTCTTTCTTTCTTTTTTCCTAATTTTACGTGTTTTTTTTATTTTGTTTCATTTTTATATGTGATGTTTTTTTTCCTAGTTGAATGCCCTATAAACATAGGGGTGCTATTCATCAAAACTAAACAAAACAGAGTTCTGAGTACAAGTAAAAAATAAAAAGCATAGGAGGAATAAGTCATGAGACTAGTAGAACTATCTAAAATAACCAATATCCAAAAGAAAAAAAACAAGATAAACCGTAGATAAACTAAATAGCAAACACTTAAACCAGCAAGAAAAAAAAACTAAGCTTCAAGAAAAGGATAATCATGGAGGGAATATCTGATGGTAGTCGTAAAAAACCGAAGGGTTAATAGTAAGTATATCCACCTCTCAATTAAATTCACAGTTTGTATTAACATTGCTAAAAAAACTCAAGGAATATGGTATGAAAGTAAAATGAATAATGCAAGAAATTAACTCCTCCCTTCTTTTCTGCAAGTCATAAAATCAAAAATGGACATGACTACTCAAAATGTAAAGCATTACTCATAATGCAAAACATTTAGTACTTTTACCTTGTATAGCCAAGACCAACAATCTCCAACAATTTGGGGAACTGATTCATTTCATTGAATTAAGCATATCATCAATATGCCAACTTAGGGAAAAATAATCTATTGACTTGATTGAAAAACAAAGATGCTAAGGAAAAGCCTACACACCACCGGGATAGAATCAATTGCTCGAACAACAGCTGATGCTAGCCACAGGGTAAGCAAGGCACCGCCACCAAAAAGTAAGAAAGAGTAAGTGTCTTCGGATTCAAACTGCAAGTAGTGAAAAATTATCTGTTAATGACAATTAAACTCAGTATACTGACATGTCAGTGTGCATGTGTATATATCAACAAACAACAAGCATAACAATAGACATGAAACGGTGTTCTACCCTCATCTTATCTACTAAGAAACTGTGCTTCTGGAGAACCTTGTGTTTCTCAGGTAACCGCTCAGGATAACGACTCATAAAGCAAATAAGTTTAACTTTCATCACTTCGTGATCTCATCATAGCAAGTAGATAAAAACAAACATCATTTTTAAACACATGATAATTTATAGTTGTCGTGGAGCCCAATAAGGTGAGCTTTTGTAGTGGGATTGGAGAAAAATAAACACATGATAATCTTTGTTACTTACATCTCCTAAATTGTACATATATACGAGCCACTCATTTTAATTGATATAAAATATCACTTTATTGAGAATCATAAGTTTATTTAAAGATATTAAAGATACTTACCATTTGCATAAAGTCTACGAATAACAACAAATTAATACCATCTATGCAAAACATAGATAAATCAAGTATCAATTGGGGAATAAAACTGAAAATATTACACCTCTAATAAATTTTAATATTGTTAGTTTACTTTAAAGATATTATTCACATATATCTCAGTGAAGCATTTATTCAAACAATTCTAATGCATTATTTAAAAGATTAGTAATATATACTTTAAAAAGGAAAGCAAGACCATCAAAAGTAGTAAAATTATGGAACAGAGCACATCCCACTATATATAACTAAAACTTACCTCATTCACACTCATAAAGCCATTTATATATATTTATAGCTAAAGAGCATAAATACACGGGTCTTACACTAACACTTACAATCATTATAATTCCAAAACTCATAAAATTGATCACTATGATATCAAACTGATTAACATATCTCATATATATGCATATAGCTAGCAGATGGTAGTGGTGGTGGTGGAAGAAGAAGGAGGCTTGTCTTCGATTCTAACGGAGGTGATGACATGATTGGGCTTAGTGGAGTAGTTGAGGGTACTTAGATTAGGAATGTGGAATAGAGAAGTGGGCAGTTCTTTAGGCAAGCATCGAAGCTTGAGTTAAAATCTGTACATACACAAGAAAATAGAATTACAGGTGATTGAGGAATTTAATCAAACAGTTTATATGCACACCAAATTTTGAAAAGAACAAAATAATATCATCTTAAATGGATTTGTATGTTCTCACACCTTGAAATTGTATTTACAAATTAGCTATAGTGTAAAACTTATAATTTCTTGTTCGGTCTTTTTGTGAAGAGAAAAGATCATCACTATCATACTAATCAATTATAGCAATTAAACTAATTTCTTTCCATTTAAAATTTCAAAAAAGAGAAATAAATAGAAAAAAAGAAAAGAAAAGAGAGAAGAGTTTGTGTTGTGTTACCTTCTGAATACAACTGGCACAATTCCGGCACGGTACTGAGCAATTTGAAGGAAAGCAGGCTCGGCCAAATCGAAGCGCTGGAGCGGAGGATTACACCAGCCACCGTTGTCCTTGGACAGAGAAAATTTTGGGGGACAGAAGTTGGTGGCGATGACGGTGATGGTTCCGGCGAGGCACCACCAGTGCTTTATTTCAATTGGATTGAAACAATTTTTAAGCAGCTGAGTAAGAACATACCTATTTTTTGAGGATACGAAAGCTTTCCAGATGGTTTAGAGAAGTCGCGAGAATGATTGCTAGAAATCCATGAGGATGATTGGAGAAATGGATGAGACAATCGGGGATGAGGAGAAATGGGAGAGAGAAAGATTGAGAATAAAATTCTTGTGGTGTGGTTAGGTGGTCGGAGCTGAGGATGATGGTGGTTACGGGAGTGCGGCTAGGGTGAAGGGAAGAGAGAGACGAGAAGGAGAAGGGGAAAAAAGGTATGAGAATTGGGTCTCTCTCGGGTCTCACAAATTTTCAGGTCACAAATGAAAAAAAATCAAAGTGGCGTGGGATGGAGTATTATTACCGCCCTTTTTTTCACAAAGTGGCCCATTATAGTACTCTAGCATAACACTTTTTTGTTAGTATTATATTCATGTGTTATGGAAATGGGTATTTGGTGTAGTGGATATTGACCTGGCATGATGATTGCTTGCATAACCAAATCTGGTATGTTGAACCCGTCCACATTGCTCATGTCGTAAAAATCATGTCCCCCCTTTTCCTTTGACGGTCAGTTCGATCAGAGTGGTCGATGGGACTCCACCAGCACCGTTGCACTCGACCTTACCAGAACCTTAGTGGCCAGTGGTGCAAGTGAACTTTTTGGAAGCGTTGTCGAACGACCCAAAATCACTAATATGGCTTAAGGGCCTTGATTAGTGTGCCAGGAGGGCATAATTGGTTTATGTGTGAATTTATTGATTTAATGCATGATTACATGATAAGCATGCTTGTATGATTATATGAATATAAATGTCATTAAATGTTATACTTGTGAGAACCACATTATTATGTGGATAAATCTGCAGCAGGCGACTTGAGGCGATCTTAGGGAGCTAGATAGCGGGAAAGTCACAACGGGGCTTAATATTTGACTTTGGACGAGTCAAGGGGTATTTCAGGTATCGAGTAGTTATTTAGATTACCGAGTTATGATTATAAATAATTGGAGATATATTTGAGGTTAGGAAGTCTAGGTGGGAATATTGGGGAATTTTACCATTTGCTCTCGGGGACGTTTCCGGTACCCCGAGCTTTGGGATTAGCTTAATCGCCTAAGGATAGACTTAAGGAGCTGTAGAAAATAGTAGAACATAATAAACCGACTCTTTCCTCTTTCTCCCTTTCTCTCTCAAAGGAAAACTCTTGGAACTTAGAGGAACTCAGCTGAAAGCTCTGTGATTTAGGCTTTGGTCTTGAGGGATTAGCTCAATTTTAGCAAAGGAATTCAACTAGGACTAAGGTAAAGATTGATTCTCATTTTCTGTTGTTGAAATTCTGTGATTTTGGTTGTGTTCTAAGTGGGTTTTGGGTTTTGGATTTGAAGATCAAATTGAGGCTAGAATCTTGGAAGTTAGCCCAGAAAGCTCTTGAAGGATTAGTTCTGCTGTTGAGGTAAGGTCGAATTTAAGGTTTAATGGTTGAGTTATAGTGTTTCCATGGCTGTGTTTTTGTGTTCTTGAGTTAGAAAGTTTCAGTGATTGAAATAGGTTATTGATGGGTTTCTAGTCTAGGTTTCAGCTGGGTTATGTTGCTGGAATCTCGTGGGAAGTTTTTGGACAATTGAGTTGTGGAATTGAGGTAGTTTTGAGTGAGTTTGTATGAGGTTTGAGAGTAAAAATTGGAGGTTTTTCTGGGTTCGAAGGGGTGGGGCCGCGGCATAGTTCTTGGTGAGCCGCGACCTGCCGAAGCTGATGGGTGCTGAGGAAGGGGGGCGGGCCGCGACCCTTACCTGTTTTTGGGCATTGGGAGCCCTCTGGTTGGGGCCATGCCGCAGAATGGGTGTATAATGCCGCGACCCTTAAGGGATTTTGGGAGTTTGAGATTCTAGGCTTGGGAATTTAACCTAGGGTGCTCGGGATTGAATCTTTTACCATGTTTGGTGAAGTTCAATGTTCCGGAGACTAGAACTTTGTCTAGAAGATCGTTTAAGATTGTTGATGGTATCCTTTATCTTGGTTGTGACTAGGTGGTAAGGTTGGGCTTGGGGATCGGATCGTGCTCAAGGAGCATCGCTCGTAACCAGTTCACTTGGAAGCCAAAGGTAAGAAAACTGTACCTGGTTGTGTATTTGTAATGGGACTAAGGGTTCCCTAATATATATGCTTTGAAATGGATGGTATTATGCCATGTAAATAGTAAACCAATGGCCTAAGAGTGCCAAAGGTTACACTTGTGCACAGGGCGCAGCTCGGCCACTGGTAGCTGAGGACAGCTTATTATGCACTGAGCTTGGTTAAAGCGGACCGGAGTCAGTGGGGTAAACAGAGGGTGCGGCCTAAGTTTTCAGCCCTAGTTATTATGTGATTTGACTGTTATTAATGATTGGTGTCATTCTTTGATTCTGATTACATGCTGTGTGATTAATGTGGAATGTTAAGTGGTTGATCATGCTTGACGAATTATTCTCTTGATATGATTGTTGAGATGTGTAATATGTTTTCTTGCTGGGCCTTGGTTTACGGGTGCTACGTGGTGCAAGTAAAGGCAAGGGCAAACTTGATCAGCCCCGACTTGGAGAGCTCTGTGAGCAGAATGTACATGACCAGCTGCTCAGCCGCCACGGTTGAGAGGATAACAGGAACATAAAAGCTATAAATGTCTGTTTTGCCTTAGAGTGGTTGATGGTAGTCTGTATTTTGGAAATTTTGTAACTAACCTTTAAATGCTCTTCCTTTTTGGGATCCCATATGTAAATCTGTTTAAAAATATAAAATGTATCTTTTGGAGACCAAAACCATTTTAACCCTAGCACATTTATGGTTTAGTAACACGTTTTGACTAAATTACTTGATTAGCAAATCCTGCACCTTTATAAGTACATAGTATAGCGGTCTTGGCTATCCAGGGTGTTACAACTTAGTATCAGAGTGTCCTAGGTTTAAGGGTTCCTGAAGACCGGATGGACATGTACATTCGCTGCTAGAGACATGCTCGATTCAGGGTTTGGTAATGTGTATATGTGCTTATATGCTTATATGCCTGGAATGAACTATGATTGTTGTTATCTGTTGGATTAATAGGGAGCATGAGATCCTGATAGGGCCTGGCCCTTGACTGTTGTGTGACAATATTGAGGCATGTTTATTAGCATCACCATGCATGTACATGAATATTTGGATGATTGGATGATTAATTGTATATTGTGTATGGATGAATGCTTGTTACATAGTGTGGATGCTCAAAATCCCATGCTTGTAAAAGATCCAAAGCACGTGATAAGGCCCTCATGCGCCTACGCCTTCATTAGACCCTTGGGACACTATCTTCTCGCGAGGCCATTGGGCGTGCCCAGGAGGTGATCCACGCGAGGACCTCATGTGCCTGCGCCTCCACGAGGCCCTCGGGCGATCATCTTCTCATGAGGCCATTGGGTGTGCCCAGAAGGCGTGCCATGCTAGGCCCTCATGCGCCTGCGCCTCCACGAGGCCCTCGGGCCATCACCTTCTCGCCAGGCCATCGTCCATGCACAAGAAATGTACCACGCGAGGCCCTCATGCGCCTGCGCCTCGGCGAGGCCCTCAGGCCGTCACCTTATCGTGAGGCCATCGTGCACGCCCAGGAGCTGCGCCATGCGAGGCCTTCATGCGCCTGCGCCTCCGCGAGGCCCTCGGGCCATCATTTTCTCCCGAGGCCATCTTGCGCGCCCAGGAGCTGCGCCCCACGAGGCCCTCATGCACTTGCGCCTCCGCGAGGCCCTCGGGCCATCATGCGCGCCCAGGAGATGCGCCGCGTGAGACCCTCATGCACCTGCGCCTCCGCGAGGCCCTCGGGCCATCACCTTCTCGCGAGGCCATCGTGCACGCCCAGGACATGCGCCGCACGAGGCCCTCATGCGCTTTCACCTCCACGAGGCCCTCAGGCCAACATCTTCTCGCGAGGCCATTGGGCGTACCCAAGAAGTGTGCCACGTGAGGCCCTCATGCACCTACGCCTCCGCGAGGCCCTCGGGCCATCACCTTCTCGGGAGGCCATCACGCCATCGCCTCACACGCCTGGATCCGTTCCGCAAGGAGGCAAGCATAGCAAGGTCCCTCACCCTTAGGAGCCTCGCAAGGCACGACCATTGCGTGGGTCCTTACTGCCTCGCACCTGCCCCTCGCAAATGGGGGCCACAGGGCATTGATCTCATGAAGTGAGATCAACGACTCACACATGGGTGTCAAGTCTTACCGTATACGTAGCAGGCTTCGTTGAAGAGGCCTCATCTCTCTCCCTAAGATTAGTGCCACCAACGGGGCACCATTTTTCCTATGGGTATGGAGCGCACTAACAAACCAAAAGGAGTTAGATTATGGACATAATACCCACACCAGATAAGAAGTGGTAGTACGAGTGAGGTACATGTTGTTGTCCTCACTAGCCACTCCTCTGACACCCGTACTGGGCGACTAGTGGAGGCACAATCAAGTACTAAAGTGGAGGTGCTCCCACCAACCCTGATCATGTACTGGAGCAGACACCACTACCCATGAGACCACTCACCTGACAGTGTACTTGCATACTACCTGGTCCCCTAGACCACATTGTATCAGGGGCCATTAGAGCCCACTATAAAAGAAACTCCACTTCCACTAGGAAGGGGGTTGGAAAAAACATTGTAGTATTACACCATAAGAAATACAAATTCAGTTCACCATTTTTCTTTTGCAAGTGTTCTTTGAGTTTCCAATTAGATCTTTAAAGTTTTTCTTTTGATAATCTCTACATTTCTATTTTTCTAACTTAATTTGGTTGACGAGTTCTCACCGTCAACACATAGCTATTGTGTGAGGATGTTGGGGTATGCTTATTAGCAGCTGGTGCATGAGGATAGATGCTTATATGTTGATTGTTTGTGTGTGGTTATATTCCATTGGTCAATTTTGGCGAAGCTTTTACCCTGTCATCATGGTCTGATTGCCAAGTCGTTGATTGCAGATTGACTTGGATAGCTATGCGTCCAAGAAAATCTACGCGACTAGCCAGCACTAGGTCTGGGACCGTGGGTGATGACCAGGGCCAGATTCCTCCGCCAGTCCCTTAGAACTGGCAGCAACTTATGGCCGATATGCAGGCTCGGTTGCAGAGCCAAGATGAGCAGATCCGTATTTTGCGACAGTAGGCTCCATCAGGGAGTGCTGCCCCTATTGTACCACCTGCAATGGTACAAGTTGTGCAATCTAGAGAGGTTAGAAATAGGTGGGAGCCATTGTATGAGCGGTTCAGGAAGCAGCAGCCTCCAATCTTTGAGGGTGGACCGGATCCATTGAAAGCCGAGTAATGGCTTACCATGATTACTACAATTCTGGATTTCATGAGAGTAGAGAGGCATGATAAAGTGGCCTGTGCCACTTATATGTTGAGAGAGGATGCTCGCATCTGGTGAGAAGTGGCATCGTAGACCAGGGATGTTACTGCTTTGAGTTGGGAAGGTTTCAGAGACTTATTCAGTTAGAAATACTACAATGTTGCCGTCAGGGCAGCAAAAGTTAATGAGTTCGTGGGTTTGGTGAAGGGCAATATGACCGTTACTGAATATGCCCTAAAATTTGACAGACTTGTGAAATTTTCACCAGATCTTGTGCCTACTAATGCGGCTAGGCAAGATAGATTTATCAGGGGCTTAATGCTATGATAGCCCGGGATGTTAGAATTACAACGGTACCTGGAAGAACAACTTATGCCCAAGCCGTTGAGAAGGCTCTTACCGCTGAGGAAGCGGAGAACAAGATTTGGAAAGAAAGCGCGGTGAGACGCGGGGGCCGCAGAGTGGTGCCTCCTTATTCAGGGACAGGTAGGGGCGGAGGCCCCAGTGACTTCAAGAGAAAGACCCCTGACACTTCGACCGCTGCTGGTCCTGATAGGAGGGGTCGGGGTGGACAGGGTGGCCTTTAGGGGTGGCAGCGAGGCATGGCAGACCTATTTGGAGTGCCTGAGGTGTAGAGGATGCCATCTGGGCGAGTGTCGGGCCAAGGCTTGCTTTGTGTGCGGAGCAGTGGGGCATCTCAGGAAAGATTGCCCAGCAGTGAAGAAAGGTGAAGTAGGAAAGGTGGATAGCATGACTCCAGCTCGAGTATTCACCTTGACACAGGCAGAGGCTGAGGCTGAGGCTAGTCCCTCGGTAGTTACTGGTCAGCTTTCTAGCTCTGGCACTCCTTTTACTGTATTGATTGATTCTGGTGCTACACACTCCTTTGTTTCTAGTAAAGTGATTGATAGACTATGTAGACCTAGTGAATATCAGACTGCAGGGCTTGGGACTTTATTGCCTACAGGGGAACTGGTAGTTTCTAGGAGATGGATTAGGGCACTGCTAGTGATGGTTGATAGTAGAGAACTTTCGGTGGATCTGATTGAGTTAGATATGGAGGATTTTGATATGATCTTAGGGATTGATTGGTTGGTCAGGTATGGAGCTACTATTGACTGTAGGAAGAAGATGGTGACTTTTGAGCCTGAGGGCGAGGATCCTTTCGTCTTTGTGGGTGCGGTGTCTAGACCCCATGTACCCATGATTTCAACATTGAGAGCCAGAGACTTGTTACAGGGTGGATGTGTAGCTTTTCTGGCTAGTGTGGTGGATACTACCAGGGTTATGCCAGCGGAGCTGGGAGAGACCAGATTGGTGTGTGAGTTCTTAGACGTATTCCCTAAGGATCTACCAGGGTTGCCGCCGCGCAGGGAGATTCAATTTGAGATTGAGTTAGCACTTGGGACAGAACCAGTGTCACAGGTACCATATAGGATGGCCCCAGCAGAGTTGAAGGAATTGAAGATACAGTTGCAAGAACTGCTAGATTTGGGATTCATCAAGCCTAGTTATTCTCCATGGGGCGCACCAGTGTTGTTTGTTAAGAAGAAGGACGGGACTCTGAGGATGTGTATAGACTACAGAGAATTGAACAAGTTGACTATCAAGAATAAGTACCCTCTACCAAGGATTGATGAATTGTTCGATCAGCTACAGGGAAAGACAGTGTTCTCAAAGATTGATCTTCGATCTGGTTATCACCAGCTGAGGATCAAAGATGAGGATATATTGAAGACGGCTATTCGAACACGGTATGGGCATTATGGGTTCTTGGTCATGTCTTTTTGTCTGACCAATGCCCCGACAACTTTTATGGATATGATGAACAGGGTGTTCAGGGACTTCTTAGATCAGTTCGTCATTCTCTTCATTGACGACATCTTGGTTTACTCCAGTTCAGAGGCAGAGCATGAGCAGCATCTTTGATAGGTTTTACAAAGGTTAAGGGAGCATCAACTATACTCCAAGTTTAAGAAGTGTGAGTTTTGGTTGCCAGAGGTGACGTTTCTTGGGCATATAGTTGGAGCAGAAGGGATTAAGGTGGATCTGTCCAAGGTAGAAGCAGTAAGAGATTGGCCGAGGCCAAGGACGCCTCGAAGGTGCGGAGTTTCCTTGGGTTGGCAGGTTATTACAGACGGTTCATAGAGGGGTTCTCAAAGATTTCTTCACCAATGACAGAGTTGACGAGGAAGAATCAGAAGTTTGTTTGGTCAGAGATGTGTGAGAACAGTTTTCAAGAATTGAAGCGACGACTTATTTTTATACCTGTGCTGAGTCTTCCTTCAGAGGAAGGAAAGTTTGTGGTCTATTGTGATGCATCGAAGATGGGTTTAGGCTGTGTGTTGATGCAGAATGAGAAAGTAACATCTTATGCATTGCGTCAGCTGAAGGAGTATGAGCAGCAATGTCCTACTCATGATTTGGAATTAGCAG
Organism: Humulus lupulus; assembly: GCF_963169125.1. Classification (NCBI taxonomy): domain Eukaryota; kingdom Viridiplantae; phylum Streptophyta; class Magnoliopsida; order Rosales; family Cannabaceae; genus Humulus; species Humulus lupulus. The sequence goes on along the minus strand of NC_084796.1, from coordinate 215,945,986 downwards.
CAGTGGTATTCGCACTGAAGGTGTGGCGTCATTACCTGTATGAGGAAAAGTGCGAGATATACACTGGCCATAAGAGTTTGAAGTATTTCTTTACTCAGAAGGATCTGAACATGAGGCAGAGGCATTGGTTGGAGTTGGTTAAGGATTATGATTATGATATCCTTTACCACCCAGGGAAGGCCAATGTGGTGGCATATGCGTTGAGTAGGAGGGGCCCAGGACAATTGTATAGCTCCACCTAGATTTCTAGAGAATTAGCTAATGAGATGGTCAGGGAAAAGATAGAATTGGTAGTAGGCCAGTTAGCAAATATTACCTTGCAGTCGACCCTGTTAGAGCAGATCAAGGAGGGTCAGTTTGTAGACGCGCAGTTGTAGGAGGTTAGACAGCATGTCTTAACGGGTACAACTAAGGATTATTCTATTTCTAAGACTGGTATGCTTCGATATCAGGGACGGATTTGTGTTCCGGCTGATGAGGGGATCAGAGGAGAGATACTGGATGAGTCTCCCACTACGCCATACTCGCTTCATCTTTGTACCACAAAGATGTATCAGGATCTATGGGCATTATATTGGTGGCCCGAGATGAAGAAGGATGTGGTAGAGTATGTGGCTAGATGTTTGACATGTCAACAGGTAAATGCTGAGCATCAGCGACCAGCGAGATTGCTTCAGCCTTTGGGTATCCCAGAGTGGAAGTGCGATGACATCACTATGGATTTCATGGGAGAATTACCCAAAACAGTGGGACTTTGTGACTCGGTGTGGGTGATAGTGGACAGATACACCAAGTCAGCTCATTTTCTGCTAGTGAAGTCGACGTACTCAGTGGAACAGTATGCAGAGTTGTATGTGAGGGAGATATTTTGTCTCCATGGGGTTCCAAAGTCTATTGTATCTGATCGAGACCCTATCTTTACCTCCAAGTTTTTGGGAGCTCTGCATAGAGCCATGGGGACTTAGTTGAAGTTTAGCACAGCTTTTCATTCTCAGAGTGACGGACAGTCTGAGAGGATGATTCAAGTATTGGAGGACATGTTAGGGCGTGTTTGATTGACTTCGAGGGATCTTGGACTAATTATCTTCCGTTGATCGAATTCTCGTATAATAACAGTTACCAATCCACGATTGGAGTGGCTCCTTACGAGATGTTATATGGAAGGAAGTGTAGATCACCTATTCATTGGGATGAGATGGGTGAGAGAAGGTATTTGGGGCCAGATATGGTTCAAAAGACCAATGAGGCATTCGAGAAGATTCGAGCCAAAATTCTCGCTTCGCAGAGTAGACAGAAAAGCTATGCTGGTCCTAAGCGTAGGGACGTGGAGTTTCAGGTTGGGGACCACGTGTTTCTGCGAGTTTCACCACTGAGAGGGGTGAGGAGATTTGGGGTAAAGGGCCAGCTGAGCCCTCGGTTTGTTGGACCTTTCGAGGTTTTAGAAAGGATTGGACAAGTGGCATACAGGTTGGCTTTGCCACCGTCATTGTCAGAAGTTCATGATGTATTCCATGTCTCCATGTTGCGGAAGTATGTTTCAAATACGACACATGTGCCGAAGTATGAGGACTTAGAGTTGCAGACAGACTTGTCCTATGAAGAGCGACCAGTTCAGATTTGGGATCGAAAGGACAAAGTCTTACAAAATAAGACAATTCTTTTAGTGAAAGTGTTGTGGAGAAATAGCAAGGTCGAGGAAGTGACCTAGGAGTTAGAGACAGCGATGCGGGATCAGTATCACGAGCTATTCAGGTAAATTTCGAGGACGAAATTCTAAGTAGGAGGGGATAGCTATTGAGGTAAATTTCGAGGACGAAATTCTAAGGGCCTTGATTAGTGTGCCAGGAAGGCATAATTGGTTTATGTGTGAATTTATTGATTTAATGTATGATTACATGATAAGCATGCTTGTATGATTATATGAATATAAATGTGATTAAATGTTATACTTGTGAGAACCACATTATTATGTGGATAAATCTGCAGCAGACGACTTGAGGGAATCTTAGGGAGCTAGATAGCTTGAAAGTCACAACGGGGCTTAATATTTGACTTAGGACAAGTCAAGGGGTATTTCAAGTATCGGGTGGTTATTTAGATTACTGGGTTATGAAAATAGATAACTGGAGATATATTTGAGGTTAGGAAGTCTAGGTGGGAATATTGGGTAATTTTGCCATTTGCCCTCGGGGACGTTTCCGGTACCCCCAGCTTTGGGATTAGCTTAATTGCTTAAGGATAGACTTAAGGAGCTGTAGAAAATAGTAGAACATAATAAACTGACAATTTCCTCTTTCTCCCTTTCTCTCTCAAAGGAAAACTCTTGGAACTTAGAGGAACTCAGCTGAAAGCTCTGTGATTTAGGCTTGGGTCTTGAGGGATTAGCTCAATTTTAGCAAAGGAATTCAACCAGGACTAAGGTAAAGATTGATACTCATTTTCTGTTGTTCAAATTCTGTTATTTTGGTTGTGTTCTAAGTGGTTTTTGGGTTTTGGATTTGAAGATCAAATTGAGGCTGGAACCTTGGAAGTTAGCCCAGAAAGAACTTGAAGGATTGGTTCTGCAGTTGAGGTAAGGTCGAATTTAAGGTTTAATGGTTCAGTTATAGTGTTTTTATGGCTGGGTTTTGTGTTCTTCTGTTAGAAAGTTTTAGTGATTGAAATATGTTTTTGATGGGTTTCTAGTCTTGGTTTCAGCTGGGTTATGTTGCTGGAATCTCGTGGGAAGTTTTTGGATAATTGAGTTGTTGAATTGGGGTATTTTTGAGTGAGTTTGCATGAGGTTTGAGAGTCAAAAATTGAGGTTTTCCTAGTTTCGAAGGGGTGGGGCCGCAGCATAGTTCTTGGAGAGCCGCGACCCTTCGAAGCTGATGGGTGCTGAAGAAGGAGGGCGGGCCGCGGCATGGTCTGAGTAGGGCCGCAACCCTTACCTGTTTTTGGGCTTTGGGAGGCCTCTGGTTGGGGCCATACCGCAGCATGGGTGGATAATGTCGCTGCCCTTAAGGTATTTTGGGATTTTGAGATTCTAGGCTTGGGAATTTAACCTAGGGTGCTCGGGATTGAATCTTTTACCATGTTTGGTGAAGTTCAATGTTCCGGAGACTAGAACTTTGTCTAGAAGCTCATTTAAGATTGTTGATGGTATCCTTTATCTTGGTTGTGACTAGGTGCTAAGCTAGGGATCGGGGATCGGATCGCGCTCAAGGAGCATCGCTCGTAACCAGTTCACTTGGAAGCCAAAGGTAAGAACACTGCACCTGGTTGTGTATTTTTAATGGGACTAAGGGTTCCCTAATATATATGCTTTGAAAAGGATGGTATTATGCCATGTAAATAGTAAACCAACGGCCTAAGAGTGCCAAAGGTTACACTTGCACACAGGGCGCAACTTGGCCACTAGTAGCTGAGGACAGCTTATTATGCACTGAGCTCGGTTTAAGCGGGCCGGAGTCACTGGGGTAAACAGAGGGTGCAGCCTAAGTTTTCAGCCCTAGTTATTATGTGATTTGACTGTTATTAATGATTGGTTGCATTCTTTGATTCTGATTACATGCTATGTGATTAATGTGGAATGTTAAGTGGTTGATCATGCTTGACGAAATATTCTCTTGATATGATTGTTGAGATGTGTAATATGTTTTCTTGCTGGACCTTGGCTCATGGGTGCTACGTGGTGTAGGTAAAGGCAAGGGAAAACTTGATCAGCCCTGACTTGGATAGCTTTGTGAGCGAAATGTACATGACCAGCTACTCAGCCGCCATGGTTGAGAGGATAATAGGAACAGAAAAGCTATAAATGTATGTTTTGCCTTAGAGTTGCTGATGGTAGTCTGTATTTTGGAAATTTTGTAACTAACCTTTAAACACTGTTCCTTTTTGGGATCCCATATGTAAATCTGTTTAAATATATGAAATGTATCTTTTGGAGACCAAAACCATTTTAACCCTAGCACATTTATGGTTTAGTGACACGTTTTGACTAAATTACTTGATTAGCAAGTCCTGCACCTTTATAAGTACACAGTGTAGCGATCCTAGCTATCTAGGGCGTTACACGTTGGATGAGCATCAGGTTTGGGCCCACAGCCAACCAGTTCAATATCCCGTTGGGATGTCCACAAAATGGGTATTTTCGAGTGCTAACTCAAAAGCAGTGGTTAAAAGTTGAGGTGTCTGGTCACCAATTAAGGTTGCTGGCCAAATGCGTCTTGGGCAGTTATTTTTAAAGGTGATGGTATCACATTTTCCCTTGTAATATTCATGCAATGCAGCATTAATCTATATATATAATATTGTTAGTCAGAGGACCTATTCTATCCTGTGCATGGAATGGTTACGTGAAATGTAGAGAACCGTTGGATCAGATCTATTGGATGGGGCTCAATTAGGCTTAAAAAATTTTGGCTGACATTGACAACCTTTTGTTAATAAGGGTAAAAAAAAATTTCATTGTTCACTGCGTATTGATCAACCAGTTACCCAATCTCTCACTCTCACTCTCTCCTCTTAGCCTCTTTCAAGGAAAAATCAACCGCTTTCTTTGCAAGAATTCCCTAATATGTTACTTTATAAAAACATCGCTCAACTCATATTTATTAGAAAAATACAATTTTAGAATAAATTTTCAGTAGAACCTTGATAAAACATGCAATTTGGGCCAAATGGTTTAAAATAAAAATGTAGTGTCTTTTATGCAGTCTTTGAAAAATATAAAATAAAATAATAAGTCTCATTGATATAAATAAAACACAATCCATAACACATTAATTTATAAACTTTCTTGCGCTCAACTAGATCGTTAATCGCTAACGGGACACCTCGCGTTATACATGCATAGACATCGAAACTTCCTACATTCACTACAAGAAAAAACAGTATTCATAACACTTAAAAACTGCTAACCGGGATTATTGATAGCACTTCTGAAAATGCTAACATAGCCCCTGTTATTAAAAGTCCAGTCTTTTCTATAACGGTTTTTGAATGTTATGTTCGGTGTTATCTTAAACTATTCAATAACACATTTTTACGTGCTATAATATTCAAATAATAACATTTAGATAGAGTTTTTTGTTATAAATTTGAAGTTTAATCTTGTACTATTTTCATAACACTTTTCAACTGTTACATTTGATTATTTTGATAGCATTTTTAGTTTGTTATATTATATAAATCATAACGATTTGTTTCGCTTATAATATGTTTTTAAATCGTAACATATAGTAATAAAATTTTGTTACTTTAGTGTGGACAATATATTTAAAATTTTATTTTAATAAGTATACTTATATGGTTTTTTTTTAATTAAAAGATCTTCATTATTGTATTTTGATAAAAAAAAACAAAATTAATCATAAAATGTAATTCTCAATAAATTGATAAACCATAAGTATTACATTAAAAAATAACTAATTCAAACCATGAATGTGTCTACTTCATAAGATATTAGTTCTAACTTAAGTTTGAAAGCATAACATAATAAAGTTTTATAATCTTGAACATTTTTTACTTCAAACTATAGTTTGGATGATGTTGTTGCTACTGCTAATGCTATTGTTGCTGTTGTTGTAGCTGTTCTTCAGATTGTTGTGCTTGACTATGAACCCCAGATGGCGTACTAGTCCTTCGAGGGAACTTGTCCAAACTCTCTGAAAAATAAATAGAGAAAGATAAGCAGTCAGGTTTGGAGAGCTAATGCCACAAACCTAACATACAATTAGCCCCATTTAAATCATTACTGACTATAATCAACATGAACAAAATAGAATTCAGAAATCCAAATATAAATAAGCATAATAGAAAACAAAATGAAGATTCAAACAAAGCTTGGGAACAATTGCAAGATGAAAACTAAAATAAATAAATAATATAAAAAGTGAATGCAAAGCCAATCCCATAACTATCATATAAACTATAACTTACCAAAGCTATAAATAAGAAAAGAGAATACAATGCAAATAAAATCAAACTTGTCAAACAACTTGCTGCCATTAAGAGAATACAGTGAATGTATATCAATATGTTTCAGTATATTTGTATTTTACTGTTTTAACAAGTTGATAATGAGTTCATACAACCCTGTAAAGATAAGGCAGTAGAAGAGGTATAGAAGAAATTTCTGCTTGAGTTTCACATACAATAAATTCAGTATTCTAACACTTAAATTGTGTCTGAAGTTAGCATAATATTATAACAAAAATAAAAGTAAGAGAAGTAATAAAATAGAATAACAAATTTAGGAACATGAAAAATTTAAATTCTCATTTCACAGACAAAAGGATCTCTAGCTCTCATATTATGTCATGGTGTCAGCCAAGGGTGATGAGGATGCGTCTAACCTTGTAAGAACCTTAGGAACTCCACTAGTATCCCTTGTTATCTGCAAACACCAATATAAAGGTTCAGGACATAGTTGGTACATACCCTTTCAGATATTTCAAAATCTAATGAAGCCATAAGCCTTTAGTTTGATGATATGGTTGAAAATGTTTTACATTTCAGCATCCTTATTATGATCTTTAATATGTACACACCACTCAGATCAAAGACTCATCAAAACCAAAGAAAGTTAAAAAAAAAGCTAGAAATATTTTCTAACTACATGAAAGAAGAAGAAATCAGATCCCTACAGTGAAGATAGCAATTGATTATAGGTGCTAACTCAAATTTTAATTTTTTGGTATTAATACAGCAGAAAAGTAAGCTTAGCCAAAAAAAAAGGAGAAAGAAAGAAAGAAAAAAAAAAGGAGTTATAACATTACAAAAAAAGGCAATGAGCAAAGGCAGGTCAAGTATTTAATAGAGGTTAGTGAAAAAGCTTCTCACTTTAGGGTGGGCACTATTAGGATTGCAGGGACTTGAGCACCATAAGATATTGTGTTTAAAATTACCAAAATAACAATTTAGTAAATGTTTTTTTTCCTCATTGGTGGTAGGTACTGTAAGGAAACTTAGTGACTGAATGAATAGAATCAATTCTCATTAATGAAGTAATGATATATACAGAAAAGACCAAAACTAATAAAGTAACTAATCTACAAAATAACAATAATTAGTTACAATGAACAACTAACTAACCAAAACAGTTAGTAGCTGTAAAAATTGGCCTAACAGGTACCACATTTTAATGATCTTTTGAATCTTTCTAGGGAATATTATAATGATCAAGTGTCATCAAAGGTGAGTACAAAAAGTATCCTAAGCAGTCAACACTTAATGATCCTTTGGAAAATTTATCATGACAGCAGAAAAGCTACAAGTTATACTATTATAATAATTAGTTTTTCAAAATTGATAAATCAAATCAATAAAATTACTCATAAGCAAAGGAGATTACATAGAAAAAAGAGATTGAGGCATAGAGAATGTTTCAACAATTTACGCTAGCAGCAATTTATTGTTTCAACAATTTACTAGTTGCTTCATTAACATAGATATGAATATAGTAGACAATTTTATAGAGAGAGCTACAATTATAATATGAGATTCAGATTCAGATTTTACCCAAAATTGCAGAAAAAAAAAAAGATGAGACTTGGATTTCTAGAGAAAATCTAAAATGACAGAGAGAGGCTAAAATTTTACACCTTAAACATGAAATGTTGAAATGAGATAGATAAATGCTTCAATACAAGGGAAATGAGATAGGCATGCCATTGCACACACTGATAATGATAAATGAAACCTCAATCAGAATTAGTGTATAAGAACTAGACTAGATCAGTAAGTTTAGACAACATTAAAGCACTCTTCTGGATTAAGGTTGTTGTTGTCCAACAATATAAATAACATCAAAGAAATACTACTTCCCTTTTATAACACGTAACAAAGTCAGAGAGAAACTAACATCAACATCAGATAAATGCCATGCCATTATTCGCAAAGGTTGTATTCTTTCCATAGACCATATCCTTGCTGTCCGGTCGTGTGATGCACTAGCGAAATAGTGTCCTACAGGACTATACTGCTCCGAGAATTCATAACCAAAGAAGTTAATATATAACATTAAAATCATTACTAAGGAAAGATGACCATTATTTAATGTGGTGAAGGGAAAGAGAAGAGACAAAGTAAAGAAGTCAAAACAATTGTATGGTAGAAAATAGTAATAACACAAGTAATTGAATAGGTACAAAAGTAAAACCAATACCCCTAATATTGCTTTTTTTTTTTAACTTGAATTTAAAGAAGCAAATTCTTTTTGAGAGAAAAAAAAAGTAAAGTAGAGGAAAATCTAGAATCCAAATTCCAAATAGAGGGAAAATGTTTAAGTGGCCAAGAAAGGAAACTAAAAAGGAGAATGCACACACACACACATATATATATTGGCCACTCATTTCATGTCAAATCAACAACAGAGATGCAAAAGAACTGCTAATATGAACAATTTACAACTGAAAATGATGAGATATACCTGTACATCCCATACTGGGTAATTATGACCCTTGTAGCAAACAAGATTTGCATTTAGTTCAGTGCTCCATAACCGAACTACACGAAAACAATGTAATTCTTTCATAAACAAAACAAAGAGGGAAAGAGGGAGAGAGAATAGATGACTGTACTTGTTGAATCGGCTGAAGAGGAAAGTATAAAATCTCCCATAGGACTAAAAGAAGCTGAATAAACTGGTCCTGAGTGCCCCTAAAATAAGGTATAGGGTCTTTTTCCTCCATTTGAACCAAACTCATTTGGATTTGCATCATCGTCACCCTGTAAAACAGCTGATAGCAGCAGTATTTTAAAAATAAGATATGCTTTGACCAAAATACAGAATACAGAGCAAACAAAACATACTTGTAACAAACTAACATAGCTTTAATAAACCTAAAGAGATATTACCATCCTTAACTAGCTTTTAACTCCATGACTGCCAGCAATTTTTTAACCAAATGTTTGTTGCATTTACAGCCAAAAAAACCTAGCAATTTATGAAGGCTTAAATTGTGTGTCTATATATCCTAGACTAATTTATACACTGTAAAACACGTGCATATCTTTTTTTTAACTTTGATTTATGTACAAGAATATCTCAACACAGTAGAAACAGAGGATTGACTTACAACCAACAGCCTGTTGCCCAAGCTTTGCCATATCCCAAATCTGCACAATGTGTACCAAATTTAGTAGAAAACACAAACAATTGACATGTCACATGCAACGAAAATGTAATGAAGAACAAACCTTTAGCGACGAATCTGAAAATCCAGCAGCAACCAATGACCCGTCAGGGGGTATAGTTGAACAGTTTAAACTAGAAAAGATAAACAGGAAGATAAGAAATTGAGAAAATTGTTTTTACTAAAACAGAAAGATAATGTTGAACCGAAAAAGAAATCGAAGACAATACCCATTATGTGCATTGATAAATGTATAAAAACTAACGAATGGCAGAGCAACACTACTCAGCTGTACACGGTTTCTCAAGTCATCAAGTATAAACTGCTCAACCTCTACTGAACTGAAGCAACAAAATAAAAGATTAATCAAATAACCTAGATCAAAAGTTAACATTACAAAAACAATGGTAGATTTCCCTTTTTCTTGCTAGAATAAACATCATAGGTATGCAAACACTAAGACTAAATCCCTCTGAAAGACTTCGAATGGCAGAGAGAATTAAAACTGGAAACAACATATTCCATCATAAAAAGATCTATTTAAACTATCGAGAATAGTCACATTCACAGAAAACCAATATACATAAACTATGTTCCTCAAGCTATACAAAAGCTAAAAATATGCGTCCTCATATCTTACAACAACTATAAAAATATGGCAACTACTTAAATCTCCTATTACTAACAAACATATATGGGAAACTGTCATATAGAAAGAAAAAAAAACCTCTTTTAGGCTACTAAATAACTCTCTGTAGGTTGACCAAGTTTTAAATAATTAATTTATAAAAGAAGAACGATGCTTATCATTCCTAAATAATTTTGAATGAAAATGAAAAAGGGAAAAACATGTGATAAATACTGAGATCAGAAGACAAATGAAAAAGGAATGAATAAAAGACATTTAGATTCCATTTTAACTTCAACATACCAACATGAATCAATGGATCATAAGTGTAATACTCAGAGCACAAAGAGGGGGTAACAGAAAAAAGCAAACCCGATTGAAACAAGATAACTTTGTTGACTCACCCCCCAATGTATTTCCTTCTGATTAATCTGACTGACTGCATCCTGGCTGCTGCCAGTCAATGTAACAGCCTCCGCATCATCAGAAATTGAGTTGGGCTGTCCAGGAGAAACTGCAAACCAGTACACATGCATACATTACACATCATATAAAAATAAAGGAAGCATTTTTACATAAGCGGTAAAAGAAGAAATGTGTACCTTGAAAGTTGATATGCTCATTGATAATACCAAGTACAGTGGTAGATTGAGAGTTATGCAGAAATTGCAGAAGAAGCTCATAAGAATACTGAGAAGACAACAAGTCATGAGATTTTTTATACTGCTGCCTCACTGATTCAAGTATACGTATAAATAAGAATTCAGGCAAACAATGGAACCATGAAACACACAAATTTTACTAAAAGGAGCAAGAAAATTTCTTGAGCTTGTGAAACAGAAGTACCAGAATAGAAGACAGACCCAGATTTATACTAGTTTTTGTCTCCTTTCATTTATACTAGTTTTTTCAAAGATAAAACAATATTTTTATGATTGAAACACACACAAAGTAATAAGAGAAGAGCAGCAAGAGCATATCCTCATAAAAGGAACAACAAGAAAATTAAAAAAAATTATAAATGATCCTACCTACTGAAGTAAAGAAAGTAAACACATATATTTAAAACTATTTGAAGAACAAGACACAAAGACAATGAAGAAACAATTACATCATGTACACACCTGTAGTAGTACAGTTTTAAACAAAGTTGCTTGCAATGTTGAAAATTATTTTCCAATTCAAATAGAAAGGAAAACACAGATTCAAGCTTCATAAAAACTCATACACAAATTCAAAACATACTGAGTTTATAAAGAGAGCCAGTATAAATATTAAAACTTGGTAATTTTCAATACCGAACGGTGTCGAGAAGAGAGGAATGGGCATCTGAAATGAGGATCGAGTCAAAACAGAGGGGCTTTCCACCTCACGTGCCATCTATTACTCTCCAATCAAGCAAACCACTCATTCTGAAGAACAAAAAAACTCAATCTGATTACTTTATTTTTTATGCTTATAGTGTCTCAAACCAAAGAATACAAAATGGATTATATTACTAAGCCAATGATACAGGAGAAGACAAACCAGAAAACAAAACTAGGCTGCAAAGCACACCACTATCAGAAACAAAATTCCCAAAACTAGCAGCATGTATAGCATGTTGTAAACAGTAAACACAACTAGGATAAACAAACAAACTATATACAGAAACATAAAACACAAAAACTCTAAATCTAAAACCAATATAAAAAATAGAATACCCAAAGACGATGCCTAAGAATAATGGTACAAGTTTAATCATAAATGTGATAATAGACAAATAACAGGGACTTTAATTTAAATTACAACATCACCAAAAGATGAAATAAGACTTATTAGGCTCTCATTAAGATCTGTTTTGAATAATAAACAAAGTATTATTTTGGCATAATGAAGATTGAAAAAGAAAACAGGGACATACGCATAACCAAGAGTGGCTCTACTGATGATCTCAAGAAGCAAAGAACCTTGAAACAGCATGCTTGGAACCTACACCAGGTCTCCCGTGGCATCAGGATTAGATGAAAGCAGCAGACCAACAACAAACATTGAAAAGGACAATGCAGCACCTGTAATGACACCTTAGAACAAATAATAAAACTTATCTCAAATTAACACTTAAACAATTAAACAAACTGTTATGAACAAAAACGAATTAAGAACAAGAAATTTTCAAACAGGTTCTTCAACACGCAGCAAGAACCAACACTTTCACAACATTTGTGCTCTCAAAAGTTTCTCTCTTAACACATAAAAGCTCTTTGCTCTTTCTTGTATTATAATGCTTACAACCTCACTAATTTTTCTCACTATATCCTCTCCATTAGAAACAATTCCAACACAAACAAATATATGTATTGATATATTCAAAATGTTTTCTTGATATTAAACTGAAATCTAAATAAATAAAAGGAAAAGAAAACTCACAGGAAAAGAAAAGCTAATTGCACGGAACAGTTTCGCAGTGATCACAAGATGCATAACCAAGTTTTTCAAGTTTACAACTGAGATAAAAAAATCGTCAACTTTTGATGTGGTAGTGATATAATGGTATTTCCTCACCCTTAATTTAAATAACTAAGAAAAATATATGATAATTTAATAAAATTATAAAAAACTCACCTTTAGTTTTCTTTTGTTGAGCTTTGTAAGCATGCTTAGCTGAATACTTTGGCTTATGTTTCTTTCGAGAGTTATCTGATTTATCTGCCTACCCACCAGGTCTCCACATTGAGTCATCATCCTAGGTAAAAGTGGAAATAAAAACAAATCAATACTCAAAAAGTGAAAATGAATAAATGAATAATGAAAAACAAATCAATATAGTGCAGGGACAGCAAACATTATAATAAATTTCAACATGACATGTAATGGAATGGAGTTTAATTAAAAAATTAAAAATTAATCGAACAGCAAACATGTTTTAATGATCAGAAATGGAGTTTTCGAAATGCACATCATTATCAAAAATTAAATGCAACAAAGGAAATAACATCATATCAAACACCTGACATGTTTTTCAAAGTTAGGCCATAATTTGCCCACAAATTATTTTCATCAGTTCTACCTTTTATCATTGAGGAAACATGGTGCCCAATAAGTCCATCATATTTAAGGTCTTACGGCCAAAAATAAAAACAAGAAACTTCATACATTGATTATTGGTTGAGAAAAGATTATCAATATACATTATAGACTATTAACTTGGAACTTGTAGAGTCCAAGAACTTTACTTAGCTAAGATAGATAATAGTATTATAGTATGTTTAGTATTATCTTTGTAACTGTGGATTTTTGGTTCAGACCGGGAATTATTTGGACACTCATAGTAGTACTTATAGATTTTCTAAGTTTAATCTATAGTTTAAGAATATTAAATATAACCTAAGGTTTGATTAAAGTGACTGATATTAAGGATTATATTTATTATATTATAAGGTTTAGACATCAACCAATAGGATTTTAAACACATGTTATGAATGGTGATTAAGGATTAAGTATTTTTGGGGATTAAATCTAATAAGGAGTAAAGTTTGAATGTTATAGGGTCAGTCAGCAGCTTTGAGTACGTTGAGGGCTTAGTCAAGGCTGTTTACTCCATTCAAACTTAGCTAAAAATGTGTAATTTCGTGTTTAAATATTTAGCGTGTGCCGATATATCGCAGCTATAGGGGGCGATATATCGCAGCACGTAGATACGGAAAACACGAGACGATGCACGGTCGCCTCGGGCATACTGGCCCAGGCGATATATCGCCTACAGGGGGCGATATATCGCCTCCTTCAGCATGGATTCAAACTCTTTTGAATTCATTTCCTTTCAGCCATTCAAACTCCTTCAACAGTCCAGCATCTTGTGAACGAGTCTTCAGCCTCTGCTGAACGATTATTCAAATGATTTTCACCTAAAAAGCCATTATTTTTATTCAAGTAAAATCAAGATCTTTTCATCTCCAAACTCTATAAATAGGACCTAGTACCCAGCCATTATTCACCTTTTGCTCTAAGTTCAGAAGCTGCTGGTGTTAAGTGAGTGTGAGAGTGTAAACACCTGGTTTGGGAAAAATCATAAGCTTAAACATCATAATCTTATCAAACAATTTGGGAAGTGAGGTTCTATAGTATTTCGGTTGAGGTGTAGATTGGTCTTTCAAGTCTTTGAGGTAACCAAAACTCTAGTTCATTTCTGTATTATGTTATTTTCTTCCTCATAGTCTTCTACTCAATCTCTAACCTTAATCTTCATTTTGGTTAGGGGATCTAAGTTCTTGAGCACATAAGTTCGGTAAGCATGTTTCTCAAATGGTTTAGTCTTTCCATCTCTTTCATTTCATCTCCTTTCTTTAGACTCACTCTTTCTTATGGTTTTAGGAGTGTTCCAAAAGTCCCAACTCAATCCATTATATCCCGGTAACTTTGGTAAGGAAAATAGGCTAGAATCAATATGTTATGTGCTTATGTTATCTATATGTTTTATGTTATTAAATGTGTTATGATATGTATGTATGTTTGTAGGCTTGGGCATATGACCCATATGACTAACAAGACCACAAATGGGTTATGGGCATATGACCTACTTAGCTAGTAGGACCCCACTAATCCCATGGGCATATGCTTGATTAGTCTATGGGACCCCAAGTAATAATGGGCATTATAATAAGTGTATGTTATATGTATTATGTTAAGTCTTTATGTTTCTTATGAAGTTATGTTTATGACTATGTGTTAGATTTTCCTTGCTGGGCATTAGGCTCATTCCTTTCAGTTTATGTGCAGGAAATAAGCTTTAGAGGCGGAAAGATTCGTGACACTTAGAGGATGTGTATCGATGGTGAATGGAGTCAAGGGGCCGAGCGTTATTCGATTCGAGGATGTACTCTTGTTTATGTTTTTATGGTTTTAAATGTATTTTCCGCATTTTCTATGTAACTCTTTTTAGTTTTTAAGTTATTTTTGTTTTAAAGACAATGGGTACCCATATCCTACTTATTTTATGAAAGTAAACTTTGTTTCTACAAGTTTCTGATAAATTATGGTATTTTCGCAAAAATGTAAGTTTTATGTATAGTTTCGTTAATGGTCCAAAAAGTCTAGAGCAGTGGGTCATTACAGAACTAACCTGGTACAAGACCACCTTGATGACTAATACCACGTTTCACATCCTTAAGCTGCAAAGGAAGCACTTGATGCTCCAACTTTGGTAGCCAAGACCCAATTTTCTGTCATTTCAACCCATGAATCTCAGCCCCACCGACAAAAACATCTCCTTCAGAAAACTCTGTCATCATGCCTTGAGCATCACATGACCGACTCAAAACCATATATGTATTACTTTTCCTCAAACTCAATCTCAAATTAAATCAATACAAAACTCAAAACAATTATCAAACCCATAAATGTTGTAGAATAACCTCACTAAAGTCAAACCCGTCGAATAAACCACTGTCGCAAGCACTGTCGCACCCATGAGCGAGCCACGCCATAGACCCACGAGTCAAGCCTCCCTGTCACACGACCCAAGCCGTGGGCCTCCACCACCTTGTTACACACCTGCAAAAAACAGAGAGAAAGAAAGAAAGATTGAACGATAGAGTAGCTCAGAGAGAAAGATAGAGCGAGAGAGAGTTACCGTTGAAGAATGATGTCGTCGCACTGTCCCTCTCCAAAGCTAGTTTCCGAGAGAAGCCCCTGCACACTTCCATTCACCCGTCGACCATGTGAAAGAAATAGAGGGAGAAGAACAAAGAGAAAAGAGATCTAGAGAGAGTAGGAACGGTTAGGGCAGAGAGGTTCCATTTCAGAAAGAGAGCTTTTTGTTTTTCTTTTGTTTTCTGATTTTATATAATCAGAATGTGAATTAAAAGGAGGGGACGAAGTAAAGGCGCGATATTACTATTTTATTGGGTGCCTGAATTTCATTTGCTATTTACTCCGTGTTTTCATTTACTTATTCAACAATAGCTTTTTAAAAATTATGTTATATTTTACCGTAATATTTACTCATATTTGTTGTAGTGATTACTGTGCATGCCAAGGAGAAACTCTATTGGCTACCTGAAAGGGGGAAAGTAAGGGGGGTGAGCAAACAACCCAGTAAGGAAGTGCAAACAAATGGAACAAATTTCAATAAATAACAAGGAAAAACTACATAAACAACATAAAACTCATAGCATAACCATATCGTATTCATTTCACAATCATATAGTATCGTATTCATAATCATATCGTATCATATTCATAATCATTATCATACTTCATACTTCATGTGAGCATGGTACCCCTATTGTTCATGTCACATCGTGAAGTAACAAGCAAAAGCATAAATAGGTAAGACCTCCTCTATGAGGTAAAGAGGAACTCTTGTCCTCGGATAATCTCAGCGTGTCTGCCTTATGAGTTATGTCATATCCTTAGTAACTCATTTGTTGTGTCGCGTTCAGCACGCTAACAACCTACTGCTTTTCCATACATCATACAAGCAAACATAATAGCAATCCACAACATAACATAATATTTCATACATTTCATAAAACTTTAGTTTACCATAATTTATACTTTCCATAAAACTATAACATGGAACATAATAGTTAAAACTTTCATAACTTAATTCATAGAAAATTCTAGCTAACTTCCTTACCTCAAGTCCAAGCAAAAATAAAGTTCGGGGGTACTTCACAAAGAGCCTCGAATCACAACCGAACGTTCCTCTTAAAATCATGTAAGATTACACATGCCGAACATGCATATCTCACATGTGCATGGGCCATGCACATGTGGCACAAGTTGCTCCACAAGTTTATTCATACAACAACGTCACATAGATTCATAGAAGGATAATGTCAATTCTACTAAGTAATTCTCAGCATAAAGGTTAACTTGCATGTAACATGCGTACATGGACAGTTCTTAATACTAGCGCAGAAGTTTGAATTATTTGTTCCTTTATTTTCTAGTCAATTTCACAAAATTCATCAAGCATAAAATAATTTTCCCATTTAATTAATACCACATTATTCTTTTAATAACACATTTGCCATTCATAAATTTTATTACAAAAATTTAATTTACTAAAATAATTCCATAGCTTTTAGTTTGGATAATATAATAATTCCATTTATTTTTTCATAAAAATTAAAAGAATGTGACAAAATTTTGTAATTACTCCAAAATATTAAACAAATTCTTTGATCAATATTAAAAAATAATTTTACTTAATTATTTTGTAAATAAAATCTGCATTAATGAAATTGAGAAAATGCTTATTTAAATTATGGAAAAGAACCATATTATTCATGTATAAAATCTAAGGCATAAATCATTAAGACGAAGACTTTATACCTTTTAATTATACGATATTTTTCTACAAAACTAAGAAAATCAATAACCAATATATGACAAAAATTCACAATTATAAATGTTGAAAAAGATTTGATTATGCTCTCATTCATTCAAATAATTTATTTGGTCATTGTGAACGCTCAATATTCCTCGCCATTAAAAGACTCAACATGTATGCTAGGCCCCATAAACGCCCCAAAAATATGGCTGGGTTGGAATGACCCCGAGCCACTGTTGCCACTCGTGCGGCAACCCAGATGGCCTTGCACGTACCAGAACCTGACCAGGCCCCTCGTCACGCGCGCGCCCAGCACCAGGCGAGGCCCCCTCGTCCCGTGCGCGCCCAACACCAGACGAGGCCCCTCGTCTCGTTCGTGCAGGCACGGCCCCGTGGCCTCGCGACGCGTCCGAAGCAGGCACGGCCCCATGGCCTCGCGTCGCGTCTGAAGCAGGCACGGTCCCATGGCCTCGCATCGCATCCGAAGCAAGCAGGCAGGCACGGCCTTGTGGCCTCGCGTCGCATCCGAAGCAGGCACGACCCCATGGCCTCGCGTCGGGGCATGGATTCGGCCTCGCGCCCTGAACGCTCCATTCCGTGCGGGGGGTGTACCCTGGGGAGCCACACCATCAGGTGTCCATGCAAGGGAGGCCTCGTGAAGGGGGCTCGCGAGCCGCATAGGAGCCACGCAATCAGATGGACCCCAACACTTAGGGGCCCGGGTATGAGTTGAATGGAACGTACTTGTACGTTCCCATGCTGGGTATGGCCCTCAAGACCTTGTACGTCCAAATACAAACGTCCGTTCCAACGGAGGAGTGGGAATGCAGGGATAAGAGTGATGGCCCGTACGTCTATGGCCAGGAGTCAGAGTCGACACCACTACCACCTGCGCCACTATGCTTGTCATCACTCATCAGACATGGGTACGGACAAGTAGTGGAGGCATCCTCCTGACACCTGCCCTTTACTGGATGTACGACAATAACCTCTGAAGCCACTCTCTTGACAGAGTACTTATGTACCCCTTTGGTCCCCAGGACCACCATGTACCCAGGGCCATTAGAGCCTACTATAAAATAAACTCTAACCCCACCTAAAAAGGGGTTGGAAAATTTACTGTAGCATAGGCTTGAGAGTGAATGAAGGATTGATTTCTCCATTTTTATTCTGTCATTGTTCTTGAGTTATCACTTACATTTCTACAACTCTTTTATTGGTGATCCTTACTTGATACTTTTTTCCAACTCAACTTAGTTGACGAGTTCTCACCGTCAACAGTCATCTTTTAAAAAATTATTTAATTAAATTATTTCTTAACAAAATTCTGCATGTTTTTAGAGAAGAAAATTTATAGATTAACATGTGAAAATCACCATTTTACTTATCTTAGTTTTAAAACATGAACTCAAGACATAATTTACTTCCTTTTAAATTATTTATACAAATCACCATTCTAAAAATAATAAAATCAGCAAGCATATATTCACACAACATTCTTAACATACATATAATCCCTTTTAACTATTTTAACAAACTTATATAACAAGTTTCTAGGCTTTATGCATTTAATTATTACCATTAGCATGCAACAAAAAATTTAATCATCATAAATCACACTCACACGGCCGAAACCTTCATGATACAAGTCATAAACATAAAACGAATAAAACTATTCAAAATCAATAGTTTTAATATTAACAATAATGGGACAACATAAACTCATCATCCAAAAAGAATACGTCTACACTAAAAATTACATAGCATATTTATTCTTAGTCTGGCTTTTGCGAAATCAGTTTATAATATCTAATTGCAATCTTTAATTATTAAAAAATTATGATTTGTTGGAGCAATAATAATTTAAATATTAATCCTTAATTATAAAATAATATCAAAATTCTGAAGAAAAAAAATATATTCAAATCACAAATTCCAATAATCCACATGAACCCTAAATGAAAAAATATAGGTACAACTTAAATACATCACTAACATCCTTTTCTACAAAAATGAATAAAAATTAACTCGCAACAATAGCATACACTAGATCACCCTAGCCGAAACCCTATAGGTTCAAGACATCAACAAACCTTCCCAAACCCATAAACAAAAATCATTAGCATGTATCTATAGATTTGATAAAAATAGAAACATGGAGAACAACCATTAACACCCATAGGAAATCAAAAATCAAAACGACAATCGACAACTAAAATAACAACAAGACAATAGCCAGGCTAGAGAGTCACTACCTCCTTGATGTTGTTCAAAACACAAAATCTAACCAATCCTTTGGCACCTTAAGGATTTTGAAACACCACAACAATAGAAAAGAAAACATTGTTAAGATTTGGAGGAAGAGAAAGCTTAGACTTACAGATTCTAAAAGACAAAACAAGAACACATACATAGGATTTTTTGAAACCCTATTCTCCTTCTGTCTTTCTTTCTTTTTTTCTTCCTTTCTCGTGCTCACTCTCTTCCTTTCTCTCTCTATGGTTCGGCCACCACAAATGAGCCCCCAAAGATCATTTGTTCCCCTTTTAACCTAGCTAGACCCTAAAGGAAAATTTCCCAAAATTGGCTTCAATCTTTCCCCTAACTTTTGCATGGAAATCAAGTCAATCAAACAAGGAAAAGGAAACTAAATCACTTACCTTTTACTCCATTCACACACACACACACACCTCTCACTCTCTCTCTCTCTTCCTATACATGGCTAGGTGTGGCTTTTTCACACTAATACCCTTTAACTTTTCTTTCCCAAAAGTAACAAAAAGAAACCCATAGCAAATCGATTCCCTTAAATCACTTACTTTCCCTTTCTCACGCCACTCTTCTATCTCTTTCCTTTCCTTTTTCTTATTAATTAATCAAATAAAATAAAGGAAACACTAAAAATAATAAAAAGAAAATAATGCGTAGGAAAAAATATTGCATGCTCACTATGCAACTAACAAAAATATCTTATTTAAAAAAAGAATTTTAAATACAAAAAACAAATCAGTATATTTTTGGCTTTGATTATAAATAATTTATTTCCACAATTTTTAATTTTCTTTAATTTTAAAAAAAAAATTGATGAACAGTACCCGTGGGTATTGTTCATCGTGCAGGTGGCTGGGCGGTGGGACGTGCGCACGCGCATAGCAGCTAGTGCAAAAAAAAATTGGAAATTTTTTTGAGCAATTTTTCAAACCAAAAACATTTTATAATTAATTATTAACATGTTTTACACAAAATAGATCATATATAAATATTAATAGCATAGAAAACACAGCAAAATAACCTAGAAATTGATAAAATTCACATAAAATCAATATGCTTCATAAGAACATGAAAACCATCCAATTATTCAAACACATCAAATAATCCAATTTTAAACATGTTCATTCATAATAATAAAGATTACCAAAGACTCTGAGGCCAGTTGTTAAGAAAACTTATACAGGATCTTTATTTATTTTCATGTAAATATAATATTAAACAAATTAATATGAGATAACCTAGAACATGTTTCTAAAATTGAATTCAAACTGAAACAATGCTAAGAATACTTACATTATACGCAATTCTCTTTATGAGTCCTCCCTTCAGAATGAGTCCTCCCTTCAGTTTCTCTAACTCTTGTATCCTTTGTGTCGTAGAGTATTATCAAGAAACTGAACCGATCTTTTATTATCTTCACAGTTTTCCAAACTATCCTTAAAATCACCTAGACTAGAGTGTGCAATTCTCAACACATGAGATAGATACAGAGAGAAGAAGAGAAAATAACAAAGAAGCTTAGAAAAGGACTTGTGTTTAGAGAGAATCTAAAACCAATCAGAAAATCTGACTTGTTACTTATGAACATGTCTCTTGACTTCTCTCTAAACACTCCTTTTATAGACTCAATTAGGCCATTTAATTTAATTAAAAAATCAATAAAATAATAGCTAATTTGAAGCCCTAGATCGAAATTATCATGGGCTTTAGGCCTGTGAAATTTCCCATTTGATTATAAGCCCATTGGACATAAAATCAAGGCTTGTATTATTTTTTATTGATTTAATTATTTAAATCCTTTATCAAATTAATTATATATAATTTGAACCTTGATTTAAACTGATTTATTAATTTAGATACCAATTTATCTTAAAAGTTCAAGAGCCACAGAACCACTTTAACTTGTACATACGGATGTTTGTGGTCCACTCAATGTCCAAGCTAGATGACATTTTGAAAATTTTGTCAGTTGAATTGATGATTATTCAAGTTATGGTTACCTATACTTAATGCAAAGTAAATCTGAAACGTTTGGTAAGTTTAAAGAATTCCGAGCATAAGCTGAAAAGCAATTAGGTAAATCACTAAAAGTACTTCAATCAGATCGAGGTAGAGAGTACTTAGATTATGAATTTGAGGACCATTTACGTGAGCATGGTATTCAATCCCAACTCACTGCACCTTGAACACCACAACAAAACGGTGTTCCAGAAGGATTAAACAAAGCCTTATTTGTTATGGTTAGATCAATGATTAGTTTCTCATCATTGCCTTTGACATTTTGGGGTTATGCATAAAATGTGCTCTATAGATACTCAATTTTTTTCCATCTAAGTCTATTCAGAAAACACCATAAGAATTATGGAATGGTACTAAACCTAGTTTACGCCGTTTCCGTATATGGGGTTGTCCTGCACACGTGCTTATAGGAAAGACTGGGAAGTTGCAATCACGCACTGAAGTGTGCATGTTTGTAGGATATTTCAAAGAAACAAAAGGTGGTGTATTTTATAGTCCTAAAGATAACAAAACGTTTGTATCTACAAATGCTACTTTTCTAGAGCATGATTATATAAATAACTACAAACCTCAAAGTAAAGTTATACTTGAGGAAATGGTCTCAAATAAACAAGACCAATCACCATCAGTGGCAAATGAAAAACTACCAAAGGATATCACTAGTTCTAGTCAGAATAATTAAGAGCTTCATCGTAGTGGGAGGGTTGGTAAACAACCAATTTGTTATGAACATGAAGTTCAGATGCTTGTGTATGACATAAACAAAGATGATCCATTGACATATAGAGATGCAATGGAAGATTCTGACAAAGAAAAAGCGGCTAAATGCCATGGACCTTGAAATGGAATCGATGTATTCCAATTCTGTCTTGACTCTTGAAGATTCACCTTAATATGTTAAACCTATTGGTTGCAAATGGATATTCAAGAAGAAGAGAGGAGAAGATTGGAAAGTAGAGACTTTCAAAGTAAGGCTAATGGAAAAAGGCTACACATAGAAAGAAGGAGTTGATTATGAAGAAACTTTATTGCCTGTGGCCATGCTTAAATTTATCCGCATACTCTTATCCATAGCTGCTTGCATGAATTATGAGATTTGGAAAATGGACATTAAAACAGCTTTTCTGAATGGCTATCTTGACGAAACCATTTACATGTCTCAACCAGAAGGGTTCGAAGTTAAAGCTCAAGAGCAAAATGCTTGCAAGCTTCTTAAGTATATTTATGGACTTAGACAAGCTTTGAGATCTTGGAATCTTAGATTTAATGAAACAACCAAAATGATTGCCTTTGAACAAAACCTTGAGGAACCTTGTGTTTACAAACAAATCAAAGATAAGATTGTGGTATTCCCCGTTCTTTACGTTGATCATATTCTACTCATTGTGAATTCCAAATGAAGGATTTGGGAGGAGTCAAATATGTTTTGGGAATTCAGATCTGTAGAGATCGAAAGAACAATGTTTTGGCACTGTATCAAGAAACTAATATTTGTAAAGTTCTAGAACGCTTTAGCACGCAAAACTCCAAGAAAGGCAATATGCCTACCCGGTCAGGAGTTAAATTTTCTAAAGAATAATGTCCACAAACAACTCAGGAAGGGGAGGATATGCGAAAATATCCCTATGCCTCTTCGATACACAGTCTAATGTATGAAATATTATGCACTAGACCTGAATTCTATTATGCAGTAGGGATAGTCAGCCCTTATCAATTCAATCCTGGATTGAGTCATTGGACATCAATAAAGAATATTCTCAAGTATCTCAGACATAATAGAGATTATAAGCTTGTGTAGTCAGATGGAGACCTGAACCCCACTTGATATACTGATTATCATTTTCAATAAGATAATGATAGTTGAAAGTCGACATCTGGATCAGTTTTCACACTTGGAGGTGGTGTTGTAGTTTAAACAATCCAGTATTGCAAACTTTACCATGGAAGGCAAATACATAACAGCTTGTGAAGCATCTAAAGAGGTTGTGTAGCTCTGGATCAGTTTTCACACTTGGAGGTGGTGTTATAGTTGTAGACTCCACGAGGCATGGATCAGCCACTTGTTTTGTACTGTGATAACATTGGGGTCGTACCTAATTCAAAGGAACCTAGAAGTCACAAGAGGGGAAAGCACATCGAGAGGAAAAATCACTTGATCCGACTGTCGATACCTCAGGTTGTACCACTGCTGGCACTGTGGCCTGTAGGTTTCCTGATGGAACATGTTGCTATCTCAAGAGTCGTAACTCTTCTTCCTGCCTCTCTAACCTGGCTTGCATGTCAGTAAGAACTTGTTGCCAGTTATCTGAAGCTGGTGGTGGGGTCTGGCCCTAAACATTCCCTTCACTGGCCTATAACTCTTGGCCAGCCAGTCTCTCTGACCTTCGAGGGTTCATTCTGACACTCTATCCACCCTACAGAGATCAAATCAGCCTGTAGCTAAGTCATAACTATACCACTTGCCTCCTGATGGTCCAAGATCATCAAATACATACATATGCAATGCTAATAAGCACCTCCTGATATCCATCAGCAAATTAAAATACACATAGGCATATCCAAGTATTTTTCACAAATCCTACATAGCTAATAAGCATGTTCTTTAGTTCCTGCAAGTAATAACAATGCTAATAAACATTTTCACCTGGCCTATAAACAATGATAGCGCTACATAGCTAATAAGAAGGATGTGGTAGAGTACATAGCCAGATGTTTAACCTGTCAGCAGGTGAAAGCTGAGCATCAACAACCGACAGGGTTGCTTCAACCTTTGGGTATCCCCGAGTGGACATGGGAGGATATTGCGATGGATTTTGTTGGAGGTTTACCCAGAATAGTAGGGCTTCATGACTCGGTGTGGGTGATTGTGGATAGATACACTAAATCAGCCCATTTTCTTCCAGTGAGGTCGACATATACTGTGGATCAGTATGCAGAGTTGTATGTGAGGGAGATCGTACGTCTCCATGGGATTCCTAAGACTATAGTGTCAGAGCGGGATCCTATCTTTACCTCCAAGTTTTGGGGTAGTTTGTAGAAGGCTATTGGGACTCAGTTGAAGTTCAGCACAGCCTTTCATCCTCAGACAGATGGACAATCTGAGAGGATGATTCAGGTGTTGGATGATATGCACAAAGCATGTGTGATCGACTTTGAGGGATCGTGGAGTAAGTATCTTCCTTTGATTTAATTTTCATATAACAATAGTTACCAATCAACGATTGGATTGGCTCCCTACGAGATGTTATATGGGAGGAAGGGTAGATTACCCATTCATTGGGATGAGATGGGTGAGAGGAAATATTTGGGGCCAGATATGGTTCAGAGGACAAATGAAGCTATAGAGAAGATCCAAGCTAGGATGCTCGCTTCACAGAGTAGACAGAAGAGCTACGCTGACCCCAAGTGTAGAGTCATGGAGTTCCAGGTTGGGCACCACGTATTTCTCCGAGTTTCACCATTGCGAGGGGTGAGGAGGTTCGAAAAGAAGGGCAAGCTAAGCCCTAGATTCATCGGACCTTTTGAGATCCTGGAAAGGGTAGATCAGGTGGCTTACAGGTTAGCCTTGCCACCATCGTTGTCAGGATTCCATGACGTATTCCATGTTTCTATGCCTTGGAAGTACGTATCAGATGCGACACATGTATTGAGGTATGAAGACATAGAATCGCAGAAAGATTTAGCTTATGAGGAGCAACCGATTCAGATTTTGGATCGGAAGGAAAAAGTATTACGGAATAAGATGATTCCTCTTGTTAAGGTGTTATGGCGGAATAGTAGGGTCGAGGAGGCGACTTGGGAGCTTAAGACAGTGATGCAGGATCAGTATCCCGAATTATTTAGGTAAATTTCGAGGACGAAATTCTCATTAGGAGGGGATAGTTGTAATGACCCAAATTTACTAATAAGGCTTGAGGGCCTTGATTAGTGTGACGGGAGGGAATAACTGGATTATATGTGATTTAATGAATAAAAGCATGTTATGTGATTACTTGGATATCTGTGATGCATTACTATATGTATTAGTATGCATGTAGGCCCTGATTAGGTTAGAAGGGCATATTCGTAATTTTGGCTCGCTGAGGGAATAATTGTAAATATCTGTGATAAATTGTTGAGACCACATTATTATGTGGATATATTTGTAACTTGTGACTCAAGACGATCCTAGTGAGTGGTTTAGCGAAAAAGTCACGGCGGGGATTTATACCCGGCTCGGGGCAAGCTTGGCGGTATTTCTAGGGATTTAGGAAATATATTGGAGTCTATTTTGATATTGAGGAATATAATTGGAGATTAGTTAGGTGTCGGGAAGTAAGCGGTAAATATTAGGGACATTCGAGGAATTAGCGAGAATTGGGAGTAATGACCAAAATGCCCTTAAGATGTTTAAAAGCTTAATTATAAGTGGGAGGTTAATATGGTATTTTGGTGTTTAGAATCAAATAAATGTTGTTTTGGCCTTATTGCCTTAGTGGAAAGTTTAGAGGATAGTAGAAACTAAAAGAAGTAAAAAGAAAAGAAGAAGGAAAAACAGGACTCTTTCCTTCTCTCTCTCGGTTTGAGGTGTCTTCCCCATTTCTTGAAGGAATTTGGAGTTGTAACTCAGGGAGAGTTTGGGAAGGAGCTTGAGGCTAGGGTCCTTGGTTTGGCTTGCAGATTTAGCAAGGGTGGTTCATCCATTTGAGGTAAGTTTCTAGGCTCCTCTCTTGTGTTTTTGGTTTTGGCTGAGATGGTTTTCTAAAATGAGTTTCTGTGGTGGATAACCTAGGTTGAATTCATCTATCAAAGGTAAGAAATTCTAGCTTTAAGTTCTGTGACTTCTGTTGTTCTATTGAGTTCTAGCGCTAGCCTTTGGGCGCTACGTCGCTAGGCCTTGTGGTCTAGGGAATTTTTGGCTCTGCTTGTAGTACTATAGCACTCTCTTTATGGCGTTGTAGCGCTACCCTATTCCCAGAATGGGATTTTTGGGTTATTTCTTAGGGTTTTTGCTCGGGGGCTCAGGATTTGATTCCACCACCCCATTTGGTGGAATTAGGGCTTCCCGAGGGCCTGGGATTGGTCCCGAGGCTAGGTTTTGGAATTGAAGTTTGGAGTTGGTTCTAACTTGTGACCATGACTTGGTGTACGCTAGGGCTCGGACGGGATCGTGCTTGAGGGTTGAATTGAACAAAGCTATTGGAATCTAAAGGTAGGAAACTGCACTCGGTTATGTGCTAATGATGGGACTAAGAGCTCCCTATACATGAATTGTGTCATAGATGGTATTATGCCATGGGACATGTGATAGTCAACCTAAGAGTGCTGGAATCAATATTTGCGTATAGGGCGTGGCTCGGCCACTGGTAGCTCAGGACAACTTAATATTCACTGAGCTCAGTTTAATCGGGTCGGAGTTAGTGGGATAAATAGAGGGTGTGGCCTGAGGGCGTTAACTCTGGTTATCGTATCTGAATTGGTTATTAGTATGAAATGATGAAATTGGTATGCTAAATACTTGATTATTGTTAAAACTTGTCTTCTTAAGTATATGATTATACTGTATGAGTTATCTGGTTGTTTTGTTAGATGATTATGCTCTATTATTGAGTTTTCTTCCTGGACCTTGGCTCACAGGTGCAACGTGGTGCAGGTAAAGACAAAGGTAAAGTGGACCAGTCTTGAGATGGAGAGCTTTGGGGCTAAATGTACATAGTCAGCTGATCAGTCGCCACGGCCGAGGAGTGGTACAGGACGAGAAAAGCGTAATTGTCCTTTTACCCTTAGAGTGGCTAGTAACTGTACTTTTGTCCAAAAATTTTGTAAAGTGTCTTTTAATGCTTCTACTTTTACGATCCCATGTAAAAATGTTTGATTATAAGAAACGAAACATTTGAGACCAAAATCTTTTAACCCTAGTTCAACTTTAGTTATTGTAACACGTTTCCAACTAAATGGCTTGATTAGCAAGTCTCGCACATTTGTAAACACAAAGTGTAACGATCTTGGCTTTCCAGGGCATTACATGCTATATGTGTTTGTTGTATATGGTTTTCTTGTTCAGCCTTGGCTCACGAGTGCTACGTGGTGCAGGTAAAGGCACGACCGAGGGAAAGTTATAGGTATAGAGCTCTAAATGGTATTTTCCCATTAGGCTGAATTTTGGTGTATCAATTTTTGAGAGTTTTATTTACCACATAAACTCTGTTTTTCGGATCCCATGTATCAAACATTTGTTCTAATGAAAATTAACCGTTTATGATCAAACTATTTCAACCGTAACCTATTAGTTGACGTTAGAATGACATTTATGTTCAAACGACTTGATTAGCAAGTCTTGTACTATTTTAAAATACACAGTGTAGCAGTCTTGGTTACCCAGGGCGTTACAACTTGGTATCAGAGCGGTCTACGTTTAAGGGTTTCGGAAGTCTTGTTGGGCATGTACACTCGTCGCTAAAGACAAGCTCGACTCAGGGTTTGGTAACTATATATATGTGATTATATGCTTAAATGTTTAAAGAAATATAAATGCTTGGTTGCATGATTAATAGGGAGCATGAGATACTTTTTGGGCTTGGCCCATGACTGTTATGTGATTATGATGAAGCATGCTTATTAGCATTGCTACTGTATGTGAATGAATGTTTAAATGATTACCTGGATCTTGATTACATAATGTTAGTTGAGTTTTGATATTGGACTATCGAAAGAATGTTAACATATCGTCATTGCCTGACTGTCGAGTCGTTGATTGCAGATACACTTGGATAGTTATGTGTCCAAGGTGATCAATATGACTAGCTAAAACAGGGGTCGAGGTTGGAGATGATGAGCAGGGTCAGAACCCTCTGCTAGTCCCTGAGAATTGATAGCAGATACTTGCTGATATGCAAGCCAGGCTACAGAGTCAGGAAAAGCACATTCACCTTTTGGGATAGCAAGCTCCGTCAGGGAGTGCTGCACCTATTGTGCCACTTCTGGTGGCACCAACTGTACAGCCACCTGATGTTGGGAATAGGTAGGAGCCACTTTATGAATGGTTTAGGAGGCAACATCCTCTAACCTTTGAGGGAGGACCAGATCCACTGAAGGCTAAACAGTGGATGAGTATGATCACCTCCATCTAGGACTTTATGAGAGTGCAAGGTAATGACACGGTGGTTTGTGCCACCTACATGCTTAGAGAGGATGCCCATATTTGGTGGGAGATGGCATCATAGACTCAGGATCTTTCCACTTTGAGTTATGATGGGTTTAGAGATCTGTTTAACCTGAAGTATTATAAAGTTTCCATCAAGGCAGCGAAGGTTAATGAGTTCATGAGATTGGTAACATTACTGAGTATGCCCCGAAGTTTGATAGGCTAGCAAAGTTTGCACCAGACTTAGTGCCTACAAATGCAGCTAGACAGGACATATTCGTTTGAGGGATTAATGAAATGATAGCCCGAGATGTGAGGATCACATCAGTACCTGGGTAGACGACTTATGATCAGGCTGTTGAGAAGGCTCTTACTGCTGAGGAGGTAGAGAATAAGATATGGAGGGAGAACGCTGCGAGACAGGATGTTCGCAGGGCAGTGCCTCCATATACAGGGTCTAGTAGGGGTGGAGGCCCCAGTGATTTGTAGAGGAAGACCCCTGACACCTCGACCACTGCTGGTTCTGATAGGAGGGGTCAGGGTGTTCAAGGTGGTTGTCAGGGAGGCAGTTAGACAAGGAGAAGCTATCCAGAGTGCATGAGGTGCAGGAAGCGCCATCCGGGCGAATGTTGGGCAAAGGCTCGTTACCTATGCGGGGTGGTTGGACACCTTAAGAAGGATTGCCCAACGTCAAAGAAAAAGGAACCAGGGAAGGTGGATAGCTTGACTCTAGCTCAAGCGTTCACCTTGACGCAGGCAAAGGCCGAGGCTAGTCCCTCGGTAGTGGTAGGTCAGATTTCTAGCACTAGCTCTTTATATACTAGATTGATTGACTATGGTGCTACAAAATTGTTTGTTTCTAGTAAGGTAATTGATAGATTGTGTAGACCTAGTGAGTATTATAGTGTGGGGTTTGGGACTATACTGCCTACAGGGGAATTGGTAGTGTCTAGGAGATGGATTAAAGCACTATAGTGATGGTAGATAGTAGGGAACTATCAGTAGATTTGATTGAGTTGGGTATGGATGATTTTGGGGATGGATTGGTTAGTCATATATGGGGCCACTATAGATTTCAGGAAGAAGAAGGTAACCTTTGAGCTTGAGGGTGAGGACCCCTTTTTTTCATGGGTGTCGTGCATGGAGCCCGCATTCCCATGATATCAGCATTGAGGGCTAGGGACCTGTTACAAGGAGGGTGTATAGGTTTTCTAGCTAGTGTGGTGGATACCACTAGAGTTACGCCAGTGGGGCCAGGTGAGTTCAGATTGGTATGCGAATTCTTAGATGTGTTTCCTAAGGATTTACCAGGACTACCACCGCATAGGGAGATTCAGTTCATTATCAAGTTGGCACTGGGTACAGAGCCAGTGTCGAGGGCACCATATAGAATGGCTCTGGAAGAACTAAAGGAGTTGAAGATACTTTTGCAAGAGCTTCTAGATTTTGGATTTATCAGACTTAGCCTCTTGCCATGCGGTGCCCCAATTATGTTTGTAAAGAAGAAGGATGGGACTCTGAGAATGTGTATAGATTACAAGGAATTGAACAAGTTGACCATCAAGAATAGATACCCCTTACCAAGAATCGATGACATGTTCGACCAACCGCAATGAAAGATAGTATTCTCGAAGATTGATCTTCGATCTGGTTATCACCACCTAAGGATCAAGGACGAGGATATTCCAAAGATGACCTTATGAATGAGGTATGGGCATTATGAGTTCTTGGTCATGTCGTTTGGCTCGACCAATGCCCCAGCAGCATTTATGGATCTCATGAATAGGGTGTTCAAGGACTTCTTGGATCATTTTGTGATTGTCTTCATCGATGACGTCTTTGTTTACTCTAGTTCAGAGGCAAAGTATGAGCAGCATCTCCGACAGGTATTACAAAGATTGAGAGAGCATCGACTATATGCTAAGTTTAAGAAGTGCGAGTTCTAGTTACTAGAAGTAACATTCCTTGGACATATTGTGGGTGGAGATAGGATTAAGGTGGATCCAGCCAAGGTAGAGGCAGTTAGGGATTGGCCGAGGCCAAGGAGCACCTTCGAGGTTAGGAGCGTACTGAGATTAGCGAAATATTACAGACAGTTCGTGGAAGGGTTTATGAATATTGTCGCACTGATGACATAATTGACACATAAGAATCAAAAGTTCACCTGGTCTGAGAAGTGTGAGAATAGCTTCGAGGAACTGAAGCGATGACTGATTATCGCTCCTGTGTTGAGTCTTCCTTCGGAGGGAGGAAAGTTTGTGGTATACTGTGATGCATCGAGGTTGGGCTTGGAATGCGTGTTGATGCGGAATGAGGAAGTTATTGCTTATGCATCATGATACTTGAAGGAATATGAGCAGCGATATCCTACCCATGACTTGGAGTTAGTAGTGGTGGTGTTCGCACTGAAAGTTTGGCGACATTACTTGTATTGAGAGAAGTGTGAGATATACACAGATCATAATAGCTTGAAGTATTTCTTCACCCAGAATGACTTGAACATGAGGCAGAGACGTTGGTTGGAATTGGTGAAGGACTATGACTATGATATCTTTTACCACCCAGGGAAAGCCAATGTAGTGGCAGATGTGTTGAGCCGAAGGGGCCCAGACAATTATTTTGCTCTAAACAGATATCAAAGGAGTTGGCAGAGGAAATGGCTAGAGCAAGGATAGAACTAGTTGTGGGCCAGTTGTCCAATATTACTTTAAAGTTGACCCTTCTAGAGAGGACAAGAGAGGGTCAGATGGATGATTCGCAGTTGGAAGAGATTAGAGGGAATGCCCTAGCTGGAGTGGCTAAGGATTATTCTATTTCAGAGACAGATTTACTATGGTACAAAGATCGGATTTGTGTTATGATGGATATGGGTATTAGAAGAGAGATATTTGACAAATCCCACACTACACCCTACTCACTCCATCCAGGAACCACGAAGATGTATCAAGATCTACGGACTTTATATTGGTGTCCTGGGATTGAGAAGGACGTAGTTGAGTACGTGGCCAAGTGTTTAACATGTCAGCAGGTGAAGGCTGAGCATCAACGACCAGCGGGGTTGTTGTAGCCTTTAGGTATTCCCGAGTGGAAGTGGGAAGACATTACCATGGATTTTGTGGGAGGTTTACCCAGGATAGTGGGGCTACATGACTCAGTGTGGGTGATAGTAGACAAATACACCAAGTCAGCTCACTTTCTACCAGTGAGGATGACCTATCCTGTCGATCAGTATGTGGACTTGTACATGAGGGAGATTGTACATTTCCATGGGGTTTCTAAATCTATAGTATCGGATCGGGATTCCATATTTACCTCCAAGTTTTGGGTTGGTTTGCGAAAGGCTATGGGGACTCAGTTGAAGTTCTGTACAACCTTTCATCCTCAGACAGACTGATAGTCTGAGAAGATAATTCAAGTACCGGAAGACATGCTTAAAGTGTGTGTGTTAGACTTCGATGGATCTTGGAGTAAGTACCTTCCATTGATTGAGTTTTCGTACATCAACAGTTACCAATCAACGATTGGAGTAGCTCCATACAAGATGTTATATGGGAGGAGATGTAGATAGCCCATTCATTGGGATGAGATGGGTGAGAGAAATTATTTGAGACCGAAGATGGTTCAGAAGACTAACGAAGCTATTGAGAAGAACCGAGCTCAAATGCTTGTTTTGCAGAGCAGACAGAAAAGCTACGCTGATCCCAAGCATAGGGACATGGAGTTCCAAGTAGGGGACCACGTGTTTCTGCGAATTTCACCATTTCGAGGGGTGAGGAGGTTTGGGAAAAAGGGCAAGCTCATCCCTAGATTCATAGGACCTTTTGAGATCCTAGAGAGGATCGGGCAGGTAGCCCATAGATTGCTCTGCTACCATCATTATCAGGAGTTCACAACGTATTCCACATCTCTATGTGGAGAGTCCTAGAACTTTACTTAGCTAGTTAGATAGTAGTTGTAGTAGTAGCTAGAAGTAGTTATAGTATGATAGTTACTGTGGTTTATGGTTCAAGTCGGGACTTAGTTGAACACTCGTAGCAACACTTATAGATTTTATAAGTTTAACCTATAGTTTAAGAATATTAATTTTAACATAACGTTTGATTAATATAGTTAATTATAATGATGTCATTTATTATACTATAAGGTTTAGATAGAACTAATAAGGTCATGACACTTGTCGTGTGCATGTTTATTAAGGAATTAAGTATTTTTGATGAATAGTTTAATTAAAAAGAAAGATCTAGAAGCTCTAGAACCTTCCAGCAGCTTTAAAATTGTATTATGACTCAGTCAAAGCTGTTTATCCAATTCAAATTAAGCTGATAAAGTGCAATTACGTGTCTAATATTTCAACGTATGCCGATATATCGCAGTTATAGGAGCGATATATCGCCACACGGGAGACACGAAAAACACGTCAACTTCGAACAAACGAAACCACGAGCACTTGGGACATAGGGCTAGGCAATATATCGCCTAGGGTGGGAGATAGATCGGCCCTAGGACCACATTTTCAAACGTTGTAGAAACCAAGCTTGATTCATCCCTTAACCTCTTAACTTGCCTCTGAACATTTTTTACCGAGTCTTAAGCACCTGTTGAACGAATATTCAAATATTTTTCAATTAATATTCATTATTTTATTCAAGCTAAAAGGAGATATTTTCACACCTTGAACTCTATAAATAGGACCTAGTACCCAGCCATTTCTCTCATTCTTCAAGATGTGTTTAGAGCCTTCAAGCTGCTAGGGATACTATAGAGTGATACACTTGGGTTTGGGATAAAAGCTTTATCATCTTATGATTTATAAACACTTTGGAAGTGAGAAAAAGAGTGTGCTTTCAATATTGAGGTGTAGATCGGTTCTAGTACATCCAAAGGTATTCTTATTCTTAAGTTCATTTCGGTATGGTTCTTTAGTTTTCTTTACTCAAATCCTAACTCGTTGTTTTCGATTCTTGGTTAGGTATTTAAGTTCTTTGACTTAAGATTTATTTTCGGTAAGCTTCTTCTTGGTGGTTGAGTTCTCTTCTTTATCATCTCTGTTCCAAATCCCGTCCATATTCTCAAATATCCAGGTGTTGGTAAGGAAAATAAGATAGATTTTATGTGCTTTTATGTTTTGATATGTTTATGTATGATATGTTTTTAGTTCTTGAGTATATGAATTGTTTAGATAACAAGCATATAACTATTTAGAGAACAAGCATATAATTTGTTTAGATCACAAACATATAACTTGTTTAGATAACAAGTCCCAATAATATATTCTTTGGGCATATGATTTGTTTAGATAATGAGCCCCATAAATTTATATGACTTGTTTAGATAACTAGCCCCGTAAATTTATGGGCATATGATTGCCTAGCTAGCAAGCCCCAATAACTATGATGGCCATTGTAATACTTGTTTTTATTTATAGTCATATGTTTTATAGAATATGTTTATGATATAGTTTATGCTTATATGTGTGTTAGTAGATTTTCCTTGCTTGGCATTAGACTCACTCCTTTATTTTTTATTTGACGCATGAAAATAGATATAGTGGTGGAAGGATTATTGGTAGCTCGGCTTGTGAAATTAGGATGAAGGGATTTGATGGACTGCATGACGATTCGAGGACGACGTTATTTTATTTAGTCTCTTTAAATTATATTTTTTTTATGTATTTTCCTCATTTAGTTTTGTAAACAGTTCATTTAATTTAAAGTTATGTTTTATTTTAAAATAATGGGATCCCTTACCGCTCATTTATGTATTTCAGTATTTACTTTGGAGTGTTTAATAAAGTTATTAATATTCCTTATGTATGTTTTCTCAAAAATACTGCCTATGTCTAGTAGTTTTGATGGTCCAAGGTCTTAGAAATAGTTAGGTCATTACACTATGCTTCGGAAGTATGTCTCAGATACGACTCATGTGTTGATATATGAGCATCTGGAGTAACAGATAGATTTATCGTATAAGGAGCAACCAATACAGGTCCTAGATAGGGAAGACAAGGTTCTACGGAACAAGACGATTCCTCTAGTCAAGGTATTATGGAGGTATAGCAAGGTCGAGGAAGCGATTTGGGAGCTTGAGTCAGCTATGCAGAATCAGTACCCCGATTTATTCAGGTAAATTGTGAGGATGAAATTATGAGGGGATAGGTGTAACGACCCAAAAAATGGTAATAGGGTTTAGTGCCTTGATTAGCGTGTCGGGAGGGCATAATTTGACATATGTCTGTTTAATTAGTTAAATGTGTGACTATGTGGCATGCATGATTTATATAATTATGTGAATATATTATATGTATGTTTATGAGTATTAAACACATGTGGACCCTTTCTTGTTTATAAGGGCATATTTGTGATTTTGGCCCGTTAAGGGCATATCTGTAATTTTTAGCCTGTTAGGGTATAAATGCAATTATGTGTGATAAATGGATGAGACCACATTATTATGTGGGCATATTTGTACTATTTTGCTCAGGATGATCCTAGTGAGCAGATTAGCGAAATAGTCACAGCGGGGTTTAATACTCGGCTCGAGAGCACCTACGAGTGTTTTGGGAAATTAGAGAATATTTGGGGATTTATTTAATATTGAATAAGTATTTGGACACGACGGGATTAATTGGTAAATTGTAGGAACACTCGGGGAATTAGTGGGAATTGGGAAAAAGATCGTTTTACCCTTAAAAACAATTAGAAGGCTGAGTAGATTTCAGAGGCATTCTCGTCCACTTTGATTAAGGGATATGGTCAATTATACTTTAGGTTTAACCATAACTCACCATAAATTACTAGGTGGATTCTCAACACACTAACTCTCTCCCTCTCACTCACATTCACTCTCTCATTCCCTCTTGTGCTTGAAGCTTTGAATTGTTGAAGGAGAGATCTTGGATTTAGAGCTTGGGGATTGAAAGATTGAGGCTAGAAGGGGACAAGGAACAGGTAGGGGATTTAAGCTACAACTGAGGTAAGAACCATGTTTTCTTTTGCTTGGAATTCAGGTTATTAGGATGAATTCGTCTATGTTCTTGGGTGATAGTTAATTCATGATTTGGGATGGTAAGTTCAGAAGGATTTTGAGTGTTTTTATGCTTAAGATATGTGATTTAGAGTCCTCGACTTGTATCTGAACCTGGTTTTCGATAGGATGCATGTTAAGGATGGATTTTTGGGTTGAAAGTTGGGGAAACACGCTAGAAATAAAATGATTTCTGGGAATACAGGGGTGCGCCACGTCCCACGTGCTCAGAAAGCCCTGGGAGGGCTTGCTGTTTTGAGGGCATGTCGCGACCCTAGGGGAAAGTCGCGGCCTGCCTCCCTCCAGATGCTAGAGGTTGTGCCTCTGACTTGCAACGCACCATGACCCTTTGAGCTAGGTCGCGGCCCACCTAGGAAATTTTTCCCTAAGATTGTTTTTAGGCTCGGGGAAGCTCGGGGATTGAAACCTAAGCACTTGGGATGAATTCTACTACCCAGTTTAGTAGAATTCGAGGTCCTGAAGGCTAGTATTTGTTTCCAAATCATTTAGTTGGATTAGAATTTGATAGTTATCCATTATCTCTTATGACTAGGGATACCGTTAAGCCTCAGGACTGAGGATCGTGCTCGGAGTCGCTCTTTATCTATCGCTCGGGACTCGAGGTAAGAAAACTATACCCATGTGGTTGTTAACGGGACTGAGGTTCCCAGTAATTGAATATATTTATTGTAGGATTGTATAGTTGTTATGCATTATATGAATGTACGGCCTAAGGGTGTTCGGGCTGATGATAAGCGTACTGAAAACAGCTCGGCCTAAGCGAGCCGAGATCATCTAGATAAACAGAGGACTCAGCCTAAGGGCGCTAACCATAAACATTTTTATTACTGATTGAAACGTATGCTTGAGAATATATGTTTACCATTGTTTAGCTTAATGCTTGTACCCAACGCATTTGTTGTTTATGGTTTTCTTGCAGAGCCTTGGCTCACAGGTGCTACATGGTGCAGGTAAAGGCAAAGGGAAAATGGAGAGCTCTGGGGTGGAGTGTACATCATCAGGTGCTCGGCTTCCATGATCGAAGGAAAGTTACAGGAATAGAGCTCTAAGTTGTACTTTTCAATTAGACTGGCTTTTGTTGTATCATTTTTTGAGAGTTGTATTTACCATATAAACTCTGCTTTGGGATCCCATGTATCAAACATTTCTTTTAATGAAAATTAACCGTTTATGATCAAACACTTTTAACCCTAACCTGTTCGTTAACTTTAGAATCACATTTATGTTCAAACGACTTGATTAGCAAGTCTTACACTATTTTAAAATACACAGTGTAACGATCTTGATTACCCAGGGCGTTACATACTTTGCCTGAGAAAGTGCCAAAAGCTTGTTCTTCCTCTCCCTTATGATTTGGATTCCCAAAACGTGTTTGCCTCACCCAAATCATTCATTTGGAACTTTTTAGCTAACCAATTCTTCATGTTTGACAATGTCTCTACGCTGTTCCCATAGAGAAAAATGTCATCAATGTAAAGAACTAAGAAAACCACCACTTATACTTTGATGTATTTATACGCACATGCTTCGTCGACATTATGTTTGAAGCCATATGTTTTAATTGTTTCATCAAAAGTGATATTCCAATATGTAGATGCTTACTTTAATCCATAAATGGATGTTAGCAACTTGCACACCTTTTGATCTTTCTTTTTCTTTATGAACCCTTCTGGTTGTACAATATAGATACTTTAATCAAGATAGCCATTCAAAAATGTTGTCTTGATGTCTGTTTGCCATATCTCATAATCATTGGCAGCCGCTATGGATAAGAGGATACGAATGGATTTGAGCATGGCCACAGGAGAAATGTTTTCTTCATAATCATCACCTTCTCTTTGAGTGTAACCTTTGCCTACAAGGCTCACTTTGAAAGTCTCTACTTTCCCATCTACACCTTTTTTATTCTTGTATATCCATTTACACGCTGTGGGCATGATATCTTCAGGTGGATCCACAAGTTCCTAGACAGAATTTGAATACATCGATTCCATTTATTGGTTCAAGGCATCTTTCCATTTCTCCTTTTCAGGATCATCAATTGCCTCTTTACAAGTCAATGGATCATCCTTGTCTGTATCAAAAATAAGGACATGTGCCTCATGTTCGTAGAGAACAACTTGTCTCACAATCCTCCCAATACGACGTTGCATCGGGGTTTTTTTTCTTCAGGAATCATAGTTTCCTCGATTTTTCATTTATCATTTAATGATGAAGATGATTGTGGTGGAATCTTATCAGTTGTGAGTTCCTCCAATACTACCTTGCTTCGAGGAGGTTTATAGTTATCCATATAGTCATGTTCAAGGAAGGTCTCATTTGTGGAAACAAATACCTTTTGATCCTTCGAACCATAGAAATAACCACCTCTTATTTTTGGAGCGTAGCCAACAAAAATGCACACTTATGAAATTGATTCAAGTTTCCCTGATTTAGGTCTGATAACATGATCAGGACAGCCCCAAATGCGGAAATGGTACAAACTAGGTTTGTTTCCATTCCACAGTTCCAGTGGCATTTTGCTAATGGTCTTAAATGGGAATACATTCAAAATGTACGTCGTCGTTTGCAATGCATATCCCCACAATGAGAGAGGAAGTGAAGACTAGCTTAACATAGACCTGACCATGTCCAACAAGGTCCTATTTCTTCTTTTAGAAACATCATTTTGCTGTGGCATTCTTGGTGTTGTTAGTTAGGATAGAATACCATGCTCTAGCAAGAAATCTTTGAATTTTAAATCCAAATATTCTCTACCTCGATCAGATCAAAGTTTCTTTAGTGTCTTACCTAACTGCTTCTCAGCCTTAGCTTTGAATTCTTGAAATTTACCAAAGGTTTCAAATTTCCTAAGCATTAAGTATGTATGACCAAATCTTGAGTAATCATCAATAAAAGTGATGAAATATTCATACCCACATCTTGCTTGTACAATGATTGGACCACAAACATTGCTACGTACAAGCTCCAAAGGTTCTTTGGCTCTATTGCCTTTCGTTGAGAAATGACGTTTAGTCAATTTTCCTTCTAAACAAGATTCACAAACCGGAAGAGTTCCAACTCTTGGCTCTGATACC
Organism: Humulus lupulus; assembly: GCF_963169125.1. NCBI lineage: Eukaryota > Viridiplantae > Streptophyta > Magnoliopsida > Rosales > Cannabaceae > Humulus > Humulus lupulus. The sequence goes on along the minus strand of NC_084796.1, from coordinate 215,907,387 downwards.
AGTTTTTGGGAAAACTTATAAAGGATCTTATTTATTTTCATGTAGATCTTATATTAAATAAATTAATATGAGACAATCTAGAACATGTTTCTAAAATTGAATTCATATAGAAATAATGATAAGAACACTTACATTATTGTGCAATGGAATGATTGGGTCCTTTCTTCAGTTTCTCTAACCCTTGTATCTTTTTTGTTGCATGGTGTCACCCAGAAACTGAACCGATATTCGATTTTATTCATAGCCTTCCAAAGTATCCTTAGAATCACCTAGACTAGAGTGGGAAAATTTTCAACACACGAGATAGATACAAAGAGAAGAAGAGAAAATAATATTGAGGTTTAGAAAATGACTTATGTTTGTAGGGAGAATCTGAAACCTAGAGCATCAAGGTTAGATCTTTGGATCTTCTCAAAAACTTGTCAACAACATATGTTTTCAACTCTTCCTTTTATAGACTTAATTAGGTCACTTATTTTATTAAAAAATCAATAAAATAATTTCCAATAATCATCCTTAGGTTGAAATTATCATGGGCTTTAGGCCCGTGAAATTTCCCATTTAACTATAAGCCCATTGGACTTAAAATCAATGCATGTATTATTTCTATTGATTAATTAATTAAATAATTATTTTAAATCCTTTATCAAATTAGTTATTTATAATTTTAACCTTGATTTAAAATTATTTATTAATTTAGACACCAATCTATCTTAATTAATAAATCCTATATCAACTTCACGGATAAAGGTCAAGAGAGCTTTCAGTTGCTAAAAGATAAATTATGCTCAGCACCAGTACTATGCGTACCGACACCCAATGATATGTTTGTAGTATATTGCGATGTGTCCAAGCAAGGTTTGGGTTGTGTGCTGATGCAAGATGACAAGGTGATAGCCTACACCTCATGGCAGCTGAAGGAATACGAGCAACGCTACCCAACACATGATATGGAGTTGGCAGCGGTGGTCTTTGCATTAAAAATCTGGCGCTACTATCTTTATGGAGAACAGTGTGAGATTTATACGAACCACAAGAATTTAAAATATTTTTTCATGCAAAATTACCTCAACATGAGGCAGCGCAGGTGGTTAGAACTAGTAAAGCATTATGACTGCAAAATCCTATACCACCAAAGAAAAAGAGAATATAGTTGCAGATGAGTTAAGTCGGAAGAGTTACATAAATCTGGCAGCATTACCCAGAATAGAAAAGTCGCTACAACAAGAGTTGATTAATGTCAAGACAGAACTAGTCATTGGTGAACTAGCTAGCTTGTTCATCCAGTTGAGTTTACTAGATGATATGCGGATCAAGCAAGGGCATGGTGACACGTTAGTATCGCATATGGCTGCAGTCAAAGAAGGCAAGACTACCAATTTCTCTATATCAAGACAAAGGTTCTTGAGATATAAATGTCGGGTGTGCGTGCCGAATGGCTTTGGGATTAAGATGAAGATTTTAGAAGAGGCACACAATACTCCATACTCAGTTCACCCTAGGTCTACCAAGATGACTCACGACCTTAAGGCACTATATTGGTGGCCGGGAATGAAGAAAGACGCAGCATAATATGTGTCCAAATGCCTAATATGCCAGCAAGTGAAGACGGAACATCAGCGACCCACAGGTTTATTGCAACTGCTTAGTATTTCGGAATGGAAGTGGGAAGACATAGCCATGGACTTCGTTATATGATTACCACAAATGAATAAGCAACGCAACTCAGCTTGGGTTGTGGTAGATAGACTCACCATGTCATCTCACTTCTTGCCTGTCAAGACTACGTACACTACAAAAGAGTACGCAGACATTTATGTTCATGAAATTGTACGACTACATGGAATCTCTAAGACCATAGTATCTGATAGGGGATCGGTGTTTACATCGAGATTTCGGGGAAGCTTTCAGCAAGCCATGGGTACCAAGCTAAGTCCCAGTATGACATTTCATCCTCAGACCGACGGACAGTCCGAGCATACCATACAAATTTTAGAAGATATGTTGTGCGCTTGTGTACTGGACTTTGGAGGATAGTGGAGTAAGTATTTTCCACTTATAGAGCTCTCCTACAATAATAGCTACCAGGCAATGATCGGTATGGCACCCTATGAGTTACTTTCAGGAAGGAAGTGTCGATCACCGTTACATTGGGACGAGGTAGGAGAAAGAGAACTTCATGGACCCAAAGCTATTAGAGAGGCTCAAGATGCAGTGGAGCTAATTAGAAAGTGTATGCTCGCTGCTCATAGTCAAAAAAGAGTTATGAGGATGCTAAGCGACGAGATTTGCAATTCAAAGTCGGAGATTATGTCTTCTTAAGAATATCTCCTATGAAAGGAGTGAAGCGGTTTGGGAAGAAAGGCAAACTTAGTCCCTGGTTTATAGGTCATTTTGAGATATTGGACAAGGTGGGACCAGTAGCATATAGATTAGCCCTACCGCCAACTCTAGCAGATAGCCACAATGTGTTTCACATATCGATTTTGCATAGATATGTGTCAAAATCATCCCACGTTCTCAAGTACGATTCGTTAGCACTTCAGAAAGACCTGAGTTACGAGGAACGACCGGTTAGCATCCTAGAGAAGGGGATGAAGGAATTATTGTCTAAGAGTATTCCAATAGTCAAGGTCGTATGGAGTAATAGTACGGAACAGGAGACAGCGTAGGAGTTGGAGGAAGACATTTGAGCACGGTATCTAGAATTGTTTGGTAAGTACATTTCGGGAACAAAATTCTTTTATGTAGGAGAGAATTGTAGCGTCTTGAAATTTTACTTAGCTAGGTAGTAGTAGCTTATGCTGTAGTATTTTAGTTTTCATGGTTATTGTTTCAAGCCGGGATTTAGTTGGAAACTCATAGAGATAGTTATGGATTTTATAAGTTTAGCCTATAGTTTAGAAATATTAATTTTAACATAAGGTTTGATTAATATAGCTGGTCCTAGAAATGATATTTATTATAACCTAAAGTTTAGATAGAATAATTAAGAACGTGACACTTGTCACATGTATGATTATTAAGGATTTAAGGATTCTAGATGAATAATTTAATAAAGGATAATCCTAGGAAGTCTAGAACCTTCCCTCAGCTGTTAGGATCACGTTTTACTCAGTCAAAGTTGTTTAAACAAACTTCAAGTGTGCTGGAAGAGTGCAAAAATGTGTTTGATACATCAGTGTATGTCGATATATCGTAGCTATAGGAGCTGATATATGGCCTATGGGTGATACAGAAAAACATGTCGACTTCGCACGAACGAAACAATGGAGGCTCGGTATATAGAAGAAGGGGGAGATATATCGGCTCCCTTTAGCATTTTTTTAAAATCTATGGAATCCGAGTTAGAAACAACCCTCAACAACTTGGACTTGCCCTTCAACGTTTTTGACCGAGTTCTGGGCATCTGTTGAACAGAAAATTCAAATTTTATTCAATTATTTATTCATTTTTAAAGGTGTTAGTTTCACTCCTTGAAATCTATAAATAGGACCTTTCACTCAACCATTTGCTTCATCATTCAAGCATTCTTCAGAGCCTCCAAGCTATTAAGTTCATTCTAGAGAGAAACACTAGAGTTTTGGGGTTAAAAGCTTTCCAATCTAAGCATTTCTAAACACTTACGAAGTAAGATAGAGTGATATTTCGGTATTTGACGTGTAGATCAAAGTTCTAATCTACCCAAGGTATTCTTTATCCTCAGGTTTAGTTCATTATAGTTCATCTCATTCTTTTCATTTTCTCAAAATCCTAACTTGTTATATGACTTTTGGCTAGGTATTTGATACCTTTGAAACTAAAGGCTTTCGGTAAGTTCTTATCATGATGGTTTAGATCTTCTTTTCATCCTCATTTCTTTAGAAAACTTATGATTTTTACTGTTTGGTTTTAGGAGTTTTCAATCCCATTCTTGTCTCCAATATTCAGATTTTTGGTAAGGAAAATAGGTTAGATTTTATGTGTTATAATTATGTTTATATACTATGTGTATGTATGTATATATGTATATGTTTTATGTTGTAGTCACTTGGAAAATATAGTTGCTTATATAGCAAATAAGCGAATCCTAAGATTTTATCATTATCGTAGATTATAGTTATGATTTAACTTACCTCGAATAGTATCAAGAGGACCTAGATGGTTTATCATATACTATATTGTGTTTAAACCTACCTCGAATAGTAGCAAGTGGACCAAGATTGTTTCTATAACATACTACGGTAATGAGTTAATGGCCATTAATATTGTAGTCCTATGTTTTATGATTTACGTTTTTACGTAATACGTTTTATGATTTATGTTTTTAGTCTTATAATTTATGATATGTTTTAGTAGATTTTCCTTGCTGGGCATTCGGGTCATTCCTTTTTATTTTAGATGGTGCAGGAAAATACTCTTGGAAGACAGGATGGATTCTTGGCAGCTTTGGCATGTGTATTGGGCGATAACTGAATGAATGGACTAATGGGAATGATCAAGGACGACGTTTTGTTTTAAGTCTTTTAATTTATGTATTTATGTTTTCCGCATATTGTATTTGAAAAATCAACTATAAGTTTAAGTTTTCTTTATGCTTTTATGTAATAACAATGGGATCCCGTATTTTGGATTTTTATAATAAAGTTTTATTATTTTATGCATGTATTCCAAAATAGTAGTTATGCTTAATAGTTATAATGGTCCGAGGTCTTAGAGTTAGTTGGCGCATTACACTTAACTTAGAGAGTGTCGCCTTAAGGTCGGTCAAGCCTAAAATACATCATTTCTTCCTATCTTCGTAAGAAGCCAACCTTGGTATTAAAATGTCTAGAAACCTTCCTTAGGGGGACGAAAACAAATTCGTCTCAAGGCCCTATTCATATCTCATGGTGTTGTACTAATAATGGAGACCATAGGTCACATTGAGATGTTCACCTTCTCCCACTTACTATTTTAGATTAAATATGTTATATTAAGCAAATAAATTAATTCTAAATTAATTACTAGTTTATTAATAACCCTATGAATGTAACTAATTACAAAATACATTTATAATTATCAAAGAGTCTCTTTCTATAGCGTCCCAAATTCGCTAATAAGGCTTAGGGCTATGATTAGCGCGCCTGGAAGGCAATAAGTGATTTATTGTATTTAAATGTGAATTTGATAAATATGTGAATAGAAATGCATGTTTAGGTGAATTAAATATGCATGTGGGCCCCGTTTGGTTATTAGGGGCATGTTTGTAATTTTAGCCCGTTGAGGGCATAAATGCAATATTTGTGATTATTGTGATTTATACCACGTGTTAGTGGTGATATATTTAAGATGCATGATCTGAGACGGTCTTAGGGAGCTGATTAGTTAGAAAGTCACAACGGGGCAAAATACCCGGCTCGAGAGGAGCCTAGGTGTATTTTGGGAATGTGAAATAAGTTTGGGAATTATTGAGTAGCGGGTAGTAATTTAGTAATGGTTGGGATATGTCGGGATTAATAAGGATTTATAAGACTACTCGGGGACTTATTGGGGTATGTCAAATGACAAAAATGCCCTTGGGTTACTTAAGGATTAAGGATAAGTTAAAGGGCTATCTTGGTCATTTTGATTAAGGGATAGGCTTATCTTAAGCAGTAGGGGTTCCCTTAGTCTCTATCATATTCTGGAAGGGAAAGAAGTAGGAAAAAATCAGATAGCTCTCTCTCAAATTTGGTTCACCCTTTCTCTTGGAGGATTGGGGATTTTTGAGGAAAAGCTTAATGAGTTGGGCTGGGATTTGGTGGAGTGCAAGTTTGAGGAGTGAGGAATCATTCCAGGCCGAAATTATATCAAAACTGGTTTTTCTACTAAGTTTCCTTTGTTTGTTAGAGTTTTGGGGGTTGGACCCTTAGTTGATAGAATTTGAGTTATAATAGAATTTTAGTTGGTTTCTCTAAGTTTATATGCTACTTAAAGTGTATTAGGATGATCATGGGACCCAATTCTGTTGCTGGGGTGTGTTTGGATGGATTTCAGGGAAGTTAGCCGTAAATTTTGCATGGGAATTCTAAGTTTTGGGCTCGCGTCGCGGCCCTGTTCTTCAGCGCCGCGGCCTGCTTGAGTTTATAGGCTAGTGGGGCTTCAAAAATTTACCCAGGCGCCGCGGCCCTAGTCTGGCAGATGTGAGGCAATTTTTTCTTCTGCTTTAGGGCGCGCCGCAGTGCCTAAGGGAGGCTGGGCCGTGGCCCAAATGTGGATTTTTGGCTAAATGAAGGTTTTTAGCTCGGGAACTTGAATGTTAAGGCTCGCGAAGGTTTCTACTGCCTAGTTTGGTAGAAACCAAGGTCTCAGAGGTTCGAATTATGTCTTGGAACTATTTAATGGATTAGAACATGATGGTTGATTATTATTCATGCGTTGTGACTAGGATTTCTTCAAGGCTCGGGTTAGAGGACTGTGCTCGTGATCGTGGTGCGCGGATAGCTCGGGACACAGGTAAGAAAACTATTGTACCATAGAGCAGAGCGAGGCCCTATAGTTTGTGTTGCAGGGCGTAGCCCCATTGATTTTGTTTATACGTGTTTAAATACTTGTTAATTATGTTATGTGTGCATATATATGAATGTATGGCAAGAGCCGAGAACAGCGAAGGGCGAGAACGGTGAGGGCTAGGACTGGTGAGGGCTAGGAACGGTGAAGGCTGATAACGGCAAGGGGCCGGGAGCAGCATTAAGCACGCGGAGTGCGAGTTGCTAGGGTGAGACCCTATAGGTTACCTGGGATATCCTTACGGTGTAAATCGCGAACCTAGGGCCTGGTAAAGCGCCTGGGACAGCATGGTCGTTCGTGTTTAGCCGGTTGGTGGTTTGTTTATATACTTATTGATGATTATGCATATGTCATTTGCTTGTGAGGGGTTTTCTTCCTAGGCTTCGGCTCATGGGTGCTCTATGGTGCAGGTAAGGGCAAGGGGAAAGTTGACCAACCATGAGTACGGAGAGCGTGAAGCGACGCGTACATGTTTGGCCTGCCTGGCTACCACGGCCAGGGGTATTTTTGGGAGATGCTTGTTAAACTTAATTTTATTGTTTAGTCAACTTTAATTATTTTTTTGAGTTGTAAATATTTCTAAAATAGTATTATGGGACCTCTAATTATAAACGCTTTATAACTTTCAATGAATGGGTATATTTTCAAATTACATGACTTTTATTACCGTTTAGCTACACGTTTAACCTAAAACATCGATTAGCGAGTGATTAGCACACTTTAAACTCACTTAGTAACGGCTCTAAGGAAGTAGGGCGTTACAGTTTGTAACGCCCTGGATAGCCAAGACCGTTACACTGTGTGTTTATAAAGTGCCAGACTTGCTAATCAAGTCATTAAAGTAAAAGCGTGTTACTGGAATAGTAGAGGAACTAGGGTTAAAAGTATTTTGGTCTCAAAAGTTACGTTTTCATTACTAAACATTGTTTATGTACAGGGGATCCCAAAATTGACAGTTTAAAACCATATACAAAAGTTACAAAGTTTAAATACATTGACTGGCCATACTAAGGCAAAAACGAGCTGTTAGGTAATCTTTGTCCTGACACACTCCTCGACCGTGGTGATCGAACGGCTGGCTATGTACATCACACCACGGAGCTGTCCACCTCAGGCCTGGTCCAGCTTGCCCTTGCCCTTACCTGCACCACGAAGCACCCGTGAGCCAAGGCCCAGCAAGAAAACACAGCAATAACAGAGCATGAACAACTAGCAATCAAGTCATTTACTCATATAGCATTTCATAAATTCAAGTATATCATCATTCAAGTATACCACATACTAAACATCTCAACTCATAATACGTAATGCACAGATGATAACCAGGGCTAGCGCTCACAGGCTGCTCCCTCTGTTATCTTATTGTTTCTGGCTCCCAGTGGCCAATTCGCGCCCCGTGCGCTAAAATCATGAACGGTACTCTTAGACCGCTTATACGTGTCCCTTGGCATAATACCAACGATGACACAATAAAACTCTCGGGAGCACTTAGTCCCATTCGCAACCATACATTCGGGTGCAGTTTTCTTACCTTTCAATTTACTGATTTCCGCTGCCACGAAGCCACGAGCACAGTCCTCTACCCCGAGCCTCTCCAAAGTCCTAATCACAACACAAATGAAACATCTTTTGTCACTAATCAATCCAAAGATACCTCCCCAGAGCCAATCTCATACTCTCGGAACCCTCAAAACCCTAAAACGACGCACCAAAGACATTCCCCGAACCCCAGGAGCAAAAGCTTAAAATTGCAAATTCCAACATCCTGATATTGGCCTAGCGCCGCGGCGCAGCCCTGTAGGGCCGCGGCTCCCAGTAAGTTTGAGTCGCGGCGCCCAGCAAGTCAGAAACCCCATCATGCCCAGAAACAGCCTTGCGCCGCGGCGCCGCGCTAGAAGAGCGCCGCGACGCTCCATCGCGAGCCCAGAATTCTGGGTTTTTCCCCTGCGTTTTCCCCGAACCCAAATCACTCCAAATCATCCCAACTTCATACCCAAGCCCCAAAACCTATTTAAAACCCCACATAGACCAACCAACAACCTATAAACACTATAATCCAGCTCAACCACACAATCACCCACAGAAATTCACACTTAAATTCAGACTCTAACACTTAAGCTAAAACTTGAGAAAAATACAAACCAGTCCTCTAAATCCTTAAACCATAACAGCTACGAAATTGCAAACCTACTTAATACCCTTACCTCAATTAGAAATTCGACTTGAGCTTCCTCCAATCCAAGCTTGAGCTGAATTCCACCTTAACAAGCCAGCTGAATTCCATGCAAGACAAACCATGGCTATCTCTCAATTCTTTCAAAAACCAAATTCAGAACTTAACAAAACAGGAACCAATTCCTTACCTCAGTATAAACTTTGCTATATGCTTGATTCCTCACCCTTAAGCCCTACACTAGCCTCAAAGAACTCAGTTTAGCTCCTCCTCCACTTTGCCTTCTAGGTTCTTGATTCTCCCTTCCCTTCTTGATCTTTCTAGCCTTCCAAGTCTTAACTTCAGTTATACTTAGCATAAATGAATCGTACATATCCTTTTCCCTCAGCCAAAGACATCTATGCCACTACCAAAAGACCTTTTTAACCATCCTCAAATATCCTTTTCTGACCAAACCTCCAGGGTACACTTGTCTTTTACCTACTTTACAGTTTTACCACTTATCCAACAAAACCTGTTACTCTCTATGGTTACTAACAGTTACACAAGTTACCAAATCACCAGTTACCATTATCTAGCTCGCTAGGACCGTCTCGGCACGTGCGTCACATTGAAATCACCGCACCCACATGGTACTATTCACATATCATAATTATCACATAACATAATACACATAGTCATATAACATGCTTAAAATCATAATCATGCATCTTAATCACAAAAATCACACATAATTCCCATCATGCCCTCCTGGCACACTATCAAGGCCCTTAAGCCTTATTAGTGAATTTGGGTCGTTACAACTATCCCCTCCTAATGAGAATTTCGTCCTCGAAATTTACCTGAACAACTCCGGATACTGATCCCGCATAGCTGTCTCAAGCTCCCAGGTCGCCTCCTCGACCTTACTGTTTCTCCACAGCACTTTAACCAAAGGGATTGTCTTATTTCGCAACACCTTGTCTTTCCGATCTAAGATTTGAACTGGTCGCTCATCATAAGCCAAATCTGCCTGTAACTCCAGATCTTCATGCCTCAATACATGAGTCACATCTGAGACATACTTCCGTAGCATGGAGACATGGAACACGTTATGAACTCCAGACAACGATGGTGGCAAGGCTAACCTGTAAGCCACTTGACCAATCCTTTCCAGGATCTCAAATGGTCCAATGAATCTAGGGCTCAGCTTGCCCTTCTTGCCAAACCTCCTCACCCCTCGCAGAGGTGAAACTCGAAGAAAGACGTGATCACCAACCTGAAACTCCACATCCCTACGTTTAGGATCAGCGTAGCTTTTCTGCCTACTCTGAGATGCGAGCATCCTAGCCCGGATCTTCTCTATGGCCTCACTTGTCCTCTGAACCATATCTGGCCCCAAGTATCTCCTCTCACCCATCTCATCCCAATGGATAGGCGATCTGCACTTCCTCCCATACAACATCTCATAGGGAGCCACTCAAATCGTTGACTGATAACTATTGTTGTACGAGAATTCAATCAACGGAAGGTACTTACTCCACGAACCCTCAAAGTCAATCACACAAGCTCTGAGCATATCCTCCAGCACTTGGATCTTCCTTTCAGACTGTCCATCAGTCTAAGGATGAAAGGCGGTACTAAACTTCAACTGAGTTCCTAAAGCTTTCTGCAAACCTCCCCAAAACTTGGAAGTGAAAATAGGATCCCGGTCCGACACAATAGACTTAGGAACCCCATGGAGACGTACGATCTCTTTCACGTACAACTCAGCGTACTGATCCACAGTATAAGTTGACCTCACTGGAAGAAAATGGGCTGACTTGGTGTATCTATCCACAATCACCCATACTGAGTCATGAAACCCTACTGTCCTGGGTAGACCTCCTACAAAATCCATAGTAATATCCTCCCATTTCCACTCAGGAATACCCAAAGGCTGAAGCAACCCTGCTGGTCGCTGGTGCTCAGCTTTCACCTGTTGACAGGTTAAGCATCTGGCAACGTACTTTACCATATCCCTCTTCATCCCGGCCCACCAATACAAAGCCCGTAAATCCTAATACATCTTTGTGGTACCCGGATGAAGCGAGTACGGCGTCGTATGAGACTCATCCAGTATCTCCCGTCTGATCCCCTCATCAGCTGGAACACAAATCCGCCCCTGATACCGAAGTAAACCAACTTCTGAAACAGAATAGTCCTTAGCTATTCCTGCTAAGACATCCTCTCTAATCCTCTGTAACTGAACGTCTGTCAACTGCCCCTCTCTGATCCGCTCTATCAGGGTCGACTGTAGAGTAATATTAGCCAATCGGCCCACAACCAATTCTATCCCTGCTCTAACCATCTCATCAGCCAACTCCCTCGAGATCTGAACAGCACTATATAACTGACCTGGACCTCTGCGGCTCAGTGCATCAGCCACCACATTGGCTTTCCCTAGATGGTAAAGAATATCACAATCATAATCTTTCACCAGCTCCAGCCAACGCCTCTGTCTCATATTCAGGTCCTTCTGTGTAAAGAAATATTTCAGGCTCTTATGGTCAGTGTATACCTCGCACTTCTCCCCATAAAGATAATGCCGCCAAATCTTCAGGGCAAAAACCACTGCTGCCAGCTCCAAATCATGAGTAGGATACCGCTGCTCATACTCCTTCAGCTGTCGTGATGCATAAGCTAACACCTTCTCATTCTGCATCAGCACACAGCCTAAACCCAACCTCGACGCATCACAGTATACCACAAACTTCCCTTCTCCCGAAGGCATACTCAACACTGGCACTGTAATAAGTCGTCGCTTCAACTCCTGGAAACTGCCATCACACTTGTCTGACCAAATGAACTTTAGATTCTTTCTTGTCAATTCTGTCATTGGCGCTGCTATCTTTGAGAAGCCCTCTACAAACCGCCTGTAGTAGCCTGCCAAACTAAGAAAACTCCGCACTTCTGAGGCATCCTTGGCCTCGGCCAATCCCTAACTGCCTCTATCTTAGACGGATCCACTTTAATCCCATCTGCACCTACAATGTGTCCAAGGAATGTCACTTCAGGTAACCAGAACTCGCACTTCTTAAACTTAGCATATAACTGATGCTCCCTCAACCTCTGAAGAACCAGTCGAAGATGAAACTCGTGTTCTGCCTCTGAACTGGAGTACACCAGGATGTCATCAATGAAGACTATAACAAACTGATCTAGAAAATCTTTGAATACTCTGTTCATTAAGTCCATAAAAGTTGTTGGGGCATTGGTCAAACCGAAAGACATGACCAAGAACTCATAATGCCCATACCGTGTCCGGAAGGCCGTCTTAGGTATGTCCTCATCCTTGATCCTCAGCTGGTGATAACCAGATCGAAGATCAATCTTTGAGAACACCATCTTACCTTGCAGCTGATCGAACAAGTCATCAATCCTCGGTAGGGGATACTTATTCTTAATAGTTAACTTGTTCAATTCTCGATAGTCAATACACATTCTCAAAGTCCCGTCCTTCTTCTTAACAAACAAATCTGGAGCACCCCATGGCGAATAGCTAGGTCTGATGAACCCTATATCTAGAAGTTCCTGCAGTTGTATCTTTAACTCTTTCAATTCCGCTGGTGCCATCCTGTAAGGTGCCCTCGACACTGGCTCTGTCCCTGGTGCCAACTCAATAACAAACTCAATCTCCCTACGCGGCGGCAACCCAGGAAAATCCTCAGTGAACACATCTAAGAACTCACAAACCAGTCTGGTCTCCTCCGGTCCAACTGGTGAAACTTTGGTGGTATCCACCACACTAGCCAAGAAGCCCATACATCCACCCTGTAACAAATCTCTGGCTCTCAACGTAGATATCCTGGGTACGCGGGGTCCACGCACCGCTCCCACAAAAACAAAGGGATCCGCACCCTCTGGCTCAAAAGTCACCATTTTCTTTCTACAGTCAATGGTACCTCCATATCTAACCAACCAATCCATACCTAGAATCATATCAAAGTCTTCCATACTCAACTCAATCAAGTCTACTGACAACTCTCTACCATCAACTAACACTGGCAGTGCCCTAACCCATCTCCTAGACACCACCAGCTCCCCTGTAGGCAATATAGTCCCAAACCCTGAAGCACTAAATTCACTAGGTCTACACAATCTATCAATAACCCTATCAGATACAAATGAATGCGTAGCACCAGAATCAATCAAAATAGTAAAAGGAGTGCCAGCACTAGAAAGCTGACCTGTCACTACCGAGGGACTAGCCTCGGCCTCTGCCTGCGTTAAAGTGAACACTCAAGCTGGAGTCAAGCTGTCCACCTTCCCTGCCTCGCCCTTCTTCACTGTTGGGCAATCTTTTCTGAGGTGTCCCACCACCCCGCATACATAACAGGCCTTAGCCTGACACTCACCCAAATGGCGTCTCCTGCACCTTGTGCATTCTGGGTAAGTCCTCCACGAATCACCGCCTCCCCGACGGCCACCCTGAGTACCTCGACCTCCTCTATCAAACCTAGGAGCGTTAGGGGCTTCAGGAGTCTTTCTCTTCAAATCACTGATACCTCCACCTCTACTAGAACCTGAATATGGAGGCACCGGCCTACGGCCCTCCCTTCTTGCTGCACTATCCCTCCATATCCTATTCTCTGCTTCCTCAGCAGTCAAAGCCCTCTCCACAGCCTGAACATAGGTAGTCACTCCAGGAACTGTAGTAATCCTTACATCCCGGGCTATCATGACATTTAGCCCTCTAACAAATCTGTCTAACCTGGTCGCATCGGTAGGCACAAGATCTGGTGCAAACTTTGCAAGTCTGTCAAACTTCAAGGCATATTCTGTGATAGTCATACTGCCCTGCACCAACCCCACAAATTCATTCACCTTCGCAGCCCTGATGGCAACATTATAGTACTTCTGATTGAACAAATCCTTAAACTCTTCCCAAGACATTGCAGCAACATTTCTAGTCTGTGACGCCACCTCCTACCAGATTAAGGCATCCTCTCTCAACATATAGGTGGCACAGGCCACCCTATCATGCCCTTCCACTTTCATAAAATCAAGTATGGTGGTGATCAGGGTCATCCACTGCTCAGCCTTTAGTGGATCTGGTCCACCCTCAAAGATCGGGGGCTGCTATTTCCTGAACCGCTCATACAACGGTTCCACTTTATTGCCAACATCAACGGGCTGCACCACAGGTACCAGTGCCGGTGGTCCAGCAGGGGCAACACTCCCAGATAGAGCCTGCTGCAGAATTCTGATCAATTCATCTTGGCTCTGAAGCCTAGCTTGCATTTCCGCCATTAGCTGTTGCCAGTTCTCAGGGACTGGCGGAGGGGTTGGGCCCTGGTCATCCTCTCTAGCCCCTGACCTGCGGGCTTGTCGTGTGGATTTCCTTGAACGCATAATTATTCAAGTCAATCTACAAACAACGACTCAGCCATTAGGCTATGATGACAGGGTAAAAAACTCTCCACAATCCACCACCGAAACTCCAATCATTCACAAACAAACAAGTATAGCAATTTATCCAGATATTCATCCACATGCACAGCAATACTAATAAGCACGCCTCAATAGCATCATGCAATAGTCAAGGGCCAGGCCCTATCAGAATCTCATGCTCCCTATTCATCAAACAGATATCAACATTCATATCTCACTCAAATCATTTAAACACATAATCATGCATATACAATTACCAAACCCTGAGTTGAGCTTGTCTCCCGCAGCGAATGTACATACCCAGCCAGTCTTTAGGACCCATAAACCTAGGACGCTCTGATACCAAGTTGTAACGCCCTGGATAGCCAAGACCGTTACACTGTGTGTTTATAAAGTGCCAGACTTGCTAATCAAGTCATTAACGTAAAAGCGTGTTACTGGAATAGTAGAGGAACTAGGGTTAAAAGTATTTTGGTCTCAAAAGTTACGTTTTCATTACTAAGCATTGTTTATGTACAGGGGATCCCAAAATTGACAGTTTAAAAGCCATATACAAAAGTTACAAAGTTTAAATACATTGACTGGCCATACTAAGGCAAAAATGAGCTGTTAGGTAATCTTTGTCCTGACACACTCCTCGACCGTGGTGATCGAACGGCTGGCTATGTACATCACACCTCGGATCTGTCCACCTCAGGCCTGGTCCAGCTTGCCCTTGCCCTTACCTGCACCACGAAGCACCCGTGAGCCAAGGCCCAGCAAGAAAACACAGCAATAACAGAGCATGAACAACTAGCAATCAAGTCATTTACTCATATAGCATCTCATAAATTCAAGTATATCATCATTCAAGTATACCACATACTAAACATCTCAACTCATAATACGTAATGCACAGATGATAACCAGGGCTAGCGCTCACAGGCTGCTCCCTCTGTTATCTTATTGTTTCTGGCTCCCAGTGGCCAATTCGCGCCCCGTGCGCTAAAATCATGAACGGTACTCTTAGACCGCTTATACGTGTCCCTTGGCATAATACCAACGATGACACAATACAACTCTCGGGAGCACTTAGTCCCATTCGCAACCATACATTCGGGTGCAGTTTTCTTACCTTTCAATTTACTGATTTCCGCTGCCACGAAGCCACGAGCACAGTCCTCTACCCCGAGCCTCTCCAAAGTCCTAATCACAACACAAATGAAACATCTTTTGTCACTAATCAATCCAAAGATACCTCCCCAGAGCCAATCTCATACTCTCGGAACCCTCAAAACCCTAAAACGACGCACCAAAGACATTCCCCGAACCCCAGGAGCAAAAGCTTAAAATTGCAAATTCCAACATCCTGATATTGGCCTAGCGCCGCGGCGCCCAGTAAGTTTGAGCCGCGGCGCCCAGCAAGTCAGAAACCCCATCATGCCCAGAAACAACCTTGCGCCGCGGTGCGCTAGAACAGCGCCGCGGCGCTCCATCGCGAGCCTAGAATTCTGGGTTTTTCCCCTGCGTTTTCCCCGAACCCAAATCACTCCAAATCATCCCAACTTCATACCCAAGCCCCAAAACCTATTTAAAACCCCACATAGACCAACCAACAACCTATAAACACTATAATCCAGCTCAACCACACAATCACCCACAGAAATTCACACTTAAATTCAGACTCTAACACTTAAGCTAAAACTTGAGAAAAATACAAACCAGTCCTCTAAATCCTTAAACCATAACAACTACGAAATTGCAAACCTACTTAATACCCTTACCTCAATCAGAAATTCGACTTGAGCTTCCTCTAATCCAAGCTTGAGCTGAATTCCACCTTAACAAGCCAGCTGAATTCCATGCAAGACAAACCATGGCTATCTCTCAATTCTTTCAAAAACCAAATTCAGAACTTAACAAAACATGAACCAATTCCTTACCTCAGTATAAACCTTGCTATATGCTTGATTCCTCAGCCTTAAGCCCTACACTAGCCTCAAAGAACTCAATTCAGCTCCTCCTCCACTTTGCCTTCTAGGTTCTTGATTCTCCCTTCCCTTCTTGATCTTTCTAGCCTTCCAAGTCTTAACTTCAGTTATACTTAGCATAAATGAATCATACATATCCTTTTCCCTCAGCCAAAGACATCTATACCACTGCCAAAAGACCTTTTTAACCTTCCTCAAATATCCTTTTCTGACCAAACCTCAAGGGTACACTTGTCTTTTACCTACTTTACAGTTTTACCACTTATCCAACAAAACCTGTTACTCTCTATGGTTACTAACAGTTACACAAGTTACCAAATCACCAGTTACCATTATCAAGCTCGCTAGGACCGTCTCGGCACGTGCGCCACATTGAAATCACCGCACCCACATGGTACTATTCACATATCATAATTATCACATAACATAATACACATAGTCATATAACATGCTTAAAATCATAATCATGCATCTTAATCACAAAAATCACACATAATTCCCATCATGCCCTCCTGGCACACTAATCAAGGCCCTTAAGCCTTATTAGTGAATTTGGGTCGTTACACAGTTTCTATAATTAATGTGATCTAGATAATTACCCATTACATTCATCTAACTTTACTAAAACTTTGTTTACATAAAGTTGGTTGTCTTAAAGGCCTATAAAATCTATTGCCTTTATTATGGTGTGAGTTACCAAGTTTTAACTAATTTAATACTTAGTAGTTTACATGCATTTGGTTTCTCCAAAATAATTCATATAAACAAATAGGACAATCCTAGATAATCATGTTTCTAAAAGATGCATGATTAAGGAGAAATTGTGTGGGGTTTCATGAATGACATGTTATTGACTAATGCATGATCATTTAATTAATTAAACATCAATGAACATTTATTTAAATAAATACAATAAATAAACATTAAATGATGAACCTAGTACTAATGGTTATTTCTAAGATTTACAACCCTTTCAAAAAATTAGAAATAAAATTGCAATCTAAGCCTATGTAGCTTTCAAGACTCTCCAAGAATGCTCCTCCTCTCCTTTAGGCTTTCTTACTAATTTTTAGGAACTTTGTTTTTTACAACTTATTAATTAGAAACAAACATTCTAATTAATTTATATAATTAAAACTATTGTTTAATTAAATAACCATTTTTCATCTTTTTAATTTAGTTGAATTTAAATAATTAAAGAATCAAATTCAAATAATTATTTAAACTTAAGATATTAAAATTTCTCAATCAACAAAAAGATATTTTTTTAATAAAATAAAATAAGATAATTCAAATTTTAAATTCAAATAATTTAAAAATTAATTAAATAAAAGATATTTGCAACAACTTAGGAATTAGTGTTTTGGGCACCAAGATGGTGCCCTAGGGCCGACGGCACAAGGGGAGCCAAGGGCTCAGAATGGGCTACAGGGCATGTAGGCGCATTAGGTGCAGCACATAAGGGCGCACAAGGGACCAGGCAGGGGTGCACAAGGGCACGTGCAGGCAGGAAGCAGGGGATTGGCTTAGGTGTGCATGGGCGAGCGCAGGCAAGCACAAGGGCTAGGCGTGGCTGTGCGCAGGTGGCTGAGAGGGCGAGGGCTGCTACCATGGCTGGTGGCTCGAGTCCTTCTCCACTTGTGTACAGATTTTTACAATACATATTTCATGAATAGAAATTTACAAAAATCCTATGCCCTTTATGGCTTACACAAGATCTAGAGAAACAATAATATTCATAACCCAATATCATCATATAATTAACGATCCATCATTAAACCATACATTCAAAACACATATCCATCCATTCAATTAACATATAAAAAATGCAAGTAACCCACACAGTATTTAAAATATATATATATGTATAGACTACTCTGGTACAAATTGTTGATATTAAATGATCAAATCAAAGGTACACAACTTAATATATGGACCCATTTTAATAAATATTAATACTAGCTAGGATCATAAATATATATAAATATTAGATCACATACAAATAGATCAGGGATTACCTTTTGTAGCCTATCAAGTGTCCGTGAGTCATTTTGTATAAATCAACGATCTTCTTGTCCAGTGTTCTGAGATCTCACACCCTAATCTTCCAACCAATCCTCAAACACACAAGGATGTGTGTGGGCACGTAGGATTCAAAAGGTTGATTTATGTGACTCCCTAGATGTACTCAACACATGAGATCTAAAGAGTTTTGAGAGAGGGAGAGAGAGAGAAGGTTTAGAATAGTTTTCAAGTTTAGAGAAAACTATCGCTTTAGAGAAAGAGTCTATCTTTTTATTTTTCAAAATAATCATCAAGCCTTATTCTTAAAGTCACGTACTATCAGACTTATAAAGATATTTAATCTAATTAAATAATATTTTTTTAATTAAAATATAATTCAAATTAAAACTTATTACATATTTTCATTTAATTATTTATTTAAATCATATTTAAAAAGAATAATTGAATAACTGATTAAAAAAAATTATTTGAAATTCAAAATTCAAATCTCACATATTAAATCCCTGATGCTAGGTGTCACACACTGTACAATACGGTGTGTGTCGCCCAAGCGTTTATCAGGTTTCCCTGATTTTCTCATTTGTTTGTTTAATCAATCTTTAAGACAATATATTTATCCCAACATAAATATCAGTTAATTCAAAATTAACTTTATCTTAAAATATCATTTTTAAATTAAATAAATAAATATCGTAGTATAAATAACATATTTATTATTCTCTATCTTTATATTAATCCAAACATGATTAATATTAATTTTAACCTATAGTGTTTCAAAATAAAACCTATATAGTTAAATAATTAATTAATTACTCATAATTATATCATAATTATTTCCTTGCATTGGAAAATTAATTCCTTTGCAATTTAGTCATTTCTCTTTACAAATCTTTCTTTTCACATCCTTACTCTTGACAGTGTAGGACAGATATGAATTGGGGACCATGGACCTATAATACGAAGCTCCAATAAACCAGATTATTAATTAAACCCTTTCACCTAGTAATCTTATTTGTAACATCCCAAATTTCCTAATGTGGCTTAGGGCCTAGATTAGGGGGTCGAAAGGCAATAACTGTGTTATTATGTGAATTATATTGTAATACAATTATGCTTGCATGTTAGAAATATTAAATATGTGTATGTGGCCCGTTTCTTATAAGAAGGGTATTTTAGTAATTTGACCCGTTCAGGGTATAAATGCAAATATGTGTTTGTGTGATTGAGACCACATTATTATGCGGATATATTTGGGTTACTCGACGTGAGGCGATATTGATAAGCAAGGTAGGGAAAAAGTCACAACGGGGTTTTATACCCAGCTCGGGGTGAGCTTGGGGGTATTTTAGTAATTTAGTACATTACCGGGAATTAGTGGGCAATGGGAAATTATTTGGTAATCATGTGAGAATATTGGAAGTAATGGGAATTATAGGACGTAAATTGTGAATAGCAGGGTATGAGTCAAAGGACAAAATTGCCCTTGAGAGCACATGAAGAATAGGCTAAGGGCAAGGGGAAATTTGGTCATTTCTTCCCAGGTTAGGATTTGGTTTATTGGGAACATTTCAGATGATTTAGGAACAAAAGAAAAGAGGATTCTCAGCATCTCACTTCTATCTTTTACATTCTATACTTTATCTCTTGGAGCTTTGGGTGGCTTTAGTCAACTTGAAGGAAATTGGCTTGGATGGGAGGCTTGAAACCAGGGAACTGTTGGGAGTAGATTGAAGCTTGAGTCACACAATTGAGGTAAGGGTTTTAATTTGAATTCCTCATGTTAGTTCTGTTGAATTATTGAGAGCTATTGTATTTTGCATGTATGTGAGTTGAGAGAGTGAATTTAGGATGTGTTGATGAGTTTTGAGTTGTTAATTATTTAGGTTTGGTTGCTGGAAGGAAGTATATGGATTATGGGAATTTAACTGGAAGATTGGGATATAATCGGGTGGTTTCTTATTGGGTTCGACTAAGGTAAAAACCCAAAAATTCTGGGTTCGAAAGGCTGGGCCGCAGCTCGGTTCTTGGTGTGCCGTGGCCCTATGGAGCTAGAAGGATCCAGGCGGGCTCGGAGGCAGAGGCGGGTCGCAGCACCTCAGAGGAGCGTCGCGGTACGTGTTTGGTTTTCCAAGGAGGCCGAGCCTCAAATTTAAAGGCAGGCCGCAGCATAGGTCCTTAGGGCCGTGGCCCTTAGGGGGAATTTTGACCCTAATGACGTTTATAGGTCGGGAACTTAACCTTTTGGGTTCGGGGTCGATTCTACTTCCTTGTTGAGTGGAATTCGACGTCCCGGATGCTAGGATTTGTTCTGGAAGCTTTTATTCTCCCATTATTGATGGAATTCCTTATTATGGTTGTGACTAGGTCTAGGCTAAGGGCTCAAATCAGGGATCGTACTCAAAGGGCGTCGCTAGTAACTTGCATTCTGATTGAAGGTAAGAAAATTGCACCCAGTATGTGAGTGTGTGATTAGGGCTTAGTTCAATGGTCAAATATAAACATGATTAAGGCATTGGCCCTATTAATGAGCATGATTATAATTATGTTTATGAATATCTAGTTAAGTACATTGGAATGCGCATAATTATGATTATGCCTATGGTTGTTGTTTTAGTGTATTATAATGCATTGTGATTGTAGGTTCGTATGTTGACTGAAATACGTGATTTTCTGTTGTGACTAGAAAGCCCAGTTTATTAACCATAGGACTGTTAGGATGTCAATTGGGAATCGACTTATTAGTCGAGGGCATATGGGACTTCGAGAGACTCGTCTTATAAGTCGGGGGAATGTCAAGCTTAACTTATAAGTCAAGGACTTGAAGGACTCAGTTTATAAGCTGAGATTGGAATTATGCACGTGGAGTGCAGACCACCATCGTTGGGCCACCCTGGGAGTGCAACACGCACTTGACTGGCTCGGATGCCAACAAATTGAAAGGAAGTACGACACACACTTGTGTGACTCTATGGTTGATAATTTGTATAATGAATACACCAGATTCAGTTATTACTGTTTGATAGATATATTACTCTCTGTGAACTGTTTAATGTGTTTTCAAGCTGAAACTTTTGGCTCACAGGTGCTTTGTGGTGCAAGTAATGGTAAGGAGAAGCTCAACCAACCTTGAGTCGGAGGGCGGTAGGAGTGACATGTACATATGCAGTCCACTCGACCACCACGGCCGAGATGCTCAAGGAAACTAGGGTTAAACACAACTTTTGCTGCCTAGGTCAGCTTATTACGTAACTTGAGTGTTGTAACCAGTTTTTAAACTAATTTTTTTGGGATCCCATGTAAAGAACATGCTTTTGATCTAATGGAAATGTTTATGACCTAACCAAAAGTTTTAATACCTAAACCTTTAGTGGCTTAATCACACGTTTAATCCAAATGACTTGTTTAGCAAGTCCAGCACTGATTTTAAACACACTTGGTAATGGACCCTAAGTAGCAGGGCATTACATTATTTATTAATTCCATGATTACTACACTATAAATATGGAATTGCAATCTAAGTATTTATAGAATTATATTTACAGAGTTTTCTCTAGTACTCCATTGATATAATCAATATATGTAGTTTTGTCCTCTATTATTGGTTCGTTAATTAGAGTTGGTCAAAATTACCATTTTACCCTTCTACTTACCTTTTGATCCTTAAGTACCATTTATTCACCAGCGAATAATTAATCTATAATCTAATTATAGATTTAAGCTCAGTAACTATTCAGTTCCAAAATTGACCCTTAATGGAACCAATATTAGATCCGTTAGGAAAGCATGGATTCCATTATTGTAATTCAAGTTCCCAGCCATCCATGATATTTAATCTCCAAAACAAAAGTCATTAGCCTGATTATTCTAAAAGACCTTAACGAGTGAATCAAAAGATCCAATAAACATAAACAGGAGTTCATGAATACTCAGGATTTAGACTGATCTACAAATGACTGTCTATGATAAGAATTAAATCTTTACGTCAAACAAAAATTTTATAAAGATAATTAATTCTTATCGGTCCTATCATATATAATCTTTTTATATACAACACCTTTACTAAGATGTCTATCCACATCAGTAATCTGAATCTAGATTACTTGCATTTCATATGCTTAGCAAACCGTACTAGTAACCATTCATTAAAGATTCCTTACTTTAATATGTTACTGACTATTTTTTTCATTATCTATGATCTTAATTCTCTCGTACTAATACAAGATCATATTCTCATGAATGAATAGGGAATTTTCTTGATATTAGTATATAATTAATTCAAACAATAATTTTAACATTCAAATATAATAAAATTTTAGCTTAATTTAAAACCATAAAATGTATTTAAATTCTTTTAGGGCATTAATTCTAATAGTTTTTCCCCATCGTTCTCTCAAGCCAATTCCACTGAAATTCACCAAAATAAAAACCTAAACCCAGAATTCAGTCTAGAACTCCCAACAACACAACATAAGCAACATTATTGCCCCTAAAACTAACCAATAACCCTATCCAATCTTAACAACAAAGGCTAGAACAAAACTCAGTTAAAACCTATACTAACCAAAGAAATTTACAGAGAAATTAAGATGTAAAGCTTACCTTTGAAGGGATTTTGACCCCTGAGCTAAATCGCCAATAAATTTAGCCTCCATCTTCAATTTTCTATGCCCAACTTCTCAAGAACTCCAAAATATTCCAAAGCACCAAGAAGTGAAGAGAGAAAACGAGAGAGAGAGAGAGAGAGAGGATTGAGAGATTGTACTTTTTTTGTTTGGTTTATGGTTGTTTCTTAGGTCTCCTAAGCCTAGGGAATGACCAAAATGTCCCTAGACTTATCCATAGCCTCTAAATGCCTTTAAGGGCAAACCAGTCTTTTACCACATTTATCGCTAACCTTCAAGTGGTCCTATAAATCCCCAATTAATCCCGGCATACCCAAACAATCGCTACATAGCTACCTATTACCTGGTAACCACAAATACGTACTATGCCCCCAAAATACCCCTAGGCTCACCCCGAGCCGGGTATCTGACCCTGTTGTGAATATTCCGCTAATCTGCTCCCTTGGACCGCCCAGGACCACACTTCTTAAATATATCTCCACAAGAATGTGGTCTTACTCACATTGCATACATAACACATACTTACATTTATGCCATCAATTGGCCAAAAATTACAAATATGCCCTTGTTAACCAGAACGTTCCCACATGCACATTTAATACACCTAAACATACATATCTAGTCATATCATATCATAACCCAAGAAATCACATACTGGTACACATATATCATAATTAATTACGTAAATATAATTAAATCAATTATTGCCCTCTATCACGCTAATCAAGGCACCAAGCCTTATTAGCAAATCTGGGATGTTACAGATATGGGTCACGCTCAGAATTTCACTGAGGTGATCTTGTTCTCTTGCATCTCGAACTAATTTGTTGGCATAAGAGGCGATCTAGAGACTATTTTGTTGTCTGTCAGTTATACCCTGTGCTGAGTAATTTAGCTCGTATTTTGGGGTACAACACACACCTTCTAGCGGTTCAAGCACACACTAAGTAAGATTGACAATTTTTGGTGGATTTGGGGACTTTGAAGGAGATTCAAGCTGTCGAGAAGAGGATTGAACTGCCAAGGATCTCTGTTAGTACTGGATATCAAAATTTAGAGCTAAGATCCTTGTTCCTTCTCTTTGGTGTTCTTAATAGAGAGTTTGAAAATTTAATGGCAATTTTTGAATTCCTGCTTGTTTTGGGTGGCTTGGGTGGAAAAATGGATATAAAATCTAGTTTATAATTGTTCTTGTTGTTTGGTTGTGGCTGGAATTCATGTTTAAGGGTATGATTCTCGGATTTCATAGTCAAAGTTAGAGTTTGGAACTCTAAACCACAATTTGTTAATTGGATGTGTTTTTATGTATTTTTGGGGTGACTTGTTGTTATCTGAGGCATACCTGTGTTATTTGGTGTTATTAGTGGTAAAAAATCTAAGTTTGAACTTCTTGGAAACACTTTGAAGTCAAAATTATAGGTCTGAAAGTCGTAACTTTGGAATTGGGAAAGAACACCAATTATGGGTTCATTTTCAAGTTTCTGGTTTCCTAGCGTGACCATGCTAGTGTCCCAGCAAAGGTGAAATTGGAATGCAATTTGGCATTTCAGAGTCCTCGGTGCAACTGCAATGGGGTAGGGCGCGATTGTGCCAGTGCCCCACAAACCCTAAAGTTTATGTGGGCACAACCGCACTAGGGGCGGACGCGACCGCACCAAGGGCAGACGTGACTGCGCCAGGTGCCCGGAACTTGTGGTTTTTTGAATTTTGGGAATTAGGCTCGAGTTTTCGAGAGTATTTTTTAGGCCCACTTGGGAACTCAAGGGACATTTCCATCACCCTATTGAGTGGGATATTAGCTCCAATAGCTATAGTTTAGATTGTAACTTGGGATCTTGATTTAATCCCTAATAAGATGTAATGACCCAACTATTTCCAAGACCTTGGACCATTAAAAACTACTAGACATAGCTACTACTTTTGAGAAAACATACATAAGAAATAATCATAACTTAATTAAAACTCCAAAATAAATATTGTATCAATAACATAAAAGTATAAAATAAATGTAATATGGTATGGGTACCCATTTTTTATATTACATAAAACATAACTTTAAATACAAATTGCAAAATTACATCAAAACATAATTTAAAAGACATAAAATAAATAACGTCGTCCTCAATCAACACGCAGTCCATTGAGTCCATTCATCCTTAACACACAAGCCAAGCTGCCAAGAATCCTTCCTCCTTCCATATCATTTCCCTGGATGACACTAAAAATAAAGGAGTGAGCCTAATGCCCAGCAAGGAAAATCTACTAAAAACATACATCATAATTCATAAGCATAAGACTATATCATATACTATAAAACATATGACTATAAAAACATATATCATATAGGACTACAATGGCCATCATAAATTCTTGAGGCTTATTAGCTAAGCAAGTCATATGCCCATAAATTTGTGGGGCTTGCTAGCTAAGCAAGTCATATGCCCATAAATTTGTGTGGCTTGCTAGCTAAGCAAGTCATATGCCCATAAATTCTTGGGGCTTGCTAGCTAAACAAGTCATATGCCCAAGGAATATAAAACATATTCTTGGGGCTTGTTATCTAAACAAGTCATATGCCCAAGGACTATAAAACATATAACATAACATATATCATATCATAACGTAAACATATAAACACATATATCTAGCCTATTTTCCTTACTGAAAGTCAGGATATTTGGGAACAAGAATGGGATTAGAACACTCCTATAAGCCAACAGTAAAGATGGTGAGAATCTACAGAAAAAGAGATGAAAAGAACACTAAACCATCCAAGAAGAAACTTACCAAGAAGAACCTAAAGTTTCAAGAACTTAAATACCTAATCAAGAAAACTAAAGAACCATATAGAACTGAACTTAATGAATAGGAATACCTTGAATGACCTTATGGATTGGTCTAAACCTCAATACCAAAATCACACCATTTCTCATTTCCCAAGTGTTTATAAAAGCTTAGAATGATAAAGCTTTAACCCAAAACCCAAGTGTATCTCTCTATAGTAACACTAGCACCTTGGAGGCTATGATCAAATGCTTCAAGAATGAAGAAAATGGCCGAGTACTAGGTCCTATTTATAGAGTTCCAGGAGTGAAACTAACCCCTTTTAATTTGAATAAATAAATGATTATAAAATATAAAATATTTGAATTTTTGTTCAATAGACGCCCAGAACTTGGTCAAAATCGTTCAAAGGCAGGTCTAACTGGTTAAGGCTAATTTTAAAATTGAAAAACCAAACTTTCAAAAAGAAAAAAAAATACACACAAGGAGCTGATATATCGCCTCCCCCACTATTCCCGAGCCCCGTTCGATGGTTCGTGCAAAGTCGACGTGTTTTTCGTATCTTCCGTAGGCGATATATCGGCCCCTATGCTGCGATATATCAGCATACGTTGATAAAATAAACACGTATTTACACTTTTTCAGCATAATTTGATTTGGATAAACAGCTTTGACTGAGTCATAATACGATCTTAACAGTTGCTGTAAGGTTATAGAGCTTCTAGATCTTTCTTTAGTTAAAACTATTCATAAAAAATATTTAATTCCTTAATAATCATGATCATGACAAGTGTCATGCTCTTAATGGTTCTATCTAAACCTTAGGTTATAATAAATATATTTCTATGACCAGCAATATTAATCAAACCTTATGTTATAATTAATATTCTTAAACTATAGGTTAAACTTATAAAATCCATAACTGTTGCTATGAGTTTCCAACTAAGTCAAGACTTGAACCAAAATCCACGGTAACTAACATACTACAAACTAATACTAACTACTACTATCTAGCTAGCTAAGTAAATATTCTGGGACTCTACAATTCTCCCCTACTTAAAAGAATTTCGTCCCCGAAATTTACTTACCAAAAAATTCTGGATAACGAGCTAGCATGTCCTCCTCCAACTCCGACGTTGCCTCCCGTTAAAAACTATTACTCCAAAGGAACTTGAGTATCGGAATACTCTTAGATCGTAATTTCTTCATCCCTCTATCTAGGATGCTAATCGGTCGTTCCTCATAACGCAAGTCTTTTTGGAGTGCTATTGCATCATACTTGAGGACGTGACATGGGTCTGACACATATCTACGCAGCATCAAGATGTGGAACACATTATGACTATCTGCTAGAGCTGGCGGTAGGGCTAATCTATATGCAACTTCTCCCACTTTGTCCAATATCTCAAATGGACCTATAAACCAGGGACTAAGCTTGCCTTTCTTCCCAAACCACTTCACACCTTTCCTAGGAGATATCCTTAAGAAGAATTGATCTCCGACTTTGAATTCCTCATCACACCGCTTGGCATCCACGTAACTTTTCTAACGGCTCTCAGCAGCGAGCATACGCTTTCTAATCAGCACTACTGTGTCCTCAGCTACTCTAACAACTTCGGGTCCAAGAAGTTGCCTGTCTTCTACCTCGTCCCAATGTAATGGAGATTGACACCTCCTTCCATAAAGTAACTCATAGGGTGCCATCCCGATCATTATATGGTAGCTATTATTGTAGGAGAATTCTATCAGCGGCAAACACTTACTCCATGATCCTCTGAAATCAAGTACACAAGCACGCAACATATCCTCTAAAATCTTTTTTTAGACTTGTTTTACAAGGTATCATAGGAATGCCCTATTAAAGAAGCATAGGAATGAACGCAGCATATGACTTGTTTTACAAGGAAGCATAGGAATGCCTTATAAAATAACATGCGTTTTTTATCTCTTTCGACTCTATTCGTTCCACGTGTCAATATAAGCAAGAACAACCTTTCTTTGCCATCATATTGCAGTTCTTCACTCTTTGCTCAGATGTCGAATGCAAATCAATTCGGAGATTACTCATTCAAGTTAGCTCGGGTAACAAGTGAAAGTCAGTTCAAAGATGACTTGTTTAACTCAGCTCGAGAGTTATCACAATAATGCATATCGATCATCTTGAAACCTCATCAGGAAAGATTACAGGCTTTTCCTCAAAATGTCTTCACAAGGTCTTCTTCGCTCATGTGTGAATGCATCGACGAACAGGTTTCATCCAAAAGTCAAATGAGCAGATAAATTTTTTGAGTTGTCTTCATTTAGTCTTGTTCGCCCCATGTGTGAATACATAGGTCAAATGACCTAGCAAATCTTTTGAGTTGTGTTCATAAAATTTTGGTCCAACCATCTTTCCTTAGTCTAGATCGTCCCTTACGTGTGCAAACAGAGTTTTTTTGGTGACCTCGAAATGGTTTCAAGCATAATCTACATTTCTAGTTTTCTTAGCATAGGCTATATTGAGCGAATAGGATCTCGAAAACCAAGTCATCTCGAAAACGAGCGAACATGATCTCGAAAACCAAGTCATCTCGAAAACCACGAAATCTCTTATGTCTGCTCGTTTTACTTTCAGCTCGGATGATTACCATCTCGAAGATGAACTTTGTCCCCAACTCAGTTGTAAATATGGTTTAGCTTGGAGATGAACTCCATTATGGCTCGAATGACTTGTGCAATGTGATGACCAGCTCGGGTATAGATCATAGAGACACCTCGTTATTCTCATCTAGAGTGGCGATTAGCTCGGGTATGGATACTAGATACTACTCAACAACTCATGTAGAGGGGAAATCAGCTCAAATGACATGTATGGGTCATCTCAAAGATGAATTCTGGATATGATTCGGATGTCTTCGATCTTGAAGTAGTCACTAAATATTGCAAGCTATTTTTTCCACAAGATCCTTTGTATTTTGAAGCTTTGTTCAATATTGCTTGTTTTAAACACATATAAGTGAATGAACAGGATATCTCTTTGTTATAGCTAAATGAACAAGTTTATTTGGTTTTGTTTGCTCCTTGAGACATTCATGCAATAAGACAGTTAGACGAACATATTCCTATTCATTTTTTATTCATGCTGATAGGCAAACAACTTCAAAAGGTCTTGATGGAATCTTATAAAGGCCTATGGGCGTATATGTTACTCTTAATAGGTTTCAAGAGTTTTGAACATATTCTTACATTCATGTTCGCTTAGTAAAAGCTACAATGGGCCACCAAGTTTTCTCTTGAGGGTGAAGACTTGAAACAACGTTGAAACGAGCCACATCTTGCTAATTTTTTTCGCTTTGGTTCATGTTCATCCTTTGTATGTAACTATCGGAAAATAGATTATACGTATGCATGCCTAAATGAACAGGTTGCATTTAAGAGAGATATGCAAATTGATTTTCTCATTGTGAGCTCCACCTTAGCATAGTTTCTGTTCTCATTTGCTATGCATAAGTGAACAAACAGACAATCTTTCTAGGTGTACAAGCTTCATGTTGGTAACCATTTATTCCATAAATGTATTAATGGAATTAGGGTTCCAGATAGTTTATTTATCACCCTTTATAGCTTGATGGAGCCGCCGCCACGGTTGGATCTTTCCTTGACCCGCCGTGATCTCCGCCTTGTAATTCGAAATCGCTGGATTTTTAATTTCAACATTATGCCCTAATTATAATGAAATTAAGCAAAATTATTTCCCACATAGATCTGTGATTTTTCTTGGACGAATATGGTGTTTGTTTACAATTTTCCATTGCATTGCAGATGGCCTAGGTTCAAATGAACGGGTGGACTAATCTAGCCTTTGATGATGTTGGGGGTTTGCTAGAGATGATTTCATCAAAGTCCTTATTGGTAGCCTTTGTCAAATTGAATCTCTTCCTCTTGAATTTGCTCTCTCTCAATGAAAGCACCAAACTATTGACACCATTTTTCATCAAATTGAGAATATAAGAGCATGGATTCAAGAATTGAAATATAATAAAATAAATAACACCATATTTTATAGTGGTCCGGCCCAAATAATATGACCTACATCCACTTAGTCACTTTTATTGATAATTAAGCTTGAAGAACCATAGTTTCTGGCGAACTTATGTTGTCGTTTGCAATATAGTCCTCCTTCCTTTTTACATTACATAAAAATTTTTTTATACAAGAATGAAGTTTCAGCGTTATGAATTGCCTCCCATGTTTCTATCCCATCTCCTCTTATTTATAGTGGGAGTTTAGGGTTACTTATGAATCATAGGCCTCAGCTATGGGACTTGGCCCGTAAGTAATACATTACAATATTATAATAACACAAATATAGTTGTATTTTCATAAATGAAACTATGTACTCCTTTTCTAATTTTGTTAGCATAGACAGTCTGTTTTGAACGAACAGGCATAAAATAACCAAGAGACACAAACACATCTCTCTGTTAGCGAACTACCACCTTCTTGAGCGAACAGGAGTTGAAAAATATGCTATAAGTTTTATTGCAATGCACGAAAATTGATTTAGGGGGCATATGTTATACCTATTTTTTGGGCATGATGATGTGTCAAAGAATAGCAATATTAATGATCTTTGACCTACTAGTTATTTCCTTCAAATGAAAGATGAACAAAAATTATAGCATGCTTGTTCTCACAAGCATGGTATGCATGCGCTAACAAGCAATGAGCTAAAAAATAAGTTCTTCTACCTCTGTTCACACAAGAAAAAAATTTCTACCTCTGCTCGGAGAAGGCAAGTCATCACACGCTAACAGGAGAATTCTTGTAAAGACATGTTTTTATTTATATATATAAATTAAATAAAGGTGGGACCCACCAAGTGTTTAAGTCAAAGGCTATTTTATTTTATTTTCTTTTCTTTCTTTCTTTTCTTCTTCCCTTCCCCAACTGCTCTCTCTCAATATTCCCTTTCTCTTTCTCTTCTTTTCTTTTTTTTTTCTCTTCTCTCCATGGCAACACACCACCATAAAGACCCAATCACCGACGATCTTCATTTTTGACACGTGACAATTCATTGGATTCGCCTTCCTGGGGCATCCTCAACCACCAAGCGATGTCGCCCAACTCGTCATCAACTGTTCAGAATTTCCAGTCAATGTTTTGGTCCGTCAACTTTGACTGTGTTTTCCAGCCAAGTGTGACCACCTCTCGACAAGTGGTTGGTACCTTTGGAACCAGTGTGGAGAGAGGAACAAAACCCATTAACCACTTCGGTCAACTCGCCGTTTTTCTTCGACGAGATTTTGGGTATCTTTGCCACTTTCCGGCGAGCCTGAGCACTTTTGGACCAATGGTTGGCATGAATGTGATCAACTCGCCGATGTGGTCGTTTTGATATATGTCATGCCTACCTTCGTTGGCATTTCCGATACACCACTCACTGCTGGCACTATTCACAGCTCGGGTGAATTTCAGAACTTGAAATTTTAATTATAGTGATATTATATGTTGTTTGACACTATTTGAAATAAGGATTGCAATGATGATAATCAATTACTTATTTGATGTATTTAGGAAAAGCATGACATATAAATTGAACTAAATCACTTTAGGGTCATCGTTAAGCTTAGGAGGGTCTATTTGAACTTTAATTGACAATTCTAAGGAGTTAGGGACTCAACTTGACTATTAGACTTATTTTACTCGTATTGAATGGATTTAAACATATTCTAATTTTGATATTTATAAATTTTTTGAAAATTTGAAAACTTAATCTACATGTTTTCTAATCTATTTTGAGGGCATTGAGTGCCAAAGATATTTTTGTTCACGTATTTATGCAGGTTATGATTTTTGGGTTTTATTCAAATGAAGTTGTTATGCTGCCCAATTTTATAAAATATAAAGGGAATGTGTTTCTTGCTTTTCATGTTTACCTGCATTTGGTTATACTGGATATAGAGTCATAGTGATCATGATTTGTGAATGTTGTCATTTCAAGACCTAGCCTTTGCGTCATCATAGGTAGATCAGGTGTCCACTCACCTATAGGTAGCATCTATATACATGAAGTGTTTTGAGCCTCACCCTTGTGGTGGTTGTCAAGTCTGGCTACCCAGTTTAAGATGTCGATTTTTCTATGATGGGTAACGGGAACTAGGGATCCAGCGGATGGTGTGATGTGCCCGTGTAGCTATGCTTTTGTGATTATGTGTGGTTTCTCTCTATTTTGGTTTATACATGATGTATGTTTTGTTTTTAAAGCTAACCATGCAGGGGTTGTAATAAATTTTTTGGATCCTATGTTATTAATTGCTTTCATACTAGGCCTCATAAGCTCACCCTTTATATCTCTCCCATTCTAGGAACCAAGTGTCGCGAATGTGGAAAGTGAATTATTGATGGAGTTAATGTGTTTAGCCTAGTTCTATTTAGTGTCGTACTCCTATCTTTTGAACATTATGTATGTATTTGATTTGGAACCTTATGCTCTGTATCTCTAAATTAGCTATCTAAAAGTTACGAATGAGGAATGATGGATGCTAATTATTATTTTTGTATTTCACAAAACAACAAGAATGTCTTTAGATGACATTGAAATTATATTGTGAAAATAATTCAACGACACTTTTTGAAATATCATTGAATGGGGGTGCTGTGGAAAGTTTAGTACTTTCAACAATATTTTTTTAGTGTCATGTTCAGTGTTATCATAACACATTTTACAACACTAATATAATCACAGTGTACAATTTTTATTAACATGTTAAAAATGCCATGTTCCACCACTTTAATCATTAAAATATATTGTTTTAATTATGACAAAGTGTACAATTGTTATTGTTGACATATCAATGATACATAAAAAATATTATTTAAATTTTTTTTAATATTAGAAAAAAATGTTAAAGAGATGAATGCACAACTTGTTTAAAAAATAAAAATTATTTATTTTATAATTAAAAATGAAAATTATTTTATTAAATTAATTATTATTTAATCTATTTTTTTCATTTTATAAATTTTAAAATGTTATAGCATTTGTTTTCATATATATATATATATAATATAATAAATAAGATAAACAATTCATATCAAAATTTTATTAGTATATTAATTTAGAGTTCTACACAATACAATTACATTTTCTAAACTAAATACTGATGTCTTTATTGAGAAGGCCTCCCTTCAATTCCAAAAAACTACAGAGTTCTTGCCAATTAAGTAAGAAAAGGATTGCATAAAGTTCACTCAGGTTGTATGCTTGTATTGGTTAAGAAGTTGTACATCTATTGGCTTAATAATGGACTCAAGTGTAATGTAGTTAGAGTTGTGATGTCATTTGTATTCACACCAGCAGCATTAGAATCCTCTTGACCACACATATTGAAATTTCGTTTTTAGTAATTACCAAATTAATTAAACCGTGTGAATTAATTAAAGTGCGGAATGATAATTAATTGTTTAAACAGATTACAGTTCTGTCTGGACATAATCCGAACTTGTCACGACAAAAACTGAACACAATAAAAAGACAGTGCAAAACAATAAAGAGCACAATCAATTTTTACAAGGTTCAGAAACCCTTTCGGATAACCTACTCCTTGGGGCCATGCCCAGAGAATAAAACCAATTAATAAAGAATCACAACTACAAAATATTGACTTAAACAAAACAAGACTCCCTCTTGAGATTTGCCGCAACTTTGTTGTACTTCTCTTCACTAATCTGATCTTGATTGAAATGCTCAACCACTTGAACTCCCTTCAATGGCCAGCGAGTGCTTGCATCCTCCCGATGCAAGGCTTGTAAAAATCCTCTCCCGAAAACATATAAAAGTTGTGTTCAAATTGCAATTTGTTTTCACTCATGAATGTGGTATTTGAAGATATTCTTGATTGATGAAGAATTGCCTTTTTTAGAAGATGCTGATTCGACAGATACGATTTTGGTTGAGACAGCTAATACATGTGTCGGATCAAAATAATAATTAATGACAACAAAGATTTTGTTTCTTGATTTTTATAAACTTAAGCTGCACAAAAATATACAGACAAATATTCCAGAAATGACTTTGAATAAGTACTGAATATTTGCAAGATATTACTTGCCTTTATAATCAAATTGTGATAAAATAAAATTAAATAAGGAATGTAAATATTCTACAAATCACAAGAAAGGGAAAGTGCATTATGAAAATCACAATAAAGGGAAATAAAAGTTGATCTTTTAATAAAAAATATATTTCTATAAAATATGAAAATTTTAGGATTTACAATCTCCCCCTTTGGCAATTTTATAGACAATGCATATCTATTTTTAAAAGATCCCTACAAAACACAAGAGAGTGCTTAAATTCACAAGAGTCACAAAATGACTCCCCCTGCCAAAAATAACCAAAGCACAAGACAAAAACAGTTAACAAAATCCAATGAGAAACTGCAGGTCAAACAACATAATCAAAGCACAAAAAATAGAGTTGCTTTCTCTCCCCCTCATTTTATAAGAAAATGCCAAAGAGCAATGAAACAAAACCAAAAAACAAAGACACTTTTAGTGGTCGTTTACATTTATGAAAAGCAAATAAAAATAGATTGAAAGGAACGGTAACCGTCATCGAGCTGGAGTGGTAGAGGCATTGAGAATCACCAAAGAAGCCAGAATTTGGCATTGAGTATCCTCCATGGTAGAGAACCTCTCCGAGAGACTTGCAAGTCCAGTCTGGACAGAAGCAAGAGCAGTCGGGAAAATAGGGGTGTCAAACTTCAACATCTCCAGACCCAGAACAAGCCAAATTAATGTCTTTGACCTTTCTAGCTTTGGTGGTGGAACCATGGCCTTGGGTCTTCATGGCTGCTAAAATAGAAAAAAACAGAGACACACAAAGAACAAATACCTAAACAACTTGGGTACAACTGAGCGAGAAATAAAAGCAAGAAAACACTTAGAATTAAACAGCCAAGGTGAATCCGAATATATAGAGAATTCGGTGCACAAATGAGGCAAGTTCAAAAATGGGTAACCGGATTTTATGTGATAAATGCCAAAATATCTCCCTGTTTAAAACAAATTCTTTCACAACTCAAAATTGGAAACTTTTTTAATATTTTAGAATATATTGAGATAAAACAAATAAATTGCATCAAATAATTTTTCAAACCTTTTTTTTAGTAGACTGTCCAAAACTGATTTTATTTTATCATTATTTTTTTAAAAAAAATTGCCGAAAATAGAATGTAAATTTCCATACCATATGTGTCCATGTAAATGTCAAGTCCTATATAAAAGAAACAAGATAACCATATTTTTCACAAATTAGATAAATGAGTTATAATTCAAATACTAAGTGACCATAATTCAAAAAATATTCCAATCACAAAACATATTTTAATCAATTCGTTATATGTATGAGTCTTACAACCATCTTACACAGTCTAGTCAACAGGCATGTGTGTGTGCACTTGTAATCAATTTGGAGTTTCTTTTTGGCCTTTTAAAGCTAGGGTCATTGCCCATATTTGGAAATTGTAGCCTTTTTCAAATTGTAACCATAATGGAGGCTATAACTCTTATACTGATGGTAACCCTTTACACTGGTAGAGTATCCTCCAATATAATTGCTAATTACCTGGTACCAACTTACTCAGTGTCGGCTTTCACACATCAGTATAGGTAGCTCTTTTCCAAAATGGAGCGTGAAAAAGAAACTAGATTAAGGAATGCACATACAAACATAATGATTTGATCAAATATAAATTTTATGGTCTATATTTTTTTCAAATATGGATTTTTTTTATTCCTAACAAAGTATAAGACTTATAACGTTCATTTTCTAAAATACAAAAAATATGCTCATCAAATTTCTTTCAAACAGGACAAGAGATTCACACAAACACATGCAAGGCAAGATAATCAATTTATTGGAAATTTCAAATAAAAAAAAACCCCAAGGATTTCCTGAGGGAATCAAATCTGACCGTGTCTAAAGCTTTAGTAAAAATATCTGCAATTTGTTTGTTAGTCTTAACATATTCTAAAATCAATGTTTTCTTTTCGACAAGTACCCTAATAAAATGATGACGAATGTCAATATGTTTGGTGCAAGAGTGATGAACAGGATTTTCAGAGATATTAATAGCACTTGTATTATCACAAAAAATGGTTAATGTTTTAATATCAAACCCATAGTCTGCCAACATTTGTTTCATCCACAAAAGTTGAGTACAACAGCTTCCAGCAACAATGTACTTAGCTTCGGCTGTTGATAAGGAGGTGGAGTTTTGTTTTTTACTATGCCAGGAGACCAAATTGTTTCCTAAGTAAAAACAACCACCACTTGTACTTTTGCGATCATCAGTGTTTCCTGCCCAATCTGCATTACTATAACACACAAGGTTACAACTTGTTTCTTTGGAGTACCAAATGCCTAAATCAAGAGTATTATTGATGTAACAAATAATTCTTTTTACAGCAGTCACATGAGACTGCATGGGGTTCCCTTAGAAGCGAGCACACACTCCAACATTAAAACATTTTTCATGGAAAATTTTCAAATGTTTTCCCAATAGACATGGTTCACATTTACCAAAAAATACTGACTTTAATTCGATAAATAATGAACATGACTCACACTTCCAATTTTTCTCAAATTTTCAAAAACCACATGACCATGTTTTTCATGACACAAATTAGTATCACTCCTTGTATTTGTGTGACAACTGCGTGATTGAGATAATTTGTAGCAATTGTCAACAAATTTATAACCCTTCAAAACACAATTTCCATTTTGGTCAAGCACAAAACAATTATCATGAGAAAAATTTACAAACAAGACTTGGTCACAAATTTGACTTATACTAATCACTAAAACAATTATGCCCATATATTACACTAAAATATCACATATTTTAAAAAGTGTTTTTGTCGCATGCTAATAAACGGACATTTTACTTAAAAGAAATGAAAACAGGTGGTAAATGAAATACACTTAGGCGCCAAATGATAGACAAAAGCAATCTCTAAGGTTGAATCCCTAATAAATCTTCACGCCTCCTCTCTCTCTCTCTCTCTCTCTCGCTCTATTTTTCTCTTTGAGCTATCTCTCGTTCAATCTTTCTTTCTTTCTCTCTGTTTGTTACAGGTGTGTAACAAGGTGATGGAGGCCTACGGCTTGGGTCGTGTGATAGGGATGCTCGACTCGTGGGTCTACGGTGTGGTTCACTCGTGGGTGCGACGGTTCTTGCGGCGGTGGGTCTACGGCGTGGCTCGACTCGTGGGTCTACCACGGTCTTGTACCAGGTTAGTTCCAAGTTGATGGTCGATCTTCCATCAAGTCTCAATCTTCCATCTCTGTATTTTTTTTCCTTTTGTTTCTCAAGAAATTCTTGGGGAAATTGATTAGCAGTAGGAAGTTTTGAAGATAGTATAACTTGTAGCTCTTCTGCTGCCATGATGAATTTTTAGAGAATAGTATATGATCACATCACATGTTTTGAAATTTTCACCAAATTACTCAATAATAAGATGCCAAAAATTTAGTACAAATGGGAAATAAATCTGTTTGCATGTTTTTTTTTAATGCTGACTCGATTTTTATGCTTTGATAACTTCTTCAGCACATGTTGCAGATTTCTTTCTTTTTAAAGGGCATTTATTATGTTCATTTGAATGCAGATAGAAACCAAGTTTACTCTGTCAACAAAATTGACTATTGAAGGACCACTTCGAATGAGAGAGGAATGCGCATAAGGGGTTTTTGAGACACATAAGGTTATTGAAGAAACGATGCCAGAACAGATTAAAGGTTCACTTGGTCAGGCAGCAAACACAATGCATCAACTTCATATACTTGTTAGGGATGTTTTCACTGGTGGTCTGAGAGTACCTTTGAGTAAGAAAAATTTATGCTTTATTGACCATTTTTTAAACCTTAAAAATTTAAGTTAGTACCTACCTATAATCACTATTTTAATATGTTTGTTCAGATATTGCTTGTTCTTTGTCCTGGAAACAACTGATGTATGGAACAGAACCATGTCCTTTTAGCCTGTTAACTTTTTCATTACCATTCTTGCTTGTATAAGAAAAAAGTAATCAGCCTTTGGCGAGTTAGTATCCTGTACTTGACATTTGCAGTTTCCTGGGGTTTGATTATCTTCCAGATTTCCTTTATATAGCTCTTTTATAACACCCAAACGCACTTGACATTTGCAGTTCCCTGGAGTTTTATCTTCAGTTGCTTTTACATAGTTCTTTATAACACAAAAATGACCTGACCTATTAGAGCAGCTAAGATAACTATTAGTAACTGAAAATTTGAAATTTGCCAAAGGATCATTAAGTGTTGACTGCTGAGGATACTTTTTGTACTCACCTTTTATTACACTTGATCATTATAATATTCCCTAGAAAGATGCAAAAGATCATTAAAATGTGGTACCTGTTAGGCCGATTTTTACAGCTACTAACGGTTTTGGTTAGTTAGTTGTTCATTGTAACTAATTATTGTTATTTTCTAAATTAGTTACTTTATTAGTTTTGTTCTTTTCTGTATTACGGTGGAATATTACGGTGCATAACAGGTAAAATAGGAGAACACACATAATATTTTGAGTAATTTTTCTTAAGAAAGAAAATAGATCTCTTTGTATTGTTTTTTGCATGTTTGATAAGTTATGAATGACCTTTATTAAGACATAACCTGTTGTCAGATTTTTTTTTTTTTGCATGTTTGACAATAGCTTGCTCGTGACTTGGAATCATGTTTGATTCATACAAGAGAAACAAGCTGCAAGCAAGATGTTGATTACATGTCTATTGTCGAGGGTGAGGACACATTTTACAGTTCATCTAATTTTTGGGTAGTGGGGGTTTGTTGAGTGATTTTTGTCATAATATATTTTGTAACTTTTTCCTAAAATAGAGACTATTGTTTTTTTTGTTCAAAAGGTACGGGAAAGTATGGCAATAAAATAATAACTGCATTCAGTTGTTATTATTTCTCAGTCTCTTTTAACTGTATTCCTGACCAGGACCTCCTATCTTGTATTCTTGCCATGAGTTTTTATTTTTTAAGATAACAATTGGTTTTTGTGCTGTGGATCATTAGATTTGTTTTATTAACACAAGGATGTAATATTTGCTTCTACATTTACTATCATTCTAGTCATAGAAATTTAGTATAGTTTAGTTACAAGTTTAATTGCTTTGCACCTATAAGGGCTCTATAACCCATGCCTCCAAACTGGAAGAGACATCAGGGAAATAGTGTTTGAAGTGTTTGTTGATAAGGAAGTTTTATACTGTATTTCAGATGAATCTGAATCTACTTTTCATGAGGCTTTTCTTAGTCGTCTTATGGAAACTGGTGCAATAGAAAGTTCATCTTTATGTGACCTTCCTAAACAGATGGAAGGTGATCAACAGAGAGCCTCTGAACAGACTAAGAACATCTTAAGTAATTTAGTTGCTGTTGTTGACAATTTGTGGTATGTAAAAGATGGAATACATACTATAGTCTTCAAAAAACTTTCAGAAAATGGTAAGAGCTATGTGGGTTTTATAGTTTTATTTTCGTATGATACTTCAACCACTGATCTGTAGACTTATCTCAGTTTTTGGTGGATCCTACTCCATTTTCTAGGATCTTGTAGGCAAAGGACACCAAGTGAATTAGATAGAGAGGTTAAGAACATGAGGGTGGCATTTACTGACTTGTTTTTGTAGCATAACACTTTCAAAGAAACTGCAAAGCCATCGAGATATTGATGCAAAGAATAAAGCCGAGCTTAGAATATTAAGAGGTAACTCCACTCTTTTTTTTGGTATAATCAATAAATAATAATACACATTCCATACAAATAAATAAGTATATAAATTAACAAGGTTTTTATTTTTATTTTTATCATTTTTCTAGTAAATCGGTCTTTAGTGTTTTTGATTCCCATCTTTTCAGTATAATGAAAAAAAATAAGTTGGGGCAGCACCCACTTGTGTTGGTTGGTCAATCTATGAGAAGAAATTTGGTATTTGTAACTTGGTCTAAAAATGAAGTGCCAGATTAGTATATTATCTTTTTCTTTTTAATGAATATGCATCATATTGGTACTCATAGGAACCTCAACTTTTTCAAATCCTTCATGTGTTACATTAGAACTTTCCATCTCCTTGGACATGGTATGACCTAAATGTTGACCTTTTGGATGTTCACGCAAACAATAGCACATTTCATCATTTTGACAAGTTTAATCTCAAATATAATCCCTGTGGGAAAAGTTGGCTCATGGAGATTTTTCCTAAAGCAGGACAATCTTATTTAAGGTATGATCTTTATGTTTACTTTATAAAAAATGATAAGCCTGGATAAACGTTTTCCCCTTCTCTTTCTGTTGGTTCTATGTTGAAATTACTTTCTTACCGAGAGCAAGAGGAATAGGACTACATAACAGTGTATTTTTTATTCCTTCAATCTTTGTTTCATTTTGATAATACAGTTTGTTGTAGTACTTGCTTCTACTCATTTTCTTTTTCTTCCCCATTTTTTTGGGAAGTTCTTGCTTCCCGTAATAAAATTTGATCTTTCATCTTTTATATTCTTCTGATAATTGCTAGCACTTTAATTTTTATATGCTCATAGTATAGTATACATCAAAGGAAAGGCTTTACACAAATTTAGGCCCTGCCTTGCATCTTCTATTGCTAGTTTGCATACTGAGCTAATTAGTAGGAGACATAATCTTAAGTAGAGCTACCTTAGTTTCTTTTATTTTTGTTAGTCTATGTAATATGATCTTGTGTGGCACCACAATTTTTACTATAAGGGAAAGAAAATCAATATAATCTATGATGTGGGAGAGTTGAATTGATAACTTTTTCCATGTTGTTTTTTGTTGAAGTAGTTTTTATGGATACTAATAGTTCTGTTAATACGTTATTTAGTTTTGGCCTCTTCTCTTTATGATAAGCCTATTCAAGTATACTAGTAATATCTATTATTGAGTGGCAATCATATTGTCAATACACAGTTGAGGAACACAGTGTCAAGTTCTGTAGTTGTGTTAATCAGTAATCAGTGATTGCTTTGATGTGCAAGAGTTGTCTCTTTTTTACAAATGCACTAAAATGCCGAAAAATGGTGTCTTGTATTTATCCTTGCATTTTATTTATCTCCACTCTTACTATCATATGATGTCCAACTTTTAATTGGTTTGGAATTTTCAGGTTGTTGGGTTGGATTTAGTGGATGATGAAAGAAAGCCTAAAAGAACCCCCACAAAACATATGCCCACTCCATATCAGTGAACCAATGCCTTCAATCCTTCCTTTTCTTACTATTTGTATTACTGTTATGAAAATCTCTACAAATTAAACAAGGTATTTCATAACAGTACACAACTTTTTAGAAAAGTTTCTCTTTACACTATCTATAATTTTTAGAGAGAAAGAACATGCTTCAATTCTTGATGATTTTAGAGAGTTTGATATAACAAGATTAGACTTGGAAGAGGGTGGTGATTCTACCGAGCAAGGTCTTCTAAAAGAGCATGCATCTATTACTTCTATTACTTATTTATCTAAGCATATAATCGTATATTTGTATAATTAATAAGCAGAGGATAATGTGCTTTAAATTAATTAAAACTGAAGAAAGATATAAGAAGCATCATCCTTTTAATATTTGGCCTTGTAGTTGATACATACAAAGAGTTTTTAACTATGATAGCTTTTGTTTCTGTTGTTTTCTTCTGAAATAAATTAGCCTTCTTTAATGTAATTTCTTTCAACTGAAATGTGATAGAATCAACAAGAAGTGTGGGTAGTATTACCTCAGATGTCTCATCAGCTGCCAAGAAGAGTCGATTCCCAGACCTCAGAGGTTTTTGCCACTCTTTTTTACTTCTTACTTTCACTATTATACCTTTTGTTTCAAGATTTAGAGTCTTGAGATGCCTAAACTTATTATGAATCCCAATACCAAGAGTCTATGTATATATACATATCATCATATTGATAGATATAACAATGAAAATAAGCTACTAATATTACCAACTATTCTTGATGGTGATACTCTGAGCTTTTCAGGTGAAACGAACAGAAATTCTCTTGAATCCATGGTGAGTCCTTTGTATATTTATACTCATACATATTCCATTAATCTTCTTATTAATATAAACTAATATGTGTTAATAATTCTACACTTTGTCAGGTGAAGAGCACAGGAAATGAATCATTACAATGGGGTGAGTGTCAGAGCAGCTTCATTAGCTCAATATTCTTAATTACTTGAAAATCATTTAAAACTCACTATGTTTGTGTTCTTGCTTATACATATATATATATATGGATAGACTGGCTGGTGGAGTGTATTCAGGTCTCACCTATGGACTGGCCGAAGCTCGAGGAGCTCATGATTGGGTAAGACAGACCACTCTGAATTATCATTTTCAACTATAAAAGTGTATGATTATGATCGACATATCATATGTGGTAGTGATTGAATGAATACTTGTTACTACTTAGAATTATAATAACTTTGAATATGTATTTAAGTTTGATAATAGCTGAATTTAAGATAGAATGAGCGGAAATGATGATGATTATGAAAATGATGATTTTTTTGGACATTTGAGTTGGAATATGTTTCTTTATGTTAATTTTTAACCATTAATGAATATAGTTTATGATTTTAAGTCTCGTAACAAGTAATTATATGAATTTTATGGCAGCTATGATTATGGTAGTGAAAACATTTGATAACTACTGAATTTAAATTGGATTTTTTTTTGTCGATAATAGATACTTGTGACAGACTTTGAATTCTTTAGTTTGGAAAATTAGGAATTGGTGTAGTGCTATGAATTTATAGAAATATACTCAATCAAGAAGACATGATTAAATGCATGCAGCCCTTATATATATGTCTGTGTGTTTATGGAAAAGGAAACAGGCTATGACAGAATAAGATTCTCATAGTTATATTTTATGAATATTGTTTTTGTTTAGCCATTTTTTAAACAACAAACTACATATTCTCATAGTTATGCATGTGTTGCTTTAACTGATAGGATGTAAACTCATGATGAACTGGTGCATTGTAAATACATATGCCTCAAATTTGCAATTCAATAGGTGGAAGTACCTAATAGGAAAATTTATAAAATGCTAAAGCCATATGAGAATCTAACGATAACTATCCATAGTTTGGGATCTTGATTGGCACTATATTCTTCACTATTGAGCATAAGACATTAGTCACACACTGACTTTTTAGATTGCCAATTTCCTTAGGAGACACCATTTAATGAACAAGTTTTGTAAACTGCATCTAGTAATGGATTCCTAACCATGCAGATCAAACTTTCAGTTCATTTGGCACTGGGAAGAGTGGGCTTATGTTTTAGACTTCCTAATTGGTAAGAATCATGCTGAAGTCACACTACAAAAAAAGAGTGTTTTATTTCTTCTTTTTTTTTCTTTTTTATTTCTTTCCATGGCATCATGATCCAAGCTAAAATTTCTGTAATTTTGCACCCATAACCTCAATTTGAGATATTACTTTGTTGTGATATGACTTATGTGCATTAAAATACATCTCACTTATCAATTGAAGCAACCACTCCAAAATTTCCTTTTGGAACATTGTATGCGGTGTCCTCTCTTGGAAATAATTTCTATAACATTTTTCATGAAGTAATTTGTGA
The DNA here is from genome assembly GCF_963169125.1 of Humulus lupulus. Classification (NCBI taxonomy): domain Eukaryota; kingdom Viridiplantae; phylum Streptophyta; class Magnoliopsida; order Rosales; family Cannabaceae; genus Humulus; species Humulus lupulus. Next base: position 215,864,210 of record NC_084796.1, on the reverse strand, counting down.
TGCTAGATAATAGCAATAAAATATTTCTTTGTTTATTTTGCAGATGTGACAAGCGAAATAGAAAATGATACTTAATTTTGAAGGCTTTGTGTTGGGCAGCTGTAGAATATTTTGTGCAGAAAGTTGTAACTTTTCAATATGTTGAATATTTAAGACTACTTGATTACTTAAAGAACATTTTGTTGTTGATGACAGTGTTGAATGTTTTAAACTGATTTGTGGATTGTTAATACAATGTTGAATGTTTTTACTTTTTGTTATTTGAAAATCAAGTTCATTTGATGATGCTAGTAGATATTAGAAAGCTAATTTTAATTATATAAATAAAAAATAAAAATAGAATAGAATAAATTAGTGTTATATAAATGAATATATAATGAGAATTTAAACTTATCTAAATATTAAAATAATACGAAAAATGTGTTATAATATCTATTACAATAACACTTTTTATAAGTAAAGAATTTTGTTATGCAAACTTCATTATATAACACAAAAAATGTGCTATACTAAAGTGTAGTATAACACAAAAAATGTGTTATACTAAATTGTAGTACAACACAAATAAGTATTGAAATGTGTTATATAATCGACTGTAAATAATATAATTAAACACTTATCTATTTATTAAAATAACATAGAAAGTGTGTTATCGTTGACAGTATAATAACACATATGTATAACAATGATAAAGTGTTATGTAAAGTACCCTGACCTACGATAACATAGTTGGTCTTAACACATCAAAAAGTGTTATGGCATGTTATGATAACACATTTTTGGTGTTATTAAAAGCATTTTTTCTTCTAGTGAATTAGATTAGTTTTAAGTCCATCAACCAAAAGAACATTTTGCTACTTTGGTAGTCCTTCATAATTTAGAGTGCCACTACCAAGTACCTTACAAGACTTACCATCTCCAAATGTGACTTCCCCATTATTCAAAATCTTGAGGTCAATGAGTATGTTTTTGTTACTTGTCATATGCCTAGAACAACCACTATCTAAATACCAAGAGTTAAAAGCACATGTTCTAAGACAAGTAAGGGCAGCAAGACATTTGAATTCATTTTTATTCACCCAAACTTTCTTAGGTCGTGTCCTTTTCTTCAATGGCATTTGTCTCAAATTACCATGATGATTAAAGTAGTTTTTTTGAAGAAAATTCATCAAGGTAAAACATTTAGGTCGAATATGACCTTTCACTCCACATAAATGGCAAATTGGAATAAAATGACCAGTTTTTTTATTCTCGAAATTTCTGGTCTGTTTCTCGTGTGTTGTGACAGATTGAGAAGATGATGCCACATGAGTTTACGTTGTTCCTGTAGAAGGGTCAGTTGTAGAAACAATAGGATGATTTCCATAAATATAGATTGTTTTTCCTTTAGGTTTAGATCCATTTGATCCTAACCTAGAAAAACCACAAGCTTTTTGACCTGCAAGCAGCGCATCATCCAAAACCATAGATCTATGATTAAGCACTTTGACACCTTTCACAATTTCATTAGACAAACGATCGATTTTAGAATCTTTAGCAACAATCTCAATTTCATATTTTTTAACAAGAGAACTTTGTTATTGTTTGCCATCAAACGATTATCTGAACATACTTTCAACCATTGATCATACATGTTTTTGTATGATTCTTTCAAGGAATCCTCATCCAAATCGGATTCATCCGAATCACCATGGGAACCTTCATATGTTGAAATAGTATTATTTAAACAAACAAGGTTCTCATTCACCTGCACAAAAAGAGGTATACAAGAAAAAACAAAAGTTACGGCAAGATTAGAATTTTCTTCCTCATCACTACTTTCAGAGTCATGGTCACTCCAAGTGATTTCCATGACCTTCTTATTTTTCTTTAAGGTATTGGCACATTCGGATTGAATATGTCCAAAAATTTCACACTCCCTGCATTGAATTCCCTTTTTATTAGTAGATTCAAAAGGTTTTGAAAAATTATTACCTTTGGAGGATTTAGACATGTTTTTCTTGTTACCAATCTTTTTCATAAACTTCTTAACTTTTTTTTATAACAAGATCATTTCATCATCATCTTCCTCATCTGAGCTTTCCATTTTCTCTTTGGAAGATTTCAAGGCAATCGATTTCTCCTTCACAACAATCGGTTTCTCTTGTTGGCGGATTTTTTGATTTAGTTCAAATGTTCGAAGAGATCCACTCAATTCCTCAACTTTCAAGGTGTCAAGGTTCTTTACATCCTCAATGGTTGTGATCTTTGATTGAAACCTGTCAGGAAGAGATCTAACAATTTTCCTAACCAAAACAGAGTCAGAAAACTTTTCTCCTAAAGCAAAATATTCATTAGTAATGTCAGACAATTCTTCATAAAACTCAGTGAGAGTTTCTTTTTCAGACATGCAAAGATTTTCAAATCTTGTGGTCAACATTACAAGCCTAGATCGCTTACCATCAGTGGTTCCTTTAAATTGAGTTTGAAGGATTTCCCAAGCATCTTTAGCAGGCTCATAAGATGAAATCAATTTTATATAAGTTTCACCAACACCATTAAAAATTGCATGCAAAACTTTATTATTATAAATTGACAATTATCTTCTTCATTAGACCATTCAAGTTCAGATTTTACTTGTGTCTTAGCAGATTTCAAATCTGTCTCGATTGGTGGTGTCCAATCGATTAATATTGATCTCCAAGCCCTTTCATCAAGGGATTTGATCAAAGCTTTCATCCTTAATTTCCAGTATGGATAGTTTGTATCATTCAATAATGGAAGGCGAGTGATAGATCCTCCTTCTACAAAGATAGACATTTCACAAGAAACAAAACAAACAGAAAACCACAAAATCTCACTAAGAGTCTAGTGACCTGCTCTAATACCAATTGAAATTATGCTTTTAGTAATCACCAAATTAATTTAACCATGTGAATTAATTAAAGTGTGGAATGGTAATTAACTATTTAAACAAATTGCAGTTCTGTCAGGACAGAATCCGAACTTGTCACGACAGAAACTAAACACAATAAAAAGACAGTGCAAAACAATAAAGAAAACAATGAATTTTTACAAGGTTTAGAAACCCTTTTGGATAACCTACTCCTTGGGGCCACGCCCAAAGAATAAAACCAAATAATAAAGAATCACAAGTACAAAATATTGACTTAAACAAAACAAGACTCCCTCTTGAGATTTACCACAACTTTGTTGTACTTCTCTTCACTAATCTGATCTTGATTGAAACGCTCAACCACATGAACTCCCTTCAATGTTCAGCGAGTGCTTGCATCCTCCCGACGCAAGGCTTGCAAAAATCCTCTCCCGAAAACTTATAAAAGTTGTGTTCAAATTACAATGTGTATTCACTCATGAACGTGGTATAAACTCACCACATATACTAAACTCTCATATTTCTACAAGATCATGTGAATACTATGATCTTGAATACAAAGAAGAAACTCTCACAAATATTACAATACACTCACAAATTATGCATCTAAGAGTTCACTTTTTCATAAAGCCTTAGAGACATATTTATAGAGTCAATTTTCGTGCGCATAAAGGCTGAGAATGAATCTCGTAATAAAGGCAAGAATATTTGAAGATATTCTTGATTGATGAAGAATTTCCTTTTTTAGAGGATGTTGATTCCACAGATACGATTTTGGTGGAGACAGCTAATCCCTGTGTCGGATCAAAAAGCTCAAGAAAGAAATAGTAATTAATGACAACAAAGATTTAGTTTTCTGATTTTTATAAACTTGAGCTGCACGAAAATATACAGAAAAATATTCCAGAAATGACTTTAAGTACTGAATATTTGCAATTTATTACTTCCCCTTATAATCAAATTGTGATAAAATAAAATTAAATAAGGAATGTAAATATTCCACAAATCACAAGAAAGAGAAAGTGAATTCCGAAAATCACAAAAAGGGGAAACAAAAGTTGATCTTTTAATAAAAAATATATTTCTATAAAATATGCAAATTTTAGGCGTTACACATATGGAGATACAAATTAATATATTAACTGGAAAAGATTTGAGAAATGGGTGAATGAAAAAAGTAGCAAGCAAATATTAAGTTGTATATGTTCATATAAATATAAAAATATATATTAATATATATATACTTGTAGATTGAGGGAAAAACAAAATTTTATTAAAGACCATGTTGGAAATCAAAGGCAATAGAATCTCTCCAGTTGTCTGTTATATGGAAACTAGCGAATCCCCACTACAGTAGAAATTGACTCTTCTATGGGGATCCCCATTACTGTAGAAATTGGATGCTCATGGAACTATTGTAAACCTTCAACATGTATGGTATTATGAACTAAATTGTAGAGTCCAAGAACTTTACTTAGCTAATTGTTTAGTAGTATTATAGTATGTTTAGTATTATCTTTTTTACTGTGGATTTTTGGTTCAGACCGGGAATTATTTGGACACTCATAGTAGTACTTATAGATTTTCTAAGTTTAACCTATAGTTTAAGAATATTAAGTATAACCTAAGGTTTGATTATATGACTGATAATTAAGGATTATATTTATTATACTATAAGGTTTAGATATCAACCAATAGGATTTTAAGCACATGTTATGAATGGTGATTAAGGATTAAGTATTTTTGAGGATTAAATTTAATAAGGAGTAAAGTTTGAATGGTATAGGGTCAGTCAGCAGCTTTGAATACGTTGAGGGCTTAGTCAAGGATGTTTACTCCATTCAAACTTAGCTAAAAATGTGTAATTTCGTGTTTAAATATTCAGCGTGTGCCGATATATCGCAGCACGTAGATACGGAAAACACGAATCGATGCACAGTCGCCTCGGGAACAATGGTCCAGGCGATATGTCGCCTATAGGGGGCGATATATCGCCTCCTCCAGCATAAATTCAAACATTTTTGAATTCTTTTCCTTTCAGCCATTCAAACTTCTTCAAAAGTCCAGCATCTTTTGAACGAGTCTTCAGCCTCTGCTGAACGATTATTTAAATTATCTTCACTTAAAAAGCTATTATTTTTATGCAAGTAAAATCAAGATCCTTTCATTCCTAAACTCTATAAATAGGACCTAGTACCCAGCCATTATTCATCTTTTGCTCTAAGTTCAGAAGCTGCTAGTGCTAAGTGAGTGTGAGAGTGTAAACACCTGGTTTGGGAAATCATAAGCTTAAATCATAAGCTTATCAAACACTTTGGGAAGTGAGGTTCTATAGTATTTCGGTTGTGGTATAGATTGGTCTTTCAAGTCTTTGAGGTAAACCCAAAACTTTAGTTCATTTGCTTTAAGTTATTTCCTCTTTCATAACCTTCTACTCAGTCCCCTAACCTCATTCTTATTTTGCTTAGGGAATCCAAGTTCTTAAGCACATAAGTTTCGGTAAGTATGTTTTTTTCAATGGTTTAGTCTTTCCATCCTTTTCAATTCTTCTTCTTCATAAGACTCACTCTTTCTCATATGGTTTTAGGAGTGTTCCAAAAGTCCCATCTCAGTCCATCATATCCCGGTAACTTTGGTAAGGAAAATAGGATAGAATCTATATGTTTATTGCTTATGTTATCTTATGTGTTATGTTATGAAATATGATACGTTATGAATATGTTATGAATGTATATGTTTGTAGGCTTGAGCTTATGCCCTATTTGACTAACAAGACCCCAAAAAGATTATGGGCATATGCCTACTTAGCTAGTAGGACCCCACTAATCTCATGGGCATAAGCTTGTTTAGTCTATGGGACCCCAAGTAATAATGGCCATTATAATAAGTGTATGTATTAAGTGTTATGATATGTCTTTACGTTTATTATGAAATTTATGTTTATGACTATGTGTTAGATTTTCCTTGCTGGGCATTAGGCTCATTCCTTTTTGTTTTATGTGCAGGAAAATAGCTTTAGAGGCGGTAAGATTCGTGACGCTTAGAGGATGTGTATCGATGGTGAATGGAGTCAAGGGGCCGAGCGTTATTCGATTCGAGGATGTAGTCTCATTTTATCATTTATGGTTTTACATGTATTTTCCGCATTTTCTATGTAACTCTTTTCACTTTAAGTTATTTTTGTTTTAAAGACAATGGGCACCCATATCCTACTTATTTTTATGAAAGTAACCTTTGTTTCTACAAGTTTATAATAAATTATGGTATTTTCGCAAATGTATGTTTTAGTAAGAATTTGTATGTATAGCTCGATAATGGTTCAAGAGTCTAGATTAGTGGGTCATTACATAAATAGAGAGAAAAGCCAATACAAAAAAATCCATCATAGAAATAAAGAGAGGTCTTGCTGCAATTTTATAAGAAGAGAAGAATATAAATTTTTTGCACTGTTATGAGACGAGAAAGATATGTAGTTTGAAAAATGAGACAATTTATTGTGAAAGTTTGCAAAGATTAAGCCAAAAAGGTTGTCGTATATTGATGTTATACTGTAGAGTCCAAGAACTTTACTTAGCTAATTGTTTAGTAGTATTATAGTATGTTTAGTGTTATCTTTGTTACTATGGATTTTTGGTTCAGACCGAGAATTATTTGGACACTCATAGTAGTACTTATAGATTTTCTAAGTTTAACCTATAGTTTAAGAATATTAAGTATAACCTAAGGTTTGATTATATGACTGATAATTAAGGGTTATATTTATTATATTATAAGGTTTAGACATCAACCAATAGGATTTTAAGCACATGTTATGAATGGTGATTAAGGATTAAAGATTTTTGAGGATTTAATTTAATAAGGAGTAAAGTTTGAATGTTATAGGGTCAGTCAGCAGCTTTGAGTACGTTGAGGGCTTAGTCAAGGCTGTTTACTCCATTCAAACTTAGCTAAAAATGTGTAATTTCGTGTTTAAATATTCAGCATGTGCCGATATATCGCAGCTATAGGGGGCGATATATCGCAGCACATAGATACGGAAAACACGAATCGATGCACAGTCGCCTCGGGAACAATGGTCCAGGCGATATATCGCCTATAGGGGGCGATATATCGCCTCCTCCAACATGTTTTCAAATACTTTTGAATTCTTTTCCTTTCAGCCATCCAAACTCCTCCATAAGTCCAGCATCTTCTGAACGAGTCTTCAGCCTCTGCTGAACGATTATTCAAATGATTTTCACCTAAAAAACCATTATTTTTATTCAAGTAAAATCAAGATACTTTCATTCCCAAACTCTATAAATAGGACCTAGTACCCAGCCATTATTCACCATTTGCTCTAAGTTCAGAAGCTGCTAGTGTTAAGTGAGTGTGAGAGTGTAAACACCTAGGTTGGGGAAAAACTATAAGCTTAAACATCATAAGCTTATCAAACACTTTGGGAAGTGAGTTCTATAGTATTTCGGTGGAGGTTAGATTGATCTTGCAAATCTTTGAGGTAACCAAAACTCTAGTTCCTTTCTGTATTATGTTTCCTTTCTCTTAGTCTTCTACTCAATTTCCTAACCTCATTCTTATTTTGGTTAGGGAATCCAAGTTCTTAAGCACTTAAGTTGTGGTAAGCATATTTTATTTTAATGGTTTAGTCTTCCTATTCTCTTTCATTTCATCTCCTTTCTTTAAGACTCACTCTTGTTCATTATGGTTTTAGGAGTGTTCCAAAAAGTCCCAACTCAGTCCATTTTTATCCCGGTAACTTTGGTAAGGAAAATAGGCTAGAATCTATATGTTTATGTTTATGCTATTTTATGTGTTATGTTTTCATATGTTATGAATATGTTATTGATGTGTATGTTGTAGGCTTGGGCATATGCCCTATTTGACTAACAAGACCCCAAAAAGATTGTGGGCATAAGCCTATTTAGCTGGTAGGACCCCACTAATCTCATGGGCATAAGCTTGTTTAGTCTATGGGACCCCAAGTAATAATGGTCATTATAATAAGTGAATTATGTGTTATGATATGTCTTTACGTTATTATGAAATTATGTTTATGTTTATGACTATGTGTTAGATTTTTCCTTGCTAGGCATTAGGCTCATTCCTTTCTGTTTATGTGCAGGAAATAAGCTTTAGAGGTGGAAAGATTCGTGACGCTTGGAAGATGTGTATCGATGGTGAATGTAGTCAAGGGGCCGAGCGTTATTCGATTCGAGGATGTAGTCTCGTTTATGTTTTTATGGTTTTAAATGTATTTTCCGCATTTTCTATGTAACTCTTTTTAGTTTTTAAGTTATCTTTTGTTTTAAAAACAATGGGATCCCATAATCCTTCTTAGTATTTTGTTTGTTTGTAAATAACTCTCATTTTGCAAGTTACTCCCTCATATGGTATTTTCGTAAAAATGTAAGTTTTATGTATAGTTTCGTTAATGGTCCAAATAGTCTAGAGTAGTGGGTCATTACATATACTTTGTATATATACAACCTAAGCAAGAATCATTCAACGATACATATCTGCTAAATTAGGAAACACTCATCAGATACATCAAATTGGTATCCCAATTGTATCCCACAAATTAATATTATGATCCCAAAATATCGTAACAAAGTTAGTATCTAATTCAATAAATTTAGCTCAAAAATTATCCTCGCTCAATTTTTGGAGAAATTTTTACCGCCATTATATGAATATTTCTATATATTTTTTTTTTAAATAGTGTACTAACTAACGTGATGACTGATGAGTATAATAACATTTATTTAGTTGTATTATAATTTTAAAAAAAATATTACCTACCATAATGGAAGCCACAACCAATATATCACCTAACGTGCACCATAAGGGTAGTTACATGTATACACATGTCTATTAGACATTTACAAATGACTTTTTCTTATTCAAGTTTTTTATTATTTAACTTAACATTAAATAATTCTTCCACTCATTAATCTTTTGTTACACATACATATAACATAAATATTATACATGATTTTTTAAAAAAAAATAAATAATTGATATGCTCATAAAAAATAAATTAAACACAAATTACGTGTTAATAGCTGTTGACGCCGTTTTTTGTCAACTTAGATAAGAAGAGCACTGAACACTGAATTAAAAGAACTGATAAAAAAACACACAAAATTTTACGTAGTTCAGCAGTTAAAATCTACCTCGTCCATGAGTCAATATTATTGAATGGTGGAATTCTCTCAAAGCTTTTTAGAAAGCAACCTTTGCAAAATATTCTTAGTACCAAATTGTCTCCATCCACAAATGAATTTCTCTAGTCTATTTATACAATGGTTTACAAAATATATTCCATGTTATTTCTGCAAGTTACAATTCAAATTTGAAATACATACAAATAAATGCATTAATTACATAATATCCCATGATAATAGGGATTTATTATCAGAGTACAATAAATCCCCAAGGAATAGGGATTTTCAAACAGCAACTGCATTCAATCTAGATTATCGATCTCGAACATACAATTAACACACTTTCAAGATCGACCCACATCAAGAACTCGTCGTTCTGGTTAACCTCATCCTTAGCCAGTGACTTTATCGAGCTCAACCATCAGAGATCCACCTCCTCGAGCTTGCAATGAAGGTTTGAATTGCACTAAATCTTTGGAGAAGATTCATCCTTTTGATCTTGATGCCTAAGCTTGAACCCTCTTAATTAGTGCTCGGTCGCTAATAAGACCAAATCAAAAAATTTATATAAGTGTTGAATCCTTGCAATTATTCAGCTATGGCTTCGAGCTTAACTTGTAACCTCAAAACATCTTCGAGACCGCATGTAGCTCAAAGCCCACAAATTCCATCGTCGCCACCTTAATGCCGAGTGAAACTACAAAACTTAATTCGCGTATATGTTGATGACATGGTATACTTGCCACTACACCAAATACCCATTTCCATAACACATCAATATAATACTAATAGAAATGTATTATTGTAGAGTATTATATTGGGCAACTTTTTATGTAAAAAGAGCGGTAATATATTCACATCCCGCCACTTAGAATTTTTTTTTTATTTCTGAGACTTGAGAATCCCGAGACACCCATCTCCTTTCTCCTCCCCACTTTTGAGACCCGAGACCCCCATTTCTAAGCTTTCCTTCAACATTTCTACCCATTTCCTTCAACATTTCGACACAAAGAACAGACCCATTTCTTCGGCTTGGTCATACGGTCTCCGCACTCCTCACTCTCTCTCTCGTCTTTCTCTATCTCTCTGTCAACCTTCAATTTCCAGTCGTTGGGCTTCTCAAATTTGTTCTTCTCTTCGGTCTTGGCAAGCCAAGTAATTAATTAGTTGTAGATGTTAGATTTATCAGCTTGAATCTCATAGAATCTATAAAATCTATGGTTTTCAAAATTAATTTTCGATTTTTCATGTGTTTTCGAATTTGCATATTGCTAGGACATTTGTTTTGGTATGGTCTCATAGAATCTATAAAATTAGATTTTGCATATTTCAAAATTAAAATCTTTGGTTGAGTTTTATGTGTTTTGTCTCAGTTTTATCTGGTTAAATTCTTGGCAAAATGCCTCCTTTGTTTTATTTTCATTTTGTTGCAATTTCCAATCAGGGCTTGGTTTGAGGAGCTAGAAGGAAGCGAATGGCAGAGTTGAGGCAGGCTTTAGAGCATTCACGTTTAACTCCTTTCTCTGATTGTATATTTATAAACTATCTCGGTTGGTTTTGACATAAGAAGTTTGTTTCCTATTGTGGGAAAGGTGTAATTTTTTTTATTCATACTAAACTTGGTATTTATATGGCCTATAATGGGTAAACTAATTTGCCATAATTAGCACAGTGATGTTTTCCATTATGGATTTTAGGATTCTCATGATATTGTTAGAGTTATTAGTACAACTGATTGATGTAGAATGAGTTTTGCATGGATAGAATTCTGGTGTGAAAAGAGTTTGGGAGCTGTCTTAAATTTCAGAAAGAAAATTGAACACCCTAGCTGTTCCTTTCATAATTTAAATGGTATTAGTCAATGTAATCCTGAAGATTGTCTTTCCAAAACCCAGATCATTGATCTTCCTTATAATTAAGATTTAAGAAAGTGTTTTCTTTTGTTTGTTTAGTGAATGAGATCAAATTTTGAAAAATGCACCAATGAAAATGAATTAAATGATAATAATAATAATACAGTCCTAATGATGATATATAGTTGATAAATTGTAGTGAAAATCAGCACACCATAAACCAGAAAACACACCATAAACCCGAAAACAATTGATCAATAATCAATTTTAAAGACAAAATTGGTTTAATAAAGGAATCAAATCTAAACATAAATGAAACATAAAGAGGAACACAAACACAAACACATACGTGGTTCGAATGAGTGTTGGCTAGACACCACTCTACTCCACGGCCAAAACCATCCCCAAGGGCATGACAATCTCTTTATTGATTCTAAGTTTCAATCTGTAAAATGACAGTGGAAACTACAGTAATTGCTTTGGCATCATTTGTCATTGCATTTGGATTATGCATTATATAGTGTGTATTTTAAGCCAAGTTATTTCCTATCTAAATATATAATCAACTGGTGTAATGGAATATGGTGATTGTTTTTTTAAATGTATACTTCCACTTTCTACTTTTATTGTCCCTAAAACAGATTTAAAAAGTTGGTTTGAAGCTTTTTTTTGGCACTTCTATGCACATTAAGAATGTATAACACCTGTTCTGAATGGAAAAATATTGTAATGAAGATATGCTTGAAAATGATATTTGTGAACTACTGAAGCTTTCTGTAATGACCCACTAATCTAGACTATTTGGACCATTAATGAAACTATACATAAACTTACATTTTTACGAAAATACCATAATTTTTATTGAGTAACTTGTAAAATAAGAGTTACTTTCAAATAAATAAAATACTAAGAAGGATATGGGATCCCATTGTCTTTAAAAACAAAACATGATTTAAAATAAAAAGACATTACATAAGAAATGCGGAAAATACATATAAAACCATAAAAAGGTAAAATGAGACTACATCCTCGAATCGAATAACGCTCGGCCCCTTGACTCCATTCACCATCGATACACATCCTCTAAGCGTCACGAATCTTACCGCCTCTAAAGATTTTTTTCCTGCACATAAAACAGAAAGGAATGAGCCTAATGCCCAGCAAGGAAAATCTAACACATAGTCATACACATAAATTTCATAATAACGTAAAGACATATCATAACACATAATACACTTATTATAATGGCCATTATTACTTGGGGTCCCATAGACTAAACAAGCTTATGCCCATGAGATTAGTGGGGTCCTACCAACTAAATAGGCATATGCCCACAATCTTTTTGGGGTCTTGTTAGTCAAATAGGGCATAAGCCCAAGCCTACAAACAAACACATTTATAACATATTCATAACATATCATAACATAACACATAAGATAACATAAACATAAACATATAGATTCTAGCCTATTTTGCTTACCAAAGTTACCGGGATATGATGGACTGAGTTGGGACTTTTGGAACACTCCTAATAACCATTAGAAAGAGTGACTCTAAAGAAGAAAGGAGATGAAATGAAAGGGATGGAAAGACTAAACCATTTGAGAAACATGCTTACCGAAACTTATGTGCTCAAGAACTTAGATTCCCTAACCAAAATGAAGATTAAGGTTAGAGATTGAGTAGAAGACTATGAGAAAGAAAATAACATAATACATAAATGAACTAGAGTTTTGGTTACCTCAAAGACTTGAAAGACCAATCTACACCTCAACCGAAATACTATAGAACCTCACTTCCCAAAGTGTTTGATAAGCTTATGATTTTCCCAAACCAGGTGTTTACACTCTCACACTCACTTAACACTAGCAACTTCTGAACTTAGAGCAAAAGGTGAATAATGGCTAGGTACTAGGTCCTATTTATAGAGTTTGGGAATAAAAGTATCTTAATTTTACTTGAATAAAAATAATGGCTTTTTAGGTGAAAATCATTTGAATAATCATTCAGCAGAGGCTGAAGATTCGTTCAAAAGATGCTGGACTTTTGAAGAAGTTTGAATGGCTGAAAGGAAAAGAATTCAAAAGAGATTGAATTTATGCTGGAGGAGGCGATATATCGCCCCCTGTAGGCGATATATCGCCTGGGACAGTATGCCCGAGGCGACCGTGCATCGTCTCGTGTTTTCCGTATCTACGTGCTGCGATATATCGCCCCCTATAGCTGCGATATATCGGCATACGCTGAATATTTAAACACGAAATTACACATTTTTAGCTAAGTTTGAACGGAGTAAACAACCTTGACTAAGCCTTCAACGTATTCAAAGCTGCTGACTGACCCTATAACATTCAAACTTTACCCTTATTTAATTTAATCCTCAAAAATACTTAATCCTTAATTACCATTCATAACATGTGCTTAAAATCCTATTGGTTGATATCTAAACCTTATGGTATAATCCTTAATTATTAGTCATATAATCAAACCTTAGGTTATACTTAATATTCTTAAACTATAGGTTAACTTATAAAATCTATAAGTACTACTATGAGTGTCCAAATAATTCCCGGTCTGAACCAAAAATCCACAGTAACAAAGATAATACTAAACATACTATAATACTACTAAACAATTAGCTAAGTAAAGTTCTTGGACTCTACAATTCTCCCCTACTAAAAAGAATTTCGTCCTCGAAATTTACTTACCAAATAACTCCGGATACCGGCTCTGCATGTCCTCCTCCAACTCCCACGTTGCCTCGCGTTCAGAACTATTACTCCATAAGACTTTGACTATAGGAAAGCTCTTAAACCGTAACTACTTCATCCATCTATCTAGGATGCTAACCAGTCGTTCCTCGTAACTTAAGTCTTTCTGGAGCGCTATCGTATCGTACTTGAGGACGTGAGATGGGTCTGACACATATTTGCGTAACATCGAGATGTGGAAGACGTTGTGACTATCGGCTAGTGCTGGCGGTAGGGCTAGTCTGTACGCAACTGTTCCCACTTCGTCCAATATCTAAAAGGACCTATGAATCGGGGACTAAGCTTGCCTTTCTTTCTGAACCGCTTGACACTTTTCATAGGAGATATCTTGATCTCCAATTTGGAATTCCACATTGCGTCGCTTGGTATCTGCATATCTTTTCTAATGGCTTTGAGCAGCCAGCACACGCTGTCTAATAAGCGTTATTGCTTCTTGAGCTTGTCTAACAGCTTCGGGCCTTAGAAGCTGCCTTTCTCCTACCTCGTCCTAGTGCAACTGTGATCGGTACCTTCGTCCATATAGCAACTCATAAGGTGCCATTCCGATCGTTGACTGGTAGCTGTTGTTGTACGAGAACTCGATCAGTGGTAAGTACTTGTTCCATGATCCTCCGAAATCAAGTATACACGCGCGTAGCATATCCTCTAAGATCTGAATCGTACGCTCAGACTGCCCATCTGTCTGAGGATGGAAAGCTGTACTAAGGCTTAACTTAGTACCCATAGCTCGCTGTAAGTTTCTCCAAAATCTTGACGTAAATACTGATCCTCTATCTGACACTATCGTCTTGGGGATTCCATGCAATCGTACAATCTCTTGGATGTAGATGTCTGCATATTGGTCTGCCGTGCATGAAGTCTTAACAGGCAGAAAATGAGCCGACTTGGTTAGTCTATCTATGACTATCCAAGTGGAATCATGCTGCTTGTTTGTCTTTGGCAGACCCGTCACGAAGTCCATGGCTATCATCCCACTTCCATTCCGGTATGCTAAGCAGTTGCCATAATCCTGCAGGCCGCTGATGCTCCGCTTTCACTTGCTGGCATATGAGACACCTAGATACATACTCCGCTATGTCCTTCTTCATCCCTGGCCACCAATAGACTGCCTTGATGTCACGAGTCATCTTGGTAGACCCTGGATGAACTGAGTACGGGGTATTGTGTGCTTCTTCTAGGATCGTCTTCTTAATGCTTTGATCGTCTGGCACGCATACCCGATCCTTATATCTCAATAAGCCTTGGCTAGATATTGAGAAATCGGTATTCTTGCCTTCTCTGACTGCATCCATGTGTGCTGCTAGGGAGTCATCATGTCGCTGACCAATCCATATGTCCTCTAGCAGATTTGATTGGATAGACAAGTTAGCCAGCTTGCCTATAACCACTTCTATTCCGGAACTGATAAGCTCCTACTGTAGGGGCTTTTCTATTCCAGATAAGGCTGCTAAGTTCCCATAACTTTTCCTACTAAGCGCATCAGCAACTACGTTCGCCTTCCCTGGGTGGTATAGGATTTCGCAGTCGTAAACCTGGACTAATTATATCCACCTGCGCTGCCTCATGTTGAGCTCCTTCTGCGTAAAGAAGTATTTTAAACTCTTGTGGTCCATATAAATCTTGCACCGTTCTCTAATGGCGCCAGATTTTCAACGCAAAGACCACCGCTACCAACTCCATATCGTGAGTTGGATAGCGTTGCTCATATTCCTTTAACTGATGTGAGGTGTAGGCTATCACCTTGTCATTTTTGCATCAACACGCATCCCAATTCTAGCTTTGATGCATCGCATTAGACAACGAACTTATCGTCGGGTGTCGGTATACTAAGTACTGGTGTTGAGAAAAGCTTATCTTTAAGCAACTGGAAACTTTCTTCCCACTTATCGTTCCAGTTAAACTTTTGTTGCTTTCGGGTCAGGTTGGTGAGTGGAGTGGCTATCTTAGAGAAGCCCTCTACAAACTTCCTATAATAACCTGCTAGCCCAAAGAAGCTTCTTACTTCTGACGCGTTCTTTGGTCTAGGCCAATCCTTCACGGCCTCTACCTTTGATGGATCTACTGCTACTCCATCTTTCGATATGATGTGCCCGAGGAACGCCACTTGCGAAAGCCAAAATTCGCATTTCTTGAACTTTGCGTAGAGTTGATGCTCCTTCAATCGCGTCAAAATCATCCTCAAATGTTCCTCGTGCTCTACTTTGTCCTTGGAGTAAATTAAAATTTCGTCGATGAACACAACGACGAATTTATCCAAGTAGTCTTTGAAGACCCTATTCATTAAGTCCATAAACGCGGCTGGTGCGTTAATAAGACCAAAAGACATAACCAAGAACTCGTAATGTTCATAACGAGTCCTAAAGGCTGTCTTAGGAATATCTTCTCCCTTTACCTTGAGCTGATGATACCCGGACCGTGAATCAATTTTTGAAAATACAGTCGCGCCTCGGAGTTGATCAAACAAATCGTCGATACGAGGTAGCGGGTACTTATTCTTAATCGTTACTTTGTTCAGCTCACGATAGTCTATGCCCATTCGCATACTTCCATCCTTCTTCTTCACGAATAGTACCGGAGCTCCCCATGGTGAATGGCTTGGCCTGAGTCTAGGAGTTCTTGTAGCTGCGTCTTTAACTCCTTGAGTTCTGTGGGTGCCATCCGGTATGGTGCCTTAGAGACAGGCTTGGTGTCTGGTACTAATTCTATCGTGAAGTCTATCTCTCGAGTTGGCGGCAATCTTGGCAAGTCATCGGAAAATACCTCTGGAAATTCTTGTATAACTCGAACATCTCCATCCTTAAGTGGCGTCTCTCTTTCCACGTTCGTGATGCTGGCTAAGAACGCTTGACATCCTCTCTCTATCCTTTGTTGAGTTTTGACACTAACGGGGTGCGTAATCCTGAAGTTTGTTCCATGAAGCATCGTCTCTGACCGTTAGGAGTCTCAAACATCACCTTCTTGCGTTTGCAGTCGATTGTTGTGCCATGCCGTGCTAGCCAATCCATGCCTAGTATTACGTCGAAGTCCTTGATCACTAGCTCTATCAGGTCTTCTTCTAGTTCTATGTCCTCAATCTTGATCGGTACGCCTCGTACTATTCGTGATGATAGAACTGCTTTGCCCGAAGGCAACTTGGTTACAAACCTAGTTCTAAATCTTTCACTAGGTTTGTCTAGTTTTTCTATCATTCCTAACAAGATATACGAGTATACTGCTACCAATCAAGCGATACTAGAACATATATTATCGAGGATAGGATCTGACCTGTAAATGCTTGTTACTAGCATGGGTTCCTCCTTGGGTCAAGGCAAAGACTTTGTTCTGGAACCATCGTTTAATCCTTCTTCTCCTCATTAACATTCATCTGAATCCTTTCTACTTCTATTGCCGTTTCTAGAACATTGGCATAGGTAGTGGTTCCCAGGTTTGCTAACTTAACCCCTAATTCCATCTTTGGTCTAAGTCTTCTGACGAACTTGGTCAACCTCGTAAAGTCGGTTGGGACCAACTCTGGTGCAAACTTGACTAATCTGTTGAACTGACGAGCATATTCTTCTACCATTAGCGATGACTGCCGAGGTGTAATACTTCTTGTAGAACGGCTCCACAAATCTTGTCCATATCATGGTGGTGACATCATTAGTCTGCTGAACTAAGTCCCACCATATTCTGGCATCCTTCCTGAGTAATGACGAGACGCAGGATATGCGGTTCGTATTACTGAGGTTCATGTGCGTAAGAATTGGCTCCACATTCCTTAGCCACTCTTCTGCCTCAAAGGGGTCTATAGTCCCTTCGAAGTTTGGAGCGTGCTGCTTGCGGAACCTTTCATACACTGACTCCATATTCGGTACTGGATGTGGCGCGTAGTTCGTCACTGGCCATCCCCCATATGGACCAACTTGTTGGGGTACTAGGGCCATTTGTTGTAGCTGTGGCTGCGGTTGCGGTGGAGGCTGAGGCTGAGTCTACGCCTGTTGACGTTGTTGTCGCCGTCTAGCGATTTCCGCGGTGTTGTCAGCTGACGGTGTCGGCGCGTTGCGGCTAGTAGTAGCACGCACTCCTCTTCTGCGAACTGGAGGGCATCATTGGTCGTTGGAACAACGTTGGAGGCATTTCCGTTGGTGCGTGCAGATCTTCGGAGCGACATCTTCACCAAAAGTTCAAACAGTCGAGAACTTGTTAGAACTTACCCTAATAGGCTCTAAGGTAAAAACTTATTCTAAAACAAACATATCTCGGACCTAGTTATTATGACTTCTTATGAAAAATTATATAGGTCTTTATTTATTATTAGAGTGGGTTTCTATACTTAGAAAAACAAGTCATCTTTATTTTTCTAAGTGTGTTTCTAATCATCCTATATGACTTAATTCTCAGGCTCGAAACTTATCTTTGTTCCAAAGTTAACCATATTGAGGGAGGGCTGGGATCAGTAAAATCGTTCCCACTACTAAGGCCCCCTAACTCTCAATAAGGAAACTTGGTTCATTGATTTGTATCCACCCTCACTGAACTTAGTCATTATTCATTTTATTTATTACTTATTATGATTGCGAAAATAAAATCCAACTCATACATGATGATAAAATAACATGAAATTAATTTGGAAAAAAAAACTTCACTTATTACAATCATAAAATAAAGAAATAAACAAAACAAACAATGAAAAACTAGTTATTCTAAAAATCGGGATCTTCTACATCTGATCCTTCATCTAGCATATCATCATCTATCTCCTTATAATCATCGTTGTCTTGAGCCTCAAAATTTCCTCGGGGAAGATTCAAGAAGATCCTATGTTGTTGCTCATTAGTGAATTGAAACTCTAAATCATAGGTGAACTTAAGTATGAGAGAATAATATCTTAGGGCTGCCTGTAAGTCATCATCATTATTTATATTCTCCCATATTTCTTCTAAAGTTAAAATTGCTGAAGGAAAATCTTTTAAAAGCCTAATTACTAGGACATATTGTTCTGCAGCTCTCATCATGATTTGCTTAGACTCTTGAAGGTGACCTATCTCTTTGTGGAACAAGATCAATCTCCGAGTGATCCTTTCTAGTGCTCCTACGGTGTTTCTTGGCTCCCTTATTCTTTTTAAAGCCTTAATGGCTCGGATATCCTCATTGCTTGAAGCTCCGTTCATTCTTAACTGAAACATAAACACTAAAGTTGTTAGCTATACATATAAGCAAAGTAACTAGTAACTTACATACTTACTTGGCGGTCAGATTCGGAGCTTTTGAGCGTGTGTATCGAGGAGAACTTCATGCGAAGGAACCGTTTGCTCTGATACCAACTGTAATGACCCACTAATCTAGACTATTTGGACCATTAATGAAACTATACATAAACTTACATTTTTACGAAAATACCATAATTTTTATTGAGTAACTTGTAAAATAAGAGTTACTTTCAAATAAATAAAATACTAAGAAGGATATGGGATCCCATTGTCTTTAAAAACAAAACATGATTTAACATAAAAAGTCATTACATAAGAAATGCGGAAAATACATATAAAACCATAAAAAGGTAAAATGAGACTACATCCTCGAATCGAATAACGCTCGGCCCCTTGACTCCATTCACCATCGATACACATCCTCTAAGCGTCACGAATCTTACCGCCTCTAAAGATTTTTTTCCTGCACATAAAACAGAAAGGAATGAGCCTAATGCCCAGCAAGGAAAATCTAACACATAGTCATACACATAAATTTCATAATAACGTAAAGACATATCATAACACATAATACACTTATTATAATGGCCATTATTAATTAGGGTCCCATAGACTAAACAAGCTTATGCCCATGAGATTAGTGGGGTCCTACCAGCTAAATAGGCATATGCCCACAATCTTTTTGGGGTCTTGTTAGTCAAATAGGGCATAAGCCCAAGCCTACAAACAAACACATTTATAACATATTCATAACATATCATAACATAACACATAAGATAACATAAACATAAACATATAGATTCTAGCCTATTTTCCTTACCAAAGTTACCGGGATATGATGGACTGAGTTGGGACTTTTGGAACACTCCTAATAACCATTAGAAAGAGTGAGTCTAAAGAAGAAAGAAGATGAAATGAAAGGGATGGAAAGACTAAACCATTTGAGAAACATGCTTACCGAAACTTATGTGCTCAAGAACTTAGATTCCCTAACCAAAATGAAGATTAAGGTTAGAGATTGAGTAGAAGACTATGAGAAAGAAAATAACATAATACAGAAATGAACTAGAGTTTTGGTTACCTCAAAGACTTGAAAGACCAATCTACACCTCAACCGAAATACTATAGAACCTCACTTCCCAAAGTGTTTGATAAGCTTATGATTTTCCCAAACCAGGTGTTTACACTCTCACACTCACTTAACACTAGCAGCTTCTGAACTTAGAGCAAAAGGTGAATAATGGCTGGGTACTAGGTCCTATTTATAGAGTTTGGGAATGAAAGTATCTTAATTTTACTTGAATAAAAATAATGGCTTTTTAGGTGAAAATCATTTGAATAATCATTCAGCAGAGGCTGAAGACTCGTTCAAAAGATGCTGGACTTTTGAAGAAATTTGAATGGCTGAAAGGAAAAGAATTCAAAAGAGTTTGAATTTATGCTGGAGGAGGCGATATATCGCCCCCTGTAGGCGATATATCGCCTGGGCCAGTATGCCTGAGGCGACCGTGCATCGTCTCGTGTTTTCCGTATCTACGTGCTGCGATATATCGGCATACGCTGAATATTTAAACACGAAATTTCACATTTTTAGCTAAGTTTTAATGGAGTAAACAGCCTTGACTAAGCCTTCAACGTATTCAAAGCTGCTGACTAACCCTATAACATTCAAACTTTTTCCTTATTTAATTTAATCCTCAAAAATACTTAATCCTTAATTACCATTCATAACATGTGCTTAAAATCCTATTGGTTGATATCTAAACCTTATGGTATAATCCTTAATTATCAGTCATATAATCAAACCTTAGGTTATACTTAATATTCTTAAACTATAGGTTAACTTATAAAATCTATAAGTACTACTATGAGTGTCCAAATAATTCCCGGTCTGAACCAAAAATCCACAGTAACAAAGATAATACTAAACATACTATAAGACTACTAAACAATTAGCTAAGTAAAGTTCTTGGACTCTACACTTTCATATCAGATAGACAAGCTTTTTAGAACCTTTAAACTCTGTAGAGATGAATTTGGATAATGTGCTTGTTTAGCAGCATGGGTTATTAAAAGTGTTGCTTCTTCTATTTCTCTACTAAGATTTCCTACATCTAAGCTGCAATATGATGTTCTACATTTAAAAATTAAATGAACTTGATGCATTTGTTTAGATATTACTTCACCAATTCCAAGCCCCCAAATGTTTTCAATAAGAAACAAAAAGCTTAATTAAAGAATTAAATAACACACACAAACACCTTATGATCACAACAAGAAACCAGAAAAGAAAGTAAGAAAGAACACACACCATTACAGAAATCAACCTTGCAAGAATGAATATCACATCTCAACTTTTTTTCTTTGTTTTTACTCTTCTTTTCTTGAGTTTTTTTTCTTTCTCACAATACCCAACTAGCTTTATAAGACAGCTAGAACATTTATACAATGTGTAGGATATAACTACCATAACTAACTTTATAAGCCAGCTTTCTAACAACACTAGAAAGATATGTTTACTCTAATTATTCCACACAGTGGCTTTCTTAAATAGAAATTATTTTATGTATGCCAATACAAGTGATATTAAACTTGTTGAGATGACTAGTTGACTTACTTGACTATATTCTAACCTACTAGTGTGGAATATAACAGAATATGACTTACTTGAGAAAAATTCTTGTCATTGTGTACCTTGAGTGTGTAATCTCATGTTTGATATTGAATTTGACTAAGGACCTCTGTTGTCTTGGCTGTAGGACTAACCTGATTTGGTTAAGTCCGAGCAAAGAAAACTTGGGCGTTTCTGGTGTGTTTGATTAAATTTCTGTCAGCTGACTTTGTCCTCGATATTGTTAGTCATTTTTCTGTGTGTTTGTAATCTGTTTTTGCAGGGGTTTATAATACAACAACTAGAATAAGAGATTATTTGTTGGCATGTTTTCAATTAACAAGTGGTTAATATTGTTGATAAAGAATATGTGTGGTTGTACATTTGGCACTTGTAATTAAGAACTTTTGAGTGATAATATTTTATTTTCACTGTTCTAATACATATATTTTTGTTTTATGGATATTTGTTCAAGATCAAGTTTTTTGATAGACTATTCTTCTAACTGTGTTAATAGTAAATTACACTGATAGTTGTTTTTTAGAGGATGAAAAGTTCTCTAAAAATCTTAACAAAGGAAAACCAAAGAGAATGGCATATACCTAATTCTATAATATAGTATTTTTTAGAGATTAGACTTTAAGAAAGAGAGAACTAGCTTTGTGAGAGATTTTCTTCAGGACTTATATTATGTGTGAACTGTTATAATTTGAGTGTGCTAGTTCTTCTCAACTGTGTATAGGGTGTAATCTCAAATTGTTGACGCTTAATAAAGACTTATGTGTGCTTGTAATGCTTTCTAATTTTATTAGGTTTGTACTGGTGTAGCGCCTCATTACACTGGAACTGTTCTTGATGGGACTAAGTTCAATTCCAGCCATTATAGAGGATTCCTTTCAAGTTTAAGCTTGGCCAAGGTATTAATTATTAACTAGTGTTGGTGGTATTGTATTTTTTTTTCTTTTATAATCATTATGTCTTGTGTTGGTTGTATTGTTTTGAGTGGTTCTGATGCTGCAAATAACTAATTTAGATGGCTTTCGAAATGATGCATTTTCTTTTTAGGATCTTTAGTCTATAATTTATATATGTGTATTTCATGATTTCAAAATCCAAAACAGAAGTACACTCTTCTCTTAATTTTGATTTGGTTTAGTTAATGAGTATTTCTAAATCCCCAAATCAATATCTCTCTTTTTTATTTTTTTTTAAATCCTTAAATAAATTTTGTCCGTAGTATATATTATCTACCATTAATCTATGGATCCTAAATAAATTCTTAAGTATTTTGCTTGCTTAGTTTTCACATTTTATTAGCACAACATGTGTACAAATTTCTTTTACTTGAAAATAGAAAAGAAAATTGACTTAGTTGTTTTGGGGTGATAAGTCACTTGATTGTAAGATGTATATATATATATAATGATTCTATGGCTTTGTTTTCACATTTTATTTGTACAACACAACATATATGTTATTAAGCTTCACTTGAGATTCATTTATGCACTATTGTAATTTTTGTTGTTTTGGGGTTTTCTTCTTTTTTCTAGACTTTTTTTGGTGGGTTTGTTGTAAGAGACATTCTTTGTTGATGGCAGTATGAAGTTGACATAGATGTTATGCATCAGGGAATTCCTGAACAAGCAGATGTTCCACCAGTTGCCCAAGTTCCTGCTTAGGCAGCAGAAAACTCCCCAACAATCTTTCCATTAGTGCAAGCATCACAACTTGCTATTGCACCTGCTGTTGGCCCTAATGCAAATCCACTGGAACTCTTCCCACAAGTAGCTATTGTTCTACCTCTTAACTTTTGAATTCTTCCCTCAGATAGATGCTCCTTTGAAGTTTGAATTGTATTTTATGATCAGCTAATTAATAAAATATATTACTATTCCTGAATCAGGGCCTACCAAATGTGGGTGCAAATGTTGGTTCTTGCAATTTGGATTTTCTCCAAAATAGTCAATAGGTACTTTATTTTTTTCCTTTCTTTTTTTCTCTGATCCATATGGAGCTTTACTCTTTTTTATTATATTATCATAAAAAAGAAAATTACTAAAATATCAAAACTAATTTTTACAAAATTAATCAGATTATATACAATTTCTAAAACATAATACAAACTAACCATATATACAAACTTACACACTACATCAAAAGTTGTACATATATTTTCTATTTATAGAAAAAAAAACCTTAATAACAATATCTAGACACTTATGCTCCACAATTTGATAAATTACTACTATCCGTAAGCCCAATTCATATCATTTGTTGTTTTTTCTTCTAAGATCAATCCTGATGTTGTTGTTCCCAAAAATAGGAATATAAAAAAGATGTTGTCATCTAGTTTTTCCTCTACTAAATACCTGCTCAATGCACAAAGAGCAGCAAACTTCAATAAATCAGACTACATAATTCACTGAAGCATTAACTAAATAATACTGCACTACTTTGTTAATTTCAGCTAACAAAAATTTGAATTCACATTTGCTCCAAATCAAACTAGTAAAAGAATGTATTCAAAAACATAAATGAAACAAAAAGTAACAGGATTAACACTATGCAAAATCAAGCCAAATTTCTCCACCACTCATTATAAATTTATCCCAAATTTCTCCACCTTGTTTTCCATTTCCTCAAAGATTTTCTTATTCTTCTCTAGTCAAATAACCCAACAGATAGCTGTTACTATTCTAGTCAAAGATTTTTTATGCACTACCATTCTAACTTTGGCCCTTTTAACTTTCAAGTGTCTCATTTTACCATTCTAACTTTGGCCCTTTTAACTTTCAAGTGTCTCATTTTACCATTCTAATCATGTTTTGGCCCCTTCTTTATTATTGACAAAAAAAATTAGGTCTGGGTAGTAAAACCATACATTTGAAGGTCTTGAGACCAAAATGAGATTCTAATTCTACAGTTTGAGGGCCAAATAAATACTCTCTTTAAAAAAAATGTAAAGTGAAGGAGATAAATAGTGTAATTCAAAGATGATGACAAATGCTGAATTGGCAAATTGTAGTGGAATTAGTGAAAGAAGAATTAGAGTGGTAGAAGAGAATGAAGAGAGGAAATATGAATAATTTGTACTATATATATTTACACGCACTACAAATTTATATTCTCTTTCAGGTCTTGAGAATAAAATTAATAACTTAAGATTATTTTTAATGAGAGAAAATGAGTGTTGGAAAGATAAATAGAGATTGAATGTGTAAATCACATGCTAAAACAGTTACATTTTATATATATAAATTTAGGATGTAACTCTATATTGACCTCTCTCTAGCTAGTAGTTAAGGTCACCAAGAGCATCATAGTTATGTCATTTGCTTTTGACTAAAAAAATTTGTGTATAAAGATATCGTTATACTTTTCCACCAGCACATTTCTTATGAGAAGATTTACTGATGCAATTGTTTCAATAAGGCATTTAAGTGCTTGAATGCTACAAACCCCAGAATTTCACGGTGTTAAAATGTTTTGCGAGCCTCTTGGCATATACTTAAATTGTTTGCTTGCCCGAAGCCTTGCTTCTGATTATGATGAGTTTTACATTGTTTTTTTTTTTGGTCAGTTTCCCTTCATACGTTTCTGTAGCAGCTATTAAGGCAAATTTATTTGATGTGGCTTTAAATACAAATATTCTTGATACTGGCTCTAATGGTTCCTTGAGGTAAGGTCTTTAGTTTGATTTTCCAAGTTTAATATAGTTCTACACATCAGAGGTCAATATTTTAAAGACTGGTTGTTATTGTTTTTTTCTTGTTTCGGTATTATTATCACTGTTTTGGTATGCATTTTCTTGGAATCGTTATCACTGTATTGGTATGAATTTTCTTGTTTTTTTCTTCATTATTTTGTATTTTTTGTAACTTTAAGGGTTTTTTCTTTTTTACATTTTCCCTATATCAACATTTTAGGAAAAGAAAATCTCTACTTCACCATTGAAGATCTCTACTTCTGGTCATCTTGAGTGTCTCTAGTCATCTCTAAAATCTTTGGTCAACTATGTATCATAGTCTACTCTATTGGAAGGGTAAGTTCTCCATTCTTTTTTTCCTCTGCTATACTTTAATGCCCTGAATGTTGATATTTTTGTATTGTGCAAATGAGGTTCACCATTATTTTCAGTTTACTTTTGGTAATAGTGCTAGTTGTATATCTCTTCATTCATTGCACAAAAGCTCCTCTTATTTAGCTTATGATAAAACTTTATATGCAGGTTCTTAAAAGCTTGAGAAATTGGGTTACCTATGTTGTCTTCTTATGGTAATTATACTATTTGCTTTTTAAGTATTATTTTTTATTTGGACATTGCACTTTATACCAATTGTTGGCTTCTAGTTAGTAAGCACACATAATTAACTATGTATATCTTTCATAATATAAAAGTGTATGTTATTGACTCTGCTCCCATATTTGCCTCATTCCATTGGACTCATGTGTATTAATTCTATTGAAATAGCACCATAGAGTTAATTAATATTATATAATTAGGTTAAAAGTTAGAAGACACAATATATTTATTTATATAAACAAAACGTTTTTGGAATATTTAATAACATAGGATAGTGTTTTGAAACTTCCTTTTTTTCAAGGTTGTTCGTACAGTGTGTTGATTTGTTTTATTATGACGGCATTAATTATTATAGGCTCTTATGCTTCCCTATATGTTTTTCTTGCCTTTTGCAAAGCAGTGTATAAATGTTATTTTTTTATCTAGCCTTATTTCGTGTTCGCCTTGTGATGCTTTTATTATTGGTAGGTGATATCTTTCTTTTTATTAATAAATTATTTGTTCTTTCTCTTTCTGTCTTTCTCTTTCTGTGTTTCTTCAGATTTTTTGTAAGTGGCTTAAGCTATAATGACTACTGTAATGCATGTTGGTGAATTGGATTGCTTACTTATTTATAGTAGTGTTTGAAACTAATTTGTTTGATGTGATCTGAACTAGCAACTGAAGTTGTTTCATGAGTTTCAAAAGCTTCATTCATGAATTGGATTGCTTACTTCTTGATTTTAGGTATTGACTTGCATGAAACTTATATAAATTTTTCTTCATTTTGTTTGAGACAACTATGACAAAGTTCAGAGTGGGGTTTTCCTGATTATCACATATATGGCTGTCATGAAACATCTAATATCTAACAATATTTGAACTAAATGTATGCTCGGGTGTATTGAGAAAAACTCACATTGCAGTTCTGAGAGAAAAATATGGTTCTTTTGTTATTTCAAAAATGTCCTATTAACAATAATTTCCGCAGCTGGTGTTATGGTGCTCTAAATTTGATTATTGTACCCTTCCTAAGACTATTTCATGGTTTGGAAAACTATCTATGGCTCTGAGGTTTTTTTTCTTAAAAAAATAGATGTTAAAGGAGATAGCTTCTGACAAGAAAATCTCTTGAAAAAGGTTGAGATATGACTTTACTTGGCCATTCAGGCCATTTTTGCCAAGTACTTCTGATTTTTGTTTTCCATGGTTGGACTATGTGCTCTTTCTTCTTCATTGTTCATATTTTGATGCTTCTCTGAATTCAGATTGTATTTTACTGCTCAGAACATATATATTTCACATGGAAAAAGTAAACTATTTCTTACTTTTGAACTTGGGAGTGGTACAAAAATACACACATTTGTTTAGACTGAGATGTCTGAGTATCAATGAGAGCATTTTCGTTTTTTTCAAATGTTAAAATTCCTTTATACCTTACTGGTAGAGAAGTTGTTCTTGGTCATTGAAATTTACAAAACATTCTCTATATATATATATATATATTTTCCTATTTACTTAAGGATGAAACTTGTGTATTCAGATATTTTCCTATTTAGATATTATCTTACAGATCCTTATCATGTTAGCATTCAGATATTGTGTTCTTCTTCTATCTGCATTTATGTAACTGAAGAATTTTATATGGTTATGCCTAAAACTATCCTTCTAGTTTGCTTATGCAACATTATGGGGACAAACTAAAATTTTGTTTCTGATTCATACCTTTTTTCCTTTTTCATGAGAAAATATCTCTTATTCACACTGACCGTTGTCTGCTGTAACTCTGTATTTGGCTGTAATCTTTATCATCTATAATGGATTTGCTCGAGCTGATGAACTAGACCTAGAGTGACACATTGTGGTTTAAACCAATATAATTCCAAGTGTGACTTTCTTATTTTTCTGCTGGTTTTTACCTGGTGTTTGCTAGCTTATTCATCTGTTGCTCGCTGGTATGTTTGCCAAGTGTTTGTGTATTGGCTTTGGTTCAATTTTCTCACCACAATCAGTTGAGTAGACAATGAGGGACTGCTTTTGAGACACCATAATCATAAAATCTTGGAACTCTAATTTTTCATTCATTTACACTTGTCCATATGGTAACATGTAAACTACCTTTTTTTTTCCAAATTTTCTATGGAACTCTACTAGAATGTACCCATGGCAGGTCAATATAAGAAGTGTTGATGAGGTTATTGTGATTGGTGCAGGTCTTTCTCTGTCTTCACCAGCTTTTGTTCTGCAGGTAATTTTATTTTAGAAGTGTAGAAAATGTATTTTGATAAAATAACAGGTTTCTTTTCTTTTCAAGTATTGACATGTTTGACATAATAATGCAAGTAGAAGTTACTAGCATGTCCACTTTATAGGCTTTATCTTTCTATCGATTGTCGCATATTAGGCTATTAATGTATATTCATAGGATTGTACCTGTCCTATATATGCATCCAGTGTGCATGGGATTACATTCTGTTAGTTAAATTTTCTTCTTATTTCTCAGTTTTTGAACATAAACTAATAAATTATACAACTAATAAATGTATATATACAACAAATCACTCTTTCTACAACACAAGAGTATAACTTTATTGAAAAAGTATTATAATAACTAGTAAAGTAAAAAATCAGTATTGAGAAAGAGGGAAATGAAATAAAAAGTATTACAAGAATTACTCTTTTTTTCAGTTTACAAGAATTACTTTATATGCTTTTTTTGGGGCTGATTTTCCCATGACTTTTTTTAGTACTTACACATTATTCTTGGAATATTTTAAATTTCTAATATGAAAGTTCTAATAATAACAATATTATATATGCAGAATTATGAACCAGGATACCTAGCACCTCCAAATACTAGGAGCTTAGGCATATATGCACTGGACCCTCTCCTTGCAACTATACAATCATTGCAACTGTTGTTTTTTAATTTGGCAAATACTAGGAGCTTAGGCATATATGCACTGTCAGGGGAGAATATTTTGTGCTGAAAGTAGTAACTTTTCAATATGTTGAATATTTAAGACTACTTAAATACTTAAAGAACATTTTGTTGTTGATGACAGTGTTGAATGTTTTAAACTAATTTGTGGATTGTTAATACAATGTTGAATGTTTTTACTTTTTGTTATTTGAAAATCAAGATCATTTGATGATGCTAGTATATATTAGAAAGCTAATTTTAATTATATAAATTTTTTTAAATATAATAGAATAAATTAGTGTTATATAAATGAATATATAATGAGAATTTATACTTATCTAAATATTAAAATAATACGAAAATTGTGTTATAATATCTATTACAATAACACTTTTTATGTAAAGAATTTTGTTATTCAAACTTCATTACATAACACAAATAATGTGTTATACTAAAGTGCAGTATAACACAAAAAATGTGTTATACTAAAGTGTAGTATAACACAAAAAATGTATTATACTAAAGTGTAGTATAACACAAATTTATAAGTATTGCAATGTATTATATAATCGACTATAAATAATAGGGATATTTGTGGCATAAGTACCCAATGTTTGAGTTTTGTACGCGGCATAGACCCAATGTTTATTTTTAGTGGCAAAGGTACCCAAAGTCAGTAAAACTGTAATTCCGTCAGCCTCCTCCGTTAGGTTCCGTTTCGTGATGACTGGACCAGCACGTGTCACTTCGTGATTGGTCCAACTCAATAATATTTTAAAAATAATTATGATTTGGACCAATAAAAACATAACACGTGTCTGCCTAACGGAGGAGACTGACGGAATTACAGTTTTACTGACTTTGGGTACTTTTGCCACTAAAAATAAACATGGGTCTATGCCGCGTACAAAACTCAAACATTGGGTACTTATGCCGCAATTATCCCTAAATAATATAATTAAACAGTTATCTATTTATTAAAATAACGCAGAAAGTGTGTTATCATTGACAGTATAATAACACATCTGTATAACAATGATAAAGTGTTATGTAAAGTACCCTGACCTACAATAACATAGTCGGTCTTAACACATCAAAAAGTGTTATGGTATGTTTTGATAACACATTTTTGGTGTTATTAAAAGAATTTTTTTCTTGTAGTGTGCTTATTTCGAGCTTACACTCTACAAGCCTACGTTTCGATGCCATAAATTTTATTCTCGAAATTTGGGTGCAACAATAGCAAAATAGTTAAAATGAAAGACAGTCATCAACTTTTATTCTTGATCATTCACTCCTATCAAATTAACTTATTATAAACTTACAAAAAATACAAAACGATATTTATTTTAAACTTGAATTATACTATAATTGTTTTTTTAAAATGTCTCAATATATAATTGTTGCGTTTTTTGATGGGAGATATCCTTCATCTTTGTCTTTATTGTGATAAAGTCATTCTTACCAAAGTAAATAAAAAAAATTAACTAATTATTTGTAAATAATTAAATAATTATAATCTAATTTTTTCTACATGAATATATCTAAATATCACTACAAGAAAATGGGGTCTTTACCTACCAATTGTAAGTGTAGGTAAAACTAGCCTAATGGTAGGTAATATGGTTTACCTACCAATATTGAATTGGTAGAGATTGGTAGGTAAAAGTTAGTGGGGAAAGAGTCTTTACCTACACTTATTAACACTGGTAGGTAAAAGAATCAGTGGACCCCACTAAGTTGTAAATCAATTGATGAGTCATCAGATGACGTGTTTGATGACATGGCATCCTACGTGTATGCTGACATGGTTTTGTAGTTTTACGTGTTTGATGACGTTGCATCCTACGTGGCATCCTGCGTGGCATCCTATGTGGCATCCTGCGTGGAATCATTTTATTAGCCCACATAGCATTATTTTATTGGTTTGTTACACAATTTATATTTTGTTCAAATTTAATGGTTATGTGTAGGTAAAAGATAATAACAGTTATTTGTAAATGTTCTATATTAGAAATAAACTAGAAAAAAAACCATTCAATAATAAAATATTTAATGGTAAAATTCTTTATAATGTTCAACACTAAAATAAGTTATAAAGTTATCATTTTAAGGTTACCCCTACCAAAATAAAAAAAACTTCATAAAGTTCATTCCTTAGTAAATTAATGTAAATAAACTAAGAATCATCTTGTGACTCCCGAACTGAAATAGATGGTGACTCTCTTAAATTTGCATTTGAAGCTTGGTCTGTTGGAGGTGGTGGAGGTGGTGCCATCAAATTGTTATGACGAATTATATCCACAACTACACTAAGTTGTTCGCTTGTAGCATTAAGGGGGGAAGTTGTATCATTAAGTCGTTCAAGTAACTCTTCATAAGTTGGTTGATTACCCACAATATTTTCACGATGTGAAGTAGAAGTTGTGACACTAGGAGACCGCCCCCACCCTCGCAAGCATACCGAATCACGTCCAAGTACACGCTCCATAATCTCTTTATCAGACAGTTCTTCTGGAGGATGTTGACCCCTTAACTCCATCATTTTATCCTAATATTATATTTAATTAATTATTAGTAAGAAATATAATAAATAAAAATTTAAATTACTTACATATAATGGCCCGAGCTCTATTTCAGTCCATCCTTTCTCAGCATCATAATGCTTTAGACGCCATGTCTCAATTTGACCGGTAGGAGAAGTTAACACCATTCCACGTCGAATGTGATGTCGTGGTGTGGAGACTGAACCATTTTTTGACTCCCATTTCCTCTTTGATCGATTGGTAGTATTCTTTAATGCTCTTTCCTAAAGAAATAAATCCAAATAAAATTTATTAGAGAAAATTTTACACAACATTTTCTTTTGAACAACACAATGTCTATTTATTACAAACTTTATTGAACAGTTTAACACTAAAATCTGTAAATCAAAGACAAAACAAAATACTAAAAAATGTTACCTTAAATTCAGGAGAACAACAAAGATCACACAAAATCATCCAAACTTCTTGATGTTCTTCTTTTAAGTCTGGATGACGTTTGCTCTTGGCCATCTCAAGATCATTTTCTCCTCCAATTTCTTTGAAATATAAGTGCAGCTTGTACTTATGACCCTTCCAAGCTTTTCTCATTTGCTCATCAATGCATTTTTTAGTTGTCTCATCATTCAAGTTGATGTCAAAATGTTCCTATAACATAATACAATATTAATTATAAATATTACAAATATAAATGTAATATTATGAAATGACTTACCAAAAGATAGTGTCGCAATGGAGCTCTCACATTTTCTGGGACCATTCTCCACTCTTTATAATGAAATGTACCATGATTCCGAATAATGAATCCAATCTCATTATTAAATTTCTCAGCATTAGTACAAATTTGGTTGACGACACTCCGCATTAAAAGTCACTGACAACTTTCCAGTTGATGATGCCTTAGCTATAGTTGTAGTTGTCAAGCCGCGAGTAACTCCACGTGGCTTAAAGGAAGATGTTTGTCCTACAATACAATATAATCTTAATTGAAATAAATAGAAATTTAAAGAAATGAACATGAAAGACATTAAATTTACCTAATGGAACTTGGGAAGATTGATTATCATCTTCGGTATCAAAATGGGTAGTCACATTGACTTGTTCACCCTGTACAGTAGGGTGTGTGGAGCCTTGAGGGTGTTCTCTCTCTACATTAGATTGTGCGGTGGCTCTAGGTCATTGACTGAGTACCGTAGATCGAGTGGTGCGACAAACTTGTTGATTCTCTAAACTCGACCGAGTAGTGCGAATAACTTGTGTAGGTGGAGCAGGAGGATCTGTAACGTCCTGCATTTTCGGGTACCTTTAAACGACTCGAGTCGGTATTTTTCCCCCGGGTTAATAATATTATTTTAAATAATATTATATTTTGTTTGTAAGTATTCCATGAGTTATTGCTAGCCAAAATATGAATTTTGTGATTTTAAAAGTCAAGATAAGACTTTCGGTCCTGGACCGACACAAAAACCCTGATCGGGTAAAAATCTCGGAAAATAAAATGAAAAATCATGGCAATTATATTTTGGGCATAAAATACATTCATAAAATTTAAAGTTTGGTCAAAAATAATAAACCTAAAAGAAAATGGAAATTTTAAGGCATTTTGTGGTAAATGCCTAATTTTGCCGAAATGGGGAATTTTATTCCATGAATGGACCTTAGGTTAAATATTATTTTGTGGTTAATTAAATTAAATATGAGAGACATTTAATTTAATTAATTAATAGTAAGTTTGGTGATTAAAACTTAATGAGAGTGAAAAAGGTGTAAGAAGTCAAGTGGGCAAGTGGGTAGAAAAGCACTCAAGTGTTTTGTGATATTTTGAAGAGTTGTGTGAGCCATTCTAACCCCCAAATCCGACCACTCTCCCTCCCTCATTCACTCTCATCTGATTTTTTAAGACTCTCTCAAGTGTTCTCTCCATTTGCAACCCCAAGAACACCAAAGAAACTTGGAAGCTAAGTCTTGGTCTAGGAAGGGTTTTCCCTAAGGTAAAGTTTCATTAATCTAGACTTTTGTAAAGTTTTAAGCATAGAGTTTCAAATAGCTAATTGACTATGTTGTTGGGGGAAGTTTGTTAGGGTTTTTGAAAGGTTTTGAAGGAGTCAAAGCTTATAGGAAGGTCCAAACCTTAAGCAAGAACACCAAAGAGGTAAAAAGTTTACTTTTGATGATTTTGTTGTAGGGTTTTTAGTTTTAAGCATTATTTTGTATATCTAATGCTTAGAGTTTCTTGTTGATGATGTAATAAGGTTATGGTAGTTGTTTAATAATTTTTATGATGCATGAGTATTGATTTTTGAAAATGGGAACCAAAACCCCCAAGGATTTTGTAGGATACCCTAAAACAAAACATGTTTTGAGCTGTGACTTCCAAGGGGTCAAGCAGCCACTGTATATTGTTTTTGTAAAATTAAATTGTACTGTGATGTTGTTGAGATTGAGTACATAAAATTGAGCTTTTGAAACACAAAAAAATGTTTAGAAATGAGTAAGTTATGCTACTTCAAAGATTAGGTAAAAAACTGTTTTTTCGTATTCTTATTTTTGGAACCAAGTTTGGACAGCCACTGTATAGGTCAAATGAACCCAGTTTTTTCTAAAATTTTGTGGACATATTACTTGCATAACCTATTATTCCACTGTAAAATTTGGTAATAAAATATTGAACGGTTTGAAATTTATTAACTGTCAATGTTTGGAAAAAATAAGGACTTGAAAATAATGTCATTTTTACCTCATTGTTGGAAAATGATTTCACCAATCAAAAATGCTCATTTTGACCTAAGATTTTTCAAAGACCTAAATGGCATAACAAAAATGGAATTGGGAAATTTTGGTAACAATTGGGTAAGTAAATTTCAAGTTATGAACTAACGAAGTATGTAGTTAAAAATGTGAAAAATAAGTTTTTCACACTTAGTGTAAAAATGAGATTTTGGAACATAAGGTAAAAAGTAAAATTTTGTTTATTTCAAGATATAAAATGGTAAGTCTTGAAATCATATTTTCACTAAAATTTACCCTTTGAGTTTAAATGAATTATTTTTATTAAAGAGATTTTATTCTTTCTAAAAATAAGAGATTTAATTTATTAATAGTTAATAAATTAAAAGAGGGATTAAAACCCTATATTTTGAGAAAAATAATTAAATAAATTATTTTCCTAGTAATTAAAATTGATTAATTGCTTTTGGAAAATTAATTAGTCAAGATGAGAAATTTATAACGGTTTTCCTAATTAAGACAAATTAGGCAATTTTCTTAAAACGGTTTTTAGATATTAAAACCTTAAGAAAAATAAAAGGAAAATTTAAAGAGTTTATTTTCTTTAAAAATAATTAAGGAATTTATTTGTATTTTCTGGATATAATACCGGCTAAAATCTTACATATTTTAACCGACTAGTCGAAAGTGCGGGTTAATAGCGATACCTGGAAAGAATAAGATTTTTAGCGGATTGTGGGAAATACCATTGTGATACCCGAGCCTAGGTATCGAGACCTTAGGATAGGTCTCCCCGAGACTTAGGGTTTAGTCTCGAATATTTTGTATAACTTTCCTTAATGGG
Source organism: Humulus lupulus (assembly GCF_963169125.1). Classification (NCBI taxonomy): domain Eukaryota; kingdom Viridiplantae; phylum Streptophyta; class Magnoliopsida; order Rosales; family Cannabaceae; genus Humulus; species Humulus lupulus. The sequence continues at coordinate 215,829,428 of NC_084796.1, read as the reverse complement.
TTTAAAACCAAATAAGGATTGTAAATCCTTACAAATGACTTTTATTAAAATGACCAAACTGCCCAAAATAATAATAATGAATTATGAGTGCCATAATTAATCCGAGTATACTGTATGGATAACTACAGTATTGGCTAAGCGTAACTGGACTGAACGTTGGAGGGTGAAAACTTGCTGAGCGCTAAGGACTCCAAGTAAGTCAACTTATATTGTATGGCTGCAACATGAAATGATTATTGTCTTGTATGTTAGTATAGGGATACATGCATATATATAGGCTGTCATAGAAAGTTGCTTAGAGACGTTAGTCTAGTGAGTGCTGATTTAGAAAATATGAACGGTAGAAGTCCGTCATATCCTAGACGGTTGATCCCCGTCACACTGCTTGATTTTATTTATGTCCGGTTCATTACCGCGACGAGTGGCCATGAGATGAGGATAAGCTGGTTAAACCTAGGGGCGCCAAGATAAATGGGACCTAGGGGCCCTCATGCTTACTTAATCATTGGACGGTTAGAATCCGAGCAAGTGCTCTGATAAGTTATTCCCGGATAGCAGCCGTGAATATTGGCCATTCCGTGAGAGTGCCTAGAGATACTAGGGGTTGCCAAGATTGAGTGAGGCTGAACACCCTAGGGGCAGCTGCTCACCAGCACCACTGATTAACATAGAAGTCTCCATAAAACCGTGTAAATTGGATTACACTCTTGAATATGTAGCGATTCCCTAAGTAACACGATAGTTACCCTTGATGAGAATATTTATTGGCTAGATCTTAGTGTGGGGACTCAGTTCTCTTTTACAGATTAGCAATTATGTTGGAGGGCGCGTTACGCATGAATTGTTGGAAATTGTCGAGCGTTGGTCTCGAATTATTTGGTGATATAATATATCTGCTTGCTCTGGGATTTTCTGAGTGCAGGGATATAATTGTTGATAAGATATAGTTGTGATATAATATATCTGCTTGCTCTGGGATTTTCTGAGTGCAGGGATATAATTGTTGATAAGATATAGTTGTGATACAATATATCTGCTTGTTCTGGGATTTTTCTGAGTGCAGGATTTTTATCTAGTTACGAATTAATTTATCATTGGTTATCAGGAATGACCATAAGTTTGCCAGGACGCTTTAGCGTTCTTGAAATTGATTGTTTAGGGTCCGGAACCCTAATTCTCTACATGCTTTGTTTGAAAGTTGATCTTACTAAGCGTTTTCGCTTACCTAGTTGTTTCATGTTGTAGGTAAGAGCTAGGGCAAGGCAGAGCAGTGAGCGCTGGAGTCTTCCTTGCAAATGTACATGTGGACCGACCTTTTGGGAAGCCTTTTTATTTTTGGAAATGTTGTGTAATTTTCCTAAACTAGGCTCACTCTAATCTTTATAAAACATGTTTGTAACTAAAGGTTAAGTATGGCCATACGACTTTTTAAAAAGTTTTTTTTTCTATGGGTTTTTGAGACATTTTGTTAAATGAAAACATTTATATTTCCACATTATTGAGTCTTGAAAATCCGGGTCGTTACAGGATCAATGACTGGTTCAACTTGTTGATTCTCTATTCTCGACCGAGTAGTGCGAACAACTTGTGAAGGTGGAGCAGGAGGATCAATGACTGATTCAACTTGTTGACTTTGAGCAGTAGATCGAGTGGTGCGACGACCAGGTGCCATGACTAAAATTCTATGAAATAAAACAAAGAAAATGATTAGTAAATAAATATTTACAAATATTAAGAAACTAACTATGAATTAAGAATCTGGATATCTTGTATCATCTCAGATTTTGCATTCCTTAGTTTCTGTACTTGTATTTCTGTTTGTGTACAGGGTGCTTGGCTAGTTGGCTAGTTGGGGAAGAACATTTGTAGACAAATTTCACGAGGCACTAACTGATCAATGACAAGATGAGTAACTATGAATTAAGAATCTGCATCATCATCACATTCTGATTCTGTATAACTTTTTGTGTCATCACTTGAGAGAAATGTTTCATTATTAGAGAATACATTTCCTTCATCAAAATCTTCATCTAAGTCACTATCCTTGTCAACATTTTGATTTTGGTTTAAAAATAAATCAACAACAAGTTGGTCTGAAAGAGTTACAGAAGGAACATCTAATCGAACTAAAGACGAACTTTCAATGAAATCCTCAGTTGGTTGAAAAGGTGGAAATTGAAATGATTCTTCTTCTTGGAACACATCATTATTTACTGTCTCTTCCATAATTTCAGGAATGTCATAAATAGATCGATGATTTACTTTTTGAACAATCCGCCAATTTGAACAACGCTTCATATCAAGCAAATAGAAAACTTGTTGTGCTTGAGTTGCCAAAATAAATAGTTCATTAGAATACCAATGAGTAGATGTATTGATGGAATTCAAATTATGATCCACAACAATTGATCTACCTTTTGGATTAGAGTTATACCACTTGCAACGAAATAAGAACACCTTCCGGTCTAAAACGAATGACAACTGCAAAATCTCAATCAAGACACCATAGTATAGGATATTAATATTGTCATGATCACCTTCAGTGCAAATTCCAGAACATTGTATCTTAAGAGTATCGTCACGCTCTTTACATCGAAATCGAACACCATTTACAATACAACTTTGGTAGGTGTTGTACCGTTAAAGTGGACCTTGAGATAAAGAGTACAAATCATCATTGGCAAGAGGTGATTTTTGAACTTGCATTTGAGACACCTGTAGTACGAAAGAATTTGAATTATGATGAATGATGTCACAACTTAAGAATTTAGTAAGAAACCATTAATGATAATCTCTTACTTTATTCTTAAACCAAGAAGGAAATTGTTCTTTGTGCTCTAAGGCAACTTCTGAATCTGAAAGACCTTTTTCTTCCAACAACTTTATATGATCACTACATTCAAATTCATTTCTATGAATAAGTAAATGATATTTTGTTGAGATAATTTAGAAGAATAAAAGAAATTGTTACTTACTCGATAAAAGGTTGGATATCATCTACAGAATTGTTCAATATATACCATTGAACGACTTGTCTCCAATTTTGAAGCAATTTGATAGTAGATGCCCCTAATGGACGAACATTGGAGTTGAAAACATCTAACTTATGATTTGGAGAAGGTATATCCCAATTACGCTCGGGTCTTGTGAATCTTGTCTCTATGTTAGAAACATATCTTGACAAGAAAGTTACAGCTTCATCTACAACAAAAGCTTCTGCTATTGAACCATCAGGCCAAGACATGTTTCTCACATATTTCTTGTACAAACCCATATGGCGAACTGTCCCAAACATCCATCTCGAAGCAATTGGACCACCTAATAACACTTGATCGGGTAGGTGAACACAAAGATGAACCATTATGGTAAAAAATGATGGGGGAAATATCTTTTCCAACTTGCACAAAATTATTACGATTCCATCTCTCAATTCTTCTATGTCAGAAATTTGTAATGTTTTTGCACAAATTTTTTGAAAGAATTGGCAGAGTTCAATCAAAGTACCACGAATGTTGTGGTCAGAAAAGGAAGTAATGCAGCTGGTAATATCTTATGAAGTAAAACATGACAATCATGAGTTTTCATTCCTCCTAGTTTGTCATTATCTGTTACACATCGACTAATATTCGAAGCATATCCATCCGGTAATCTAACACTCTGAATGAATTTACAAAAATCTTTGCATTCTTCTCTTGTCAAAGTGTAACTAGCATAAGGTTTGTCAAGCTTGTTATTAGATAGGTCCTTCTTCAACCAAAGCTCTTCACGAATATTAAGATTTTGTAAATCCTTACGAGCTTTTAAAGTGTCTTTCAATTTTCCTTCAATGTCTAAAAGTGTTCCAATAATGTTATCACATACATTTTTCTCTATATGCATCACATCAAGATTGTGACGCAACAAGAGCTTTGACCAGTATGGAAATTCAAACAAAACACTTCTTTTACACCAATTCAGCTCTTTCTCTCCACGCTTACATTTTCTAGAAGAATTACTTGGTGCTTTACCAGGGGTATGAATAGGAATTTCATCCAATTGCTTTAAAATGTCGTCACTAGTAAAAGTTCTAGGAGGGCCACGTAATTCAGTAGATCCATCATATTCTTTACTTTTTCTCCAAGAATGGTTTCTTTTCAAATAACATCGATGTCCCATGAAACATTGTTTGTCAGTTATTCTTCTAGATCTTGTATCTTCAAGACAAACAGGACATGCTAATTTACCAGCAGTGCTCCACCCAGACAAGTATGCATAAGCAGGAAAATCACTAATTGTCCACAAAACTGCAGCTCGAAGTTTAAACATGCATTGACCATACAAATCATATGCATTGACTCCATCCCATAACTCTTTAAGCTCTTCAACTAATGGCATCAAGAACACATCATAATCTTTTCCAGGAGATTTAGGGCTTAGAATTAACAAAGACATGAGATAGTTTGTTCCATTAGGAGAAGCCCAAGGTGGCATTTTGTACGAAATTAATATCACTGGCCACAAACTATAGGTCGATGTCATATTAGAGAAAGGGTTAAACCCATCTGAAGCCAACCCCATTCGTACACTCCTAGAATCAGCTGCAAAGTCAGGATACACATTGTCGAAATGCTTCCAAGCATCCCCATCAGCAGGATGACGTAAAATCCCGGCTTCATTTTTCCGTGCCTCTTTATGCCATCGCATATCTTTAGAAGTGTGCTTCGAACTAAACATTCTCTTAAGTCGTGCCTTGATTGGGAACCATCTAAGTCGTTTATGTGGGATTTGATTTCGTACATAACGACTATACTTGCATACAGGACATGACACTGCATTTGCATTCTCACCATAAAACAATGCACAATCATATTAACAAACATCAATTTGCTCATAGCCTAAGCCCACCTCACAAAGAAGCTTCCTCGTCTAGTAATAATTCCCTGGGCACTGATTACCCTCAGGAAATACCTCTCTCAAACACTCCAAAAGACTGTCGAATGATTTATCTGTCCATTTGTTAAGCACTTTGAGAATCATCAACTTCACCGTCGCGCTTAAGACAGAGAAACCTTTACAATTATTGTACAAAGGCTTATGAAGTGACTCAAACAATGCATCATACTTGTCATCCACATTAAGTGGAGATTCATCATTGAAGTCACTAGTTGGACCAATGTCAAAATACTTACTACCAATAGCATCATGAAGACCTGCCGCCAAATCATCACTCTGATCCGAATCTTCAACATTATCCTCGATATCAAATAATCCATCATCTTCTACTTCCTCTACTTGCTCACCATGGTGATACCACCTTGTGTAAGTACTAAGAAATCCATGAGTGATCAAGTGAAACTTTATCACATGCATGTATTGTGATTTCTTATTCACGCAACGACAACAAGGGCATAGAACCATCCCATTGGAGTCCATGGAGTGTCTTGCAACACTAATGAATTAATTCATTCAAGCAGCATATTCTGCTGAAAGTTTATTTGGTATATCCAATGACGATCCATGAACCAAAAAAATGGGGTCCCTTGTTGTAGTTGGTAGAGCTGATGATGAACCCAATTTCTAGAAAGAACACAGAGGAGAACAAGAGTAAGAAAAAGAATAAGAAAGGATGGTAAATATTAAAGATTTTTCTCTTTTTTAGATTATTATAAATGAATTAGGAAAATAAGAAAGAAGAGAGAGTGGGAGATTGATTTGGGGGAAGTAAAATGAAAATGGAGAGGCTAAAAAGGATGAGGAAAACAATAAAAATTGTTATGGTTCAGCTAAACTGAGAATCATGGAAGTTGTTGCTAGACAAGCACCTCTCATGGACATTGCATTTTTTGGGGAGGTTCAATTTAGTAACATGGGATTTGATCTATCTGACAAGGATTCATGACTGCATCTTTATTATTAATTCTTTCTTTTTTTTTTAAAAAAAAACAACATTGAATTAAAAGAACTATTGTCATTATATAGAAACATATAAATATATGTATGTATATATATGTGGTGCACATATTTTTGTACATATTCAAAGGTTACTACTACTGCCCAGGAGGAGGCTTTAAAGATTCTTTCCACCCCAGTAAACAAGGGGCTTTAATTTTTCTTCTTCCACATGAATTATTAATATTTAACAAAGCAAATAAACCATAACAGTTTGTCTGTGAACTCTAAACTAAGTACCAATAGAAAATGACAGTAAGCTTATTAAATAGTGTTAATTTACTGATTTTTTATTTTATTATTTTGTAGTCTCTTCCAAAGAAACTAGACTTTTAATCAATCTTAGTACATAAACAACAAAGGGAAAGCCACTAACAACAAGTCATAAACAAAGTACCAAAGACAAATACAAAAGAAATAGCATAGACAAATTCAAATGCATAAACAACCAATCACAAAAACTATAAACAAAGCACCAAAAAGTGACTCAGGACAATGATTCATCATCAAACTTTCAGATTAGTAAGGATTTGATATCACTATAAATCATAAAAATGTTACCTCAAGGCTTCCAAGGCTAAATTCCAAAAGTGTTAAAGCCGCCAAGCCTATTTCAAAAATCACAGAGCCACCCAGACCAAGCCCAAAACCTCAAAGCACTACAAGAAATTCATATTACAATTAAATTCTGATTGAAAATAATGATCAACAATAAAAACAACAAGAATTCAATCATGCTCATATTTACACATTCAAAATCAATCAAAACTAAAATAAAATCAAATCTGAAAGTTATACAAAAGTTTTAGAAAACATAACTTGCAAACAAACATAACTCAAAACCCCCAAAATCCTTACAACCCATAAAGCATAAAAATGTAATTCTAGCTAAAAAGAAATTCAAAAACATTGAGAGAAAAGAAATCAGAAGAAAATTTACTTATTATGAACGAAATTAGAATATGTCTTCACTTACAAATTTAGAAAAAGAGATATTGTGTGTCCCACATACATAATTAGAGGAATCGATAGAGAAATAAACAGCTACCGCAAATGTTTATGCAAAATTATTGATTTATTTCTGGGCAAATTAAGTGGTCCTCCTCCTAGAGAAGGTAAAACGGATTGGAGGTCTAACATCATACTATATCATGGAATCAAAGCACTATACATAGTATGATTTACAACAAACAACATTTTCAAGTAACAAAATAGCTGTTTTAAAATATATATATATAATTTAATAATTAAAAAATCAATTAGCAAAAGTGCAGGTGTACTAGCTTGATATTTATAAAAGAACTGAATGAAAATTCAGCAAAAATCCCACGTATTCTAGCTTCGGGATTAACTGTGGTGGTATTCGAATTAAGTCTTTAGATGGAATTGAGTATGAAAAGGATGATGAGGTTTTGGGTGCAGCTACACATTTTGTGACCAACAGCAAAAGATGGGCAGCGAGCAATGTTGGAATTTTTGCAAATAACATTAATTCTAGCTATACAAGTAATATAGTATCTCAATTCACAAATACTTTAGACTCAGAACTATTCCATACAGTAAGGCTTTCTTCTTCATCATTGACTATAATCTCATTCCCAAAATATCAGATTTTGGTTTGGCTAAACTTTATGATGATAAACAAACTCATATAAGTACTCGTGTTGCTGGAACAATTGGTTATCTTGCACCATAATATGCCATGTGTGGTCACCTTACAGAGAAAACTGATATCTTTGCCTTTGGAGTTGTGGCTCTAGAGCTTGTTAGTGGCAGGCCAAATTCTGACTCTACCTTAGATGAAGAAAGAATGTACCTACGTGAATGGGCTTGGAATTGGCATGAACAAGGCCGCGAAATTGAGCTGCCAGATTCAGAACTATCAGAATTTGATGAGGAAGAAGTGAAAAGAATCATTGGAGTAGCTCTATTATGCACTCAAACCTCACCAACATTGCGTCCATCTATGTCAACAGTGGTGGCAATGATCTCAGGAGACAGTGATGTGAGCACTACAATTTCAAGGCCTGGTTACATGGCTGATTGGAAATTCAGTGATGTCAGCAGCCTAATGAGCAAGATTACAAAAGGGACTGATTCTAGTTTTTATGACTCGTCTACAACATAAACTGCCAAATGGCCTTTAAGAACATCTACTGTCATTAAAGCTACTTTTTTTGAACTCTACAAAAACCATCAAAGAAATTTCTTATCTGGAACTCTTGAAACATAGAAGCCATGGTTATCGATGTATACAGAGAAGTAATGAGAAAATTTGAGAATGTAAGGAAACTTCGCTTGTGTGATTAGTTTCCTTGACATTAACCTCTAACTCTATATGCTTATTTATATTGCCATCTGTGATATCAATGAATGGTTGAGCTAAACCAAATGTTCACAAAACTACTAGAAGGGGAAGGTGATAAAACAATTGGTTTGAGTTTGGTTTGTGAGATGTTCTATACTTCTTAGCTGTGAATTATAAGATCCCATTGAGAATATTCTGTTTTGTTTTCCAAAAAAAAAAAACCTAGAAAGAAAAACTAACTAATGAGAAGTTGATGCAAATACAATTCAATTAATTTGATGATATGAGTTCAGACCAAAACAAATTATGCTCTCCATATGTGGGACAACAGGGGAAGTGAATAACTAAATCAAGAGTCACATTAACATGTTAATTAAAGCCTAAAGTCAAATAATGATATTATTTTTGGCCTTATCTTTTGCTTTCAATATATTTTATCCTACAATTGGCAGCTAAACAGAAAAGAATGCTATCAACACGATGATTTATCTTCAATTCATTTTTTTTCTTCACATAACATAAATAAGCAATAAAATCCCATGTGTTATTTGGACTATACTGTTAAAAAAGATTAAAAACAAAATACTCACTGCAATATACAAATTGGTTGAGATCAAGAGTCACCCGGCCCTGCTTAGCAGTATCAAATGAATCAAATATATTACTGCAACAAGCAAAACAACAGCAGAAAATGAGTAAGCCTCCGTTATGAGCTTATGACCATTTTGAACTGGTGTAGATGATATATTATACATGTTCAAGAGTTTCACTTGAAGCCAAACGCCTTTATATGATTAAGAGTGTGGAACAAAATATGTATACAATGCTGAGAGACATATCGATTGTGTGTATAAAATTCATTCTAAGCACAGAAAACTTTTGTTCTTTATTCCGAGAAAAAACATGTATTTTTGTCGAGAGAAACTTACCGAGCTGACTGCAAAAATATACAAAGAGATATGAAATAATCTAATCCGAATCTTCCATTCTTCTTTTGATCAAAACTCTGCACAAATTATAAAAGAATGAGCTATGACAGCCATAAACTTATTATGTATAAACATCATTAGAAAATCCCAAGTAAATCTATAATTTTTCACAGCCCAATGGAGTGAGTGAGTGAGTGTATTAAGCTTCAAGAAATCAAATACAGAAAATATATTTCTAAATATACTACAAAAAACAAATCAGGACATTTCAGTTACCGTGTCCATGTGTGGTCGAGATGAGAGTCGTCCTGCGCCGGAGAGAGAGACGGTGCTTGGTCACTTCGATCTGATCTGGTGAGAGCTTCAGTATTTCACAATATGTGAGAACGGAACGGAAGGGAAGCAGTGAATGGAACGGAACGGAAGCTGTGTAAGAACAGGGAATGGAAATAGTGATCTGATCTGGAAGGGTGCGTGCGGAACGGAAGGGAAGCAGTGAACGGAACGGAAGGGCAGCAGGAACGGAACGGAATTGAAGCTGTGTAAGAACAGGGAATGGAAACAGTGATCTGGTGCGTGAAAGGGTTATAATATATCATATATATATAACATATAATATATTTGTTAATTTGATAAAAAAAAAAAATAGGCAAGATGGTAGACACATCAGCTTACACATCATCAATATTATAACACATATGCTTACACATAAGCATTTATAAAAATAAAAAATAAAAAGTAAGCAAAAATGGGAGGAAAAATTGAGCGGGAATTGTAAAAATTTTCCCTCAAAAATAAATGTGGGCAAAGTTTCCATATTAGTAGGTAATATTGGTTGGAAATAACATTTCTGAATTAATATACTAATGACAAATAATTACTTACCAATATTATTTACCAATAAATATCGGTAGGCAAAACATTACTTTCCCTACCAATATATATTGGTAGGTAAAGATTAGATTTCTTGTAGTGTATGAACTTATGTATGTTGATTACAAAATTTCCACTATGATTTAATAATTTTGATTAAGTATAACAATTTTATTAAAAATGTTGTCAAAATTATTATGTATAATAACAACTTCAAAATGTCATAGTTAATGTATCTTTAACAACACTTTTATTACATCGTTAATCTTTTATTTTATATGACATTTATTATTAAAATGTCATCATTTATTTTTAATGACACTTTTTAAAAAATGTCATTTTATATAAATTTTTATGACATCAAAAAGAAAATGTCGTAAATGTTTTGTTGTGAAAAGTATTTTTTGTTGTAGTGTCAAGACTTATTAAATATAACTGCATGGTGACTACAAAACTATGAGAATATTATTGTTCTATGTATAATGATAAATGAACCTACTTTTATCACTAATATTTTTATATATGATTATAGAAGTTCATTCATTATTTTTTACTTATAATTATAGTACTATTTGGAATAAACTAAAGGATCATTTATAATGGTTATTTTCCAACAAGGGTCAAAGTTTGACCTTTGACCACCAAAGTTATGGATATTACAAATCTTCCATAGCTTAGGGCTCAGATCGTGACGATTCTGGTCGCCCGGTAACACACTCTTGCTCCTGTTCGTTCAAGATTGCATGTAGGATGCTAATAGAGATGCCCGATCGCTGAGCCTTGAGTAATTGCATTCATGTTCTCACAAAGCACAAAGTAGACCACCAAATGCTAACAAAAGGGGTATGGTCGCCTAGCCATTTTCTCTAACTCATGTTAGCTCAAGAAGGTGGTAATTCGCTAATAGAGACATGTGTTCGTGTCTCTTGGTTATTTTATGCATGTTCGTTCATAACAGACTGTCTATGCTAACAGAATTAGCAAAGGAGTACATAGTCATCATTTGTCAAAATACAAGTATATTTGTGTTATTTTAATGTTGTAATGTATTATTTACGAGTCAAGCCCAATAGCTTAGGCCCATGATTTATATGTAACCCTAAACTCCTCACTATAAATAAGAGTAGATGGGATAGAAACAGGGGAGGCAATTCATAATGTTGATACTTCATTCTTGTATAAGCAATCCTTATGTAATGTAAAAGCAAAGAAGGACTCTAGAATAATCGGCAACGTAAGTTCTCGAGAAACTATGGTTTTTCAAGCATAAATATCACTAAAAGTGACTAAGTGGATGTAAGTTATCTTTTTGGGGTCGAACCACTATAAAATATGGTGTTATTTATTTTATTATGTCTCAATTTTTGAATTCATGCTCTTATGTTCCCAAGTTGACAAAAAACAGTGTCAAGAGCCAATATTAAAAAAATCACATAAATAGTTGATTATATTTTATTTATAAAATTGTAATTTGAGTGAGTTTCCTACTATTAAAATTTTATCATTTATTTATTTATGTATAAATTAACTGTAAAACCTGAGGTTGAAAAGTCAAAAATAAGAAAATAATAATAATAAATTATATATATAAGTGGTGGGACCCACCTCTTATAAAAAAAAATCCCTTCTCTTTTACTTTCTCTCTCCCCGAGCTTCTTTCTTCTTCTTCTTCTTCTTCTTCTTCTTCTTCTTCTTCTTTTCTTTCTTGGTTTTCTCTCGGCAAGGGCACCAGACCCAACCACCTCCGGCCACGATTTCCAACATGTGCCAGTGCTGCAGCTTCACAGACCAGCGATGACAGAAACCCCAAAGTTTGGTGAGCATCGAAGCAAGGACGCGCCCGTACGACCACTTCGAAGTTTTTCCGTCAAAACTTTGAGGTGACTTTCTGACGAACTCTGACCACCGTTTGGTGAGTGGATGGCACCGTTGGAATCAGCGTCGCGAGAGGAACGTCGGCCACTAAGTCATTCTGGTCAACTCGCCATTTTTCTCCAGCGAGATTTTGGGTATCTCCGCCCCTTTGATAGCATTTTCCGGTGAGGTTCCGAAACTTGAAATTTTAAATATGGTCATATTATATGTCGTTGGACACGATTTTGAATAAGGAATGCAATGATTATAATCGTTTTGTCATTTAGTGCACGTAGGAAAAGTGTGATATTAAAATTGGACTAAATCACTCAAGATCATCGTTAATCTTAGGAGCGACACTTTGGGCTCGGATTGAAAATTCTAAGGAGGTAGGGACTCAACTTGACTATTGGACTTATTTTACTCGTATTGAATTGCATTAAAAAAAATTCCAATTTTGATATTTATAAAATGTTTGAAAAATTGAAAACTTAATCTGCGTGTTTTCTGATCTGTTCTGAGGGCATTAAGTGTCAAATATATTGTTGTTCACTTATTTATGCAGGTTATGATTTTAAGAGTTTTATTCAAATGCAGCTGTTATGCAGCCCAACTTTCCAAAATATAAAGGGAATATGTTTATTTCTTTTCATGTTTACTTGCATTTGGTTATACCAATAAGAGCCATAGTGATCATGATTTGTGCATGTTATTGTTTCACGACATAGTCTTTGTGTCATCATAGGTAGATCAGGTGTCCACTCACATTTAGGTGTAAAGACCTAGTATCTGTATACAGGAAGTGTTCTGAGCCTCCCCTTGTGGTGGTTATTAGGTCCGGCTACCCGGTTTAGGATGTCAGTTTTTCTATGGTAGGTAACGGAAACTAGGGATCTAGTGGATGGTGTGATGTGCACTTGTAGCTATGTTCTTATGATTATTTGTGGTTTCTCTCTATTTTGGTTTATACATGATCATATATGTTTTGTTTTCAAAGCTAACCATGCAGGGGTTTTATTTAACTTTTTGGGTCCTATGATATTAGTTTCTTTCCTACTGGGCTTTATAAGCTCACCCCTTATATCTCTCCCATTCCAGGAGCCTAGTGACGCGAATGTGGATAAGGTGAATTATTGATGAAGCCAATGTGTTCGGTGCCATAGTCTTATCTTGTGAACATTATATATGTATTTAATTTGGAACCTAATGATCTGAATATCTAAATTAGCTATGTAATAGCTAGGAATGAGTAATGGTGGATGCTAAGTATTATTTTGAGTGTTTTATGACTTATTAAATTTAACTATTTGGTGACTACATAACTGTGAGGATATTATTGTTCTATGTATAATGATAAATGATCATGCTTTTATTACTAATAATTTTATATATAATTATAGGAATTATTCTATTATTTTGACTTATAATTATAGTACTATCTAGTATAAACTAAAGGATCATTTATAAAGACTATTTTCCACCAAGGGTCAAAGTTTGACCTTTAACCACCCAAGTTATGGATATTACAAATCTGCCACAGCCTAGAGCTCGGGTCGTGACAGAAACATGGTATCAGAACACCTGGTTTAAATACCTCGGAGTGTGTCCCCAAATAGATTAAATTTATTTTGAAATAAATTATTTTGATCTATAAAGGCGTTTGTATATAGATAATATTCATTCCTCACTAACTAGTTAGCTTTTGATTTACTTACCTAAGAAAATGCCTCCAAAAGGAAGGACAACAAGGAGAAGGCTTGCTGTTGATGTCCTTAAGGCTAAGGTTCCATCTATGCCAGTTGCATTCCCTAAGAATGCCATTCTTGAGGCTTTTAGAGGCATTCCTGCCCAACAGATGGATCTAGCTACCCTTCAGAGCCAATACTTCCAGTTTTTCCATCAGATTCAAATGCCTAAGTCTAAAGGTGGACAAGATTCCATGGTGGTTGAAAAATGGTCGAGTGAGATAAAGAAGAGGAGTTTCAACACCATGGGGACACCTGAAGAGTATCATGTTAATTTTAATGCGTCCAAGTTGGAAAGGAGCGCACCGGATTGGTAGGAAGCCTTAAGTAGAATGAGAGGAACTGATGGGATGACTTGAGGAAATTTTGAGAAGGGTTTTCAGAGAACAATATTTTAACCCATCTCATAGAAGGACTTGATTGGAGCATTTGATTGCTTGAGATTAATGATAGTTTGATGAGATCACAGAATGACTAGAACACAATGGATGTGAGTGAATGAATTCTACATAGAATTTGTAGAGTTATCCTCCTATGTTTATGTCAGTATCGTTAATCAGACTCTTTTGATTGAAAATTTTATGACTCCATTGAGGAGTACAACACTTGATGAAACCATTACCCTAACCTTTACAGACATGAACAAGTGTGCGATGATAGCCTTGTGAACTAAATCAATTATAAGGAAAAAGGTTGGAAAAAGAAATCTGACCAAGAAGATGGAAAAGCCTTTGGTCAAACCTATGCTCTCGGTGGTGATGATGTGCAAAGAGGTACATGTCAAGGAGTTGTGGATGGTATGATTCTTATCTCACACTCTTGGGCTCATGTATTATTTGATACTAGTGCATCACATTCTTGTATATCACTAATGTTTGCTAGCATGTTGGGTTTGAGTTGGGAAACTTTTAGTCCTACATCGTAGTTGAGTGTACCTATGGGAGAGCATGGTGAAGTATCAACCATCTACAAATTGGTTTGTATTGTATTTGAAGGGCATAAGTTATTAGATAAAATCTAATGGTGTTACCTAATGGACAATTTGATGTGATTCTTGGCATGGATTGGTTGTCTAAGTACCAAATTCTTGTTGACTGCTCACAAAAAAGGGTGACTCTTTTAACTCCAAGTGGAGATTTCATTGTATATTGAGCCAACATGAATGCAGTAAGACAGAATTCTAACCTTAAGGCATGTATAGGTGGGGAAAGAAACTTAGAGTGTTATGGGAGTCTATTTGAAATTAAGGATGAGTCTAGGCCTCTAGACAAGTTTCCTTGGATATCAATGGTTAGTGGCTTTCCTGTAAAGAACGCCTTAGACTAGTACTTATTAAAACATTCACATATCGTTGGTCCATAAAGAAAACCACTTTTTATAAAGGTCTCAGTGGGGACTTGCTTAAAACAATGCAAGTTGGGCCCATTAGTTTAAAAAGAAAATATAAGTTTTTATGCAAAGTTCAAAAGAAACAATATTAAATAATTAAGTTCCACTGATAATTTAGAAAGCCTCTTAAAACATAACATATTTAAAATGGCATCCTAAAGTGATCGTTATTCCGTCCATAGGATACCCCACGCCATACACCCTACGATAATAGAACTCCTCATGTCACCACGCGTGCCACAGAGAAATCCTATTTGCTACCTGGAAGGGAAAGTAAGGGGGTGAGCTAAAAGCCCAGTAAGGAAGTACAAACAATAAGCAAGTAAGGATACAACTAATACGAACACTAACGTTCATCTAACACATCATGGCATATCATAACATTATCGTAACGTATCATCATAGCACATCATAACGTAATCGTAACATATCATCATTGCATATCATAACGTAATCGTAACATATCATCATAGTACATCATAACGTAATCGTAACATATCATCATTGCATATCATAACGTAATCGTAACATATCATATCATAACGTAATCGTAACATATCATCATATCACATTCATACAACATACATGATGAGCATAGCCCGCTAGTTGTCCATGTCACCCTATGAGGTAAACAAGAGTCTCTGGTCCTTGAATAACCTCGGCGCGTCCGCCCTAGGAGTTACGTCTTTATATCCTTAGTAACTCGGGTTACGTCTTTATATCCTTAGTAACCCATTTGATGTGTCGTGTTCATCACGCTAACATCCATAAACATATCATATTCATACAAGTTACATATCATCACTTTATAGCATTCATAATTCATAACAATTCATTCATACAATAGTCTTACCATTTAAAGCATAAAATCATAGAATCTATCTAACTTCCTTACCTTAGGTCCGAGCTAAGAAATTTCACAACCTCTCAACGAGCCTATACCATAACCAAAACAACATTTCTTAGGTTCATAAAATTACTATTTTGCCCTTCCATACAACTCATGTGTGCATGGGCCATGCACACATAATAATATTTGCACATAACATTCAATTATTCTTAACTACACATAAAGCCATAAAAGAATAATGCTCATTTTTACCTATTTTACATGCATGATCTTTCTATAAAAACCACATAGTTGAATAATAAACATAATTTTGGACGTAAAAGTGGATTTGCATGTAACATGCATACGTGGGAACATTGCGTAATTGAGATGTTTTAAAAACGATAATTCTACATTTCTTACTTTTATCGTTTTAAAATTAATAGACATATAACATACTTTATTTTTCTTAAAATTTCTAGGTTGATTAAATTTCTCAAAACATTATTTTATTTTATAAAATAATTTGATTTAGCTTTATAAAAAATGTGACAATTTCCTTTATTATTCTCAAATTACAAAGAAGTAACAAAAGCTTGGAATTAATTAAAATACTTCTGATTAATATGTTTCTTTAGAAAAATAAATTTTAACATTGGTTAATTGTGTTACATAAATGATGTGAGAAAAATATATCTTTAAGTGTGGGAAAAATATATTTTATTTAAATTATTTAAGACTTAGTTTTATGTAACATAAATCCATATGTGCCAATTAAATAATCATTTTAATCATTTAAACCAAACTTTCCGCCACTATTTAATTTCTTTAAAAATCACAAATAAATTGAATCTAAATATTTTTCTCAATCAAAATAAAGAAAAATCATAATTCAAAATATGCATTCATACCATATTAAAATACCATTTTTAATATTACCATAAATGAGGATAATAATTTTGTTTCAAAAACTCATCAAATTCATTTTAATACAACACACTTCACATATTTTTTACAAAAATTCCAGCAACCATTTTTATCTTTAAAAATCACCATATTCAATTTAAAAACTCTTATTTTTCTAAAAATTCAATAAAAACTTTGTAGGTATTTATTTGAGTAAAATATCATTTTATTGGGACTTAAAATACCATTTTTAATTCTATAAAATTAACATATCATCAAGGACATTACTTATGCATGCAAATCATTTTTTTTTATCAAACTTTTACCCAATCTTTTACAAAAATCAACAAGCTTAATTTCTCATGAAATTCATCTTTTATCCCAAAAATTTCACATAAAATCATACATGTCCAAAATCTTATCATACTCTTATTATATACATAATTCTAAGAATATTACTAACGTATTCACATGCAATATTATAAAATCCCATTTTTTTCTATTCCATTGAATCTACACATGAAATCCAACAAAACACTAACAACAACAATAACATACATTAATTCATAAACACCATATTCACATATGTCTTTATATTAACCTAACATGTTTCTATCATTATTTTCATGCATCTTAAAATTTATTCATTCACAATATCACATGCATCCTATCAAAATTTCATGGATCCAAATAGCAAGATTTCCAATTATCATTTTACCCAAATTACATAGGTCCTAAAACATGGATGTAATATATTGAAAATCATACAACATCAAACAAAATATCAAGATAATCCTTAGGTATGCCTAGGCCGAAACCCATATTTGCATTCATAATTACCACTAATCATTATACATAGAAAATAAACATCAAAACCCTTTTATACATCAAACCATAATACCCTTCATGCAAATCAAACAACTTATTATCATCAAGATATCAAGAACACAAAGTACCCATTTTTTTCTACCCAAAACATAAATCCCCTTTAACCATAATCCCTCTAATAATCTATCCATCAAAACCAAAAATCACAAAATTTAGGGAGGGATTTCATTACCTCTTCTTGATAGAAAATCAAGAATCCAATCCAATCAAGAATCCAATAACCTCCTTGCTCAAACCCTAGGGGTTGTATATTTTGAATAATCAAGATGGAGAAGAAGATGAACAAGGTTAGAGACAACCCAATCAAAATACTAGATTAATCATAAGGAAAACAACCAAAAACCTTACCCTAGCTTGAAC
The DNA here is from genome assembly GCF_963169125.1 of Humulus lupulus. Lineage (NCBI taxonomy): Eukaryota > Viridiplantae > Streptophyta > Magnoliopsida > Rosales > Cannabaceae > Humulus > Humulus lupulus. The sequence continues at coordinate 215,811,419 of NC_084796.1, read as the reverse complement.
CATTTTTCTTCTTCTTCTTCCTTTCTTCTTCTTCTTCTCTCTCTAGGTCACACCCTCTCTCTCTCTCTCTCTTCTCTCTATAATTTGGCAGCCCTCCATCCCAAATGAGCCTTCAACCTCTTTCTTATTTTCTATTTAAATGCCTCAATCTTCAAAACCTAGCTAAGGAAAAATGTAATTATCATTTTCCTTTATTTTCCCTAAATCAAAATATAATTCAATTACAAATTATACTCAGCCAATCAATCCATTTTATCATTGACAGCACACTAATTCCTCTATTGTCTTCCTTGGCTGTCCATGGCTAATAAAGGAAATAATGCTATTCTCGTAACTCTAGGGTGCTGAGACTTTGGACTGGGTTTTGACTCATTTCTGTTACGTTTTAGGAAAAATGATATTCACATAAAATGTAGATAATTTTATTAGCTTTCTAACAGTATAAGTTGTGTCTAAATTCGATATCCACAGCCCATTTTATACCCAATTTACTGAAGCTGGGTCTAAGGTTACGGGAATTCAAAAAAGACAACTCTATCATTTCTCACCATTTGTTTCCCAATATTTTTCTTGTGTGAACACAAGCCTCTTTATTTCCCTTTCTTTTTATTTTCTTTTTAAATCCCTTAATTAAATAAAAATAAATAAACCAATACAAGGAAATTAATGTGCAGAAAACTATTGCATGCACATCATGCAACCATGCACATGCACATACTCAATCACTAGGGTGCATCACTACCTACCATGCACCTTAGTGCATTAAACCAAATCTCACATAATCACATTTTAAAATAAAAATAAATATATATCATTTAACAAGTAATTTCAAAAAATATTCTACGAACAATTCTAACAATTAAATAAAATATCAAACAATCAAATAAAACAACAACTAAATAAAATAAACAATATTTAAATAAAAAAATTCATCACACTTAACACTTAAATAAAATAAATCACAAAATTTTAATAAACTAAAAAAAAAAAAAAGTCGGTGCACTACATTTCCAGATGTGTTTCCTAAAGATTTGCCAGGACTACCACCTAATGGAGAGATCAAGTTTTACATTGATTTGATTCCCGGGACTCAACCAGTTTTATTGCACCTTATCGCATGGCACCTGCAGAGTTAGTTGAATTAAAAAAAAAACAATTGGGGTGAGCAAATGGAAAAAGGGTACATCAGGAACAGTACTTCTCCATGGGGAGCTCCAGTTTTGTTTGCCAAGAAAGCTAATGGATCCTTGTGACTGTGCCTCGATTATCAAAAATTGAATCAGATGACAATTAATAACAAGTATCCTTTACCAAGGATAGATGAGTTGTGTGATCAGCTCGGAGGTTCAAAGTGTTTTACCAAGATTGATTTGAGGTCAAGCTATCATCAATTGAGGACTAAGGAAGAGGATATTCCTAAAACTGCTTTTAGAACACGTTATGGACACTTGAGTTTTCAGTGATGCCATTTGGATTGACGAATGCACCTACAGCATTTATGGACCTTATGAATAGAATCTTTAGACCCTATTTGGATAAGTTGGTGGTTCTTTTTTTGGATGACATTTTGGTGTATTCCAAGACACCTGAGGACCATGGAGAACATTTAACAATTATGTTGCAAACTTTGAGGGACCATCAATTATATGCTAAGAAAGAGAAATGTAACTTCTGGATGACCGACGTCAAATTCTTAGGGCATGTAATATCTCAAGAAGGAATTACTGTGGATCCTACAAAGATAGATTCTATCTTGAAGTGGGACTGAGATTCGAAGTTTTCTTGGGTTAGTAGGTTACTATCATCACTTTGTGGAGAATTTTTCTCGAATTGTTATGCCTTTGACAAAGCTAACAATAAAAGATTTAAAGTTTGTTTGGGATGATAGTTGTGAAGAATCTTTCAGAGAACTTAAGCAAATATTGACTACGACGACTGTTCTCTCTGTTCCTAATAGTAATGAACCGTAAGTGGTATTCACTGATGCTTCTGGTACTGGTTTAGGAGGATTTCTCATGCAAAATGGCAAGGTTGTTGCCTATGCTTCATGCCAATTGAAGCCACATGAGAAGAACTACCCTACACAAGACTTGGAATTTGCAATAGTGATTCTTTCCTTGAAAATTTGGAGATATTACTTATATGGGGCAAAGTTTGAATTATATTATGATCATAAGAGTTTAAAGTATCAGTTTACTCAAGGAGACTTGAATTTGAGGCAAAGAAGACGGGTCGAGTACATGGAAGATTATGATTTCACTTTGCAATATCACCTGGAAAAGCAAATGTGGTCGCTGATGCATTAAGTAGAAAACCTCATGGCACGTTGGCTTGTTTGGCTCTTGAGGATTGGAAAAGAACAATCACGATGGGTGATTATGAACTATAGTACTAGGAAGGAAAATAAATTTTTTGTGTTTCAAACGTAGTTACACCAGTGCTACTTCAGCAAGTTAAGCAATGTGAGTGGCAATATGAAAAATTGAGACTTATCTGGAATTGAATCTGAAATGGTGATCAGTTAGATGGATGGACAGTAAATGTTGAAGGATTCTTATACCATAAGGGAAGATTGGTATTTGAAAATATCCCTGATCTTACAGAGTCTGTTATGATCGAGGCCCATATGTCTAAGTTTACTGTACATCCTGGAAGTACAAAGATGTACCAAGACTTGAAAAGACAATTCTGGTGGGAAGGTATGAAGAGAGATATGACTAGCTTTGTAGCTAAGTGTATGGTTTAAGGCTGAGCACCAGAGACCTTCAAGGTTGCTTCAACCTTTACATATACCAAAATGGAAGTGGGATAAGATCATGATGGACTTTGTGACAAGATTATCATTAACACCATTAAAGCATGACACTGTTTGGGTAATTGTCGATCGTTTGACCAAATCTGCTCATTTCATTCCAATTTGGAATGATTATAAGGTTTCTAAACTAGCTCGACTTTATGTGGGTAAAATACTTCGACTACATGGGTTGCCTTCCAACATTGTTTCTGATAGAAATCCTCGATTTACATCAAGGTTTTGGCGAGCATTACAAAAAAAAAAAAACTTTAGGAACTGAACTTAATTTGAGCATCACCCACTACCCTCAGACAGATGGACAATCTAAGAGGACGATCCAAACTTTCGAGGACGTATTTCATTCTTGTATTTTGGATTTTTGGGGGTAGCTGGTGTAAACAATTGTCATTGGTGGAATTCACTTATAATAATAGCTACCAGGCGAGTATATGCATGGCTCCATATGATGCCTTATATGGGAGACCATGCAGACATTTGTATTGGGCAGAACCAGATTAACATGTCACAATTGGATCTCAGATTGCTAGTACTACTGAGAAGATCAAAGTATTTTTCCAAGAGAGACTTAAGGTTGTTCAAAGTTGTCAGAAGAGTTATGTCGTTCTCCTCTGAAGAGAAGTTGAGTTTGAGGTTGATGACTATGTCTTCTTGAAAGTTACTTCCATGCTTGATGTGACGAGATTTGGAGTGAAGGGTGAGCTAGCCCCGAGGTATATTGGACCTTCCGAGGTTATCGAGAGGCTTGGGGAGGTCGCTTATCGATTGAACTTACCAGCGCGGTTGGGGCATGTTCACAATGTGTTCCATGTGTCGATGCTGAGGAAGTATACTCCAGACCCATCGTACATCATTGACTATGAGGCTATCCCTCTTCAAGAGGACGTGACATGTGAATAACAACCTATCAGATCCTGGCGAGAGAGTTAAAGGTGCTAAGGAATATAGAGATTCCCATAGTCAAGGTCTTATGGCGGAACCATAGAGAAGATGAGGCTACTTGGGAGTTAGAGTCAGAGATGTATGAGAAGTATCCTCATTTATTTAATTTTCAGCTTAAGGTTGTACTTTGAAAATTTCGAGATGAAATTTCTTTAAGGAGGTAGGAATGTAAAACCTGAGGTCGAAAAGTCAAAAAAAAAAATTAATAATAATAAATTATATATATAAGTGATGGGACCCACTTCTTATAAAAAAAAATTCCCTTCTCTTTTACTTTCTCTCTCCCCGACTCTTCTTCTTTCTTTCTTTCTTTCTTCTTCTTCTTCTTCTTCTTCTTTTCTTCCTTGCTTTTCTCTCGGCAAGCCATGGCAAGGGCACCTGACCCAACCACCGCCAGCCACCATTTCTGACACGCGCCAGTGCTGCAGCTTCCTAGACCGGTGACAACGGCAACCCCAAAGTTTGGTGACCATTGGAGCAAGGACGCATCTGTATGGCCACTTCGAAGTTTTGCCGTCAAAACTTTGAGGTGACTTTCCGATGAACTTCGACCACCGTTCAGCAAGTGGGTGGTACCTTTGGAATCAGTATCGCGAGAGGACGTCGCCCACTAAGTCATTCCGGTCAACTCGCCATTTTTCTCCAGCGAGATTTTGGGTATCTCCACCCCTTTGGAAGAATTTTCCAATGACATCGGAGGTCATTTGGGCAAAGGAGATGTGCTTTCGTGATGTACTCATCGAGAGGATCGTTTTCATATATGCCATGCATATATTCGTTGACGTTTCCCGTATATCGCTCACTGCTGCCACCAACTGCTACTGTTTGGGTGAGGTTCTGGAACCTGAAATTTTAAATATGGTCATATTATATGTCGTTGGACACGATTTTGAATAAGGAATGCAATAATGATAATCATTTGCTCACTTGGTGCACGTAGGAAAAGCGTGATATTAAAATTGGACTAAATCACTCAAGATCATCGTTAATCTTAGGAGGGTCGTTTTGGGCTCAGATTGAAAATTCTAAGGAGGTAGGGACTCAACTTGACTATTGGACTTATTTTACTCGTATTGAATTGTATATTAAACATATTCCAATTTTGATATTTATAAAATGTTTGAAAAATTGAAAACTTAATCTGCGTGTTTTCTGATCTGTTCTGAGGGCACTGAGTGCAAAATATATTTTTGTCCACTTATTTATGCAGGCTATGATTTTTGGGTTTTATTCAAATTCAGCTATTATGCTGCCCACTTTTCCAAAATATAAAGGGAATATGTTTATTTCTTTTCATGTTTATCTGAATTTGGTTATACCGATGAGAGCAATAGTGATCATGATTTGTGCATGTTATTGTTTCACGACCTAGGTGTAAAGACCTAGTATTTGTATATAGGAAGTGTTCTGAGCCTCCCCTTGTGGTGGTTATTAGGTCCGACTACGCGGTTTAGGATGTTGGTTTTTCTATGGTGGGTAACGGGAACTAGGGATCTAGTGGACGGTGTGATGTGCACTTGTAGCTATGCTCTTATCATTATTTGTGGTTTCTCTCTATTTTGGTTTATACATGATCATATATGTTTTGTTTTCAAAGCTAACCATGCAGGGGTTTTATTTAACTTTTTGGGTCCTATGATATTAGTTGCTTTCCTACAGGGTTTTATAAGCTGGCCCCTAAATCTCTCTCATTCCAAGGGCCTAGTGACGCGAATGTGGATAAGGTAAATTATTGATGAAGCCAATGTGTTTGGTGCCATAGTCCTATCTTGTGAACATTATATATGTATTTAATTTGGAACCTAATGGTCTGTATATCTAACTTAGCTATGTAATAGTTAGGATTGAGGAATGGTGGATGCTAAATATTATTTTGAGTATTTTATGACTTATTAAATTTAACTATTTGATGACTACATAACTGTTGGAATATTATTGTTCTATGTATAATGATAAATGATCATGATTTTATCACTAATATTTTTATATATAATTATAGGAGTTATTTTATTATTTTGACTTATAATTATAGTACTATCTAGTATAAACTAAATGATCATTTATAAAGACTATTTTCCACAAATGGTCAAAGTTTGACTACCTAAGTTATCAATATTACAAATCTGCCACAGCCTAAGGCTCGGATCGTGACATTAACTGCTTCATTCTAATTGGTAAAAATTATATTCATCAATAAAATTTTATTATTGAAAGAATCATAAAATTAATTATAAAAAATTAATTTATTATTTTTTTAATTATTTTTTATAATTATATTTGGGATTATATTAAATATAATCACATTTCTTATTTTATTAACAAATTTTTAAATTCATCATTTTAGCCCAACAAAGAAATCATCTTTTAATAAATTTCAATAATTTCCTATTCTTTACAAATGAGCTGTAAAATTTCATATATATTTTAATTGATTGAAAAAAGGAAATAATTCAAATTTCAATATTGAAAATATATGAGATTTAATTGTAAATTTAAATAAATTATAACATTTTTATTTATTATTACTTCTAATATATCATTGATTATTATTTGAGAATAATGATATTCTAATTATTTATCATAGGGGAGACACAACTCCTTCATCATTGAGACATTAAGGGAATAATTATGCTCACAAAATAAATAAATAAATTAAATTTCAATTTGTGATGATGAGTAACTAGTAGTACATTATTAGTACCCTACTCAAATTCTAGCCGATTACATAAAATGTAATTGCACATAGATAATATCAAAACTTATTTCATGGACAAAAAGTGATGGCATAGTTAGGTCCTCCGGTGCATGTAAAAGTACTAGATTTATCGTCATAAGCATAGCTATAAGCTTGAGGGCACTGAGTCTTGAAGATCTTCGAATAGTCCGTCGGCGGGCACGTCTCCGGAGTCCCATATGCTCCGGTGCAGCAGTACTGAGGTTGGTTCAACGCCAAACATGCGCTCTTACAACCCACCACGGTCCCATCTACCCCTTTCAACGCCAGCTCCGGCGGGCAAATGCTGTTAACATTAGCCGGGCAGCTCGTGCTAGGGCACGCGGTGGACGGCACTAACCCGACTGGCAAGTTAAAGCCGTCGACAAGGCTGATGTCGTAGAAATCTTGGCCACCGTTTTCGGCCAGAGTGAGTTCGACCAATGATGCCGGAGGAGTTCCACCGGCGCCGTTGCATGAAACCTGACCGGATCCGCAGTCAGCCGTTTCGCATGTGAACTTTCCGCTTCCGTCGGTGCTGCATCCTGTTCGTGCCCAGAACCGGCCCGACCATCCTACCGGAGCAGCTACGGTCTGTGTTGCGCCGGATGCTAACTCGAAACCTGTGTTCGACAACTGAGGCTTTCCGGCGCCGGTAAGGGTTCCGGGCCAGATTGTGTATGGACAGTTGTTTATTATTGTGAATGTAGCTGACTGAGCCCCTACATATATAAATGCAAGACATGATTAAAACTCTGTATGAATTAGTATAATGTTTAAATACATATATATAATATAGGTAAAAGCTAAAACACTAAATAAGTATATATATATATATATATATAATGAACGAAAATCAACGAGAACAGCTATACCGGAGAAGATCACGGCCAGGGTCAGACTGAACGATAACACTGCAATGGATTTCATGGCGGAGAACTGTACTATACCGATATTGATCTTCTTAGAATATCGACTTAATTTGGTTCTACTGGTATACAAGAAGTTTATCGATTCTGTCTCTCTATATATACAGATATAAGATGCCTTCGTACTTATCATTTTTGTTTAGTTTTTTGAAACTTTCTTCGTACTTATCCAGAACCCTTTTTTCCTTTATTAAGAGTTACCCTATAATTATTAAAAACGTATAGAAATAATAAAATAAATAATGTGTAGCCATATATATATATATACTTGCCTTATATTAAAGAACTTTAATACCTACTGAAAGAAGTTTTATTTTCCAATATAAAGTTGGATTTTCTAGCTTCCTAATATGTTCGAGCTTATCGGGTAAGAGAAGAATACAGGTTGTATAATTGTTCAATGATTAGTAACATTTCTTCTGACTTAATATTTAAAAGTAATTGCAATGAGATATCATAGTAACTATTCACTACTAAAAAAAATGCTTTCAAGGCTCGCTTTGGCTCGCGGGACGCGAGTCCTTTATTTGAGAGTCTTAAAAATGTGATTCTTAAAAGAATATTTTTAGGACTTGCATTGCGAGTCCTAAATAGTTTTATTTTTAATTTTTAAAAAATTAAATGGTAGCCAAAGCTCCTACCGGAGCTACGGCGATGATGGCGGCGCCACCACCCCACGGTGGTGGTTTTATCTGATCCTTTAGTGAATTTTGAAGCCCAAAGCATAAGGAATGCAGTGGTGGTGGTCATTTGGCTCAAGGTGGCTCGAGGTGATTGAAAAATTCCCAAAACGTTTCGGAAACCCACATGGTCGCCAAACTTTGGAGGCTCCGTCGACTAGGCTAGGGGGCGCGTGAGGCTAGGGGATTGCGGGGCTGGGGGTTTCAGGGGTCGGAGAACACCGTGCGCCAGGGCGTGTAGGCGGGGGTGGGCGGAGAGCCGCTGTTCGTGGTTGGGCAGCGGACTTGCATGAGAGAAACCCACATAAGTTTCTGAACTTTGGAGGCTTCGTCGACTAGGCTGGTGTAACGCCTTGGATAGCCAAGACCGTTACACTGTGTACTTATAAAGGTGCAAGACTCACTAATCAAGTCAATCACTTTAAAAACGTGTCACTAAACATGTAAGAGCTAGGGTTAAAAAGGTTTTGGTCTCAAAAGACACATTTCATATATTTAAACTGTAGTAAACATGGGATCCCATAAGAAAATAAAGTTAAAAATAAGTTTACAGACTCCCAAAAGTACATGAGTATTCACTAGCCATACTAAGCCAAAACAAACAGTCTTCAAGTTTCACGTCCTTGCTTAGACCTCAACCGTGGCGGCCGAGCACCTAGCTATGTACATTCCGCTCGCTGAGCTCTCCAGTCAAGGCTGGTCTAGTTTGCCCTTGCCTTTACCTGTACCACGTAGCACCCGTGAGCCAAGGCCCAGCAAGAAAACATCTTATACAACTCAGATAATAATAACAGACAGTCAACTTATTAGGCATGTAATCCCCATCAGATAACTCACAACAGATATTCAGCACATACGTTCAGATTCAAGATACAATCTATCACATATTACACTCATATCACATAATATTCAGGGCCGACGACTTAGGCCGCACCCTCTGTTTAACCCACTGACTCCGGCCCGCTTAAACCGAGCTCAGTGCATAACAAGCTGTCCTCGGCTACCAGTGGCCGAGCCGCGCCCTGTGCGCTAGTGAAACCCTTGGCACCCTTAGGCCGTTGGTTCACTAAATGGCTTGCATGGCATAATACCATCTGTTCAAGCATTTACAATAGGGAGCCCTTAGTCCCGTCACATATATTCAACCAGGTGCATTTTTCTTACCTTTAGTCTGTACAATTATTGAATTACGCGCAACGCTTCTCAAGCACGATCAATTCCCGAGCCTGAGCCTTTATCACCGAGTCACAACCAAAGTATAAGGTTCCATTAATACTCGAATATAGGTTTCTGGTAATAAAACTAACTTCCGGGAGTCCGAATTCCACCAAGTACGGTGGTGAAACCAATCCCGAACACACTAGACCACTTTCCCGTGCCTAAAACCCTCAAAGACTCATGTGTGCAACCAAGGGTTGTGGCCCTTGAAGCCTATCCGCGACCCTAGCCTCAAAACAGAACCACACCCATGAAGAACCACACACGCACCGCGACCCTTGCTTTGGGCGCCGCGGTGCCCTCCCATGGCCGAGCCTTCTTGGCCCTTTTTCATCCTAGGGTCGCAGCACTCTAGAACAGAGCCGCGACCCTCCCCTTCGTGCCCAGAAAACCCATCATTTCTAAGCCTGAAACCTCACCTTAAACCATCCCAAAGCTCCCCCAACTCCTAACCAATTAATCTCAACTCGTTTAGCATGATTTAAACAACATAATTCCACAGAAAACACAGCCTAGCACACACTAATCTTCTCTTTTCAATTTCTGAAACTCAAGAGCTATAAACACTTAAACCAGCCATTCAAACCCAATTTAAAACCTCTAAACCATGAGTTGAAACTTACCTTTTCTGTTGATTCACTTCACCAAGCCAAAGCCAAACTAAGTTCCCAAGTTTCCTCTTCAATTCTGCCCTAAAACATCAGAACCATGCTTGCCTCAAAACTTAACCAAAACCCAGCTAGAACTCAGAATTCAACCACAGAAAAGAAGATTAGATGCTTACCTTAACCCCTATTTTAGATTTTGATTTACTCCTGAGCTAAACCTCCAAATCCTCACCACAAACCTCATAAATTCCAGCTTGATTTCCCTTAATTTTTCTGTGTTTTCCTTCCCTTTGTTTTCCTTGAGAGTGAGAGAGGGCTGAGGTAAAAGTTTTAGTCAGTTTGTATTTTCTTCTAAAAGCTTCCTTATGTCTATCTTACTCCTTAAGTTAATCCCAAGGCTCGGGGTGCCAGAACCGTCACCGAGGCCAAAATGGTAAAATCCCCCAATATTCCTGCATAGACATCCTAACCTCGAATATATCTCCATATATTTATTTTCATGACCCGATAGTCCAAATCTCTACCCACTATCTAAAAATACCCCCGACTTATCCAAAGTCATATCTTAAGTTCCGTTGTGACTTTTCCCGCTATCTGACCCTAGAATCGTCTCTAGTCGTGCTCTGCGAACCTGTCCACATAATAATGTGGTTCTCACATATATCACATATTTATTTCATATCACATTACCACATAATATCATCAGTTATCATATAAACATTTCTAAACATATAATTACTCATTAAATCACAATTATTCCATTAATGCCCTCCTGGCACACTAATCAAGTCCCTTAAGCCTTATTAGCGATTTTGGGTCGTTACAGCTAGGCTGGCGCGTGAGGCCATGGGCTCGCGGAGCTGGGGGTTTCGGGGCCGGGGAACACCGTGGACTTGTGCATGTAGGCAGGGGGTAGCCGGAGCGCCATCGTTCATGGCTGGGCAGTGGGCTTGCATGAGAGAGAAAGAGAAAAAAAAAAAGATAAATGGGGGAAGAGAGCAAGGAGAGAGAGACAGAGAGAGAGAATTGGTTGTTGTTGTTTTTTCTTTGTGATTTAATATATAATAAATTTTAATTAAAAAAATTATTCAAACTTTTAGGACACACAAAAGCTTTTAGGGCTCGCTTTGCGTGTCCTAAAAGAAATTCTTTAAGGATTCTCAATGAGTCTCATAAAAAGTCCAGGAACTTTTGTTAAAAAAAATTTAAAATTTTAAGACACACATAAGCTTTTAGGGCTAGCTTTGTGTGTCCTAAAAGAAATTCTTTAAGGATTGTGAATGAGTGTCCTAAAAATTCTATGAACTTTTGTTTAAAAAAAATTCAAACTTTTAGGACATGCATTAGTTTTTAGGGCTCGTGTTGCGATTCCTAAAAGAAATTCTTTAAATACTCTCAATGAGTGTCCTAAAAAGTCCAAGAGATGTTTTTAGGGCTCGCATCTAGGTGTGTGCCTTAAAAAAATGTCCTAAAAGAATGTGTTTTGTAGTAGTGATTACTTTCTGAATTCTTCAAAATTTGTGGAAGTTACTCCACTACATGAAATGTGACTTTCCCCGGCAGCTCCCTTCTTTCTCCGGAAAAACTCGAATTTTGTTGGCGGGTTTCACGAAATTTGCCGGCTGAAATCCACTTTTTCCCGGAGGTGTTTTGTCGCCAGAAAACCTTGTGTTTTGCTGATGATGTTCACTGAACGCCCCGACAAAGGGTTGGTCGACTATTTTGGGGATTGTTAAGAGATTTTTGGTGGCGCGTTTGTTATATCGCCAGGAAAATTCTTCATTATTCCCAGAAAATGTCAAATTCTCACCAGGAAAAGTAATGTTTTACACAGCCTAAAGTTTTTCAGTTTGGAATAATCAAATTTTTTTAACTTGTGGACATTTTTTTTCAGTTTAACTTGCATCGTTTTTGTAGAGTCCAAGAACTTTACTTAGCTAAGATAGATAGTAGTATGATAGTATTTATAGCATTATCTTTGTTACTATGGATTTTTGGTTCAGACCGGGAATTATTTGGACACTCATAGTAGTACTTATAGATTTTCTAAGTTTAATCTATAGTTTAAGAATATTAAGTTAACCTAAGGTTTGATTAATGTGACTGATATTAAGGATTATATATTTTATACTATAAGGTTTAGATATCAACCAATAGGATTTTAAGCACATGTTATGAATGGTGATTAAGGATTAAAGATTTTTGAGGATTAAATATAATAAGGAGTAAAGTTTGAATGTTATAGGGTCAGTCAGCAGCTTTGAGTACGTTGAGGGCTTAGTCAAGGTTGTTTACTCCATTCAAACTTAGCTAAAAATGTGTAATTTCGTGTTTAAATATTTAGCGTGTGCCGATATATCGCAGCTATAGGGGGCGATATATCGCAGCACGTAGATACGGAAAACACGAGACGATGCACGGTCGCCTCGGGCATACTGGCCTAGGCAATATATCGCCTACAGGGGGCGATATATCGCCTCCTTCAGCATGGATTCAAACTCTTTTGAATTCATTTCCTTTCAGCCATTCAAACTCCTTCAACAGTCCAGCATCTTTTGAACGAGTCTTCAGCCTCTGCTGAACGATTATTCAAATGATTTTCACCTAAAAAGCCATTATTTTTATTCAAGTAAAATCAAGATATTTTCATTCCCAAACTCTATAAATAGGACCTAGTACCCAGCCATTATTCACCATTTGCTCTAAGTTCAGAGGCTGCTAGTGTTAAGTGAGTGTGAGAGTGTAAACACTTGGTTTGGGGAAAAACTATAAGCTTAAACATCATAAGCTTATCAAACACTTTGGGAAGTGAGTGCTATAGTATTTCGGTGGATGATAGATTGATCTTGCAATCTTTGAGGTAAACCCAAAACTCTAGTTCCTTTCTGTATTTTATGTTATTTCCTTTCTCAAAACCTTCTACTCAGTCCCCTAACCTTATTCTTATTTTGGTTAGGGAATCCAAGCTTTTAAGCATATAAGTCGGTAAGTATGTTTTCTATGGTTTAGTCTTTCCATCTCTTTCATTTCATCTCCTTTCTTTAGACTTACTCTTTCTTATGGTTTTAGGAGTGTTCCAACAGTCCCAACTCAGTCCATAATCTCGGTAACTTTGGTAAGGAAATAGGCTAGAATCAACATGTTATGTGATCATGTTATCTATATGTTTTATGTTATTAAAAGTGTTATGATATATGTGTATGTTTGTAGGCTTGGGCATATGACCCATATGACTAACAAGACCCCAAATGGGTTATGGGAATATGACCTACTTAGCTAGTAGGACCCCACTAATCCCATGGGCATATGCTTGTTTAGTCTATGGGACCCCAAGTAATAATGGCCATTATAATAAGTGTATGTTATGTGTATTATGTTAAGTCATTATGTTTTCTTATGAAATTATGTATGTGACTTTGTGTTAGATTTTCCTTACTAAGCATTAGGCTCACTCCTTTCTGTTTATGTGCAGGAAAATAAGTTTAGAGGCGGAAAGATTCGTGACGCTTGGAGAATGTGTATCGAAGATGAATGGAGTCAAGGGGCCGAGCGTTATTCGATTCGAGGATATAGTCTCCTTTTATGTTTTTATGGTTTTTATGTGTATTTTCCGCATTATTATGTAATGTCTTTTATTTTAAATCTTGTTTTGTTTTAAAGACAATGGGATCCCAAAATCCTTCTTAGTATTCTTATTTTCAAGTTACTCAATAAATTATGGTATTTTCGTAAAAATGTAAGTTTTATGTATAGTTTCGATAATGGTCCAATTAGTCTAGATTAGTGGGTCATTACAGTTGGTATCAGAGCAAACGGTTCCTTCGCATGAAGTTCTCCTCGATACACATGCTCAAAGCTCCGAATCGGACCGCCAAGTAAGTGTTTAAGTTACAAGTTACAAGTTACTTTGTCTATGTGTATAGCTAACACTTTTAGTGTTTATGTTTTCAGTTAAGAATGAACGGAGCTTTAAGCAATGAGGATATCCGAGCCATTAAGGCTTTAAAAAGAATAAGGGAGCCAAGAAACACCGTAGGAGCACTAGAAAAGATCACTCGAAGATTGATCTTGTTCCACAAAGAGATAGGTCACCTTCAAGAGTCTAAGCAAATTATGATGAGAGCTGCAGAACAATATGTCCTAGTAATTAGGCTTTTAAAAGATTTCCCTTCAGCAATTTTAACTTTAGAAGAAATATGGGAGAATATAAGTAATGATGATGACTTACAAGCAGCCCTAAGATATTATTCTCTCATACTTAAGTTCACCTATGATTTAGAGTTTCAATTCACTAATGAGCAACAACATAGGATCTTCTTGAATCTTCCCCGAGGAAATTTTGAGGCTCAAGACAATGATGATTATAAGGAGATAGATAATGATATGCTAGATGAAGGATCGGATGTAGAAGATCCTGATTTTTAAGAATAGTTAGTTTTTCATTGTTTGTTTTGTTTATTTCTTTATTTTATGATTGTAATAAGTGAAATTTTTTTTTTTCCAAATTAATTTCATGTTATTTTATCATGTATGAGTTTGATTTTATTTTCGCAATCATAATAAGTAATAAATAAAATGAATAATGACCAAGTTCAGTGAGGGTGGATACAAATCAATGAACCAAGTTTCCTTATTGAGAGTTAGGGGGCCTTAGTAGTGGGAACGATTTTACTGATCCCAGCCCTCCCTCAATATGGTTAACTTTGGAACAAAGATAAGTTTCGAGCCTGAGAATTAAGTCATATAGGATGATTAGAAACACACTTAGAAAATAAAGATGACTTGTTTTTCTAAGTATAGAAACCCACTCTAATAATAAATAAAGACCTATATAATTTTTCATAAGAAGTCATAATAAATAGGTCCGAGATATGTTTGTTTTAGAATAAGTTTTTGCCTTAGAGCCTATTAGGGTAAGTTCTAACAAGTTCTTGATTGTTAGAACTTTTGGTGAAGATGTCGCTCCGAAGATCTGCACGCACCAGCGGAAACGCCTCCAACGTTGTTCCAACGACCAATGATGCCCTCCAGTTCGCAGAAGAGGAGTGCGTGCTACTACTAGCCGCAACGCGCCGACACCGCCAGCTGACAACACCGTGGAAATCACTAGACGGCGACAACAAGTCGAGGAACTCTTGCAGCAACAACGTCAACAGGCGCAGACTCAGCCTCAGCCTCCGCCGCAACCGCAGCCCCAGCTACAACAAATGGCCCTAGCACCCCAACAAGTTGGTCCATATGGGGGATGGCCAGCGACGAACTACGCGCCACATCCAGTACCGAATATGGAGTCAGTGTATGAAAGGTTCCGCAAGCAGCACGCTCCAAACTTCGAAGGGACTATAGACCCCTTTGAGGCAGAAGAGTGGCTAAGGAATGTGAAGCCAATTCTTATGCGCATGAACCTCAGTAATACGGACCGCATATCCTACGTCTCATCATTACTCAGGAAGGATGTCAAAATATGGTGGGACTTAGTTCACCTGACTAACGATGTCACCACCATGATATGGAAAAGATTTAAGGAGTTGTTCCACAAGAAGTATTACACCTCGGCATTCATCACTAATGATAGAAGAATATGCTCGTCAGTTCAACAGATTAGTCAAGTTTGCACCAGAGTTGGTCCCAACCGACTTTACGAGGTTGACCAAGTTCGTCAGAGGACTTAGACCAAAGATGGAATTAAGGGTTAAGTTAGCAAACCTGGGAACCACTACCTATGCCAATGTTCTAGAAACGGCAATAGAAGTAGAAAGGATTCTGATGAATGTTAGTGAGGAGAAGAGAGATTAAACGATTGTTCCAGACCAAAGTCTTTGTCTTGACCCAAGGAGGAACCCATGCTAGTAACAAGCATTTATAGGTCAGATCCTATCCTCAATAGTATATGTATCGCTAGATTGGTAGCAGTATACTCGTATTTCTCGTTAGGAATGATAGAAAAACTAGACAAACCTAGTGAAAGATTTAGAACTAGGTTTGTAACCGAGTTGCCCAGAGTAGTTCTATCATCACGAATAGTACGAGGCTTACCGATCAAGATTGAGGACATAGGACTAGAAGGAGACCTGATAGAGCTAGTAATCAAGGACTTCGACGTAATACTAAGCATGGATTGGCTAGCACGGCATGGCGCAACGATCGACAGCAAACGCAAGAAGGTGATGTTCGAGACTCCTGACGGCCAGAGACGATGCTTCATGGGACAAGCTTCAGGACTACGCACACCGTTAGTGTCATCTCTCAAAGCTCAGAGAATGATGGAGAAAGGATGCCAAGCATTCTTAGCCAACATCATGAATGTGGAGAAGGAGACATCACTCAAAGTTGGAGATGTTCGGGTTATACAAGAATTTCCAGAAGTTTTCCCCGATGACTTGCCAGGATTGCCGCCAAATCGAGAAATAGACTTCACGATAGAATTAGTACCCGGCACCGAGCCTATCTCTAAGGCACCATACCAGATGGCACCTACGGAACTCAAGGAGTTAACTCCTAGACTTGGGTTTCATTAGGCCAAGCCATTCACCATGGGGAGCTCCGGTACTATTCGTGAAGAAGAAGGACGGAAGTATGCGCATGTGCATAGACTACCGTGAGCTGAATAAAGTGAACAAATACCCGCTACTTCGGATTGATGATTTGTTTGATCAACTCCGAGGCGCGACTGTATTCGATTTACGGTCCGGGTATCATCAGCTCAAGGTAAAGGGAGAAGATATTCCGAAGAAAACCTTTAGGACTCGTTATGGACGTTACGAGTTCTTGGTTATGTCTTTGGGTCTTACTAACGCACCAGCCGCGTTTAAGGACTTAATGAATAGGGTCTTCAAAGACTACTTGGATAAATTCGTTGTTGTATTCATCGACGATATCTTAGTATACTCCAAGGATGAAGTAGAGCACGAGGAACATTTAAGGATTATTTTGACGCGATTGAAGGAGCATAAACTTTACGCGAAGTTCAAGAAATGCGAGTTTTGGCTCTCACAAGTGGCGTTCCTCGGGCACATCATATCGAAAGATGGAGTTGCAGTGGATCCATCGAAGGTAGAGGCCGTGAAGGATTGGCCTAAACCAAAGAACGCATTGGAAGTAAGAAGCTTCTTAGGGCTAGCAGGTTACTATAGAAAGTTTGTAGAGGGCTTTTCTAAGATAGCCACTCCACTCACCAACCTGACCCGGAAGCAACAAAAGTTTAACTGGAATGATAAGTGTGAGGAAAGCTTCCAGTTGCTTAAGGATAAGCTTTGCTCAACACCAGTACTTAGTGTCCCAACACCCAACGACAAGTTCGTTGTCTACTGTGATGCATCAAAGTTAGGATTGGGATGCGTACTGATGCAAAATGACAAGGTGATAGCCTACGCCTCACGTCAGTTAAAGGAGTATGAACAACGCTATCCAACTCACGATATGGAGTTGGCAGCGGTGGTATTTGCGTTAAAAATCTGGCGCCATTATCTTTATGGAGAACGGTGCGAGATTTACACGGACCACAAAAGTTTAAAATACTTCTTTACGCAGAAGGAGCTCAACATGAGGCAGTGCCGGTGGTTGGAATTAGTAAAGGATTACGACTGCGAAATCCTGTACCACCCGGGAAAGGCAAATGTAGTTGCCGATGCACTCAGCCGGAAAAGCTATGGGAACTTAGCAGCCTTATCCGGAATAGAAAAGCCGCTACAGCAGGAGCTGATCAGTGCCGGAATCGAAATGGTTGCAGGCAAGCTGGCTAACTTGTCTATCCAATCGAATCTGCTAGAAGACATACGGAATGGTCAGAGACATGATGATTCACTAGCAACGCACATGGATGCAGTCAGAGAAGGCAAGACTACAGATTTCTCAATATCCAGTCAAGGTTTATTGAGATATAAGGATCGGGTATGCGTGCCAGACAATCAGAGTATTAAGAAGACGATCCTAGAAGAAGCGCACAATACTCCGTACTCAGTTCATCCAGGGTCTACCAAGATGACTCATGACATCAAGGCAGTCTATTGGTGGCCAGGGATGAAGAAGGACATAGCGGAGTATGTATCTAAGTGTCTGGTATGCCAGCAAGTGAAGGCGGAGCATCAGCGACCTGCAGGATTATTGCAACCGCTTAGCATACCGGAGTGGAAGTGGGGCGATATAGCCATGGACTTCGTGACGGGTCTGCCAAAGACAAATAAGCAGCATGATTCTGCTTGGATAGTCATAGATAGACTAACCAAGTCGGCTCATTTTCTGCCTGTTAAGACTTCTCATACGGCAGACCAATATGCAGACATCTACATCCAAGATATTGTACGATTGCATGGAATCCCCAAGACGATAGTATCAGATAGAGGATCAGTGTGTACGTCAAGATTTTGGAGAAGCTTACAGCAAGCCATGGGTACTAAATTAAGCCTTAGTACAACTTTCCATCCTCAGACAGATGGGCAGTCCGAGCGTACGATTCATATTTTAGAGGATATGCTACGCGCATGTGTACTTGATTTCGGAGGATCATGGAACAAGTACTTACCACTGATCGAGTTCTCGTACAACAATAGTTACCAATCGACGTTTGGAATGGCACCTTATGAGTTGCTTTATGGAAAAAGGTGCCGATCACCGTTGCACTAGGACGAGGTAGGAGAAAGGCAGCTTCTAGGGCCCGAAGCTGTTAGGCAAGCTCAAGAAGCAGTAACGCTTATTAGACAGCGTATGCTTGCTGCTCAAAGCCGTCAGAAAAGCTATGCGGATACCAAGCGACGCGATGTGGAGTTCCAAGTTGGAGATCAAGTCTTCTTGAAGATATCTCCTATGGAAGGTGTCAAGCGGTTCGGGAAGAAAGACAAGCTTAGTCCCTGATTCATAGGTCCTTTTAGATATTGGACAAAGTGGGAACAGTTGCGTATAGACTAGCCCTACCGCCAGCACTAGCCGATAGTCACAACGTCTTCCACATCTCGATGTTACGCAAGTATGTGTCAGACCCATCTCACGTCCTCAAGTACGATACCATAGCGCTCCAGAAAGACTTAAGTTATGAGGAACGACCGGTTAGCATCCTAGATAGAAGGATGAAGTAGTTACGGTCTAAGAGCCTTCCTATAGTCAAAGTCCTATGGAGCAATAGTTCTGAACGCGAGGCAACGTGGGAGTTGGAGGAGGACATGCAAGGCCAGTATCCGGAGTTATGTGATAAGTAAATTTCGAGGACGAAATTATTTTTAGTAGGGAAGAATTGTAGAGTCCAAGAACTTTACTTAGCTAAGATAGATAGTAGTATGATAGTATTTATAGCATTATCTTTGTTACTATGGATTTTTGGTTCAGACCGGGAATTATTTGGACACTCATAGTAGTACTTATAGATTTTCTAAGTTTAATCTATAGTTTAAGAATATTAAGTTAACCTAAGGTTTGATTAATGTGACTGATATTAAGGATTATATATTTTATACTATAAGGTTTAGATATCAACCAATAGGATTTTAAGCACATGTTATGAATGGTGATTAAGGATTAAAGATTTTTGAGGATTAAATATAATAAGGAGTAAAGTTTGAATGTTATAGGGTCAGTCAGCAGCTTTGAGTACGTTGAGGGCTTAGTCAAGGCTGTTTACTCCATTCAAACTTAGCTAAAAATGTGTAATTTCGTGTTTAAATATTCAGCGTGTGCCGATATATCGCAGCACGTAGATACGGAAAACACGAGACGATGCACGGTCGCCTCGGGCATACTGACCCAGGCGATATATCGCCTACAGGGGGCGATATATCGCCTCCTTCAGCATGGATTCAAACTCTTTTGAATTCATTTCCTTTCAGCCATTCAAACTCCTTCAACAGTCCAGCATCTTTTGAACGAGTCTTCAGCCTCTGCTGAACGATTATTCAAATGATTTTCACCTAAAAAGCCATTATTTTTATTCAAGTAAAATCAAGATATTTTCATTCCCAAACTCTATAAATAGGACCTAGTACCCAGCCATTATTCACCATTTGCTCTAAGTTCAGAGGCTGCTAGTGTTAAGTGAGTGTGAGAGTGTAAACACTTGGTTTGGGGAAAAACTATAAGCTTAAACATCATAAGCTTATCAAACACTTTGGGAAGTGAGTGCTATAGTATTTCAGTGGATGATAGATTGATCTTGCAATCTTTGAGGTAAACCCAAAACTCTAGTTCCTTTCTGTATTTTATGTTATTTCCTTTCTCAAAACCTTCTACTCAGTCCCCTAACCTTATTCTTATTTTGGTTAGGGAATCCAAGCTTTTAAGCATATAAGTCGGTAAGTATGTTTTCTATGGTTTAGTCTTTCCATCTCTTTCATTTCATCTCCTTTCTTTAGACTTACTCTTTCTTATGGTTTTAGGAGTGTTCCAACAGTCCCAACTCAGTCCATAATCTCGGTAACTTTGGTAAGGAAATAGGCTAGAATCAACATGTTATGTGATCATGTTATCTATATGTTTTATGTTATTAAAAGTGTTATGATATATGTGTATGTTTGTAGGCTTGGGCATATGACCCATATGACTAACAAGACCCCAAATGGGTTATGGGCATATGACCTACTTAGCTAGTAGGACCCCACTAATCCCATGGGCATATGCTTGTTTAGTCTATGGGACCCCAAGTAATAATGGCCATTATAATAAGTGTATGTTATGTGTATTATGTTAAGTCTTTATGTTTTCTTATGAAATTATGTATGTGACTTTGTGTTAGATTTTCCTTACTGGGCATTAGGCTCACTCCTTTCTGTTTATGTGCAGGAAAATAAGTTTAGAGGCAGAAAGATTCGTGACGCTTGGAGAATGTGTATCGAAGATGAATGGAGTCAAGGGGCCGAGCGTTATTCGATTCGAGGATATAGTCTCCTTTTATGTTTTTATGGTTTTTATGTGTATTTTCCGCATTATTATGTAATGTCTTTTATTTTAAATCTTGTTTTGTTTTAAAGACAATGGGATCCCAAAATCCTTCTTAGTATTCTGTTTATTTGTAAATAACTCTTATTTTCAAGTTACTCAATAAATTATGGTATTTTCGTAAAAATGTAAGTTTTATGTATAGTTTCGATAATGGTCCAATTAGTCTAGATTAGTGGGTCATTACAGTTTTATATGGTTTGAGTGTGGAAAAAGTAATTAACAGTTTGATATCTTCTGGATTATTCCTAGATTAACATATAAACTTATTAATAGTATTTTCTTAACTATTTGAAGTTAAACCGGTTTGATTGGTGTCGATCTCACCATGATATCATGGTTTGTAGTAACCTTTGATAATTGAATATTATTTTAGAACTAATCAATGGTTTGATTATACATATAGTGTTTTAAGATACATATTCTCTAACATTAATAATTGTTCTTATTAACTGTTAGTACATAAAGTGTTATGATATGTGTGTAACGTTTTTAATCTAACTACGGATTAGTAATTTCTTGCAACGTTAGCTAATTATTAGTTAGATAAAACGTAATAAATGGTTTGATTGACGCAGGACTGTTTAAATATCAATAATCGAAGTAAGTAACACTGTTCTTATTGAATCTTAAATGTTAAAGTGTTCTGATTTCAAATATTTGATCTCGATCTCACCATAATAGTCTGATCAACTCCAACCTTAAGAATTGATGAGTCTTTATGAACTTTATGTGACTTTTGTTGGCGAAACAACGTTTCCCGGCGATATTGTTAGGAACGAGTTTCCTAATACGCAGCGGAATGGTGGTGTGGTTGGCCCAGTGTACAACAAAAATTTTGTAACATATTTAAACTACCTTTAAATATGCAGATCCATTAATATACATATATTAATCATAAGCAAAATAATAATAGAAATCATACCTCTTGAAGCCTATCAAGTATCCTTGCTATCTTTTCGTATTTAGAACGATCTTCCTATCCAAACTGCTCCCACGTACTCACACCAAGATCTTCCAAAGCGTTCTCTACATCTCAAGAAATGTGTGGGCACTTAGAGAATGAATGATAGTTTATTTGTGATTCTACTTGATGTACTCAACACATGAGATCAAGAGAATAGGCCTGAGAATTGATTCTTTATTTTCAGGGAGAGAAAACTATCGTTCTATTTTTCACAGATCGAATATTCAGAGTTGTCTCACTCACTTATCTGAATATTTTTTTGATTAGTCATACTTAAAAGAAAATATTCAAATTTTAAAAAATAAATTTGTAACCATTTTACAATTTACTTTTTAATTAATTAATTATTCTATTAATGAAAAAATCCAAAAACCAATTTTTGAATTATCCATTAATTAATTAATTAGATAAATAAAAATGAAAAACCCATCCCTGAAAATGCCCTACACGCCACACATAGTCCATGGACTGTGTGTGCACGTGTAGCCTCCCTAATTTTAGGGATGTTGTTTTCTCAATTTTTATTTAATTATTTATTCAAACTCTTTTGTCAGATAAGATCTAACAACCTGATAACTAATTCAAATTAATTATCTTTTTAATTAATTAACAAATATAATTAATTATTTGAATAAGTATTAATCTTTTAAATTCAAATCCAATTTGAACTTATCAGACTATTATCTCCCACTCAAATAAAGATATTTAATTAATTCTACCAATTAATTAAATCCAAAATTTTTGAAAATAAATATTTAATTTATTATAATTTCAAAAATTATAATTAATTAATTATTTAATATAATTTTGAAAATTATGCAATAATTAAATATTAATTAATTTATTAACTACAACTAATTTTTAATTAATTACTTAATCACTATTATCACATAATTGCATATTTGGCCTGAAGAACAAATTTCTTCTTAAATATGTCTTTAAACTATTTTCCCTTCATATCAACTCTTACCTTGAACAGTGTTAATAGAGCCGTTATGGGGACCTATGGACCTATAATTCCAAGCTCCAATAAATTTGAGATTATTAATTAAACTCTTTAATTAAATAATCTTAATTTATTAATCTCATGATTATTCCACTATAAATATGAGACTACACTCTTGTAATTATAGACATTTCATATACTGAGTATTTTATAATCATAAATTGTCCATTGATATAATCATTGCATACAACTTGACCCTCTAATAATGGTTCATAATTAATCGGGAATAAAATTATAGTTTTACCCTTTTAATTATCTCTTGTTTCCTTAAGTACCATTGACTCTACTAGTGAAGGTTGATTGATTACTAAATTATGAATTTGAGCTCAATAACCTTTCAGTCCCAAAAGTCAACCCTTAAGAGAACCATCATTCAATCTCTTGCAAGAAGGCATAGATTCTATATCTGTATAACTATATCCCCAGCCATCTACATTAACGAGTTCCCAAAACAAAAGTTTCTAGCCTGATCATTCTGACAGACCCTAAGAAGTGAATCAAAGAACTCATATAACATAAACAGGAGTTCATAGTAACTTCAGGATTAAGATCTATTTGTATATGATCATCAGTTGATATATTTAATTAATACTTCTAAACGGTATTTAACTAAGTATTAATAAACATATCTGGTCCAGTTCTATATATTCTCTAATATATAAAGCACCTCCACTAAAGTGTCCTACCACACTAGTGATCCGGATCTAGATCACATGTATTCATAATACTAGTGGACTGTACTTGCAGTAATTAATCTAAAGATTCCACAACTTTATTTTACTACGAACTATTCAAGTTCATTTTATCTCAAACACAATCCTCCCGTACCAATACGTGTTTGAGATCACATAAATGAACTTAGGAATTTTCCTGATATTTACATAATATTATCACAGAATAATATAGTCTATAAAATATATGCATAACAAATTCAATTTATTTATGCTTTCAGGGCACATTTCCAACAATTTCCCACTTGCCCTAAAGAAAATGATGCATCTCTCTCATTTCCATGTTTCTTACATGCTCCTTAAAAGATTTTATAGATAAAGTCTTTGTGAAAGGATCTGCAAGATTATGCTCTGAAGCTATCTTCATAACTGCAACATCTCCTCGATGCCCTATCTCTCTTAGCAAGTGATACTTCCTCTCGATGTGCTTTCCCCTCTTGTGACTCCGTGGTTCCTTTGAGTTAGCTACTGCCCCACTGTTGTCACAGTATAGGACTAGTGGCTTATCCACATCTGGTACAACTTCCAGATTGGAATAGAATTTTTCGAGCCACACAACCTCCTTAGCTGCTTTACAAGCTGCTATATACTCGGCTTCCATGGTGGAGTCTGCAATGCTGGTTTGTTTAATACTTCGCCAGACTACCGCTCCTCCTCCAAGAGTAAACACTGATCTAGAAGTCGATTTCCGACTATCTCTGTCTGATTGAAAATAAGAATCAGTGTAACCAGTGGGGTTCAGGATACTTAAGAATATAATCTCTAGTATTTCTAAGATACTTAAGAATATACAAGCATATAATCTCTAGTATTTCTAAGATACTTAAGAATATTCTTTACTGTAGTCCAATGACTCAATCCAGGATTGGATTGATAATGGCTGACTATCCCTACTACATAACAAATGTCAAGTCTTGTAAACAATGTGGCGTACATTAGACTGCCTACTGTTGAGGCATAGGGATATTGTCTCATGTCTTCCTCTTCCTAAGGTGTTTTGGGACACTGCTCTTTGGAAAGGAATACTCCAGAACGGGTTGGCATATCACCCTTTTTGGAGTTTTGTATATTAAAGCGTTCTAGCACCTTATCAATATAAGTTGCTTGAGACAATGCCAAAGTTTTGTTCTGTCTATCTCTAAGAATCTTAATGCCCAGAACATACTTGGCTTCTCCCAAATCTTTCATTTGGAATTGTTCAGCTAACCATTTCTTTACTTTTGATAATGATGTTATGTCATTTCCAATCAGTAATATATCATCAACATAAAGAACGAGGAATACTACTACACCATCTTTGATTTGTTTATAGACACAAGGTTCGTCAAAGTTTTGTTCAAAACCAAATGTTTTAATTGTGTCATCAAATCTAAGATTCCAAGATCTAGAAGCTTGTTTGAGTCCATAAATGGATCTAAGAAGCTTGCAAACCTTTTGCTCTTGACCTTTTAACTCGAACCCTTCTTGTTGAGACATGTAAATGGTTTCATCAAGGTAGCCATTTAGAAAAGCTGTTTTGACATCCATTTGCCAAATCTCATAATCCATGCACGCAGTTATGGACAAGAGTATATGAATGGATTTTAGCATGGCTACAGGAGAAAAAGTTTCTTCATAGTAAACCCCTTCTTTCTGTGTGTAACCTTTGGCTACAAGCCTTGCTTTGAAAGTCTCTACTTTCCCATCCACTTCTCTTTTCTTCTTGAATATCCACTTGCAACCAATGGGTTTGATATTCTCTGGTGGATCTTCAAGAACCCAGACATAATTGGAATACATCGATTCTATTTCTTGTTTCATGGCATCTTGCCATTTTTCTTTGTCATAATCATTCATCACATCTCTAAATGTCAATGGATCGTCTTTGTTTGTGTCAGACACAAGAATTTGAACTCCATGTTCATAGCGGGTGGGTTGCTTGCTAACCCTCCCACTATGATGAGGTTCACTACTATTCTGACTAGAACTAGCAGTTTCCTCTTGCCGTTTTTCATTGGTTGTTGCTGGTGACTTTGCAACTTCATTTGAGATCATCTCCTCTAGAACAACCTTACTGCAAGGTTTGTGGTTATTCACATAGTCATGTTCAAGAAAAGTTGCATTTTTCGATACAAACGTTTTATTTTCTTTTGGACTATAAAAAATTCCACCTCTGGTCTCTTTGGAATAACCCACAAACATGCACACTTCAGAGCGTGATTCCAACTTCCCGGTCTTTCCTTTAAGCACGTGTGCATGACACCCCCAAATTCGAAAATGGTGTAACCTAGGTTTAAATTATTCTATAATTCTATGGGTGTCTTTTGGATAGACTTAGATGGAATAACATTTATTATGTATAGAGCACATTGAATCGGATAGCCCCAGAATGACAGTGGTAATGATGAGAAACTCATCATTGATCTAACCATATCTAATAACGTTATGTTCCGTCTTTCTGAAACACCATTTTGCTGTGGCGTTCCAGGTGATGTGATTTGGGATTGTATGCCATGCTCACACAGATGGTCCTTGAATTCAAAATCCAAGTACTCTCCTCCTCGATCAAATCAAAGAGCTTTTAGTGACTTACCTAATTGCTTTTTAGCTTCTGCTTGAAATTCTTTGAACTTTCCAAAAGTTTCAGATTTTCTTTGCATTAAGTATAGGTAACCATATCTTGAATAATAGTCAATAAAAGTGACGAAGTATTCATAACCTCCTCTTGCTTGTACATTAATTGGACTGCAAACATCCGTATGTACTAGCTGAAGTGGTTCTGTGGCTCTTGAACCTTTGGCAGAGAAAGGTCTCTTTGTCATTTTGCCTTCTAGACAGGATTCACAAATAGGGAGAGATCCAATAGATAGTTCTCTTAAAGGACCATCCTTTACAAGCCTATTTATTCTGTCTAGACCAATATGGCCCAATCTCAAGTGCCACAGATATGTATCACTATCGGAATCAGTCTTTTGTCGTTTAATAGATCTAGGATTGGCTATTTTAAATAATTCTGAATTATTAACAGATTTCTCTTTAGCTTGCAGTTTATAAAGCCCATCGATAGATTTTGCAGAACATATCTTAAAACCATATCTTGAAATAACAATCGAATTATTATTAAAAGATATTTTAAAATTTTGTTCATGCAACTTAGAAACAGAAATTAAGTTTCTAGAAAATCCAGGAATATAATAAACATTTTCTAAAACAAGAAATTTATTATTCTCAAATTCCAAACGGACTGTTCCAACTGCTGCTATATACCCTCATAGTCACCTCTCCATTAGCAAGCTTCCTCGTTGAACTAAGAATCGGAAGAGAAAAGCAGACATGGTTAGTGGCTCCTGATTCTACTATCCAAGATGAGGAATTATCTTCCACTAAACAAGCTTCTAACACAAGTAAATCAAATTTACCTGTATTTTTCCCTTTAAGGTCAGCGAGATACTTTGAACAGTTTCTCATCCAGTGACCATTTTCTCCACAATGAAAGCAAGTCCCTTTTGGGGTCTTCCTTTTTGAGGTTTTAGTGTTCTTGTTCTCTTTGCTTTTGGATGAATTTTTAGGCTTCACATATTAATGCAATGTTCAAGTTTGATTTCCATTTCATGTAGTTTTCACCAGTCAACTTTTCATTAGCAAGTAAAGAAGATACAAGATTTGAGCTAGACATAATTGCTGAAAATAAATAAATAAACAAAATGAATCTATGCATATACTAAATATTAGTTATTTTCGGAGTAGTAAACGTGATGCATGAATGCAACAAAAAACACATAAAAATAATTACTAATTCCACGATTAATTAATTTGAACATTAATGGACCAGCCTTAGGGTAGGTCAAACTAATTCCAAATTAATTTTGAGACAAGCTCTCAAATTTATAAGTTAAAACTTAAATCAATATTTATCTTTTAACTTATAAACAACCGCTTGTTTGGTCAAGAATAAACTAGTCCACTCGAAAGCCTAATGTACCTTGTGAGTGTAACCCATTATTTTAGATCAATGACTTAACTCAAGAGTGTTCCTTAGGGTCAATCAAACTTGAAATACATCATTAAATCCTATTCTTGAAAAAGAAGTTTGTCTTGAGAATAACACAGTCGGAAGCCTTCCTTTGGGGGACACAAGCAATGGTGCTGCGAGGCCCTCTCCATGTTACCTCGGTGCTAACTAATAATGGAGACCATGAGACTTATTGTCATAAATCCCTCTCCCACTCACTATTTTAGAACACGTGTTTTTTCAAAACATCCTATGCTTTTTAATTGATTGTAAATATAAAGTGATCTATTTTTACCAAATGATATTCTAATAATTACTAATCCAATTAAGCAAAAATTAAAATTATAGAACTATGCCCTCATTAGTTCAATTTTATTTTGCTATAATTACTAAGAATATCATTTATAATTTAATAAAACAATTTGATTAAATACTAGAAATCAAACAACTTTTTAAATCTATTTCCGCTCTTGAACTAGTTAAAAAACTAGATTTATTATTATATGGACCATCATATAATCACATAGGACAATCCTAAGGAATTTTTTCTACTCATATGAGATGCATGCACAATTTTAAACAAACATTCAAACAATGCATGATAGAGTATTAAACAATTTAATCACATTCAAACATTTAAATAAATAAATACTAGCTAAATAAATAAATGCGGGCCAGGTGTCTTGGGTATTTCTAGAAAAATTACAACACTTGCAAAAATATACACAAAAATGTAAGAAACTAAATAAGACCTAAATAGATCTCTATCTATTACTTAGGGCCTTCACAAGTAGTCTTGATCCATTAAGCCACTTATCCATTTAATTTTGAATTAAAATAACTTTTAATTATCTTAAACAAATTTTAAGAATAATTAACTTGGGTTTAATGCCCGATAAGTTATTAGGCCCAGATTTAAATTTGGGCTCATACAATTAATTCAAAATAAAACAAATTTTAATTATGGGTTAACTTAATTAAGCCCATAATTTAAATGGACAATTTATGGATGCAAGCCCTAGGGTTTAGAAACCCTAGGGGCGGCTGCTTATGGTGGCTCGGCATGGGGCATGCGGCTGGGGTGCTTGGGCTGCTGTTGGGTGCGGCACACAGGGGCGCACAGGAGTAGCAGCATCAGCTGGGCGTGCGGTAGACGCAGGGCCGTAGGGGAGCACGCTGGGCAGAGCCGTAGGGGCGCGGTCTGGGTGAGGCGCAGGGGCGCGCGCTGGGCTCGTGGCAGACGAAGGCCCAGGGGCGCGGGTACTCGGCTAGGCGAGGTGCGCAGGGTGCCTGGGCGGGCAGCACGCCGGGGCTGGGCACGCAGCAGTCTGGCTGGGTGAGGCTCGGGCTTCGGGGCTCGGAACCCGGGGCTCGGGCCTTCCAGAATTTTTCAAAGAATTTTAACGCTGAAAATTAAGATTACAAAAATTCCTATGCCCCAAAATGGCTTACATTTTTCATCTAGAATTTTAAGAACATTTCCTAAACCCAAAACACCATATAATTAACGACCCTTAAGAATAAACTATTATCATACATACATCCATCCATTCACATATATTACAATAACATAAGAATGCATATTATGCCCACATGGTAATTAATGTATGCAGAGATTAATGACTGCTCTGGTACCAATTGTTAGGAACGAGTTTCCTAATACGCAGCGGAATGGTGGTGTGGTTGGCCCAGTGTACAACAAAAATTTTGTAACATATTTAAACTACCTTTAAATATGCGAATCCATTAATATACATACATTAATCATAAGCAAGATAATAATAGAAATCATATCTCTTGAAGCCTATCAAGTGTCCTTGCTATCTTTTTGTATTTAGAACGATCTTCCTATCCAAGTCGCTCCCACGTACTCACACCAAGATCTTCCAAAGCGTTCTCTACACCTCAAGAAATGTGTGGGCACTTAGAGAATGAAGGATAGTTTATTTGTGATTCTACTTAATGTTCTCAACACATGAGATCAAGAGAATAGGCTTGAGAATTGGTTCTTTATTTTCAGGGAGAGAAAACTATCGTTCTACTTTCCACAGAGCGAATGTTCAGAGTTGTCTCACTCAGTTATCTGAATATTTTTTTGATTAGTCATACTTAAAAGAAAATATTCAAATTTTAAAAAATAAATCTGTAACCATTTTTACAATTTACTTTTTAATTAATTAATTATTCTATTAATGAAAAAATCCAAAAACCAATTTTTGAATATCCATTAATTAATTAAATAAATAAATAAAAATGAAAAACCCATCCCTGAAAATGCCCTACACGCCACACACAGTCAGCCTCCCTAATTTTAGGGATGTTGTTTTTTCAATTTTTATTTAATTATTTGTTCAAACTGTTTTGTGAGATAAGATCTAACAACCTGATAACTAATTCAAATTTGAATTCAAATTAATTATCTTTTTAATTAATTATCAAATATAATTAATTATTATTTGAATAAATATTAATCTTTTAAATTCAAATCCAATTTGAACTTATCAGATTATTATCTCCCACTCAAATAAAGATATTTAATTAATTCTACTAATTAATTAAATCCAAAATTTTCGAAAATAAATATTTAATTTATTATAATTTCAAAATTATAATTAATTAATTATTTAATTAAATTTTGAAATTAATTTAATTATTTAATATAATTTTGAAAATTATACAATAATTAAATATTAATTAATTTATTAAATACAACTAATTTTTAATTAATTAATTAATCACTATTATCATATAATTGCATATTTGGCCTGAAGAACAAATTTCTTCTTTAATATGTCTTTAAACTATTTTCCCTTCATATCAACTCTTACTTTGAACAGTGTTTATAGAGCCACTATGGGGACCTATGGACCTATAATTCCAAGCTCCAATAAATTTGAGATTATTAATTAAACTCTTTAATTAAATAATCTTAATTTATTAATCTCATGATTATTCTACTATAAATATGAGACTACACTCTTGTAATTATAGACATTTCATTTACTGAGTACTTTATAATCATAAAGCGTCCATTGATATAATCATTGCATATAACTTGACCCTCTAATAATGGTTCATAATTAATCGGAAATAAAATTACTGTTTTACCCTTTTAATTATCTCTTGTTTCCTTAAGTACCATCGACTCTACTAGTGAAGGTTAATTCATAACTAAATTATGAATTTGAGCTCAATAACCTTTCAGTCCCAAAAGTCAACCCTTAAGAGAACCATCATTCAATCTCTTGCAAGAAGGCATAGATTCCATATCTGTATACTATGTCCCTAGCCATCTACATTAATGAGTTCCCAAAACAAAAGTTTCTAGCCTGATCATTCTGACAGACCCTAAGAAGTGAATCAAAGAACTCATATAACATAAACAGGAGTTCATAGTAACTTCAGGATTAAGACTATTTGTATATGATCATCAGTTGATATATTTAATTAATACTTCTAAACGGTATTTAACTAAGTATTAATAAACATATCTGGTCCAGTTCTATATATTCTCTAATATATAAAGCACCTCCACTAAAGTGTCCTACCATACTAGTGATCCGGATCTAGATCACATGTATTCATAATACTAGTGGACCGTACTTGCAGTAATTAATCTAAAGATTCCACAACTTTATTTTACTGCGAACTATTCAAGTTCATTTATCTCAAACACAATCCTCCCGTACCAATACGTGTTTGAGATCACATAAACGAACTTATGAATTTTCCTGATATTTTCATAATATTATCACAGAATCATATAGTCCATAGAATATATGCATAACAAATTCAATTTATTTATTTATTTCATAAAACAATGTCTACTACATATGCTTTCAAGGCACATTTCCAACAGATATAACGTGTCGGCAAAAGTCATCTACCTTAATTTACACATGGGACTTTTGCCGGTGAGATAGGTGAACCTCCTCAGCAAAGGCCTCCCATGTTAATTGAGGTAGTTGGGTAAGACTTTTTCCTTCGAGCCACGACGCGCTGGGAAAAGTGTGTTACGTGCTGACAAAATTTTTCATTAAAAAAAATGCGTTGTTTTCATTTAGGGTTTTGGGGGACGACTTTTCCCATTGAGCATGATACTTTTTCCATGCAAGCCCGAACTCACCAGCAAAAGTATTAAGGATATCAAAGCCCCCAGACTACCTTCTCCCAGATTTTATTCTTCTTCTTCACTCTCTCCCTCTGTATTTTCTTCCCACCACTGCCCCTCCAACCTCCCCCTTGAGCCCCCCCACGCTGACTAGACTCGATCCCCCTACATGGACCTAGCCCACCCGAGACCCCCACACCCACCCGAGCCCCCCACACCAACCGCCGGCCCCTGAGTCCCCCACCGCAGCCACCACATAAAGGTATTTTTTGTTTTCTATTTTTATAATTTTTATTTAAAATATATAACACACTCTCTTTATGTGTCCTAAGCTCCTCCACCATTGGTGTAGTCCACTACTACTGCTGTCACTGTCTTGCTTTGGATTTGGAGATATCCCAAATTAAGAAGTGTGAAAAAGTATGTTTTTTTATTTTATTTTTTTTGTATGTAATTTATATAGTTTTTGTCTATGTGTTAGAAAAATATTAATATGTGTTAGAAATTTTGTATGTCTATGAATTTTTTGTAAATTTAAAATATAATTTTTTTTATGAGTATGTTGTGAATTTATGTGTTTGGTAGTCATAATTTAAAATAAGTGTAATTGATTAATTTGATATAAATATTTTTCTGTATTATAATGGATGTTCTAGGATTTTCTGAGTGTAGGATTTTTAAATTTTGGGAATGGTCATAATAAGTCATTATGCCGCCGAATTTTTTATGAAATTTAATTAAGTAAACTTTTAATTTTAATTTTTTTGTTATATCTATGTCAAAGTAATCAGAAACTAAAATTGTAATGAATATTATATAATTAAACTTAATTAGTGTTTTCTAATTACACTACTTCAAAAAAAGATTTTAAGGAATCTATTTGCGAGTCCTTAAAAAGTTTTTAGGACACCCTACTGCGAGTCATTAAAGTCATTGCCCTAAAAACTCAAGTTTTAAGAATACTCTTCGCGAATCCTAAAAACTAATCTTTAAGGACACTTCACGAGTCCTAAAATCTAAACTTTAGGGACTACCTTAGCGTGTCCTTAAAACTTCTTTTAAGGACACTCGTAGTGAGTCCTCATAATTGATAACGTGTCCTAACAATTATATTCTTTTAGGACGCACAATGAGTTTCCTTAAATATTATATATTTAAGTTTTTTAAAAATTTTAATTTATATTTAATTCTAATTAATTTGTGACTAATAAATTGTATATTAGATTTCTCAAATGTGTCTACCACAAAAAAAAAAATTATAATAATCATTGCGCTCTAAGAAAACGTAACAAACACAACTGTGCTTTTAAAAAAATGCAACTAAAATCTTCATTGTCATGCTCTAGCAAAATGTAATAACGATGTAGCCCATTCTTCTTAGAATTCATCAATTTCTTGGTACTATACAAAATAATAAGGATAACATATATGAAGGAAAAAAAATCTTTTGTTGCATTTGAAATGTATGAAGCATCTGTTGTTTCTCTATAACACCTCCTTCAACAGCCACCTTAGTTCCAACTCTCTCATTAATGCATCCCAACCACAATCGTATGAATTTGGCTTGTAAGCCTTTGATCTGTAATAAAAAATAAGAAATAAATAACTTGATTATTTAAAACTTCAAGTAAGATAAATTTAATAGAGAAAAAATAATGTTGTATCAAAGCAAGCTTATTCGCTGCAGTATTACAAATGTCAGACGTAAAGACACACATTTAGCAAATAATTGGCATATCATTGCCTTTCATATTGCTTGGATTGTTTTGTGCATCTTGTCATAACACTCAACTTGGCTTGCTTTTCTTTAGTTCAAAATCACATAGAGTTGAACTTGGTATAACACAAACCAACAATTTGAAAGAAAAAGAAAAATTGAAAGAACACTAATCTCATTTGTTAAAAGAATTCATAACAATAAATTGTACACTACCAAGCCACACCTGTAATATATACATGTTATTCCTAAATTTGTTCTAACAAGCATTTCATCAAACATATTTTATGCATATAGCAAAATCCTTCAGAAGCAGAGCACATAGAAAAAAATATTAGATGTCCCAATAGCACAACACCGCCATCTCAAAACGATTGATATTGTGTATCAATCAAGTGATGTAATATGTATATGTATATTTATATTTGCTATGCGGCTACAAAGGGTTTTTAAAGCAGAAAATAATAACAGCAAGTGCATTCCAAATACTTAATTGAATATTACCACTTTTTGTAACATTTCTAAATCAATGTAAGACTGTATACATGTTTCTTTAATGATCGTATTAGTACTTCTCAATTGTTATTCAGCCTTTTACATGGTCGTTCGATCATATACATCACAATTTGCAAACTATGCATAGACAATTGATATAGCAAAAGTATGCATTTGAGAAATACCAAATATAGCAAATAAATACGCATTTGAGAAATACCAAATATAGCAAATAAATACTATCCAAAACAATCAAATTTCATGTTGTGATTCTCAGTTTGTAAAAAGGCCTCAAATGTTGTTTATATGATCATCAAATACTACTTTTTTATCATTCTAAGATTCTGAAATAATGGTGACTTCTATTTTTCAAGTTAAAATAATATCTGTAATGTTGTGCACAATAAATTAGTAGTATTCAATTCAAGAATTCAGAATTTATAAAACTGAACAGAGAAATAAAGAAGTAAAAGCTTAGCAGAGAGTAAGAAGACACAATTACGTGGTTCGTCTCATTTGAATGAGCCTACATCCACGGAGAAACAGCTCCAAGGCTGGTACTATCTTCATTAATCAGAGCAATTACAATGGCAATAAATAATAGTAATGTTACAAGGAGTTTTAAAACTTGCAAGAACAAAAACTCACAAAAATTACAACTCTCTCTCTCTCTACTCAAAAGAACTCTGAAAAGGATTACATCTCTAGAGCTTAAGGGGCCAATATATATAGACTTGAGGATGAGGTTGATTATAACAGAATAAACTGCCTTAGTAAGACTGCTGCCAAACCGAGTGTGACATCTCACACAAATAATTTGATGTGTTAAAGTGACTAGACTATAATCACCACAAATCCATCTTAGTATAGTCACTTGAAGTTGTTGGAGGGATAGTACTAGGTGTTTCTCTATGCCTCACAAAGAGGCTATAACCATAATCTCCAATGTTTAGCAAGTCTGGCAGTGCCTAAACATAGATTGTGTGACACATTTCGTGAGTACATATCAGCTGGATTATGGTTAGTATTGATCTTCTTAACTTGAACTTCTTGGCTTGCTATAACATCCTTTATGAAGTGTAGCTTTATATCAATGTGTTTATATCTCTCATGAAACATAGGATTTCTCATTAAATATAGTGCACATTTGTTGTCACAATGTATAGTAATGTTGTCTGAATTGAATCCCAATTTTTTTTTATAGACCCTTTAACCATATAGCTTCCTTGATTGCTTACGTAGCTGCTATATACTCAACTTCTATAGATGATAATGCCACTACTTTCTGTAGATTTGCCTTCCAACTAACACATCAACCTTGGATTGTAAATACATAGCCCGTGAGTGACCTTCTAGTGTCAATGCACCCTGCATAATCTGAGTCTACATAACCCAAAACTTCATTCTAAGTTTTGAACTTGTTGCTGTAAGTGAGACCAACATTAAGTGTGCCTTTACCATATCTAAGAATCCATTTAACACTCCAATGCTCTTTTCCTGGATCTGAAACAAACTTGCTAACAATCACTACTACAAAAACATCCTTTTAGGACATTTTTTTAGGACACTCACATATATGCGAGTCCTAAAAACAGCTTCTGGACTTTTTAGGACTCGTAGAGCGAGTCCTAAAATCTTTGTGTGTCCTAAAAAAATTTGATTTTGGGTTTTTAAAAAACACCTCCTGGACTAGTCCTTAAAGAATCTTTTTAGGACACTCATTGCAAGTCCTAAAAACTTATGTGTTTCCTAAAAATTTGAATTTTAAAAAATCACAAATTCCCTCCAATCTCCTGGACTTTTTAGGACTCGCGTTGCGAGTCCTTAAAGAATATCTTTTAGGACTTGCAGAGCGAGTCCTAAAATCTCTGTGTGTCCTAAAAAAGTTTGATTTTTGGTTTTAAAAAGACACCTCCTGGACGTTTTATGACTCACGTTGAGAGTCCTTAAAGAATTTCTTTTAGGACTCGAACTAATGCGTGTCCTAAAATCAAATTAAAGTTTTGTAAATAACTAAATTAAAAGAAAACAAACCCACACTTATCAGCCCCCTCTTCTTTCTCTCTCCTCTCTCTCCTTCCCTCTTTCCCGTCTGAAAGTTTGCCGAGCCCGATCGCTGCCTTCCCCACCGCCACCAGAAACACGCGCCGGCCAGGGAGCTTCGGAGGCCACCGAAGCTTCGACCCCCGTGAGCTCGAGCCCCCACGCACCGCCTAAGACGGACAACAAAGAAGATCGGTTTTGGGTTTTCCCATAGTTTCCGACGTGATTTCGACCACCTTGGGTCGTTGTGGGTCGAGCCACCACCACTATCGTACTCAGCACTTTCATGCGAGCAAAACCCAACCAAGGATTGGGTTAGAAGTCACCAAATTTCATTTTTGGTGTTCGTCGGAATCTATGGAGTCCGAAACTTTTTACCTCCAATCCGGCCACCACATTCCGTTCCACGAAGAACCACCACCACCACGACATTCCCTGAACCTTAGGCTTCGAAAGCCAATCATTTTTTTCTTGAACCACCGTTGCGGGTGGCGGCGCCGCCACTGTTGCCGGAGCTCCGGCGGGAGCTTTGGCTACCAGTTTATTTTTTAAAAATTAATAATAAAACTTTTTAGGACTCGCATTGCGAGTCCTAAAAACATTCTTTTAGGACTCCCACATTCTTTTAGGACTCGCAATGAGAGTCCTAAAAAACCCCAGTTTTTTAAGGCTCTCAAATAGAGGATTCGCGCCCCGCGAGTCCTAAAAACCCTTTTTTGTAGTAGTGAATGCTCATAGCATATGCCAAATCTGGTCTAGTACAAACCATGACATACATCAGACTTTCGACCCTACTAGCACAAGGAACCATGTCCATGTAGCTTCTATCTAGTTCTGTTTTGGGTGCTTACTCTTTAGTAAGCTTGAAATTAGGAGCTAAAGGCATGGAGACAGATTTTTCCTTATCCATCTTGAACTTTTGAAGAACCTTTTGAAGATAACTCATCTAAGATAAAAAAAAAAATTGTCCCTGGTCTACCTGTTTATATCAATGTCGAGAATTCTTTTAGTTGTACTCAAGTCCTTCATGTCGAATTCAGAACTTAGCTAAAATTTTAGTTGATTTATTTCAGATTTATTCTTCCCAACCATCAGTATATCATCAACATAGAGCGAAAAATATATATGATTGTTAAAGTAAACACAAGGGTCATAGTAGCTTTTAGTGTAACCAATTTTCATCATAAACTCATCAAATCTTAAATTCCATTGCCCAGGAGCTTGTCTCAAACCATAGAGAGATTTTGGTAGTAAGCAGACCAGATTTTTATTGCAGCTTTCAAAGCCTTCTAGTTGTTTCATATAGATGGTTTCATCAAGATTTTCATGGAGGAAAGTTGTTTTAACATCCATTTGGTCCACCTCAAGATCAAATATGGCAGCCTTGGACATAATAGCTCTTATTGAAGCTTGTTTAACAACTGGTTGGAATATCTCATTGAAGTATACTCCTTCCTTCTATGTAAATCCCTTAGCCACTAATCTACACTACACCAAACACCTATTTCCATAACACAAGAAGATAAGACTATTTAAAAAGTATTATAGTAAGGATGGTTAAAAAGTGGTAAAGTCCAAAAACAAATGAAAAAAAGGCGGCACCTTTAGGAACTCCCGCTAAATTGAAATAGCAAGCTTTTGGTCTAACTATAATATAGTCTCTCTACTTTTTTCACATGTAAAATAAAATAAAATAAAGAAGAAAGAAACCTTTCTCCCTCTCTCTATATCCTCTCTTTATAGCAAGGTTTGGGTTTTCAGGGAAGGAGATACCAGATCTTCTTTCCCTGTTTTAATACATATTTTCTTTGCTATAAACCCTCGTATAAGGTAATTTCTTTTTCCACTGAACTAAAAATTTTATTTATTTATTTTTCTGGTTTGCTTATTATTATTATTATTATTATTATTATTATTTGTTGGAGTTTCGCTGTATGTGAGATCGATATTTGATTTTTTTCTTTTATTTTATTTTTAATTTTTTTGGTTGGTTCCCTTCAGGTTCAAGAAACAAGATGTGCATTTTTTTGTGAAGGCTAGGCGCTGGCTCTGGGATATTTTTGGGACTTTAGGGCGGTTGAAAATGGAGGGTTGACATTGGCTCTTTGTTTGGGTGAATCAGGGTTCGATTTCTTTTGGGTTTTTCTTTTTGGGTAGGAGGGTTTGGTTGAGATGGGAAGCGCTGGTGAGACCAGTAACAAGGGCATTGACCCGTCGGTAGGCGGGTTGGTTTGGGTCCGCCGCAGAAACGGGTCATGGTGGCCCAATAGGATAATGGGTCTTGATGAGTTGTCTGAGAGTTGCTTAGTTTCACCGAGATCGGGTACCCCTGTAAAGCTTCTGGGTCGCGAGGACGCAAGCGTGTAAGTGCTCTCATCTTTTTGATTTTTAGTTGGGTTCGTTTTCTCTCATTTTTTCTGCTATGCCTGAACGACGACGGCAGGGTCTCGGGAATGGTGGTCGACGGCAGGGGCTTTGTCATGTGTCAAGTTTTAGCTTTGCTATTTGCTATGCTATATGTTATTTTTGTATGTTAAGTTACTATCTTATTTTTGGAAGACTTATCCCCCTTTTTTTTTCTCTGTCTCTTTTCCTTTTGCTCAGTCTTTATAAGGCTCCATGCAATGGTTTGAAGGAAATCTTGTGTAGAAGCTGTTGTCTCCTAATAAAAGGTGCAATTCATTCTATTGTTCTTTATGTTTTATTCTATTATAAATATTTTATTACGGGTGACTTGCTAATGTTGTTAAATGTGTGATCGTACAAGTTAGAATTTTTCTTGTTCCTTTGCATAATACATAGGGTTAAATGATAGGCTCTATGGAGCATATTAGGCTCTATAGTTATTTGTGCTGTTTTTTAGTTTTTTCTACTGTTATTTAAATCTATTAAATAATTTGTGCCAAATTCTGCATTGGCTTGTTTTGCTTGCTGAAACTAGTTTAATATGTTTGCTATATCTTTA
The DNA here is from genome assembly GCF_963169125.1 of Humulus lupulus. NCBI lineage: Eukaryota > Viridiplantae > Streptophyta > Magnoliopsida > Rosales > Cannabaceae > Humulus > Humulus lupulus. Next base: position 215,772,571 of record NC_084796.1, on the reverse strand, counting down.
TATGCTTGCTATCGTAACTTTTATGTTGCTGACTATTATTGTAATATGCTTGTTGTCTATATATGTATATAAGAAACTAGTTTTATGGCTCTTTTGCAGATTTAAACTTTGTTTATTGTTTTATTGCGATAAGCTTTGGAGAGATAATAGATAATATGTGAAACTTGATGTAATGCTTGTACTCTTTTGAATCTTTTCTTGTTCTATATATTTTCCCTAGTTTTCTTTGTTATTCTTTGGATTTAGCCGATACAAATGGTGAATCCTTGTGTTGTCCTTATTGACACTTTGCAAATAATAGCTTAAAAGTTGCTTTTTCTCTTTTGGATAATTATCTATCAGCACTGGTAGATAATTTTGGGTTATGATGAATCTACACTACATATATATAATATGGCCAAATGTGTTAAGTACTTCTGTTATGAATACTAAAAAGTATGCTATGTACTCTTGCTACCATTTTTTAAAAATGTGTTGAAAGTCGTGATTGAGATCTTAATTTTGGTCTGGTTTTTGGTTGGTTCTCAGTTTGTAAAAAAATAATTTTGCCTCTAAATTAGGAATCATTGGCAACATATTAATACCTTCAAGTTCATGATAATTTTCCCTTTTTCAAGTTATGTAATGGATCTTCATCTTCATCATTGATAAGTTACTATATTTTTCTTTACTGACGAATTAATATGATGATTTTTGCTAGAATAATTAGTGAAGTGTGACGCAGATCTTTCATCTCAGATTGGTTAAGTTGAAAGCACTAATCTCTTAACTAAAAAAAAGCTTGGCCGATTTCTTCTTGGCGAGGTATTCAGAATCTGAAAAATTATTGATTGATACTTTCTTGTTGTGAAGGTAGTAAATAGTGGTTTAATAAGCATGCAATGACAGTCATATAGTGTTAGTAATTGATTTGGTTTCTATTTATGTTAGTCAGTAAATTTAGTAGCAAATACCCTGAATCAGATACCCTGAGATGTGGATATCTTGTGAAATGAGATTGATAGTATCTAGGACGCTAAGAAGCATCTGCTAAAGCTTTTATTAACTTTTTATGTACTAAGGAAGGGTTATGTAGAAAATTTTATTTATTAGATTCAGCATGCCTATTTACTTGAAATAGAAAAATTAATATGAAAAACTCAATGTAAAGTTAAAAAAGAGTTGAGGTTCAACCAATCATTTTGTTTACAAGAGAGCATAAACATTTATTTTTGTAATGGGTTTTGTGGATTAAGTTGGGATCAGATTGTATACTAGTTTTTTGTAATGAATCCACTTGTGCTTGTTTGTTTTTATTGAATAGCCGTTACCACTAGTTTTCTGAGGCCATAATTTTATGAATTCAAGGGTGAAAAGTGGAAGCTTTCCAATAAGATAACAATATATGTATATATTGTTAGACAATGTAATATTACATGATTAGTTTTCTATTTCTGGTTTGTTAGTTTTGTTAGCTTCAGTTGTATTCAGTTAGACTGTTACAACTTCCATCTATTTATATGTTGTGTATTGCTACTGTTGTAAAGTTCTATATATAAATAAGATTTGCCTGAGTCTCAAAATCTTCTTTAGAGCTACTTTTTCTCCATTTACATTCTTGAATTAACTGCTATCACCCTATGCTAATTTTCCTGGTTTGCTTTTCTTTTATCTTATCCACCCATGGGCATTTTGAGTTTTTGAGTTTTTTCACCTTTTTTTTTTTATCGAAAAAAGGAGTATATTAAAAACACATAAATAAATTACAACTGCCAGATTTGAAACACCAACAAACTCAAAACAGAGACTAAAATACAAGCCAAATCATAAACTCCTAACCAACTCAGCAATTGATCTATTCTTAGCCAAACACTGTTGACTCAAACAGCCAAAAAATCTAGCTTTCAAACTCAAACTTATCATTTTAACTAAACTTATCATTGCACCAGATGCCATAAAAGGCCACCCTCCAATCAAATAAGAATTGTTTTTTTAGGTTCCCCATATAAACATATACATATATTAAACTATATATATCCAGAACAATCCAGCTGGAATGAAGAACTCACTTTCTCCCTCAAAGAACCTAATGAAAATTTGAATTTGGTAAGTTCCCAAGATTTTGAATTTGTAGCTATCCAAATCTGCCACATAGTTTCAATTTCAAGATATAATTTAGTTTGGACCTTATCTCTGCTATGTTAAATCCTGAAATTGTATTTTGTATAGCCATTCTGAATTAGCATATTGTTCAAATCTTTACATAACTATGTTTTAGATGGACGTCAATTGTGTACAAACTTATTTTTCTTGCGTTCATTAGTCTGAACTTGAAGTATTACAACTTTCTAATTGATAGCACAGCTCCAAAACCTTTATTTATTGTCCCTATATTCTTTTCTCACTGAATAGTGGAGCTTCAGCTCTAACTTGTGAGTTTATGTAGCAAATGTTTCACCTTTTCCTTCCTCAAGCCAATTATTGGCTTTTGTAGCAAGTCTTTTGTGAGTTTATGTAGCAAATGTTTCACATAATTAAGACTAGTATGTTATATGACCAAAGTGCTTTCTCCCCTTAGGAAGTGTTTGATAAAGACCTCTTGAAGACAGATGACAAAATGGGACATGCACAGCCGAAGGGCTCAACGAAGGTAGGCAGGCTCTTCTTGATATGCTAAAGAAGGCTGAGAGGGAGAGGAAAATGGAGCTTCAAGTGTTGTTGGAGCACAGAGCTGTAACAAATTTTCCTCATCGCAACCACATTCAGGTCTGTTGCTAGAAGTTCATTTCTATAAGAACAAGTAGATCATCATTATATCTAATATTGTAACTGTTGTCTAATATTAAATATATGTATAATATTTTGGTGAAAGTGGTTATATTTTTGCATTGATAGACATTAGGGTGTGATCATTCAAAGATTTGAAGTTGTTGAGCCCCAAAAATTTGGGAGAGAGAAATTTAGCTGTGGATTCTGGTTAATACAAAATTAACAAGTTAACTCATGCCTATAAAACTACATATTAGAACATTTTTAGGAAGTACCAGATGTAAAATAAAATAAAAATGCTAAATGCCTAGATTGATGAAGTAATTTCCCCTCAAAAAAGAAAAAAATAAAAAAGGCCTTTGTAAGTTGTAACCCACGTGGGGTAGGTATAGTTGGCAAGTCCACAGTGTTCTGTGGTTCCATTTCTTATGGGGCTACTTAAAATTTGCTGTACCTTTTTGTCTCCCAAAGATTGTGGGATTCAGCAAGAAGATCTAATAATGAGGAGAAATTATTTTTTGATAGTTTGTGGCCCCCTTAAAAAACATGCTTGAGTTCTTCTCAGTTACAATTAGTCAATAAAACTGACACCCTTAAATTGTGTTACTATTATATATCATTTTTTTTGCTGATATGATAATTGTGTGGTTGAGCTGTGCTTAAATCTTGAATTCAATATTTACTTCGAGGTGTTGTTAAAACTTTTCCAGTGTTGCTAATGATTTAATTCTTTACTTTTATTTTCTCAGTCATTACTAAGAGGTTGGTTCTTGCGTAATGGAAGTATGGATGAGAATGAGAGGCCCCCTTCTGTTGCTGAAAGTGAATTAGGCTTATTGAGGCAAAGGCATACAGTCTCCGGTCTAAGGTATTTTCTAATTCAGAGCTCAATAACTTTATTTTTATTATTTTTTCTTGAATAAATATATAGTATAAGATATGAATGGTTTTTGCTCAAACATTTTGGATCCTTTTCTTTCAATTAGGGAAGAGTTCTCCAGACTGGATAATTCTGTTTATGCTCAAGCAAGCAACAGTCTTTCTGATACATCTAACAAGGATAATATTTCAAATCGAAATGGAGAACCTCAAGAAAATAACTTATATGAAGTCAGAGATGATATTTGCGAACAATCAGAACTTAATTATGAAGCGAGTGAAGATCAAGAACATGACAGCCATGGAATATTGGATGGTCGAAGTGAGTTTGGAGGCAATGCCGTTGAAGATATAGACTCACGGGAATCAAATGCTCATATTATAGAAGGATGGCTGGAACAAGTGCCAGATAATGTGGTAAGACAGTGGCAATGGTATGGAAAATTTTTGGCCAGGTCTTCTGCATTAATCTTTGTAGATGTGTGATTTATTTATTTATTTTTGTGGATTCTTTTTCTTCATTTTCAGGAGAAGAGTATCTAATCTACTTCACAGTGGCTTTCGCGAGAGTCTTGACCAGTTGATACAATCATATGTGGAAAGGAAAAGCCATGCCGCTGTAGACTGGGAGCTGGATGGTTCATCACCATCACCTGCATCTATCGAACAAGATCTCGATCAAGAAATTCCAAATCAGAGTGAGGTTCAAGAGGATGCTGTTGTTAAAACACCTTCTGTTGCTCCACCCTCACACCCAATTCCTCCTCCTCCCCCAATGTGGGACCAGAGGCCACACCGTGATACGTGGACACAACATGACATGCATCAACGATTTAGAATTGTATGTGTATGTCTCTTCGACACTTCTTGGATTTTGGTTCTTTTACATATGATGTTTATGTTGCTAATCTTTTTTTCCTATATAGGAGTGGGAAATCATCAATGACATAAGGATTGACATGGCTAGACTACAACAGAGGATGAATAACTTGCAAAGAATGATGGAAACTTGCATGGACATGCAACTTGAGTTGCAGCGCTCAATAAGGCAAGAAGTCTCTGCTGCCCTGAATAGGCCAGCTTGTTCACAAGGTACACCAACAAATTTAGATCGAGTTTTGCTTATAATTAATTTGGAAATAAGATGTTTTTTCCATTAAGATTAACATATAATTTGAAAGGACAATAATCATATAAATCGTTCGCAGCTGCTCCAGCAGAGTTGTGTGAGGGTGAGGGTGAGGGTGGTTTGGCCGAGGATGACACCAAGTGGGATCATGTTAGAAAAGGAATGTGCTGTATATGTTCTAATACCAATATTGACTCTTTACTGTATAGGTTGGTAGAGATCTCATGCTTTTTTTTTTTTCTATTTTGATAATTATATAGCTTGTTCTAATCAAAGGCTATAATGGATTTAATTTTTAGTACCTGGAAATGATTGTCTTTGAAGATACAGATATTTTGATGATGTCTTTTAGTTTTCTATTTGTATTTTCCAGAGTTTGTCTAGATATGTTGTTTAAATTATTTTCTATTTTTTTCTTTCTTATTTTGTTTTTGGTACTAAGATGTGATTAGTTTCCTCTGCTTATAAGGTTTTTCTAATGTTGTTCTACATTTTTTTGGACCCAAGCATGTGCTTTGTAGTAGGTTAGCTTAAATAGGCTTCATCTTCTTTTATGATTTTTTTTTGAAGAAATCTTCAATGTCAGTGATATGTGAAATTAGAGTTGTTTTGTTTAAACGTGATATTAGACTTGTTTTACTATTCTTGCATGTCTTATTGTTCATTCTATCCAATAGGGTAGCTGGATGCCTAATTGCCGAACCAATAGAGAAGGCATTCAAAGTCATCTCAAATTCAGCAGTCAATGATGCTATTAACACAAAAGAAAAAATAACCAAACCAACCATCCTCCAATTTGGGGATATTAGTTTTCAGAGGGAGACAGTGAAAAGATCTCATTCTGCTAGTAATACTAACCTGTTGGATGGAGACCTTGGTAGCGCAGTTGTTTGCGAGGAGGTAGCAGTGCCGACTGTCTGTGGCATTAGAGCAATTTTGGTGTCTCCTGTCAACAGAAGAAAATGAATAGCCACTCAGTTGCTAGATGAAGTGAGGTAATTCTCTTATGTTTAAGATATTCACTTTGGCAAGTGATGACCAATATATGATTTTTTGTAATTTTTATTTGTACGAGTGCCAAATCTTTGTTTGAGAGAGAGAGAGAGAGCGATAGAGAGAGAAACTTTACTTTTGATGTTCTTCAACTTGTGTCATTTTGATGTTCTGAAGTTTGCACTTACATTATCTTGTGTATAGTTTTCCTTGTATTGAATTTCTTCTGCTAGAGCAACCTAATGAGCAGCAGTTTCTAAATGCTAATACAGTACTTGTCTAAGAGTTTTTAGCTGTTGAAATGCAGCTATCACTCAATACCAGTTGTGTTCTCTAAGGCAAAGGGATCATGTATATGGGATCCTGAAGGCAAATGGTATCTAGACTTTCTCTCTACTTATTCTGCAGTTAATCAGGTAGAAAATGTTGGGAAATTTTGCTTTCATATATATATATATTTGTTACTTGATCACTGAATTTGTTTCTATCTGAGCCACTGCTGCAGCTTTTTATCTATTCATATTTCAATGTTCTTTCTTTTTTTCTTTTCAATGATTTTCCATTTTCCAACTTGCTTATTACTGTGACGATTGCTCTTTTTTCTCTATCTCAAGGAAATGCAAATTCATAGAAGATGTAAGGCAGGAAATTTACTGATATTCATTAACAATTGGTATTTTGAACTCCTACACAAGTACTTTTTAATGAACATGCATTATTTATTTCTCATTTCAAGTGCTGCTGCCTCTTCAATGTCTGCACTAAAGCAGCCAACCGTTCGAGTTCAAGCTATCATTGCTAAAGGTGTACCGAGTCAGATGCTAAGCAATTGATTGTGGCTATCATTGCATTATTTTCTTATTATCGAGTTGTGGCTATCATTGCATTATTTGCTTCTGAAAATTTGAGAAACTTCATGTTGCAGAAACTATTATTACTAAAGAATTATGTCAACATGTAATAAGAAGAATCACTATAACATATCTGTTGTGTATGTCTCACAATGTGGTTATCTAGGCTATCAAAAAGTGGTTAAAACAGCTAGTGACCATAACTGTTTTAACAAGATTCCTCAAGTTCACTTACTTTGGTTCAGCTGTAGAGTTAGTTAAGTTGATTTTTTAGTTTTGTTTTCGGGTTGGTTCTTTTGTATTTTGGTGCACGTATATAAGTGAACCTTGCATCATTATTTATGTACACAGATTTAGAGAGCACTAAGAGAAAAAGAAGAGAGAAAGAGAGAGTTCAGTGAGTTGTAGAGGTTGGAGTTAAAGAGAGAGAATTATTTATGTACACTGTTGTTGATGACAGTGTTGAATGTTTTAAACTAATTTGTGGATTGTTAATACAATGTTGAGTGTTCTTACTTTTTTTTATTTGAAAATCAAGTTCGTTTGATGATGCTAGTATATATTAGAAAGCTAATTTTAATTATATAAAAAAAAATTAAAATATAATAGAATAAATTAGTGTTATATAAATAAAATATATAATGAGAATTTAAACATATCTAAATATAACAATAATACGAAAATTGAGTTATAATATCTATTACAATAACACTTTTTATGCAAAGAATTATGTTAGGCAAACTTCATTATATAACACAAATAATGTGTTATACTAAAGTGTAGTATAACACAAAAAATGTGTTATACTAAAGTGTAGTATAACACAAAAAAAGTGTTATACTAAAGTGTAGTATTACACAAAAAAAATGTTATATAATCGACTATAAAGAACATAATTAAACACTTATCTATATATTAAAATAACACAAAAATTGTGTTATCGTTGACAGTACAATAACACATCTGTATAACTGATAAAGTGTTATGTAAAGTACCCTGACCTACGATAACATAGTCGGTCTTCACACATCAGAAAGTGTTATCGTATGTTTTGATAACATATTTTCGGTGTTATTAAAAACATTTTTTCTTGTAGTAGCCTTATATCTTGTACTATAAACACCTGTTAGTCTCTCTATCTTTCGAAAAATCCATTTACAACCAACTACTTTATGGTTTTCTGGTTTGTCTACAAGAGTCAAAGTATGGTTCTTCTGTAGAGACATCATATCTTCTTGAATACCCTGAATCCATGATGCATTTTCCTTGCTATTTATGGCTTCTTGATTGTTAGATGGTTCTGATTTTTCAATTTCTCTTCTTGTAGTGAGAACAAATGATGTGAAATCTACAAAGCCAAGTCGATCAGGTGCTTTAATTTCCCTCTATTCTCTGTCTCTAGCTAGTTCGTATCTGTCTGTACTTTCTTGAGTATCTTTAGCTTCAATTTCAGTTACTTGCAGGTGTTCTTGAGCTTGATTTTCATTTTTCTTATTTACTTCAACTTCTAACTGATCTGATCTTCTCACACTCTATGTCTCAGATTTGGTTTCTGCCTTCATAGCCATTTCGTTCTCCTTAAATACCACATCTCTGCTGATTATACAACTTTTGAATACTGGTTCTAAGCACCAAAGTTTGTACCCTTTAACCCCTTCGAGAAAGCCAAGGAACATAAACTTGATAGCTCTTGGTTGTAGCTTATCTTGTCTAATATGAGCATAGGTTGTGCATCCAAATATTTTGAGATGATCAAGGTTTGGTATGTGGCTTGTCCACTTTTCTTGAGGGGTAATAAAGTTGATGGCAGCAGATGGACATCTATTTATTAGATAGCAAGATGTTGTAACATCTTCTCCAAAAAAATTCTTCTCTAGACCAGCTCCCTTTAACATACATCTCACTCTCTTCAATAGTTTTATATGCATCCTTTTGGCTAGGCCATTTTGTTGAGGGGCTTTAAGGACTGTAAGATGTCTTCTAATTGCTTCTTTTCTGCAAAACTCAGCAAACTCATTTGAGCAAAATTCAAGTCCATTGTCTGTTCTTAGCTATTTTATCTTCTTGCCTCTTTGATTCTCAATAATCTTCTTCCAAGTTACAAAAGTCTTAAAGGCTTCATATTTTGTTTTCAACAAGAAAACCCATACATTCCTTGAATAATAATCTATAATGCTAAGAAAAGAATTTGCACCACCTACAGGTGAAAACTTAGAAGCACCCCATAAGTCTCAATGAATATAGTTGAGAGGTTCATTAGTTGTGTGAACACTTGTGCCAAACTTAACTCTGCAGCATTTTCCATAAACACAATCCTCACAAAACTCAAGCTTTTCATCTACTTTGCCTTTGAGAATACCTTGTTTTTCCAGCTCTCAAAATCCTCTTTCACTCATATGGCTTAATCTGAGATGCCATAGCTTTGTAATGTTCTTGTATTCTGCATTAGAAACACTTGAAGCTGAACCAGTGACTGTCTTGCCATTTAGAAAATATAGACCATTTCTTAATTCTCTTTTCACAACAACTAGAGAGCCATTGACAACCTTGAGTGTCTTGTCATCGATTTTGATAGTGCATCCTCTTGGTGCGAGTTCCCCTATAGAGAGTAAGTTCCTCTTAAGATCTTGTACAAATCTCACATTTTGAACAACCCTCTGAACACCATCTTGAAGATTGAAGGTCACTGAACCGATTCTATGAACTGTGCAAGCCTTATTGTCACAAAGTAATATTGTACCTCCTAATTTTTCTACAAGATTGTAGAACAAATGTTTATTTGGGCACATATGGAATGAGCACCCTGAGTCTAAAATTCACTCTTGACTTGAATCAACATTTTAACAACCAAAGCATTAGCTGAATCATAGCCGTCAGAAGAGACACTAACCTCTCATTTTTCCTTGTTGTTGTTGTTTTCACGATTGAGTTTGGCTTTCAAAGCTTAGCATCCATCTCTGAATTTCCCTCTTTCTGACAATAGTAACACTTCTTCCCAGTTAGGTTTCTTGACTTCGATCTTGATCTATGATTTCCTTTTCCCTGGTTCTTGAAACCTTTGTGATCTCTCCTTTCAGATCTGCCCTTGATGAACAAGCCTTCACCACTCATTTCTGCCTTGACCTCTGTCTTCTTCTGAATCTCCTTAGAGTTGAAAGCAACCTTTGTTATGTTATTGTATAATATAATGTAATATTATATTATTTTATAATATAATGTTTTAGATTAAATAAATGTGACAAAGAGTGTCACATATTGTAATGTATAATAGAGAGTTACAATATATAGATATGTGTGAATATCCAAATATGTAACATATTTGATGTTACAAATTCAGTCACAAATTTGTAACTTTCAAATATTGCCCATTATTGTGTAGATTTGATGTTACACAATATTGAGATGAATTTCTTAAAGTCATATGTTAAATGGTTGTTAGAGATATGATTTTAACCCTAATAATGTGTTTTGGGGGTTACAAAATCAATTGGGAGTGGTTTGGAACAATTTGGAAAAACATCACATTTTTGTGTGTTGAAATTGGTCAGTGGCCGCGGCCAGGGGTGTTGGTTGCCGCAGCCTGGGGAACAGAGACTAGTGGCTGCGACCACTGATACTCCTGGTCGCGGCCACAGAGGCTTTACTAACCAATTTTTTTTTTTAGTTTTTTCCAACCTTTTTGAACGGCTCCAAGAACCCAAATAACTCCCAAATCTCATTTTTAATTTTATAACACATCCAATTAATCATTGGTAACAACCATGGGGTTTGTGGCATTTGAAATTCAAAGGGTGTCTCTATACTCTATAAATAAGATCATATTGCTTACTTGTAAGACACAACTTTTCTATCAATTAGAGCACTTGGCTAGAAAAAGACCAAGAGGCTTGATTATTCAAAAAAGCAATTTCCAAATCTGTGAGAGATCCCTTAGTGCTTGAGTTAGGGGGAAATAAGCTTTTGGATAAAGGTTTCAAACCTTGTTCAAGTTGGTGATCCCCAACACTCTTCACTTTGGTTGTGTGAGTGAGAGTTTCTTGTTATTTGTTCTTGTTCTTATATTTTCTACTATTGCTTTTCTTCTTATTCTTCTTGTTCTATTTATTTGTATTTTTGTTTAGAGTTGTAATCCTCTCATTTCTTTTGTTACAAACATTTTTACTTTATTTGTATCATTTTGCTTAGATTTGTATTTCACCATTCTCTTCTTCTAATCCTTCTCTTATTTATTTGTATTTTCAGTTATAAAGTTGTAACACTATTTAATCAATCTAAAGTTTATTTGTATTAGTTTGTCTAGAGTTGTAATATTTCTTACCAATTTCCATTGATCCAACATATATTTTCCGAAAAACCTTAACCTCAAACATAGTCAAAGTTTCCTTACCATATAGTATAGTATCCACGAAGTGCTCATACTATTTCAGCAATGAACTCAACAGTATTATTGCTTGATCCTCATCATCTAACTTGACTTCAGTATTGTTCAAATCAAGAACAATCTTATTAAAGTCATCAAGGTGTTTTCTTAATTCTTTTGTATCATCCATTTCAGAGTGTATATAGTCTCTTCTTCAGATAGAACTTATTTTCCATAGATTTCTTCATGTAAATGGCTGAAAGTTTACGGCACAACTGCTTCTTCATTTGAGACCACACGAAGAACTTCATCTCCACAACTCAACAAGATCGCACTATGAGCCTTAATATGAATATCCAGTTGTTTTTCTTTGTCATCTCTAAGTTTGGCCAAAACTTGACTGTCAATTGCAGTAGCAAATCCCTAGTGTACCAACAATGCTTTCATTTTCATTCTCCAATGCCCAAAGTCATTCTGCCCTGTAAAGTTGTCTACTCCAAAACATCACGGATGTTCTTGAATGTACTACAAAACCTGACTCTGATACCAATTGTTGTGCACAATAGATTAGTAGTATTCAATTCAAGAATTCAGCACAATTTATAAATCTAAACACAGAAATAAAGAAGTAAAAGTTTGGAAACTTAGCAGAGAGTAAGAAGACAAAATTATGTGGTTCAGCTCATTTGAATGAGCCTACATCCACGGAGAAACAACTTCAAGGCTGGTACTATCTTCATTAATCAGAGCAATTACAATGGCAGTAAATAGTAGTAATGTTACAAGGAGTTTTAACAACTTGGAGGAACAAAATCTCAGAATTTTTTTTCCTAAAATCTCTCATGATAACAACTCTCTCTCTACTCAAAAGAACTATGAAAGGGATTACATCTGTAGAGTTTAAGGGGCCAATATATATAGAATTTAGGTTGAGGTTGATTATAACAGAATAAACTGCCTTAGTAAGACTGCTGCCAATCCGAGTGTGATATCTCATACAAATAATCTAGTGTGTTAAAGTGACTAAACCATAATCATCACATGTAATAATAAAATTAAGGGATCAAAATAGACCAATCCAATTATGAAGAAATTGAGTCATGAACCATAATCTTAAATCAATCATCCAACTAAGCACACGCCATATATGAATACAATATGCATATGCCCCACACTAAATGAATCCAGCTCAATCATAGCCATTTGTTTATACCAAAAAGAGGTTAGAACCTATTTGGTAAAATTTCAAGTCCAGTATCATGCATAAAATTTTATTCAATAATTAATGAATTTTTTATAATTTAGATATTCCACGATTTCCTAGTTGCATATTATTGAGTTAGATTTACAAGGAAAGACCCATTACAATCATCTACCATGAACTTACTCTTTTCTTTCTATAAAGTATACAAGTTAATTCCTAACTTAATTTTGTTGTGCAAAAGAAGTAAATGAAGAAAATAACAACAGTGCTCTGCAACAGAACACCTTGCATGCAGAAATAAAAAAAAAATATGGATAAAGCATTGGCTAAAGGCCAAAAAATCACTAAGAGACTCTATTAACTAAATTTCTCTTACGTGTTTGAAATCCATGATATGCTCAAACATGATATCTTAACATAAATCGTATAATCATTTAATACCATCAGATCATTAAATGCCAGTCACTCACATTATTAATCTACATGATCATACTTGTAAGTCATTAATCACTACACCAAAATGTCATTTTTGTGTCAGTCAAAAGCGTTAGTCAACTGCGTTGACTAACGCCGTTGATCGAGAATTAGCATTTGTCTCAGTTGGGCACTGCCACAAATGCAAGGGAATTTACGTTAGTACTAACACGTACGACGTTAATAGGGAAAATTTGCATCAGTGGCAATATGACACTATTAACGGGGACATTAGTGTCAGTGCCTAACTGACGCTAACGGATGGTTTGCGTCACTAGGGTACTGACGCAAACATCACACGCGTTTTACTTAGACATTTTCGTCAGTGCTCAACTGACGCAAACCTTCCGTTAGCGTTAGTTAGGCACAGACGCAAATGCTGTTAGACCCCAATAATACACAACTTTGTCCCAAATTTCTATTTGAACTTAAAACTTCTAAACAAAATTATCTACGCGAAAACCCTCCACACCAGCAGCGCCTTCGACTTTCTTGACCCATTTTGGTGAGTTTTTTTTTCATATTTAAGGTTAAATTGATGAATAAAATATGTTTATGACCCTTATATTTGATTTTTTTTTTAAATTTTTTGTGTAGATTTTTTATTCTTGGTGGGGGTTGGAGTTTGTTTCTTTTTTTTTTCTCTACTTGGGTTTCATTTTACAGGAGGCGCTTGATGGTAGTCGGGGTCGTGGGGGGTGGCTAGGGTCGTGGGAGTGGCTGGGGTAGAGAGGGTTGCTGGGGGCAAGGGTCGCATAGGGTGGTTGGCTGGGAGCTGGGGCAGTATTTGCGTAGCATTTTTTTTAATGTAGCATTTGCATCAGTGCCTAACTGTCAAAAATGTCAAAGTTGTGGCAGTTCTCCACTAACGAAAATGCCAGTCTGGTTTGCGTCATGGGATTACGCATCACATATAAAACTAACGTAAAAACTCAATTGTGCAAGTTAGAAACTGACGCAAATGCCTTTTTTTTGAAGTAGTGAATATTACAACACAGTATCATTTTAGTTAATAAAGTCATACATGACCCAATTTCTTAATATATGGATATCAACTTGAAGGCCATAATCTACCTAAATCCAAACAAAGTCATAGTCCAAATAACCATAAATTTGAATTCATCAATGAGGAAAGAAGATTGAATATGGATATAGATCAAAACAATGGATGCAGTGTAAATAGCAATCAAAATTTGAATTTATCACATCAAAACCCCAGGCACAATTTAACGATCTCCTCTAAAAAAAAAGTGACTCCTTATCAAAACTCTCGAGATTCACACATATGTACGCCCTATTGAATGATATAATCAAACTAATTTTCGGATTTTCAAGAAAAAATAACAAGAAATCATAAAAACAATCAATCTAACATAACCTAAAATAAAAAAATTACCCCCACAAAATCTGAAATTAGAGGCTTCAAAAACTATTAAAACACTCTTCACTTAAAATCATATATAGAATCCAGCAAAAAAATGACATATAGAAACTAAGATTCAAAACAAATAAATCATTTTTAGAGAGAACATTTATTATTTTTAAGAATGAAAATTATTATTTATCAAAGAAAATCAAGAAAAATGAGGGAGAAACCTTGGTTCCATTAAAATGGAGGAATCGCTGTCCTTGGACAAGACGTCACCGGAACTGGAGAAGACGTCATAGCCGAACGGAGAAAATGCCATCGGAGGTGGAGCAGGTGCCCAACCGTCGCTGCTCCTTTGTGTGCTGAAATGGAGTCTGCAGAGGGGAGCTTTTGAGCTATATAACCCTCTTCATAGCTTTCTTATGTTTTAGTAATATTTATTTCTTTTATTAATATTTTTTACAATCTTAATAATAAAATTACCAAAATGGCCTTGCGCCTGAAATAATAGAAACTCATTACTAAAGACTTATATCTCAAAGCCCGTAAGTACGCACCCCTCCTTTCTTCCCCAAGCCATCCCAGTCCCCAAGTGATCCGTTGCCATTCTAAAGCTAGCCCCATCCGAGCTAGCCTAGCATTTTCTAAGGGTCCATACTAGCCCTATCTGAGCTTGCCTAGCCTTTCTGCTACACTATGCATTTTGTCACATATAATGACTTGGTAGATTTATTAATTTCCATCTCAAAGCAAGCCTTTATTGTAATATCGTTCAACTTAGTTTTTACCCCGTCTTTGTTCTTGAATTCTTGACCAATTGCCAAATCTGACTCATCTGGTAAACTAAATGTGTCTTCACTATGGACTTGATTTTGTTAGTCGTGGGTGTCCAACGGATCATAGTAGTTGAGCCAGCCAATGTGATTTGGAGTTGGAGATGATGATGTTGTCCTTTTGTTAAGAAGGTCCACAGGTTTACAACCTAGATTAACATCACTTTTGCATGATGTAGAAGCACCATCAGAAATATTATTTTCAAAGTAGAATTAACGGTCAAAGTAATCATCTACTAAACTCTCTGCATTTTCTTTTATGTCGCGTTCAACTTCCATCTCACATATATCTTCTCTCTTAAATGAGCTCTACATGTAGTGCAACTCTACAATTGTTCTCTCCACAGTCCAAAAGATAAGCTGCAAGACATTCATCCCCTCGTAAAATCAGTGGAGGCATCACTACAAGAAAAAGACTCAACTGCGACGACTTTTGTCATCGCTATAGATCAAGAAGTCATCGCCAAAATCGCATCGCTGTAGGTCCGTATGTGTAGCAATCTATGGTGACGACAAAACGCAGTCGTCTCAATAGGAAATCATTTTTTTGGTTGGACAGGGATATTGCGACGACATGTCGTCGCTGTTGGTGGTGCAAGATTTGAAAATTTTAATTTAAAAAACTTCTACAGCGATGACATGTCGTCGCTGTATATCCGTCAACCGCTCCATCTACAGTGACGCCATGTAACGCCCTGGGTAGCCAAGACCGTTACACTGTGTGTTTATAAAGTGCCAGACTTGCTAATCAAGCCATTTAGTTAAAATCGTGTTACTGAAACTATGAAGGAACTAGTGTTAAAAGCGTTTTGGTCTCAAAAGTTACATTTTCATTAAGAAACATTATCCTTTACACGGGATCCCAAAAAGATACAAGTTTAAAGTTCGTTTACAAAAGTTCTAAGCTTTATATACAATAACCAGCCATACTAAGGCAAAACAAGCAGTTAGGTAATCCATGTCCTGGTCCACTCCTCGACCATGGCGATCGAACAGCTGGCTATGTTCATTCAGCCCCGCAGTCCTCCAACTCAGGATTGGTCCAGCTTGCTATTGCCTTTACCTGCACCATGTAGCACCCGTGAGCCAAGGACCAGCAAGAAAACACAACAACAGAGCATAAGCAATCAACAGAAAAATCCATAACTCACATTGCATCATAAGTTCTCAAACATATAATCATTTAGCATGACCAAGTATTCAACATACTAAGCTTATCAGTTCAATTCACATATCACAGCACAAATGATAACTAGGGCTAGCACTCTCAGGCTGCTCCCTCCATTATCCCACTGACTTCGGCCTGATTAAGCCGAGCTCAGTGTATATTCTCGGCTACCAGTGGCCAAGCCGCGCCCTGTGCGCAATTACTATGTACGGCACTCTTAGGCCGCTTTACATGTCCCATGGCGTAATACCATCATTGACACGATACAATTCTCGGGAGCACTTAGTCCCATCACAAACATATAATCGGGTGCAGTTTTCTTACCTTTCAATTCACTAGCTTTGATTCCTCGACGCCTTGAGCACGACCCCCCTCGAGGCCTAGCGCTCACCTAATCACAATCATGGCCAAAGTCATTATCAATCCCCAAGTTCAAAACCTAGCCTCGGGGCCAATCCCGAGCCCCCGGGAAGTCCTAGTTCCACCAAACAAGGTGGTGGAATCAAACCCCAAACCCTAGGTCAAAAGCCCTTGCAAATTACCCAAAAATCCCCTTCAGAAGGCAGGGTAGCGCTACAGCGCTCATGGGAGGGCGCTACAGCGCTACAAACAGAAGCCAAAATCCCCTCAACATTATGGCCTAGCGCTACATCACCCAAAGGCTAGCGCTGTAGCGCTAGTCACAGACAGTCCAGCACCAATTTTTCTCTTCTGCGATTTTCTCGAACCAACCTCAACCAAAACACTTCCAACTCCTTCCCAAACTCAAAAAACAACCTTATGACCATACTCCACTCATCCCAACCACCCCTAACACCTAGAACTCAAGCACATGCATCCACAAACTCAGAATTCACCATAGCCACTCCTAAGCTCTAAAACTCAGTAAAAACCAGCTGAACAACAAAGTTAGAGTTTAGACTTTATACCTTTAATAGGATTTCGACCGCAAGCTGTCTCTAGGCCTCCTTGGCTTGCTTTCCCTTAACCTTTGATCTGAATTTCCCCAAAGTTCCCCATCAAACTCAACTTATACACCATAGTTCAGAAACCAAACCAACAACTGAAGAAATTATAGAACCTTACCTCAAGTGATGGCCTAACCTTGCTAAACCCTTGTCAAATCCTCAACCTTAGCTCAGTAACCTTGTGGCTTAATTGGACTAGCTCTCCTCTGAGTTTTACTCAAGAAAATCCTCAAGAAATTGGTGAAGGAAGCTTGAACCGACTCAGAAAACTCCCTCTGTTTTCTCTCTTTCTTTTCCTTCCTTTTTCTTCTTTTTCAGACTTCTACACCTTTCTACACTTCCCACTAACATAAAGGTAATACTTAACTCCTGTAAAGAAAATGACCATTATGCACTCCCTATTAATTCTAATCCTTTAGTCCACTTAAGGGCATTTTAGTCATTTTACCCAATTTCTGCTAACTCCTCGAGTGTCTCTAATATTTCCCGCTTAACTCCCGATGCCTAATTAATCACCAACAATATTCCTCAATGTCAAGATAGACCCCAACATATTTACTAAATTCTCATTTATACCCCCGAGCCGGGTATCAATCCTTGCTATGACTTTTTCGCTACTTTGCTCACTAGGATCGTCTCGAGTCACAAATCACAGATATATTCACATAATAATGTGGTCTCGGCAATTATCACATATATCAAAGCAGTTATGCCCATAATGGCCAAAATTACGATTATGCCCTTCTAACCTAATCAAGGCCTATATACATACTAATACACATAGTCATGCATTTCAAATATTCAAATAGTCACATAACATGCTTTAAATCATTAAAACCACACATAATTCCCACCATGCTCTCCAGGCACTCTAATCAAGGCCCTTAAGCCTTATTAGTGAATTTGGGTCGTTACACGCCATGTCGTCGCTGAAGAGTGTGTGGGTTTACATGCCTTTAGCGATGACATGGTGTCGCTGTAGTGTCACGAAAACTCAGATTTTTATATTTAGCGTGCACCCTACGGCGACGACATGTCGTCGCTGTAGGTATACAATTTTAAAAAAAATTATATTTAATTAATTATATTGATTAAAATTTATTTAATAAAATATTAAATATTAATTATACAAAAAAATATAATCAACTTATTTAATTAAATAATAAAACCAATTTAAAAATATCCATAGTCTCCAAAATGTAAGAGAACAAAACATAAGTAGTATTGTCTCAAAAATAAAAAAAACCCCCAAAATATTAATAATTTAAAAATAGTAATTTAATAAAACTAAATATCATCAAAATCAATTCCAAAGTCATTATCGTCGGGCTGTTGTGGTGATTGCTGTTGTGGTGGCTGTGGTGGTTGTGGCTACTATGGTTGTTGTGGTTGAATGCTTGCCATCATGGACTGTATCATGTTCATATCCAAGTTGACAGGCTGAAATTGTGGAGGTTGAATGTCAGATTTGTTGTTTGCAAATATTGTTGCATTTGCTGGAAGTTGTTGTTCTAGGTCATAAAGGCTTGACTGAAGTGTTAAATCATGGACCGAAAAGCCTCAGGTTGTATCGTTGGAGGGCCAACTGTGGTGGACGGAAACAGTGATGCCTCTGATTGTGAAGAGGATCCAATGGCGCTTGAGACAAATGTACTAGTGCCCTTCAACTTTCGTCCAATACCCCAGTTGTGGCCACGACGTTGACGAAGTATCTTTGAGACGACTTGTGTCTCACTGACAGTGGCACTTCCTGCTTCAGATTCAGATTGAGATTGAGATTGGGATTGGGATTGTGTCTGGACTTCTTGCTGCAAGGCATCCCTGCAGTTTAGAAACAAGACAATTAATACATAATATAATTGAATAATATACGTAGATACAAAACTTAGAAAGTTACTTACATATGCATCCTTAGCATTTGTGTTCACCCATCCACATGTCGGATGATTGTGCATGTCATGGAACGTATCGATAGTGCTAGTCAGTTCCTTAGTATGAAGATTCATCTTTAGAAAATAAAATTTAACAAATCTGAGTTAAATATTGAAATTATTATTAAGATAACTTAAAATATTTCAAATTATCTATATATTTTTATTTACCTTCTTAAATCGAGCTGAAGCATAAGAAGTCGATCCATGGAGACTTGGATACTTCTGTTTTTCTCTGTTGGCAGCATTTTCCTTTGAGCGTGCCATGAACTGTGGAGTGGTGAGAAAGTTACCCAACTTCTGCCAACTCTCATTGTCAATGTCCTCCATTGGATTCTTTCTGGCTGTCTCGATATCATCATACCAT
The DNA here is from genome assembly GCF_963169125.1 of Humulus lupulus. Taxonomy (NCBI): domain Eukaryota; kingdom Viridiplantae; phylum Streptophyta; class Magnoliopsida; order Rosales; family Cannabaceae; genus Humulus; species Humulus lupulus. Next base: position 215,753,297 of record NC_084796.1, on the reverse strand, counting down.
CCATGTTCATCAAAGTATCTTTTCTTGTGACCTTTTCTATCCTTGTAGCGATCCTGAAACTCTCGCTCAATCCCAGTCTCTATCAGTCGCCACTCAGAGAGGGCTCGAGGAAGAATAAAAAATTCCTTCGAAATAAATGGTGAGATTTTTTGAATTATAAAAAAAAATTACATGTCGCCCAATTACTCGACATGGAGTGTCTTTGTTGCATGAAGGACATGCCATATATATCCTTGACCACTCCAAGCACACAAACTACTACGGGCTGGAAAGTCATTGATAGTCCATATTAGTGTTGCATGCATTCTGAAGACACTGTTCATTCTCTGGTTTGAACTCCCTCATCCCACAACTCCTTCAATTCATCTACCACAGGCCTAAAAAATACATCCATGTCCTTCCCAGGTGATTTCAGACCGGAATTCAATAAGGTAAGCATGAATGATGACTCTTTCATGCACAGCCAAGGAGGCATATTGTACGTGCTGAATATTACCAGCCATATGCTGTAAGATAGACTCATGTTACCAAATGGATTAAAACCAAAAGCAGCCAAACCCAATCGAACGTTTCTGGGCTGCTTGGAAAAATCAGGATATCTAGAATCAAATTGTTTCCAAGCACCCCCATCAACAGGATGGTGCATCACACCATCTTCTTTTGACCGTCCCGTACTATGCCAGGTCATATCATTTATTGTATGCCTTGAACCATAAAAACGCTTCAGCTTGGGAGTCAAAGGGAAGTACTGCAACACTTTGTGGGTGACTTTTTTCCCCTTTCTGTCTTTGTCAAGCCATTGGCTCTCACCACATACAGAACAACTCTGTTTTTGGGAATTATCCTTTCAGAACAAACAACAATCGTACTTGCAAGCATGAATTGATTGATAAACTAACCCTAACTTCCTCATTTTTTCTTAGACTCATCGAATGAAGTCGGAATCTTATTCTCCTTCATTTCATAAACTTTAAAAGTTCATCAAAAGAATTATTTGTCCATTTATTCATAACCTTCATGTGCATCATCTTCGCTAAGAAGTTCAGGAAGACAACCAAGTACAACCAGGGTATAACTTTGCTTTGACCTCCTGAAACAAGTCATCAAATTGATTCTCCGCACTATTTCCACCACCATATGAAACACCTTCATTTAGACCTTCTTCGTTAGTGTCTTGTTCACCTATAACATCATTGATGATGTCAATCATCTCATCAGTCATTGGAGCCCCGTCGTCCACTACTGGAGGCATATCAACTTCACTATGGTAGGTCCACTTCACGTATCGCTGCAAAAACCCATATCTGTGTATGTGAACCTCCACCACATCCAGTTTATGATTCAACATATTGACACACTGAACGCATGGACATCTGACTTCTCCCGAGCATTCACATGATCCTTGGCCATTTGTATAAATGCTTGAAGACCATTTCAAAACTCATCAAAGTTACATCGTCTATTAGTTATCCAACTCTTGTCAATCGTCATCACTGATTCAAGTGGAAAAATTAATTATCACAATGTGATAATCATAAAAAACTACATTTATTAGGCAATAAAGTTTTTATCACCAAAGAACTAATTTTTTTAATTAACTTATGATATCTTATTGAATTTTATGAATACATTAATAAATTTTATAAATATATTATCAAATTTTAAAATTACTTTGTTAAAATTTGTATTTCTTATTTTTAATTATATATTTATTAATTTACTATTTAATATTATTTAAATTTACGCTTTATAATTTTTTAATTAATTGATTTAAAATTTACAATCATAAAAATTCTAATAACACTAATTTTAAAATTATATTGTTAAAGTTTGTACTTTTTATTTTTAATTATATATTTATAATTTTCTATTTAATATTATTATTTTGATTGACACTTTATAATTTTTAATTAATTGATTTAAAATTTACAATCATAAAAATTATAATAACACTAATTTTAAAATTACATTGTTAAAATTTGTACTTTTTATTTTTAATTATATATTTATAATTTTCTATTTAATATTATTATTTTGATTTACACTTTATAATTTTTTAATTAATTGATTAAAAATTTATAATCATATAAATTCTAATAACACTAATTTTAAAAATACTTTGTAATAATTAAAAATTCTATAGAAATTTTGGCAGCATAATAGTTGTAATCTAGCATACCTAAAATTTAAAATATGCATAAATACATATAAATCAGTTCCAGAACATGCATAAATTTAATACAATCTTTACTTCACAAATAAACAACAAAAACATATAAATTCAAAACATATTATTTAACCTAACATATATATATAATTCAAAACACTAATTTTATTTAACCTAACATATATATACAATTCAAAACAAAAAATTAATTTAACATACCTATTTTTCATACAATAAAATTAATATCAAATTTACAATAAAATTAACAAAACATACAAATTTATTTTAAAAACTACTAGAATTTATTTTAATTAAAAAATCATCTACACTTTATTAATCACAAAACAAAAAAAAATATTAAAAATTAAAAGCAATACCCAAAAACTTGAATAGGAGGTCCCCACTCCAGCAGACATCATGTACTTCCTCTGCCTCAAGGCCAGTTCCAACCAGAAAAGGCTAGGTGGCAGATTTTATAACCTCACTCATTTTCCGAACTCGACCTCTGTCATCGACCATCCCAGCCACCCAAATGACTAAGGATTTATTCTTTATGTCAGATGGGTTCAAGAACTGCGACCATCGATACTTCAACCGTCCTCGTAAGTCTTCTATCTTTGTGAATTCAACACGTGAACTTTTATCACTTTTGCATTGTATAAATATTTTATTTATTTTAAAGGATCTGACTGAGCTCACTCCTTGTGCAACTATATTCGCGAGGACAAAGCGATTTGTGACCCTCGGGGGTCAGTATGAGACCCTATCTAGTCTTCCTCCCGGGGAGAAAGACTATCCTCAGATCTTGAATGATGCCACCATGGTGGTTTGCAAGCTGATCAGCAAGGGCCAAACATTAACTCTAAGGACTCGAGCTCCTCTCCCAGTCATCCCTGAGCTCCCCACTTCTCAAGAGGCCTTGCCAGCTGACGAGGAGGTTGAGGAGGAAAAAAAGGTGGCATCGCTTGTTCGTAAAAGGCGAGCTCTTAAAGATAATCAGGGGCCTGATCCCGAGCGAACTACGTCCGGGGCAGCAGTCAGCCCCTCCGGCCAAGGTAACCCATACCCTTTTAGAGAGTTAGATCGGGTTGCTGCTAGTTATAAGCTAATTCGATTTAACCCTAACCAGCTCGTTAGCCGTCACCCTACTGATCTGGACCTCAACATAACCCTCCTCCAGTGCGTGAATCATTTGGTGGTATGCTATGATCATAGCTATCCCAAAGGCATCATCAAAGTTGATAACACTTTACATTTTAGATCCACCATATTTTTAGGATTATGGGAAAAACCGTAGGTCCTGGCCTTCCCTACTCCAAGGCACGTATGCCCCTTGATTTAGGCAGTGCGGAGATGAGTCCAACCCCGAGGAAGGACCTGAACCCCCTAGGATCTAGGAGGTCATAGATTTAGACTCCCCCTTCCTCCGTTAATCCCAGAGTTGGAGGTTGTGTCTAGCCAGTCAATAACCCCAAGCTGATCGTAATAGATATCTCCCTTAGCCCAGAGGGTATGATTCTCGCTATTTTTCTTGTATTTATAATATTTTTGAAGCATTACTCCTGTGAACTGAATCCTCTGTTCGCTCTTTGTTAAGGTGAGGAGTTTGAATTGCCATGAGCTCCAGATTTGAGGGGTGCCTTTAAGGTTGGTTGTACCAGAACTAGTCCATGGTGAAAAGGCCTTGGGTGACGAAGAAAGCAACTCCGAAGACGGGGGGTATCACTAAATCCCTATCTAAGGATAAGGGTGCTAGCACTACTCAGGTGTACCCACAAAGAGAGCTCCCCTTATATCCAATAACAACAGTTACTATTCGTCAAGCTCCCCCTCCTCCTCCTCGACACATGCCTTCCCCAAATCCTCAAGTGATTCAAAGCGAGGCCCCCATTCAAAGCAAGATTCCCATTGTTCCGATCCTAGTTGAGCCACACGACCTGGACAAGATCCCTGAGGCCTTTCGGGGTATCGTGTATGAGACAGCAAGCCACATGGTGGTCCATGCTTACAAAGCTAGTGTTAGGGATTTGAGGGCTATAGAAGAGCGCATCCCTAAAGACGTCCTCAAATCTGCTATGGGGATGAACCTTACCGTGAGTCCCTTTCACCCTCCTAACCTTTCTTTTTTTATTCTTGACTTGCTTCATTATTCTGCAGTCTATCTTGGCCCAATATCGAAGCATAGTTCATGTTATAGCCAGGAACGAGGAACTCCGAGCTGCCCTAAATGTCGCTCAAGAGAACGAGGGGTCCGCCAAAGCTGACCTGAGTGTTGCTCAAGAAACTGAGCAGGTTGCCAAAGTTGCTCTTACTTCTTCTCGGGAGGGTGAGCGGTCTGGAAAGGCCGCCCTATCCACCTCTTAGGCTCAGATCGTGGAGGAGAGTCATTGCGCAGATAAGTTTCAGGCAGAAAATGAAGAACTCAAGGTGAAACTAATCGAGGCTGAGGCGAAGGCGATGGAGGAAGCTGTAGTGTCCTTGACACAAATGGAGGAGATGATTTACCGATGTTGGGCGTTTAACCAAAATGAAAACTTCTCTTTTATGCAGCTCGAGCTGTGGGATCCATTTCTTGCTTGGTTCAAGATTCAGTTCTCGCAGGAGCCCTCGGAGACCGGCGAAGCTTCCGGTGTTGTAGAGAGGGATGGTGAGGAGGTGACCTATTTGGAGCGAGTTGATTGAGCCCAGTGACTTTATTATTCAAGCTTTTTATTGTTATTATTTTTTCAAATTTTTGTAACAGTCCCTTGGGACCAAAGTAATTGCCTTCGGGCTTAATTTGAGGTTTTTTCTCCTCGAGATGACAATATATTCTTGAATATACATATAACTTGTGATCTATTTGTGTTTCCCTCAGTTTTTTTATTTTCTCATGTTTATGAATCCTTAGACTCTTGTACATTCGAAATCTTAGGGATTGACATTTAGATTAAGATAGATTTTATCAATATCTTAGTTGTATCCAAGCTTTTGCTTACTTATTTGCGTCATACCCGTTAAGAATCACGTCTCAGACCTGGTTAAATCCAAGGTTTTTAATAAACTTAATATCATTATACATGATAAAAATCAGGCCTCGGACCTGGTTATATCTAGGAATTTTAATAAACTTAATTGCATTGTAGTGTTAGAAATTAGGCCTCGGACATATTATATCTAGAGTTTTAGTGATTTCTCAAACATAGTTCGCATTAGGTTTATTGAAAATTCGAGCTTTAAAAATTTGTTGAATAATAAATTTCTTCACACCTAAGTTCTTAATCTTTATCTGAGTAAGCTTGTAACGACCCAACTATTCTAGACTTTGGACCATTAACAACTACTATACACAAACACTAATCTTAAGAAAACATACAAATGAAATAACCATAACTTTATTAAAAACTGTAAAGCAAAGGTTAAATACATAAAAATGCGGTTAGGGCATGGGATCCCATTGATTGGAAATAAAATAGAACAAAACTTAAATCTTGAAATTCATTACAAAATAAAGTGTGCAAAAAAATACATATAAATCATAATAAAAAGACTTAAACAACTTCATCCTCGAATCGTTCACACAGTCCACCGATTCCATTCTCCCTCAATACACCTTCTCACCGCCATAACTATTTTCCTGCACATATATATAACATAAAGGAATGAGCCTAATGCCCAGCAAGGAAAATCAACTACAAGTATAAAACATAATCATACACATAATCTATGAACATATATCATATACTATAACACATATATCATAATTCTATCCCATGTACATGGTAACTATTGGGGTTTGCTAACTAAGCAACTATAAGCCTCAAACTACAATGAGGTTTGCTAGTTAAGCAACTATAAGCCCCAAAAACATAAAAAATGTTGGGGTTTGCTATATAACAACTATAAGCCCAAAACATAAAAATGTTAGGGTTTGTTATATAACAACTATAAGCCCCAAAGCATACATATATCATAACATATAAAATCATAACACTTTTATATAAACATAGCACATATCACATAAGAACTATCCTATTTTCCTTACCAAAATACCGGGATGATGAGAACAAGGTCAGGATTTTGGAACACTCCTAAAACCATTAATAGAGAGGTGAGTATTCTAAAAGAAAAGAGATGAAAATAATGAACTAAACCATCGAGAAGATACTTACGAATAAGAACCTCAAGTTCAAAGAACTTATATGCCTAACCAGGAATAAAGAATATCGAGTTAGGATTTGAGTAGAGAAAAACTATAAGAAGTAATAAAACAATATAGAATGGAACTAAAATTAGGATTACCTTTGAAATTGATATACCCGAACTACACCTCGAAATCGAAATACACACTATGAACCTTACTTCCCAAATGTTTGATAAGTTTATAATGATAAAGCTTATAACCCCAACCAAAGTGTTTAACACTCTAAAGTAATCCTAGCAGCTTGTAGGCTCTGAACTCAGCTTGAAGAATGAAGAAATGGCTGGGTACTAGGTTCTATTTATAGAGTTCAAGAATGAAAAGATCTTCATTTAGCTTGAATAAAATAATGACTTTTTAATTGAAAAACATTTGAATAATCGTTCAGTAGAGGCTGAAGACTCGGTCAAAAAGATTCTGGACTTATTAAGAGGTTAATGATTAAAATGAGCTCGGTTTCAAAATCATTTGAAAATATATCCCTAGAGTTGATATATCACCTGGGCTCATATTCCCGAGGTTCGTCGAGGTGGTCGTGCGAAGTTACGTGTTTTTCGTATCCCCGTGTGGCGATATATCACCCGCTAGAGCTGCGATATATCGGCATACACTGAAATATTATTCAAGTAATTACACTTTTTCAGCCTAATTTGAATTGAGTAAACAGCCTTGACTAAGTCCTTTAATGATTTCAAAGCTGCTGGCAGACTCTAGGATTTTCAAATATTATTCTTAATAAACTATTCCTCAAAAATACTTAATTTCTCATTAAACATACATATGACAAGTGTTATTATCTTATTGGGTCTATCTAAACCTTATAGTTTAATAAATATCATCTCCATAATCAGCCATATTTATCAAACCTTAGGTTATAATTAATATTCTTAAACTATAGGTTAAACTTATAAAGTCTACAAGTGTTGCTACGAGTGTCCAACTAAGTCCCGTCTTGAACCAAAATCCATAGTAATAAATGTACTGTAACTACTACTAGCTATCACTATTACTACTACTATCTAAATAGCTAAGTAAAGTTCTTGGACCCTACAATTTTCCCCTACTAAAAGAATTTCGTCCTCGAAATTTACTTACCAAATATTTCCGGATAGCGACCTCGCATGTCTTCCTCCAACTCCCACGTTGCCTCCTGTTCAGAACTATTACTCCATAGGACTTTGACTATCGGAATACTCTTGGACCGTAACTGCTTCATCCCTCTATCTAGGATGCTAACCGGTCGTTCCTCGTGACTTAAATCTTTCTGGAGTGTTATCGTATCGTACTTGAGGACATGAGATGGGTCTAACACATACTTGCATAGCATTGAGATATGGAACACGTTGTGGCTATCTGCTAGGGCTGGCGGTAGGGCTAATCTATACGCAACTGCTCCCACTTTGTCCAATATCTCAAAAGGACCTATAAATCAGGGACTAAGCTTGCCTTTCTTCCCAAACCGCTTCACACCTTTCATAGGAGATATCTTCAGGAAGACTTGATCTCCGACTTTGAATTCCACATCGCGTCGCTTGGCATCTGCATAGCTTTTCTGAGAGCTTCGAGCAGTAAGCATACGCTGTCTAATTAGCGCTACTGCATCTTGAGCTTTTCTAACAACTTCGGGACCAAGAAGCTGCCTTTCTCCTACTTCATCCCAATGCAACAGTGATCGTCACCTTCTTCCATAAAGCAACTCATAAGGTGCCATGCCGATTGTTGACTGGTAGCTATTGTTGTAAGAGAGCTCTATCAGCGGCAAGTACTTATTCCATGATCCTCCGAAATCAAGTACACAAGCGCGCAACATATCTTCTAAAATTTGAATCGTACGCTCATACTGAATGTCTGTCTAAGGATGAAAAGCAGACACTATTATCTTGGGAATTCCATGCAACCTTACTATCTCTTGGACATAGATGTCTACATATTGATCCGTTGTGTATGAAGTCTTAACAGGTAGGAAATGAGCGGACTTGCTTAGTCTATCTATTACTACCCAAGCTGAATCATGCTGCCTGTTTGTTCGTGGAAAACCTGTCACGAAATCCATAGCAATATCGTCCCATTTCCATTCTGGTACGCTAAGTGGTTGCAATAAGCCTGCAGGGCGCTGATGTTCTGCTTTCACTTGCTAGCATACTAGACACTTAGACACAAATTTCGCTATGTCCTTCTTCATCCCTGGCCACCAATAGATGGCCTTGATGTCGTGAGTCATCTTGGTCGACCCTGGGTGAACTGAGTACGGGGTACTGTGCGCTTCTTCTAGAATCGCCATCTTAATCCCTTGATTATCTGGCACGCATACTCGATCCTTATATCTCAATAATCCTTGAAATCTATGGCCTTGCCTACTCTGACTGCATCCATATGTGCCACTAGTGTGTCGTCTTGCTCTTGCCCAATCTGTATATCTTTTAGCAGATTTGACTGAATGGACAAGTTAGCCAGCTTGCCGACAACTATTTCTATTCCGGCATTGATCAGCTCCTGCTGCAGCGACTTTTCTATTCTGGCTAGTGTTGCTAAACTTCCATAATTCTTCCTACTTAGCGCATCGGCAACTACGTTTGCCTTTCCCAGGTGGTAACTATTGGGGTTTGCTAACTAAGCAACTATAAGCCTCAAACTACAATGAGGTTTGCTAGTTAAGCAACTATAAGCCCCAAAACATAAAAATGTTGGGGTTTGCTATATAACAACTATAAGCCCAAAACATAAAAATGTTAGGGTTTGTTATATAAAAACTATAAGCCCCTAAGCATACGTATATCATAACATATAAAATCATAACACTTTTATATAAACATAGCACATATCACATAAGAACTATCCTATTTTCCTTACCAAAATACCGGGATGATGAGAACAAGATCGGGATTTTGGAACACTCCTAAATCCATTAATAGAGAGGTGAGTATTCTAAAAGAAAAGAGATGAAAAGAATGAACTAAACCATCGAGAAGATACTTACCAACAAGAACCTCAAGTTCAAAGAACATAGATGCCTAACCAAGAATAAAGAATATCGAGTTAGGATTTGAGTAGAGAAAAACTATAAGAACTAATAAAACTATATAGAATGGAACTAAAATTAGGAATACCTTTGAAATTGCTATACCCGAACTACACCTCAAAATCGAAATACACACTATGAACCTTACTTCCCAAGTGTTTGATAAGCTTATAATCCCAACCCAAATGTTTAACACTCTAAAGTAATCCTAGTAGCTTGTAGGCTTTGATCTCAGCTTGAAGAATGAAGAAATGGCTGGGTACTAGGTCCTATTTATAGAGTTCAAGAATGAAAAGATCTTCATTTAGCTTGAATAAGATAATGGCTTTTTAATTGAAAAACATTGGAATAATCGTTCAGCAGAGGCTGAAGACTCAGTCAAAAAGATTCTAGACTTATCAAGAGGTTAAGGATTAAAATGAGCTCAGTTTCAAAATCATTTGAAAATACAGCCCTAGAGCCAATATATCGCCTACCATAGGCGATATATCGCCTGGGCTCATATTCCCGAGGATCGTCGAGGTGGTCGTGCGAAGTTACGTGTTTTTCGTATCCCCGTGTGGTGATATATCACCCCCTAGAGCTGCGATATATCGGCATACGCTGAAATATTATACACGTAATTACACTTTTTCAGCCTAATTTGAATTGAGTAAACAACCTTGACTAAGCCCTTTAACGATTTCAAAACTGCTGGCAGACTCTAGGATTTTAAAATATTATTCTTAATAAACTATTCCTCAAAAATACTTAATTTCTCATTAAACATACATATGACAAGTGTTATTATCTTATTGGGTCTATCTAAACCTTATAGTATAATAAATATCATCTCCATAATCAGCCATATTAATCAAACCTTAGTTTATAATTAATATTCTTAAACTATAGGTTAAACTAATAAAGTCTACAAGTGTTGCCACAAGTGTCCAACTAAGTCCCATCTTGAACCAAAATCCACAGTAATAAACGTACTGTAACTACTACTAGCTATTACTATCATTATTGCTACTATTATCTGACTAGCTAAGTAAAGTTCTTGGACTCTTAAGAGCTTAACTTTCTCAAAACTTCTCCTCAGTTATGTGCCCCCAAGGAACCAGAACGTATAAAAGTTCTTGGTTGCTTTTGTAATGTGAGAACATGAGCTTGTAATAATAAAACAAAGAAGTGGTTATTTAATAATCCATCTGTTATTGAATTGAAATGGCTTTTATAAATAAGCCTTACATAAATTGTAATACTATTGATATTACTTTTTCAAATGAAGAGCATTCCAGGTTTGTGGGACTATTTCCCCACTTAGTCGTACTAGCTTAAAAGTTTATTCGCGTAGGACTTCTACAATCTGATATGGTCCTTCCTAGTTCGGGCATAACACATCATCCTCGAGATTTTTATTCACCAAAAAGACCCTACAGAGAACCATATCACCGAACTGATTTTGCATCCCTTGACTTTTGAATTAAAATAACAAGTGATCTTTTGTTGATAATGAGCGAGTTGCAATTGCGATGCCTCTGATTTTTCTTCTATCAGATCAAGGGATGCACTAAGTAGCTCATTGTTCTAATTTTGATCAAATGTCCTTTTTCTATGAGTAGCCACTATTGCCTCAATTGGAAGCATGGCCTCTCTTCCGATGGTTAGGGAAAAAGGAGTATGTCCAGTGGATGTCCAATGCGAAGTTCAGTAGGCCCAAAGTACTTGTGGGAGTTGCTCGGGCCATAATCCTTTGGCTTCATCCAACCTTTTCTTCAGGCTCGCCTTGAGGGTCTTATTTATAGCCTCAACCTGCCCATTGGTTTGTGGGTATATTACAGACGAGAAACTTTTCGTTATGTCGTTTCTTTCACAAATGTCTGTGAAGAGATCACTATCAAATTACATTCCGTTGTCTGACATAATCTTTTTAGGGAGTCCAAATCGACATACAATATTCTACACAATGAAATCCAAGACTCTCTTTGAGGTGATGGTTGCCAGAGGTTTGGCCTCTACCCACTTTGTGAAGTAATGGATCGCCATTACTACATACCGAACTCCTCCCTTTCCCATAGGTAGGGAACCTATCAGGTTAATTCCCCATCCTGCAAATGGGCAAGGGGATGAAATCTTGATTAGCTTGACTGGAGCAGCTCGGGAAACAACGGTGAAACGCTGGCATTTGTCACACTTCTTAACATATGAGATCGAGTCCTTCGTTAAAGTGGGCCAAAAATAGCCCTTTCTCAGTACCTTCAGTACTAGGTTTTGCCCCCTAGCGTGATTTCCACAAAAACCTTCATGTATTTCTTATAAAATGGTTTTGGCTTCCTCAAGCAGAACATACTGCAGGAGGGGCAACGAATGACCACGCCGATATAGGATTCCCTCAACTATTACATACCATGGAGCTTGATAAATCAATTTTCTTGTGTTTTCCTATAATCAGGTAGTTTTCCAGTCGTGAGATATTCCATTATAGAAGTCATCCAGGTCAGTCTTATGTCAATCATTCTGACCTCCACCGTTTCTCCCGTTACACTTGGGATTTCCAAGAACTCCACTGGAACTACATTCAATGTTTCGGCCTCTTTGGTGGTAGCAAGTCAAGCCAGAGCATCAGCATTAGAATTTTGCTCGCAGTGTATCTATGAGATAAACTCGAATTCAGACAACTCACCCTTTACCTTAGCTAGGTAGGCCGCCATCTTGATGCCTTGAGCTTGATACTCTTCCAGTATCTGATTTACCACAAGCTGGGAATCACTATAGCATTGGATGGCTTTCGCCTTAAGCTCTTTTCCCACTCTTAGCCCTGCTAATAGGGCCTCATACTCTGCTTCATTGATGGATGCTTCAAACTCAAATCTAAGAGTTGTATGGAACCGATGTCCTTCAGGCGAGATTAAGATTATCCCAGCGCCTGATCCGTTCCCGTTGACGATCCATCAACGAAGATTTTCCATAACTCCTGCACAGGCTCCCTTATGAGCTCGTCTTGAAAACCAGTGCACTCAGCCATAAAATCAGCAAGGGCTTGACTCTTTATTGCAGTTCGTGGCATGTATAATATCTCAAACAAGCTAAGTTTGGTCGGTTAAGACATTAATAGAATGGAACTGGAAATATGGCCTGAGCTTTCTGGAAGCTAAAATTAGACAGAATGCTAGCTTCTCTATCAATGGGTATCGTGATTCAACTCTGAGAAGCCTCTTGATTACATAATATACTAGTTTCTATGCCCAGTATTCTTCTTCAACTAACACAACACTGACTGCATTTTCTGTCATGACCAGGTAAAGAAACAGAGACTCTCCAAAAGTTGGTTTGGATAGTATAGGGAGCTCAGCTAGATGTGTCTTTAGATCATGAAATTTCTGTTCGCATGCTTCGGTCCAATCAAATTTCTTATTTCTCCTGAGCAAGTTTTAGAATGGTAGACGCTTGCCATTGGATTTAGAGCTGCCACCCTTCCAGTTAGGCTTTGAACTTCTTTACGCGACCTGGGTGAAGTCATATCTAACAACGATTCAATTTTTTCTGGATTCGCCTCTATCCCTCTTGTGTTGACTATGAACCCTAGAAACTTTCCAGATGCCACCCCGAAAATGCATTTATAGGGATTCAACTTCTGTCATACTTTCTTAAGATGCCAAAACATTCATCTAGGCTGGATACATGGTTATTGGCAGTCTTTGACTTGATGAGCATGTCATTGACATACACCTCCATGTTTCTCCAGATCTGGTTAGCAAACATTTTGTTGACTAACTGTTGGTATGTAGCCCTGAAATTTTTTAGTCTGAATGGCATAACTTTTTAACAATATATGTTATGATCGATCATGAAACTGGTATACTCTTGGTTTCCAGGGTTCATCGTGATCTGGTTATATCCAAAATACACGTTCATGAAAGACATGAGCTCGTGACCTACTATGGCATCTACCAACTGGTCAATCCTTGACAGTGGGAAACAGTCCTTAGGACAAGCCTTGATGAGGTCGGAGAAGTCGATGCAGGTTCTCAACTTCCTGTTTGGCTTCGGGACTAGCATGGGATTACCAACCTAGATCAGGTACTTTGCTTCCGTGATAAACCCGCATTTTTGTAGACAAGCTACCTCTTCCTCTAATGTTTCACCTCGTACTTTCCCCTAAAGCCTTTATTTTTGGGACATTGTAGGCATGCTCTTGTCCAAGTTTAAGGTATGCATTATTATACTCAGACTAATTCCCACCATATCCTCGTGCGACCAGGCGAAAACATCTAGGTTCTTTTGTAAAATCTCGACCAGCTCCCTCTTCCTTTTGTCTTTAAGATTTTTCCCAATTTTTACAACCCTTGAAGATTCTTTCGGGTTGATGTTTACTTTATTGAGATCTTCTATGGCTTTGAGTTCAGACCTATCTTCAGCTACCCGCGGATCAATGTCATCACATTGGGCAACCTCACCATCTTCTTCTTGAGGTTCATCCATCCCATGAGTGACTTCCATTTCCCAAGACTCCTCACCTCCTTCACTTATGACCATCGCCTGTTGTTCGAGTTGTGACTTTTCCTTCATAGAATTCTATAGAATTCTCTAGTAGCGAGTTGGTATCCTCTACCCGAAAGTTGAGGGGAATTTCATTGCCAGGTGTCGGATCAAAGTGATGACTTCGAATTCCATCAGCGCGGGTTGACCCAAAATCTCATTGTATGCGACTGGACAATCGATTACCATGAACTCAAGTATTTTGGAGATAGTTTGTGGCTCATCTCCCAATGTCACCACTCATTCGATTATCCCTATGGCTGCTGTTCCTTCACTCGAATACCCGTACAGAGTCATTGAGGTCTCCTTCAAATCGGATACGGACAATCACATTTTTTCTAGGGTGGACCTGAAAAGTAAATTTATGGAACTTCCGTTATCCACCAGTATTCTCCGTACCCTTCGGTTGGCGAGCTGCATGGTTACCACCAGCGGATCATTGTGTAGGAATTGGACGTGGCTAGCATCCTCTTCTGTGAAAATCATTGGTTTTTTTTCCAACCGCTGTTGCTTCGATAACCGCTGCTTTGGGACGAACTCCATGCCGTTATGAGCCTTCAACTCATTGATATACCTCTTTTGGGCCCCGCTGCTCATGCCCGCCAACTGAGGTCCTCCAGCAATAGTGGTTATGTCTTCTCCTACTCTTGGGGGAGGATCGACTTGATTCGCCTGAGCTCCAAATTGGCCTACCAGAGCTTCTAGCAGTGACTGGAAATTCTGCCTGACAGTTTGATCGGGAACTACCCATTTTCGATCATACTGGACGAATGTTCCACCTCAAATGAGAGTCTCGATTTCATCCTTCAATTGCCGAAAATCATCAGTATTATGACCAATGTCATAGTGGAATCAGAATTTTTTTGAAGGATCTCTCTTTGCCCTATGGTGCCTTAGAGGTTCTAGATTATTCCATGGGAGGCGATTAGAATTAGCCAGAAAGATATGCTCTCGGGTGTCTATTAGGTCGGTATAGGTGTCTTAAATGGGATTGAATTTCTCCACAGACTTGTTCTTCTTCGTCCCATTCTAGTCGCCCTCACCATTCCCCTTCCTCTTGTTATTTCCCCCTTGGTTATTCTGGGTAACGAATTGAGCCGTAGCTGCAACATCTGTTACCGCTCCAATGGGTTAGACAGGGGTCTAGCTGGTTCTCACAATAGAAGCTCGTGCCTCCTCTTGATTTATCCACTCCTCAGCTCGGGCCAGAAATTCATCTGCGTTTTTAACTCCTTTTCTTTGGAGTTCTTGCCACAGGTCGCCCCCCACAAGGATTCTTGTTCTCATTGCCATGAGCTTGGAGCTATCATCAATGTCCCTAGCTCGTGCAACAACATTGGAAAATATGCTCAGGTACGCTTTCAATGTCTCACCAGGTCGTTGCTTCACGTTGGCCAATGAATCGACTTCAACACAAGTTGCATAAGAAGCTCAGAATGCTCCTTTAAACTCAGAGGAAAATTTCTTCCACGAGCTTATCGAATGCTTCTTGTATTGTTTAAACAACTGCTTGGAAGGTCCGACCAAAGTTGCAGGAAACAAGATACATCTTAGAATGGTGTTAAACATTCTGAGGTGATCAGACGAATCTGCATCTCCATCAAACATTGGCATGTGCGACATCCTAAAGCCAATAGTATATGTTGCAACTGCAATGTTTGGAGCAAAAGGTTCGAGTTCCTCATCTGAGTCACAATCATCCTATCCCTTCCGACATAAGAGTCTTTTCATTTGCTCTCCAATAAAATCTAGTCTTTCAAGGGTTTGGTCCCTGGTCCCTAGGTTAGCTTGGGGCTGTTCAACAACTCCCATCCTATTATACATGTTTGATGGGTTTTTGTCCCTCCAAGTTCGAGCTTGATTAGGTGGGACATTCCCATTGTCGTGTACAATGGACGAACCTCCCTCATTCTAAGTATAACTAACATCCTTATTCTGAGTTGGATACCATCTCTTTGAGTTCAAATGATCGCACAGGTTAGACTAGGGATAATATCGAGGAATTTGTGCTGAACTCAAGTGATTTCTCAGGTTGCTCTCGGACCTGCCTCCACGTTGGCTCTTCGTCCAGTAACTTCCGTTTATGAAACTTACATCTCGTGGTTGAGATTGAGGACTTGAATTCTCAACACGCGTTCATGGGGCGTAAGTATTTATAGACGGGGGAGGATTTCTCCTATTGTTCCCATGAGCTAGAACATCTCGTTGAAGGTGAGGGGGCTTTGGATGTCTTATAGGTGACAGATGATGCCTTATTGGTGAGGCTATCCTCGTTCCATCAGGACGGACTAAATTAACCCACCTTGGTTATATTCCAACGTCCCTAGTTCTCTGTGCATGGGGCTTTGATCGTGGCATAGAGGGATTTGCTAGAGCATTTTTCCTTCGTGAACTTGTCCCAGTCCCTCCCCGCGGGTTTTTATGGGCACTTCTAGGAATCTGTGAAGAAGGCATATAGCTTGGGGTCACAATCCTAACTGACCGGCTGACATGCTAATGATGACCCCTGTGGTGATCATTGGGCTGAGCAATCGGGTGATTTCACTTTGAAAGCGCAGAACTCAGAGTAGTAGTTCTAACATAACAACTTGGTTTAGACCGGTTATTCTTGTGGGAGTTATGAGACCCACTTTGTCTCTTTTCGACATTAACATCGGTTGCAAGAGGAGGTAACCGTGCCAAGACCTCCTCAATCTCCCTGTTTGCCCTAGCGAGATGGCTCCTTAACTGGGCATTTTCCATCTCGACGGTAGTCAAGTATCCTGGATCAGGATTTGATGGTAGTGACGCCGAACACCTAGCATCGTCCTAATCCACCGGTTGTTTTCCTTGACATTGCTGAACATCTTGGCGCCTTTCATTGGGAACATCGACATGATGAGCCTCCTTCCCACCAAGCTATTCTATATCATTATCATGTTGGTGAAGTCCAAAGATGCCACAGAACTAACCAGGGACCTAGGTGAGATGTTTGGCACACTTAGGAGGTACCGAATGAAGTTGAATCCACTCAAGTGCACTTTCGGTGTCTCCTCGAGAAAGTTCTTGGGTTTCATGGTCAATTCCAGAGGCATCGAAGCTAATCCTGATAAGATAAGGGCCTTAATAGAAATGAGCCCACCCAAAAATAAGAAGGAGGTGCAATGTCTAACGGGACAAGTGGCAGCCCTTAACAGATTCATTTCAAGGTCTATAGACAAGTTCCTCCCCTTCTTCAACATCCTAAAAGGGAGCAAAAAGTTCGCTTGGGATGGAGACTATGAGGATGCTTTTACCAAGTTGAAGGAACACTTAGGGAGGCCACCCTTGTTGGCTAACCCTGAAAAGGGTGAAAGATTATACTTATACTTAGTAGTATCCGAGCATTCCATAAGCGCTGCCCTAGTTAGGGGAGAGAAGAGGCATCAATAACCCGTATACTACATCAGCAAATGGTTGGTAGATGTGGAGAACTGATACCCAGAGATAGAGAAGTTAGCATACGCATTAGTCGTGGCCTCAAGGAAGTTAAGGCCCTACTTCCATGCCCATGCGATCGAGGTGCTCACTGATAGTCCTTTAAGATAGGTCTTGCATAAACTTGACACCTCGGGGAGACTGATGAAATGGTCGATTGAGTTGAGTCAATTCGACATCACTTATACCCCAAGGACCTCCATCAATGGGCAAGTGCTTGCGAACTTCATAGTGGAGTTCACCTATCGACCGAATGAAGGAGGAGATGAAGGAGATGGACAATCGGTTGGAGAAGGAGAGCAAAGGAATTTTGAGGAATGGAGCCTGCATGTGGATGGAGCGTCCAATGAAGGGGGAGCTGGAGCAGGTATCATTATGACTGGACCCTGGGGACACAGGATATACTACACGATACGGTTCGGGTTCAAAGCCTCGAACAACGAGGCGGAATACGAAGCGCTCCTAGCTGGGTTGTGGTTAGCCCAGGGGCTAAAGGTAACACATTTACACATTTTTAGTGACTCATAGTTGGTGGTGTTACAGGTGAAGGGCGAGTATCAAGTGAGGGGTCCTAAGATGGCTACATACTTGGAAAGGGTAAGAGTCTATATGGGGCAGTTGGTGGGGTATAGCATAGAGCAAATCCCAAGAGAGAGGAATACCCATGCTGATGCCCTCGCAAAGTTGGGTTCTACTAAGGATGGGGGTATCCTTGAATTAGTGCCTATGGAATACTTACCCAGGCCAAGAATCATTGATTCAGACCTTCTTTTTATTAGCATCCCAAAGGAGTCGTGGGCTAACCCAATTGCAAGCTACCTGAAGGATGGAGTTTTGCCAACAGATAAGAGGGAGGCTCGGAGGCTGGTGTATAAGGATGCTTGATACACCTTAGTAGATGAGACCTTGTGTAAGAGAGGGTTTTCTGTGCCGCACTTGCGATGTGTTGGTGAGGAGGAGGCGATGAAAGTGCTATATGAAATACATGAGGGCGAGTGTGGCAACCACGCGAGTGGACCATCCACGGCTCGAAAAGCCATGAGGCAAGGGTACTACTTGGCCTCCATGGAGAGGGATGCAAAGGATTTCGCGAGAAAATGTGACAAATCCCAGAGACCCGCAAACTACTCCCAGAAACCCCCGAATGAGTTAACTAGCCTGACCAGCCCTTGGCCTTTTGCTATCTGGGGGATAGACCTGATCGGCGCCCTTCCCACAGGCAGAGGTGGAGCAAAGTACGCAGTCTTAGCCGTAGATTACTTCACCAAGTGGGTTGAAGCAGAACCTATGGTAAAAATAGTGGCCAAGCATATCACCACCTTTGTCAACAAATTCATTGTCTGTAGATACGGAGTGCCCTACAAAATTATTTCTGAGAACGACACCCAATTTTAGAGGGAAACGTTCGAGGAGTATTGTAGGGAAAGAGGAATAAGGAGAAGCTTCTCAGCTGTTCTATATCCACATGCCAATTGGTAGGTGGAAGCCATTAACAAAGTCCTTAAGAAGAACTTAAAAACAAAGCTAGAGAAGATGAAGGGAGCCTGGGTTGAGGAGCTACCTAATGTGCTTTGGGCCTACAGGACCACCCTGCGCACAACCACTGGGGAGACCCCTTTCGCCTTAGCATATGGATGTGAGGTTATTCTCCAGATTGAGATGAAGGTTAACTCCTTTAGGATACAGGCATACGAGGACAAGGTCAATCATGTAGCAATGGCCGAAAGCTTAGACATGTTAGAAGAAAGAAGGGAAAAGGCGCTAATGAGAGTGGCGGTATACCAGCAGCGGGTAGCAAAGTACTACAACTCGAGGGTGTGAGAGAGAATGTTAAGGGTAGGAGACTTGGTACTAAGAAAAGTACTCACCAACACGCGAGACCCGGGGGCGGGGGTACTAAGGGCAAACTGGGAAGGACCCTACCAAGTTGCTCAATGCATACCACCAAACACCTATAAACTGGCGCACATGGATAACACCGTCATACCTCGAGCATGGAATGCGGAACACCTTAAGAAGTACTACCAGTAAGACTTCCATATCCAATGCAAAGAATATCCATGTTTAGTTTGTTGCATGTTATGTTAACTCAGTAGATAAGAATCAAAGAGGTTACCCAGATAACCTCCCAAGTAGATGTAACCATTTCATATATGTCATTGTAACCTACCTACTATAAATGAAATTGTTCGCAACTTTGCATGTTATTTTTCTTCTCTATGCGAGCATCCACCAAAGTGCCTGCTGGAATAAATTTCACCAAGAACTTGGGGGGGTAGGACAGGAGACACGCGTATAGGCAAAGAAACAAAAAACTCCTATCTCTTATATTCAAAAGGATTAGCTACCCTTATGAATATCAAGGAAATAGTTAAATAAAAAAAAAGAGAGATGAACTCCAACCAAAGGCTGACACCCCCGTAGGGGATGAGGCCGTAAGGAAGGAATCTCCCAATAAGTCTAGAACGACCACTAAGCTGGCTAGCCAAAAAGGGTCCTAAAAGAGACCCTTGAATAAATAGTACTATGCATAATGAAGAGAAGGGCGCTTCTCACAAAAAGTAACAAGCAGGTGGAAAGAATATAAAAAGAGCCCGAGAACCCAATGGGTTAACATGTCCTTACAAGTATAGTCAAGGTGCACCAGAAAGATTATCATCATCAGATCAAGGAAGAGATATGTAATCCACAAATAATAATAATAATAATAATAATAATAATAAGAAGGACATATCAAAGTCCCTTAAGTTTGATGAACACAAAAAAAAAAAAAAAAGAGAAAGGGGAAATAATATGAGGGATTACATGGCAACAACATATATAAGCCGAATGCAAAGGGATCTACAAGTTTCCATCTCGATCCTTCCACTCAGAGATTTTCTCAACTGCATAATCTCCAAAGGGAGCCAGGTCAACGACAGGGTTGGTCCTCCCTACGGCATGCAGCGTACGCTCAACTATGCTGTTCTCGGCATTCACAAGCTCAGCCTCGAGCGCAGTAATCCTCTTATTTAAAGTATGGATGGTAGCTTCCAACCGGGTGTTGGAGTGAGAAGTCGATGTAGCCTGGGCTAAAGCGGTGTCTCTCTGGCGAACTGCCTTAGTCAGTTGACTCGACAAGACATCCTTTGCCGCCTCGGCCATCGAGAGATTCCTAGGGCCTCCTTGAGCTCGCGTTGTAGCTATTGAGTTGATGAAGAGTTCAAGGCGATAAGCTGGTGACTCAGGATAAAAGCCTAAGTAAGGGAAAAATCATAGAATAAAGCCTCGAGGGTCAAGCAATATCAAAACAAAACAATAAATATAAAAAATGAATAAATCCAATGTCTTGACAAATACCTGCAAGGAAGTTCTCATATAAGCATCTTCCAACTCAGCGTCGGGAACTTCATGCAAGGATTCCCACTCGCCTTTGGGAAGGTTTCCCAGATGATGGCTCATGGCTTCCCCATACTGGCTTTCCGGAGGATGGTCTTCAGAAGCAGAAGCATAAGCTTGACGGAGGGAAATGTGTGCACTAGCCGAGGTCCGCTTTGACAGGGATGGGGACCAAGAAGGTCCTGATCCATTCGTAGCGGTGTGGGGGACAGAAGAGCGCAGAGTCATCTCTTTAGGTAAAGAGGCGCCCGAGGACGCCCGCCTAGAACACCCCCCTAAAGGTAGAGGAGCCCCAACAAAAAAAGGAATAACAAAATTCCTTTTTGACACAAAAGGGCAGGGGACAGAGGCGTTGATGGAAAACTCATCGCCAGGCATCGATGGTGGCACCGGAGAGGTAACACCGACGGTATGTCCATCGTCGGCCACGTCCCTAGCCTTGCCGGCCAAAGAGTGCAAACACGAGTAGTTCTCAGACTTCACCACCTCCTCTGTGACCATATGATCACCCGATGGGTAGACATAGTCCGTATCAGCTACCTTGTCATAATTACCTTCATCATGGCCATATAGCCATGGACCTGCAGATTCAGATGAGATGGACCATTCAGAGACGGCTTAGTCCGGGGACAACAACTTGTACAAGTGAAGGTTTCTCTCTGTAAAAAGGGCATAGGCTTGTTTGCATTCAGCTGGCAGGTCCAGGATCTTCATCACTCGATCGTGAGCCGATGATTTCAAGGTAGAGCCAACAACCCCTACGAGACCTTCCATCAAGAGAAAAGAAATAATTGTAGTTAGATAAACCATAAGAGAAAAGCAGAGTAAAAGAGAAACCTCTCATGTATGAACTTAAGGTGAGAATTGTCTTACTTGGAGCATTGAAGCGAGTGTGTCGGGTGGACACACTATAAGTGAAGAAGTAGTCAATTTTCCATGAGCCCCTGTTTGAAATGGAGCACAAGGGGATACTCTTTATGGGCCACGACTTTCTGAAGCTGGTAACTCGGGAGTAGATGAATTTTCCCGAAGAGTGAAGAGGTAATGAACCTCGCTCATGGAAGGCCCCCTCGAGCGCACCTATTGGTAGAACACGTATAAGCTGCTAAGCATCACCCAATAGTTGGGGGACAGTTGTAGAGACGCTAATTCAAAATAGTTAAGTACTTTGACAAAGAAGGGGTGAAGCAGCAGAGCCCCACCAGATTTGATGATGGAGTCGCTAAAGGCCATGAACCCTTCGGGCGGTTCAGATGCACGTTCATCACGCTTTGGGATGATGAGCTTGAGATCACATGATAGCTGATGAGCCTTTAGCATGTTGGCAAGTTCAACGCTAGTAATGGTAGACCTGCCCGCATCTTCAGAAGTGTTAGAAGTCCTCTTCGGCATCTCGGGTACCTAGAGAGAGACAGGCAGTTTGTGAGCTATAGACTTTCTAGAGGTCCTAGAAGATCCCCCATGCGTCTTATATCTACCAACACTCTACTTGACCCTAGGGCGTAAGACCAAGGGCAGGGGAGGAAGCGTGGGTGGGATTATAGAAAGAACCTCAGGTTCAATTGATTCACAGTCATCGCCCTCAGGGAGGAGACCCCTACGACTAGAAGACTCATCACCACAGAAAGAAAAAGGGGCGAGGGGCAAGTTTTCCTCTAGGCAGGTGATTTCAAAAAGACAATCCTGAAGGGCTGAAGTTTTCCATGGGGAGAAACCTAAACCCTTGTCACTAGTAATAGATTCTAGTTCCTTCTCCAGACCGCGCGCCTTTTTCTTGAGGTAGGACAGTCTCTGTAGGTAGAGCATTTGCACACCCCCATGATTAGAGGGCCTGCGAATGTCGACCTCAGAGTCGGAGGATGACAACTCAGTGAATTCAACATTAGAAGAACCTTTGAGACATCGCCTAGATGCCATAGGTCAGCTAAGACTCGAGGACGTATGTGCATAAGAAAAAGGGCCTATGCGTATGTACTTGAAGGGCCATAAGAAAAGAGAATGACAACCTCTAAAGAATAAGTGCATTACAGCCAATGACCCTACCCTCATGTAATAGGTAAAGGAAACATGCGTATCATTGGAGGAAAGAGGTATACCTGGAGGTGTATGTATGGATCCACAGGTGCACGAGGAAAGACTTGTGAGGGTGTAAGGTCGGTCGAGCAACAAGCAAGGAAGGGTCCTTAGAAACAAGAGAATGCCTAGCACCACTACAATGCAAACCTGATATAAAAAGAAATAAGTAAAAAAAAAAAGGAGGGTGAATAAGTGAAAAGGAGAGAAAATTACCTCAAGAATGCTTCTATGGAGGATAGAACCTTGGAACTCTTGGAAGTGGCTAAGAGGGAATACCACTAGGCTAAGCAAGTCTTGGTGTAGAGAAGTGGGTTCTAGTTTTGGGGTATTTATAAGGAAAGTCAAGGCTCCCTAGCCATTGGATCCAAATTACATGAATGTTGTAGATCAAGGGCATTGGCAACCTTGGGACCCGCGCTTGGAAATCTTGGGGACACACTTAGATCATCACAAAAGTTGGTTGGTTTTTGTGTTTCTTTGAACACTATAAAGAAACAAGCCATCTAAATCCACTTTGTGTTTCTTCAAGCAACATAGGATAGCGCACCAAGGTTGAGCCACCCAAAATATGCCATCCATATCAAACAAGAGGATAGGAAAAAGAGTACAAGAACACTTAAAAGTGTACTTATAGACTCAGGGGCAAGTGTGAATATGGGAAAATGTCCCTTGAAGCATCTATCGGCGCATTGAGGCGTGGGCGTAGAAGGGCCGAAGGCCCCATAATGTAAGGCCTAGCCTGCCATAGGCATGCACACACACCCCTACAACACTCAGCGAACCCCTCGCTATGCGAGGTTGAACCAATGGGGAAAGAAGCCTCACTAGGGGCCGTTGTGCGGGGCTCGCGGGGTCAAGACACCTCGCTACACAAGGCTAGACCAATGGGAAAGGTGCCTTGCCATGCACTGTTGTGCGAGGCTCGCGGGGTCAGGTTGCCTCGCTACGCAAGGCTGGACCAATGGGAAAGGCGCCTCGCCAGGCGCCATTGTGCGAGGCTTGCGGGGTCAGGAGCTCCTTGCTACGCGAGGCTGGACCACTGGGGGAAGGTACCTCACAAGGCAAGGCCTAACCCACCTGCGGTGCCAAGACGTGAGCGTGGCTTGCAAAGCGAGGGGCCGAGACGCGCGGGGGTGGCTTGCTGCGCGAGGGGCCGAGATGCGCAAGAGTGGCTTGCTGCGAAGACCCCCACAAGGATCTCTGTGTAACACGTATTGGGGTCTTGGGATGGAGACACCCCTGAGGGCCAGTCTAGCTATGCAAGATCTGGGCTAGGCCCCGTGGGCACCAATGTCACCAACCAATGGATTGGCCTGAACACATGTGCGTCCCCGATGTTACGAACTTCTCCCATGACATCCAGGGGAAACCCACTATACCGTATAGATGAATTCCCAAGGAAAACAATACTTAGCAGAATAGGAGAAAACTTGGAAAGATGATGTGTCTCAGATATATAAGAAGGACAATTAGTTACAATGCATGTATAGGACTATGGGATGTACAATCCTGAGGAGGGCAGAGGCGTGGCCCTGACATCCACGTCTGACAAGTAGTGGTGGTATGGACCCGTACGGAGAGTGGAGGCACTACCTAAGCACCCTCGACCATATGCTAGAGTCAACAGTACGATGTCCTGCGCCACTACTCTGGCATTGTCAGGGTAGACACCACAATGTCCTGAGCCACTACCCTGGCAATGTACCTACGTGCGTCCTTGTCCCCTGGGACCTACTTGTATTAGGGGCCAATAGAGCCCACCTATAAATAGGCTTCGATCCATCTGATTGAGGGGTTGGAAAATTCTTTGTATGCACAAACAATTAAGGAATACATGATCTTTGCTCCGTTGTAGTTTTGTATTTTTTCTCTTTCAAGTTCTTTCCATCTTCTTCCTAGTTATCTTTCGCAATATAATTTGAGTTTTCTGACCTTATATCGTTGATGAGTTCTCACCGTCAACAATTATGATTTCTTATGAAAAATTATATAAGCCTTATTTATAATTAGGGAGTGTTTCTATACTTAGAAAATCAGCCATCTTTATTATTTTCTATGTTTGTTTCTAATCATCCTATATTAATTAATTCTCAAGCTCGAAACTCGTCGTTCTTCCAAAGTTAACCATATTGAGGGAGGGCTGAGATCAGTAAAATGTTCCCACTACTATGGCCCCCTAACTCTCAATATAGAACCCGGTCCATTAATTTGTATCCACCCTCACTGAATCTGGTCATTATTTATTATGATTGTAAAAGAAAAATTAAACTTGTACATGTCATTCAAAAATAACAATAATATTCATTTGGAAAAAGGTTTTCACTAATTGCAATCATAAATGCAAAAATAAATAAATAATAAAAAAATAACGAAATAAACTAATCTAAAAATCAGGATCTTCTACATCTGACCCTTCATCTAACATATCATCATCTATCTCCTCCTAATCATCATTATCTTGAGCCTCAAAATTTCCTCAGGGAAGATTCGTAAAGATTCTATGTTTTTGCTCATTAGTTTATTGGAATTCCATCTTAGAGGTGAACATAAGTATGAGAAAAATAATATCTCATAGCTACTAATAATTCATCTTCATCATCTATAGTCTCCCATATTTCTTCTAAAGCTTAAATTACAGAAGGATAATCATTAAAAAGCCTAATCACTAAAACATATTGCTCCATAGCTCTCATCATGATTTGCTTAGAAGTTTGGAGGTGAACTATCTCCTTGTGGAATAAGAGTAATCTCCGAGTGATTCTTTCTAACACTCCTACTGTATTCCTTGACTCTCTAATCGTTTTTAATGCCTTAATGGCTCGGATATCCTCATAGGTCATGGTTCCATCCATTCTTAATTGAACACATAAGAGCTAAAATGTTAGCTAATAACATAAACATAATAACTATAACATAAATACTTACATTTGCGGTTAGATTCGAAGCTTGAGCATGTGTATCAAGAAGAACTTCATGCATATGAATCGTTGCTCTGATACCAACTGTAATGACCTAACTATTTCTATGACCTTGGACAATTAAAAACTACTAGACATAGCTACTATTTTGATACAAACATAAGAAATAACGTATCTTTATTGAAAACCTAAAATATTGTAACAAATACAAGATAATATAAAATATAAAATACGACATGGGTACCCATTGTTTAATACATAAAACATAAATACTATTTGAGGAATTACATCAAAAAATAATTAAAAAGACAAAAGAAAAATAACGTCATCCTTGATCGACACGCAGTGCATTCATCCTTAACACACAAGCCTAGCGACCATGAATCCTTCCACCTTCCATATTTATTTTCCTGCATCAAGCTAAAAATAAAGGAGTGAGCCTCATGCCGAGCAAGGAAAATCTACTAAAAACATACACCATAAATCATAAGCATAAGACTATATCATATACTATAAAACATATGACTATAAACATATATCACATAAGACTACAATATTATTGGCCAACATAAATTCTTGGGGCTTGCTAGCTAAGCAAGTCATATGCCCAACATAAATTCTTGGGGCTTGCTAGCTAAACAAGTCATATGCCCAATCATAAATTCTTAGGGCTTGTTATCTAAACAAGTCATATGCTCAAGGACTACAAGACATATTATACATATACATATCATAACATAAAACATATCATAATATAAACATAAACACATAAAATTTATCCTATTTTCCTTACCAAAATTTGGGATATTTGGGAACAAGAACAGGATTAGAATACTCCTATAAACCAATAGTAAAAAATGGTGAGAATCGCTAAAGAATAAAGATGAAATGAGAACTAAACCATCAAGAAGAAACTTACCAAGATGAACCTTAAGTTTCAAGAACTTAAATACCTAATCAAGAATCATAAACAAGACTTAGGATCTGAATAAAAGAAAACTAAAGAAAACTATAGAATCATAAAGAATTGAACTTAGGGATAAAAGTACCTTGAATGATCTTATGGATTGATCTAAACCTCAATACCAAAATCACACTATATCTCACTTCCCAAGTGATTAGAAAAGCTTAGAATGATAAAGCTTTTATCCCAAAACCCAAGCGTATCTCTCTATAGTAACACTAGCCACTTGGAGGCTCTGAAGACTGCTTGAAGAATGAAGAAAATGGCTGAGTACTAGGTCCTATTTAAAAAGTTCAGGGAGTGAAACTAACCCCTTTTATTTGAATAAATAAATGATTATAAAATGAAAAAGATTTTAATTTTCGTTCAACTGACGCTCAGAACTCGGTCAAAATCATTCATAGGCAGGTCTAAGTGGTTAAGGCTATTTTTAAATTCAAGAATCATCAACATTAAAAAAAAAAAAACCTCACCAGGGGTGATATATTGCCTACCTTGGGTGATATATCGGCTCCACCCTAATCTCGAGCCTCATTCGAACGTTCGTGCAAAGTCGACGTGTTTTCCGTATCTTCCGTAGGCAATATATCGGCCCCTATGCTGCGATACATACGTTGATATATCAAACACGTATTTGTACTTTTTCAGCATAATTTGAATTGGATAAACAACTTTGACTGAGTCATAATACGATCCTAATAGCTGCTGGAAGGTTCTAGAGCTTCTAGATGTTTCTTTTATTAACAAAATTCATCAAAATACTTGATTCCTTAATAATCATAATTATGACAAGTGTCATACACTTATTAGCTCTATCTAAACCTTAGGTTATAATAAACAATATTTCTATGACCAGCAATATTAATCAAACCTTATGTTATAATTAATATTCTTAAACTATAGGTTAAACTTATAAAACCCCTAACTGTTGCTATGAGTTTCCAACTAAGTGTCGACTTGAACCAAAATCCACGGTAACTAACATACTATAAACTAATACTAACTACTACTACTACTACTACTACTACTACTACTACTACTACTACTACTACTACTACTACTACTACTACTACTACTAATACTACTACTACTACTACTACTACTACTACTACTACTACTACTACTATTACTATCTAGCTAGCTAAGTAAATATTCTGGGACTCCAAGTGGGTGCATATATGAGGATTAGCTCACGAGGAGCTCCGGTCATGATAACACATCCCAAGTAATGCTAATTTAGAACCATTGAACATAAGAAAGGAAGAAAGTGTACATTGAGCGGGTAAAATCGCGCACCATCGCAGTTGAAGAAATACCAAAGGTGGAAAGTACACGGATGCAAAAAGAAAGGAGATAGGTGCTTTAGTCTCCTAGCACCTATATAGATGTTTACATATAAAAAAAATATAATAATGAGGAGGAAAGAAATGCAAAATGCCCTTGTGAGGGATGGAACCACTTACCTCTTGGAGGATGTGAAGACACAAGTACCACCAAGCTAAGAAAAGAAAGTGTAGTAATTATGTTCAAGATGAAGATCTATTTATAAGAAGCTCAAACTCATCCTAGCCATTGAATCCATTGCTTGATCTATGGTAAAAAATGGGGCTAAACACCTACATTGGGATCCGCAAAGCCAAATGACAGGCTCACATTCAATCTCAAAGGATCATGAGGATCACCACCCCCAAAGTGTGTTTTTATATGTCACCAAAGCAAAGAAACACACTAACACCACCTATGCTTTGAAGACACTATAGCGAAGAGTCTACAAGTGCGCCAAAAGACCCTCTCCTAGACTGGGGGGCAAGTGTGAATGCTAAAAATTCCATGCTTGTTAAAGACCCAAAATCTCGTGCTAAAGTCCCATGAATCCCTAAGTACGTACATGTGCCTACATCCCTAGACGCGTATTGGGAAACCTCGCCAAGCGAAGCCCCATTAGCCACGTGACACCTCCACCTCCACCCTGTTAGCAACACGACACCTCCACCTCCATGTGATACCTACTATAGGGAGAGAACAGGGCAGGAGGTTCAGGAGGGAGGTTTCCCTCCATATACTCCAACTCCATTTGTAGATAAAAAAAAGTCCACTGTAAGGCTTGCAATGTGGTCATTAAGGTCAAAGGAGGAAGATACTCCATCACCCCTCAAAACTGAATCTATCTCACTCTCCACCACCCAGATTTTATGCCTAAGCTCGGCCATGCGCTCAAGGTAACATATTCGGGCCCTCCTCAAGGTGTCATAGTCTTGTTAAGGGTTGTTTTCGGGGGACCCCGAGTCTAAAGATAAGTCTACAAACTCGACCCCCGGAGGAACGCTAGACGACCCCCCACAAGCCATGAAACCGTGTCTTGTTGGTAATGGGGGTGCAAGTGTAGATGGAAAGGGTGCTCCAAAACACAAAGGAATAAGCTCAAAACCTCTAGACACAAGTGCTCGAAACGACCAACTACGGTGTACAGGGGAGGGTATATGGGCAAGTGGGTGCATATATGAGGATTAGCTCATGAGATTCTCCGGCCATGATAACCCATCCCATGTAATGCTAATTTAGACCCATTGAACATAAGAAAGGAAGAAAGTGTACAATGAGCGAGTAAAATCGCGCACCGTCGTAGTTGAAGAAATACCAAGGGTCGAAAGTACACGGCTGCAAAAATAAAGGAGAAAGGTGCTTTAGTCTCCTAGCACCTTGTAGAGTCCCAAAATATTTACTTAGCTAGCTAGATAGTTAGTAGTAGTTATAGTATGTTTTTTACTGTGGATTTTGGTTCAAGCCGGGACTTAGTTGAACACTTGCAACAACACTTATAGATTTTATAAGTTTAACCTATAGTTTAAGAATATTAATTATAACATATGGTTTGATTAATATAGTCGATTATAAAGATGTCATTTATTATACTATAAGGTTTAGATAGAGTTAGTAAGAACATGACACTTGTCGTGTGCAGGTTTATTTAAGGATTTAACTATAGTTTAAATAAAAGAATGTTCTAGAAAACTATAGAATCTTCCAAGACCATTAAGAGCATGACATTTGTCACAATCTTGTTTATTTGAGGAATTAAGCATTTTTAAGTGGATAATTCAAAAATAGAGGTTTCTAGAAGCTCTAGACCCTTCCAGAACCTACTGGAATATTGTATTACTCAGTTAAACCCATTTTATCATTTCAAATTAAGCTAATAATGTGTAATTAAGTGTTTAAAATATTCATGTATGTTGATATATCGCAGCCTAGGAGCCGATATATCGCCACACGACACTACAACAAAAGAGGCCTACCACAACACTAAAATCTAATACTATTGAAAAAGTATTATGGTTTCAGATAAAAAATCTTAGCGGGTCTCTCAAAAATTTTGAGTTCCACTTAATTTTTTAGCGCTATCATTTTTAATTATATTTTTTCTCTCTTTTTCCTAGTGTTTTTTTTTCACTTAACTCTCCCACTTTCTCTCTCAAATCCCTCGCCTCTGTCTAAATCCTTAGGGTTCCTTAATACCTCTGCTCTCTCACAACTCCACAGCAAAGATAGTAGACCAAATTTTTTTGGTTCTCTCATCTTTCTGGGTTTTCTTTAGAAATAGAAATTTAAGCTTGATAGTCTATGTTTGAAGCTTAGGTGGTAAGTGTAAGAGTTCATCAAATATTGAATATCTCAAATCTTAATAGTATCATTTTCTCCCAAATATTCAATCTTTTTCTTCTTCTTCATCTTCATCTTCTTGGATTGTACGGTCATGTGGGTGGAGATATTGTGCGGTCTCATCCTTTACAAAGTCTTCAAGCGCTTCTTCTACAATGACAATATTTTAGAGGTCGAGACCTCCGATTCCAATGCCCTCTTCTCTGTCACCGATCGGTACTTCTTTCTCTCTGTAAATATATATGTGTGTGTGTGTGTGTGTGTGTGTGTGTGTGTGTGTGTATACAACAATTCGAACGCCAATTCCCTTCGTTTTCAATTTTTTGTTTCTGGGTTTTTGTTTGCAGAATTGAAAAGCTTTATGGTGGGAAGGCCTATGTCGGCCTTCGGATACCCGATGCTGACACCAGCACTCGACAGAACATCGATCTGGTTCTCCTCACCAAAGGGTATGAAAATTTCTTTCCCAAAATTATAAATTATAAATAAAAACCTCATCTTTATGTTCTCAACAATGCTCACAAAATTCAACTTCACTGCCAGTAATTCCAACTTCACTATCCAAAATATAAACAGAAATGGTGGTCGCTCATTATTGTCTTGAAAATTTGGGTACTTAGTACTCTGCTCTGCACTTCATTTGTTTATGTGTTAAATTGATTATTTTGATCGTCACATTATGTTTCTTTGATTAAGTTAGATTCATAGGATTGGAAGTAGGTGTATTTTTTGGGAGTTCTTTGATTAAGGCATACTTTGAAAATTGTTGTATTTTTGGTGCAAGAATACTGTTTGATAAAATGTTTCAAAGAGATATTGTGTTAAAGATAAAGAAACATTTGAGGAAGAAACATGAAGAGGCAGAGAAAGATCAAAGATGTTGAAAGAAAGAAGAAGTTGAACTAAAAAGGCAATGATTTCTTTTGGTTGCTCTCTTGATATGTTAATATTTTCTATTATGATGTTATTACTAAAGGAATTCTACCCATATCAAAAGTTAATAATAGAGTTATAAATGTGGACATATATATATAGTGTATTTGTGTTAATTAATGTTTGTAACGATTTGTCTGTAAATTTTTTAGTTTGACTGCTTATGATGGTCTGTATTGCTTTTTTAAAGTATATTACTAAGCTTTTAAATAATGCCTTAGAGGTGTTTGAATGAATGATTCACTAAGATATATGTGAATAATTTCTTATCAGTGAGGAAATTGGATTTTTGGCCCTGAATTTTTTCTTAATGTTGATTATTTAAGAGTCCATAATTGTAAGTGTTAGTGTAAGACCCATGTATTTATGCTCTTTAGCTATAAATATATATAAATGGCTTTATGAGTATGAATGAGGTAAGTTTTAGTTATATATAGTGGAATGTGCTCTGTTCCATAATTTTTCAAATATTTCTGAAGAAATAGTTACAGGGTCAAATTGGACCAATTTGTTAAATGATTTCAAGGAAGCATCATAGTATCACTTTTATATAATTAATTTATGTTGTTCTGAAAAAATTTCTAACCATAGTTCATACTTATTATATAATAAATTGCCAAGCTTTTACATTATTTTACAAGTAATTTATATAAAATAAATTAAATGCACTTCTTTATTTTTAACTCCATATTAGCTTTAGATGTCTTGTTTAGTTATTCCTCTTTGAAAGTAAATGGGTTCAATAGGAAGAGATTGTGGGTTCTTTATCATCAGTATATTGACATTACTCTGTCTCTCCATGCTTCCTTCTCGATATTGCTATGAAATTTATAACATAACTTCATCCCAAGCATTAACTCATGAACACACTCTAATATCTTCTAGCCAAATTTTCGAGCTAGGCTTTATCATTGTAAATAATTCTGCAAATCAGTACGTGGGGATGTGCCATGCAAAATTAGATATGTAGTATGTTGAGTATTATAACTAAAGTGTGTTATGTACATTACCAATTCTTTACTTTGCTTGCTGTTTCATTGGTTTATACTTCCTCATAATTTGTGTGTATTTGTATGTCTTAGGCACTGACTCCCACATCAAAATAGCCTTTTTATTGTTAAGTTTTTGCTTTTAAGAAACTATTCATCATGTCAAAAAGGAAAACCTACTTTTGCATAATTAGACAGCAAAATATAGAAAATTACTATTATTTGACTTTCCGTACATACACAATGGTATATAAATATATCATATTAAAAGAGAGATAAATCATATTATAAGTATTACAACTGGTTGTGTCATAAAAAACAGAGGAGATCAGATGGGCAAATATATTTATATGTGGTCTATGCTTTATTGTACTGGTAAATAGCTATGAACTTCAACTGCACAGTTCCTAACAATCCAAAGTTCCAATGCAGCAACAATTGCAACAGAGTGGATCTAATTTTCTTCCATCTCAGGCACAACAACCACAACAACAAATTGTGTCACTGATTCAGTCACAGCCGCAGATGCAGCAACAACAGCCAAATCCACTACAACGTGAAATGAGGCTTCAACCATTAGGTCAA
This sequence comes from Humulus lupulus, assembly GCF_963169125.1. NCBI lineage: Eukaryota > Viridiplantae > Streptophyta > Magnoliopsida > Rosales > Cannabaceae > Humulus > Humulus lupulus. The sequence continues at coordinate 215,720,451 of NC_084796.1, read as the reverse complement.
AATGTAATTGATCAACAAAAGCAGTTATATCAGCCACAGAGACCTCTTCTAGAGACATCATCAAGTATGTTGTTGCCTTGTATAGTTTTGCATTGTTTTAAAGGTTTCTATAATTAGCAATTTTGCATTTCTCATATTATATTATGTGAACATCCTTTTGTAGCATCTGTCAATTCAGCTGCAACTGGACATGCGAGTGGAGTTGATTGGCAAGAAGAGGTTTATAAGAAGGTAATATGACTTGTTCATCAAACTAATTCCACCTATCAAGCTAGGATTCTGTAGCTGTTATGGAAGTAATTAAGATAATTTTGGATGACCAAGAATGTGAAACATACATGCAGTAATAAATTATAAATATCTGATTGGGAGGATAAAAAAATGATGAAGACATTATGTGAATGACAGAAATTATGGTTGTTATTATATTTCATAAAAGCATGTTAATTTAAGTTATCGGCACCTTAAAAAGTTAAAATTAAATGTTTTTTTTTCATTTGTCGGCAGATCAAAACAATGAAGGAACTGTACTTACTTGAACTTCATGAATTGTATCAAAAAATTGCTGGCAAATTACAGCAGGTACGTTCTTATTTTTACTTACAAGGATCTGTTAAAAAATATATGAAATTTAATTAAAATAAACAAATTAATGAAAACCCATAGTATAAAAGTAGAAAAGTGAAAGAAATTGAAACTTTTTAGCTTAAGTGAACCTTTTCTTATACTGTAAGCTTACTTGGGTCTGTTTTTTCTTTTGCCAGCTTACTTGATCGTTTAATGAAAGCGATTAGCCATTTCTTTTTCCTTTCACTTGATAATGTATTCATTTTTGGTGGTTCCTCATTTGTTTTTGGTTAATGATTTATAATAATCTCTGGTCTCCAGGTAAAATCTATGTCACCTAAGGCATTGAGTGCTTCTGTCAGGGACATTGGCTCTGTTGTCAGCATGGTTGATGGGTTTGCAGGATCAACTCCCGGTAATGGATCTAGAGCTGCAGTTGGTGAGGATTTAGTTGCTATGACAAACTGCCGTTTACAGGTGAGAAATTTCATGAGCCATGACAGAACTAACGGGACAAGGAAAATGAAGCGCTACACTAGTGCCATGCCCTTAAATGTCGTATCATCAACCAGTAGTATTAATGATTCAGAAATATCAGAACTAGAGTCAACTGCAACATCTGGTATCAAGAGGTGTAAGTTAGAGGTATTTTTCTTTTGCTGAAATGGATGTTTGTATGAATAGGACCTATTTTAAACATGGTTCTAGCTTCAAAGATCCATGTTGGACATTCAGCTCAATCTTAGATCTGATTTAGTCACTTGACTGATAGTGGAAGTGATTTTGGTGACATTCTGATAGCATATACTGAGACACATAAAGATATGCTTATTATGAGTGTGTTGTGCTGAGTGTTCATTTTATCATATCCATTCAGAAACTTATACCTGTGAAATGACTATGGTGATCTTGTTGCAGGCAATTCATGCTCTTAAAGACGAAATTAGGGAAATAAATCAGCGTCTTATTGACACTGTTATTGATATTAGTGAGGAATCAAGTGTTGTAGCAGCTGCTGCTGAAGGAGATGAAGGGACATTGTCAAGTGCTCTTTCAGCGCCGTGGCACTCAGTCCAAACATGAAATTGCAATATGCTTCAGCACAGATGGTGGGTTCTCAAGAATGATGAAGGGATTTTATCACCCATATGTAGTATTTTATGTGTTGACTGTTGTTTTAATGTTTTGCAGTCTCCAATACAGCCATTAAGGTTGCTTGTCCCCGCAAATCATCCCAACTATTCCCCAATACTATTGGACGTATTTCCAGTGGAACTCAGGTAAGGGAAAAATCACACCAAATCCTCTCAAATAACACGGAAAAGTTTTTAGTTGATGTTGTGATAGTTGATGTGTATCTCTTGGAGAACTTTTTGTTAAGAAAAATGTAGTTTGAAAAGATCTTTGTGACATAAGAACTTTCATATTCCAATTTGGCTGAATATAAATGAAAATGAAACTTCTCCAAGCTCAATTCTTTGAATATAAATGAAAATAGTATGCCTCTTTTTTCATTTTTCTTTTTGGCTATGTAAGGTTTAGTTATGATTGTTAAATTGATTTATGAAGGTAGGCTGTCAATCTCATTGTAACTTTGTCTTGAACAGGAAAAACATACCGTCTACAGGTGCATAATGTCGGTATCTCAACTAATTTTGACAGGAATTCACCACAGTAGTTAGTTGTGTGAGAGAAAAGCAATAATTTGATTCAAAGTTTCGATTTTGAATTTTTCTTGCAAACGTTTCATTTGGGTATCAGTATAATTTCGATTTTAGTCACCATAATTGCTTAATATGGTTTTTTTTTCTAGGTTATTGATCTCTTATGTAATTGAAGTTAATTTTATTGCCTCTGAACTTATATTTATGTGAATTTCCATTTATTAATGCAGAATTTTGATTCATATCTTGTTAATGAATTTTCATAATTTAATCCGATAAAAATCAATTTTTTAGCTGGAGTTTATACTGCTTTTATTCATATTGTTTCTGATAGTTTTTAGTAAATTCTCTTACATGGTTAAATTGTGTCTACTGACTGCATAGTCAATGCATTACTTCATAAGACCACTCAAGATAGTTTTATATGTAGTTAAGGAGTCTAATTAGTTAGCATCAGGATTAGGACTCCTAGTGAGACTAATTAGGCTCTTGGGCTTTCATTAAAATTTTCAACCTTTATTTTTAATACTTGTGCTCTGTAACTATAAATTTTCTATATATAGGGAGCTTTGGAAGACGAACTATCCGCATCAGAGAGCTAGCAAAAACCTTAGACATAGTATTAAGATGGTAAGCTAAAGCTTTACTACATAATCATGAGGTGGTTATCCTAACTTTTCTATTGAATATGATGGTTGATTTAGTCACCATATTTCAGCACAGGATTATGAGAATCTACAATAATATCTATTACTGATGTATTATTTCTGTCGTATTATATTTTACAATTCTCTAACAACAATTGTTTTCAAACTATTATGTTATCTGATTTCTGGGGCAGTGCATTAGGGTTGAACTTTAGGGAGGGCACCTGTATATGATGTTAATATGTAACTTGCTTCATTGACTTTGCATTATTTCAATGGATATGGGTATCATGGAACCTCGTTTGAGCAGACATATCAATGTTACCCTTCATCCTTTATCGATAAGGTTAGTTTTGCTCCTCACTCGGTTCAGACTTCTTCTAGAATGTTTCACTGTTAGATGTTCTGTTTTTATATTTCAACAACCTCCTGCATTATTCAGTGTTTAGAGTCTATTGTAGCTGTGATTTATGTGGTGTTTAGAATAGCCTACCAAAACCTTCATTAAAGTAAGGTGTTGTGGATACAAAGAATCTAGAACATTACCTTCTAAGTTCATAAAAAATCTATGTAGATCATTTCCTCTGTTCGTATGGTTGCCAATTTTCCACCCATCCTTCACAGAATCTTTTACATCAATTAGCCAAAGAGCCAGTCTAAATTTAATTCAGTTTTCTTATGCTATTTTTCTAGCATGCATGTTAACTATCTTTTGGTTGAGACAATTTATTCTTCAAAAACAGAATTTGAGCAGAAACATTATGTTATTTTAACCATTGCAATTTATTTTTATATAAGCTAGAAGCTAAAAGTTAGATAAGAAAATGAGATAAAAATATTGCTATACAATTTTATTGTGACAGTCTTGTCTCCATGAAGTTTAATAAAAAGGTCAAATTATTATGAGACACGTCTAGAATCCATTCTTTTTTGTTTTTCCTCTTCTTTTTTTTATATAATTCTTCTGGCTGCTCCTTCTCATGATTAATTCAGTATTGATTATATTTTTTAGCTCATTACAAGTGTTGAATCACAAGTATTGTATTGTATGTATTTGGTTTCGATTCATGTTAGGGTGATTGGTACAGGATAATTGGCCTTCTGTGATGTTTGCAATGGCAGGAGGGGTGGTACTTAGCCTTGGAAATCTCTCAACTTAGTATGCTTGGGCTTTTGTTGGCTTATCAGTCATAGAAGTGATCACTGCAAGCATAACCGTTATTATAGGTCCTTTCTTTATTGAGCAGGTTCCTAAGGCCCAAGTTATTGGTGTTAAAAGTTTGTGCTTTTCCCCAAATTTCCAAATGGTTTAAAGGTTCTTTCTTTGATTTTGTATCTTAATATATTGTTCTATATTATGACATAATATAATTGGTTTGTCTTTAAGAGTCTCCAATAGGAGATGAAGTTTCAATAAGAATGGTTTAGTGGCCCCAATCCGGTTTCTCAAGGTCAAATTCCCAGGTCTTGTAAGTCAACATACCTCTATAATTTTTTAGGCTAATGAGTTCTTATGAATATTGTTGACTGTTTTTAATAATAGATAATTTTTTAATTATTTCATCTTTCTTTTGTCCAAGTAATCTATAGTGATTACTTTCTTTTTTAATAGTTTAGGGTATTTATTGGTTTTGTTTATGGTAGTTTACAATCACCATGCTTGAATTTTATGTGTTTATATGCATTATTTTTTACTAATGATATATAGAGATGTTGTTTTTCCTGTTTTGTTAGAAATATCCTATAAAATATATGTTAGTTATTGGAATTTTAATGAAGCTATAATACTTCAGGAATTTTAATGTTAGTTATAGCAAAGTCTATTCCTTCCTTTTGGTCAACTGTTGTAAGTGATCTGTGTTTTCCTTTCCTTTTAACTTCTGTAAAGAGATTACGGCCTTCTGTTTTCTGGTTAATGAATTGTTTAAAAATAATGATTTTTCTTCTTCTTCTTCTTCTTCTTCTTCTTCTTCTTCTTCTGTACAGTTTCTGAATCACCCTGCTTTTGGTTTGAGCAAGTGTTGATGGGCTGTACTTGAAGCATATATAATAGCTATTTTTGGCCAGCCATTATGTTGCTATTCCCAAGTCACACAATTATCTTGCCATATTTTACATTTCAGGTTCTCAATAAAGCTTATTAGCATTCATGTATTTTCTCAATATATGTACGCTCTTCAGTGTTTCAGGCTTGTAAGTGAATTTACATGCACCTGAATCTTAAATTTTATTTTATTCTATTTTAGCTACAGGATTTTGATACATGCATTACAAAAAATGAAGAAGCTATTCAAATTGATCCTCGCTTTGCTGAGTGTTATGGAAACATGGGAAATGCTTGGAAGGTAATCTTCAGTATCTTTAATGGTACCACTGTCAAGTATTTAACCTGCAAGCATCTAATAGACAGTTATTATGTTTCTGTTGCAGGAGAAGGGCAACATTGATGTTGCAATCCGCTACTATTTAATTGCTATCGAGGTTTGTTACAGCCATCAATCTAGTCCATAAGTGGGGTTTTTTGTGTGATGTGTTTGCAATATATACTTTTTGAGTTCAAATTATATTTTCTGTTTTTGTCTTACAGTTATTAGTTAACTCCTGATATATTCTTTCCACTGGTGGGGGTGTTTATGTTAATTAAAAGTGTTAATAATCAATTCTTTAGCTGACGTAAGTTGGTGCTTGCTTAAATTATTACTTTAGTGTTGATAAATTCTAGTGAACACATGTATGTATGTTTTTTCATAAACACATGTTTGCATAATAATCTATGAAGTTTTTTCTGATTCTCTTGATGTGATAATGTGTGCATAGAATCTGTTTGATTAAATTCCTGAATGACTTGTATTTTCTTTAGCCCATTGCTTCATTCTTCCTAGTAGTACACATTGCTGCTCTGAAATATGTTTTTGTTCATCAGTGTCCTACTTGCTGGTAAAATATAATCTCTGTCTTTGTTTTGTTTTGGTAAAAGTTAAATCCAGAACATTGACATATATAACTCAGCATTGTTGAGTTGTGCATTGAAAAAATTATAGAGCAGTTACTGAGTTGTGTATTTTCTTCTCTACAGGTTTCTATTCTGTCGAGCAGTGCATGCATTACATGCTCCTACCTTCAATAAGGATGAATTCATACCAAAATCTCTGCCTGCGCTTCCCTGCGTGAGACTGGCTAGCTCCATCCAACCTTCTTCTTCCCTGCGTGAAGGTGAAGAAAGATTCAACCTTTGTCATTTGGGGAAGTCGACAGTATCGAAAATTTGGAACTAGATTGGTGGTTATTAGGATAAATACTCATTGTCTTGTATGTTGGTTGGAAATTGTATAGCATGTTAGTTTTACCATGTGATTTAAGATTTATTGGTTTAAGTTTTTGGGTCTTTATCTCCTGAGAGCTATAATATAATTTGATGACAGTGTTGAATGTTTTAAACTAATTTGTGGATTGTTAATACAATGTTGAATGCTTTTTACTTTTTGTTATTTGAAAATCAAGTTCATTTGATGATGCTAGTATATATTAGAAAACTAATTTTAATTATATAAATAAAAAATAAAAATATAATAGAATAAATTTGTGTTATATAAATGAATATATAATGAGAATTTAAATTTATCTAAATATTTAAATAATACGAAAAACGTGTTATAATATCTATTACAATAACACTTTTTATAAGTAAAGAATTTTGTTATGCAAACTTCATTATATAACACAAAAAATGTGTTATACTAAAGTGAGTATAACACAAAAAATGTGTTATACTAAAGTGTAGTATAACACAAAAAATGTGTTATATAATCGACTATAAATAATATAATTAAACACTTATCTATTTATTAAAATAACACAGAAAGTGTGTTATCGTTGACAGTATAATAACACATCTGTATAACAATGATAAAGTATTATGTAAAGTACCCTGACCTACGATAACATAGTCGGTCTTAACACGTCAAAAAGTGTTATGGTATGTTTTGATAACATATTTTTGGTGTTATTAAAAGCATTTTTTCTTGTAGTGCGGGGAATATGAAAAACACGTGAACTTCACACAAACGCATCAATGAACCCTCGGGATATAAGCCCAGGTGATATATCGCCTACAATGGGCAATATATCGGCTATAGGGCTATATTTTCAAATGTTTTTTAAATCGAGCTCAATTCATTCTTTAACCACTTGACCAGCCCTGAATGTTTTGACCGAGTCTTAAGGCTCTGTTGAATGAATATTCAAATATTTTTCAATTAATATTCATTATTTTTATTCAAGCTAAAAGAAGATCTTTCCACACCTTGAACTCAATAAATAGGACCTAGTACCCAGCCATTTCTCTCATTCTTCAAGCTGCGTTCAGAGCCTTCAAGCTACTAGGATTACTATAGAGTGTTAAACACTTGGGTTGGGGTATAAGTTTTATCATCTTAAGCTTTATAAACACTTGGGAAGTAAGATAATAGTGTGTTTTTCAATATCGAGGTGTGGTTTAGTTCTAGTACATCCAAAGGTATTCCTAATGTTAATTTCATTTCTGTACATTTCTTTAATTTCTCTTAGTTTTCTTCACTCAAATCCTAACTCATTGTTTCCATTATTGGTTTGGTATTTAAGTTCTTTGAACTTAAGGTTTCTTTTCGGTAAGTTTTATCTTGGTGGTTTAGTTCATTTCTTGATCATCTCTTTCTTTTAGAAATACTCACCTTCTTATTATTGGTTTTAGGAGTGTTCCAAATGCCATCCTTATTCTCAAATCACGGTATTGGTAAGGAAAATAGGATAGAATTTATATGTTTATATGATATGTTATGCTATCTTATGTTATGTTATCTTATGTTACATTATGTATAGTATGTTTATAGACCGTGGGCATATGACTTGTATAGCTTACAAGCCCTAATAAATTATGGGCATATGACTTTCTTGGCTAGCAAGCCCCACCAATCTTTTGGGCATATGACTTGTTTAGTTTACAAGCCCCAAGTAGTATAATGGCCATTGTAGTAGTATATGACATATGTTTATAGAATATGTTCATGATATAATTTATGTGTATGTTTTATGTTTTTAGTAGATTTTCCTTACTGAGCATTAGGCTCATTCCTTTATTTTTATGTATGTAGGAAAATAGTTATGGCGGCGGAAGGATTCTTGGCAGCGTGGGGTTGTGTATTGAGGAAGAATGGATTCGGTGAACTGCGTGAACGATTCGAGGACGACGTTATTTTCAGTCTTTTTAATTATGTTTCTATGTATTTTCTGCACTTGATTTTGTAAACAATTTTTATTAAGTTAAAGTTATGTTTTATTTTTCAAACAATGGGATCCCATACCCCGAATTTATGAATTTCAACATTATAGTTTTTAATAAACTTATGAATGTTTCGTATGTATGTTTTCTTAAGACTAGTGTCTATGTATAGTAGTTTTAATGGTCCAAAGTCTTAGAATTAGTTACATTTATGAAATTCTCCTAGATACACACGCTTAAGCTCCAAATCTAACCGCCAAGAAAGTGTTGATGTTATAGTTGTTATGTTTATATGTATAGCTAACGTTTTAGCGTTTATGTTTTTAGTTAAGAATGAATGGAGCATTAACTTATGAGGGTATCCGAGCCATTAAGGCCTTAAAAAGAATTAGAGAACCAAGAAACACCGTAGGAGTGCTAGAAAGAATCACTCGGAGACTACTCTTATTCCACAGGGAGATAGGTCACCTCCAAGAAACTAAGAAAATCATGACTAGAGCTATGGAGCAATATGTTTTAGTAATTAGACTTTTCAAAGATTATCCTACTATAATTACAGCCATAGAGACCTATGGGAGATGATAGATGATGAAGATGAATTACCGATAGCTATGAGATATTACATTCTCATACTTAGGTTCACCTCTAAGATGGAGTTCCAATTTACAAATGAGCAAAAGCATAGAATTTTTACAAATCTTCCTCAATGGCATTTTGAGGCTCAAGAAAACGATGACTATGAAGAAATAGATGATGATATGTTAGATGAAGGATTAGATGTAGAAGATCCCAATTTTTAGAATAGATTAGTTTCTTTATTTATTTTGTTTATTATTTGTTTCCTTTTATGATTGTACATAGTGAAAAACTTTGTTTCCCAAATAAATAACAATGTTATTTTGATGTCATGTATGAGTTTGATTTTCTTTTGCAATCATAATAAATAATGACTAAGTTCGGTGAGGGTGGATACAAATCAATGGACCGGGTTCCATATTGAGAGTTAGGGGGCCATAGTAGTGGGAACGATTTTACTGATCCCAGCCCTCCCTCAATATGGTTAGCTTTGGAACAACGATGAGTTTCGAGCCTGAGAATTAAGTCATATAGGATGATTAGAAACAGACCTAAAAAATAATAAAGATAGCTTATTTTCTAAGTATAGAAACCTACTCTAATGGTAATGAAGGTTTAAAAAATTATTTTCATATGAAATTATAATTAATAGGTCCGAGTTATGTTTGCTTAGATTAAGTTTTTGCCTTAGAGCCTATTAGGGTAAAGTTCTAACATGTTTTTCTTAACTGTTGGAACTCTGCTAAGATGTCGCTCAGAAGGTCCACTCGCACCAATGCTAATGCCTCCAACGCCGCTCCTGAGTGCAATGAAGCCCCTCCAGTTTGCAGAAGGTGAGTACGTGCTACTGCCAACCGCAATGCGCCGCCACCGCTGCCAATTGACAACACCGCAGAAATTCCCAAACTGCGATAGCAAGTTGAGGAATTGTTGCAGCAACAGCGAAAATAGGCTTAGCCTCAAACTCCGCCTCCACCTCCGCCGCAACCACAACCTCAGAAAATGGCCCCAGCACCCCAACAAGTTGGTCCATATGTGGGATGGCCAATGGCGAACTACGCGTCATACCAAGCTCAGCACATGGAGTCGGTTTATGAGCAGTTTCGTAAGCAACATGCTCTGAACTTTGAAGGGACAACAGACCCCTTCGAGGTGGAAGAATGGCTCAGACATGGGGAGCCAATCCTGATGCACATGAACCTCGGCAACGCGGACCGCATATCCTGCGTTTCGTCTCTGCTCAAGAAAGATGCTAGAATATGTGTGCCCAATAGGTGTGCCACGCAAGACCTCTATCTCGCGCCTCGCATGCCTAGCAGGTGCACCTCACGCACAATGTTGCTACCTTCAGCTCGCGACTCACGTTCCTAGCAGGTGTGCCACGCAATACCCCCATCTCACGCCTCGTGTGCACAGCAGGCACGCCTCACGCACCACGTTGCTGCCCTCGACTCGCGCCTTGTGCGCGCAACAGGAGTGCCACACGAGACCCCCGTCTCGCACCTCGCGTGCCTAGCAGGCGCACCTCGCGCACCACCCAACTTAACAACTCCTTGCTTCCCATGGGAGGTGTCACTAATGTAGCAATTATATGAGCAGCGGAAAAAAATTCATAGGTTAAAGGAATAGGCTCCCAATGAGGGTAAGAACCGACACGTAACTGAAAGTGATCATACGAGTATGAAGTACGTACCGGGGTATGACTCTGAAGACCAAGGTATCTAACCCTGATATCCATGCCAAACAAGTAGTGGTCGTATGAGTAAAGTACTATGTGGTCCTCCTCAACCAATCTCTGACACTCATACTAAACAAGTGGTGGAGGTACATCCAGGTACTGAAATGGAGGTGCTCCTACCAACCCTCAGCATGTACTAGAGCCGGCCACCACTCTCGTGGCACCACTACCACCTGTAAACTGCATATGTTGAGTTGTGTCCCGAAGGACCACCATGTACAATGATCCAATACTGTTCTACCATAAATATGACCTCCCTTCATCTGAGAAAGGAAGGAATATTTGGGAAGTATTTGTAACCAGTTATTGTTAATGAGAAGGGACATCCAACATTCTCTCCATTCTACATTTTAGAATTCCAGCATTTACATTGGATGTTCTTAAGATCGTAAGGAAGTTTACCCGAAGTTCATTTCATTTAAAGTTCATTTCTTTTTCAACTCCAAAAGTTCTTGATCTAACTTAGTTGACGAGTTCTTACTGTGAATAACTTTTGTAACGACCCAAATTTACTAATAAGGATTAAGGGCCTTGATTAGTGTGTCGGGAGGGTATAACTAGATTATATGTGATTTAAATGATTACAAGCATGTTTATATGACTATTTGGATATCTGTGATGCATGACTATGTGTATTAGTATGCATGTAGGCCCTAATTAGGTTAGAAGGGAATATTCGTAATTTTGGCCAGTTGAGGGCATAAATGTAAATATCTGTGATAAATTTTTGAGACCACATTATTTTGTGGATATATTTGTATCTTGTGACTCGAGGCGATCCTAGTGAGTGGTTTAGCGAAAAAATCACGGTGGGGATTTATACCCGGCTTGGGGCGAGCCTGGGGGTATTTCTGTGAATTTAGGAAATATATTGGAGATTATTTGATATTGAGGAATATAGTTGGTGATTAACTAGGTGCTAGGAAGTAAGCGGTAAATATTAGAGACATTCGAGGAATTAGCGAAAATTGGGAGTAATGACCAAAATGCCCTTAGAATGATTTAATGGCTTAGGATTTATGGGAGGGCAAATTGGTCATTTGAGTTAAAAGCAGAGATAAGTACTATTTTGCTTTATTTCCTTAGTGGAATGTGTAGAAAGCAGTAGAAGTCTGAAAGAAGGATTAAGACAAAGGAAAAGGAAAAAAGAAAGAAGGAAAAACTGAAGTCTTCTTCTCTCTCTATCGATTTGTTTTTTCTCTCATCCTTTCTGCTGGAAGTTGAGGCTGAAATTAAGAGGAATTTAGGCTAAGACTTCATAATTGGTCCCTTGATTTGGCTTAAGGAGTTAGCAAGAGTAATTCAGTCCAGTTGAGGTAAGTTTCAAGGTTGTTTTTCAGTTCTTGGGTTTTGGTGTTGAACTGGTTTTCTAAGTTGAGTTTCTGTGGGAATTCTAGGGAATTAAGCCTAAGGATTTGAGGAGGTGAAAGCTAAGGAAGTGTGAAAGATAACCTAAGTTGAATTCATCCATCAAAGGTAAGAAGTTCTAGCTTTAAGTTCTGAGATTTCTGTTGTTATGCTGAGTTTTGAGCTTTAAGCACAACCATGGTGATTTCTTTATTTTTGGGTGCATGTGATTGAATTTCATATGGTTAGGTCATTTGAGGTGAGTTGGAGATGTTGATAGGCTTGCTTTGGGGTATGTTTGAGGTTTGGTTGAGTTTTGGAGAGGTTTGGCTCGGGGAAATTCGAAGGAGGGAAACCTGAAGTTGGGTTGTGTTGTGACTAGCGCTGTAGCGCTAGTCATTGGGCGCTATAGCGCTAGGCCCTGATGCTTCAGAGATTTTTGGCTCTGCTTGTAGCGTTATAGTGCCCTCCTTATGGCGTTGTAGCGCTACCCTGTTTCCAGAAGAGGGTTTTTGGGATTTCTCTTAGGGTTTTTGCCCGGGGGCTCGGGGTTTGATTCCACCACCCCGTTTGGTGGAATTAGGGCTTCCCAAGGGCTTGGGATTGGTCCCGAGGTTAGGTTTGTGAATTAAAGTTTGGTATGGTTATAACTTGTGACCGTGACTAGGTGTACGCTAGGGCTTAGAAGGGATCGTGCTTGAGGGTTGTCATCATTGATCAAAGCTACCGGAATCCAAAGGTAAGAAAACTGCACCCGGTTATGTGATTGTGTTGGGACTAAGAGCTCCCTATGTCTGAATGATGTCATAGATGGTATTATGCCATGGGTCATGTGAGAAATAGCCTAAGAGTGTCAGAATCAATATTTGCACACAGGGCGCAACTCAGCCACTGGTAACTGAGGACAGCTTAATGTTCACTGAGCTCGATTTAAGCGGGCCGGAGTCAGTGGGATAAATAGGGGTGCGACCTAAGGGCGTTGACCCTGATTGTTATATGTGAATTGGTTGTTAATGATAATTGATAAGCTTGGTATGTTGAATGCCTAATTATATGCCTAATTATCTGATTGTGTGTCTGATGATTATGCTCTGTTGTTGTGTTTTCTTGTTGGGCCTTGGCTCACGCGTGCTACGTGGTGCAGGTAAAGGCAAGGGCAAAGTGAACCAGTCCTGAGATGGAGAGATTTGGGGCTGAATGTACATAGCCAGCTGATCGGCCGCCATGGCCGAGGAGTAGTACAGGACGGGGAAAGCCTAAATGTCTGTTTTCCCTTAGAGTGGCTAGTAGTTGTACTTTTGTCCTGAAATTTTGTAAACTGTTTTTTAACGTTATTACTTTTGGGATCCCATGTAAAAATGTTTGATTATAAGAAATGTAGATTTTGTGGCCAAAATCTTTTAACCCTAGTTCAACTACAGTTTTAGTAACACATTTCTAACTAAACGACTTGACTAGCAAATCTTGCACCTTTATAAACACACAATGTAAAGGTCTTGGCTATCCAGGGCATTACAATTTTTCTCTCTCAATTTATGTAGAGTTTTGGTAATACAAAAATGGCCCCCTTTTCTTGCCCAATATTCCTAGAATTTATAGGGGAATTCCATGGATAGGTTTGGGTAACAACGTAAATAAACTGCGTTAATAAATAAGGTATATAATTAATACAGATTATTCTCATTTACATTGGGGTATGATTTGATAACAGAATAAATATACTCTTGCTCTCGGATAATAAATGATAGATATGTGATATAGCCTGGGCATTAATGACTGTCTAAAGAATCTCCGAATCTCCTGGGATCCTTCAGTATGTGTTATGTCCAGGTTCTCACCCGAGCTCGTGTTTAACGACTATCTAAACCCTAGCTCGTAGCAAGCTCAGGGCCCCCAAATTTGGATGTATCGTGTTGTCGAACCCCCAAACTCGAGTTGTTCACACCATTATTAAACAGATATTATACTTGTCTATTTTTCCATACATTCATCTGCCAGTTGTACTCGAGCTGAGTAATTGAACTCATGCTAATTTTAGGGTACAACACCCAAAAACATAGCCTTATCCGAATACACCATCAAACATATAGAAATACAACTAAATCATGCTTCCTTTTTTTTACAATAATAAAACATCAACTCATCATGATTATTGTAACGCCCCAATTTCTTGAAGCGTTTAGATTATTACAATAATTGATTTTGAAATTAAAAACACCCTTTTTTTTTTATAAAAAATCCATTGTAAATACAAACCAAAACGTGTAACAGGAATGAAACTCTGGAGTTTTGTAGGTATCAGAAATAAAGTAAAATAATAAACCTTTTAATACAATCAATAAAACCAAAACATCATTCTAAAAATACTTAATAAATTTCCTTGGTATGCCCGATCCCATATGGTCGTTACATCATTGACATGTACGCCCTCCGCCAAAGCTCTCCAACTTATTGTGTTGTAACGACATCTTTGCCTTTACCTGCAGCACAGAGTACCCATGAGCCAAAGCCCAACAAGAAGAGCCGTGTAGGACACAACCCCATAACCTTAACCAAGAATTTCAATCAATAACATAGAAACACAATTTAAAAGAACCATTATATCATAACACCACATTAAACAAAAGATCGTAGCCCAAATCAAGTTGGACGAGTGTAGTGAGCATATAATAACATAAGCATGCAATTTCAACATATCATAAGCATCCAGTTTCGTACCGTAGACATGCATTTTAAAACGTAAGCATGCCACACAGTTATCACATATACACAAAAACACATAACCAAAATTACATGTAAGTTATTAAACATAATCATACACTAGCATATTCATACATTAAAATAAACATATTGTTTAAGACAAATTCTACCAAAGGGTAAGTCAAGTGTACACCCTAAGTGCAGGTGTTCACTCTTCTTACCTCAAAAGCAGCAATGATCCACACACCCTAACGAATCTCTTCAAGTATCCTTAGTGAGCCTAATCATAATCCATATCATCAAAATTTTAAAACCTTAACACTAATATTATTGTTAAGGCTAATTAATCCCCCACATTATTCTCAAGAAAGTCTTAAAACTCTATTGCATAAAGCTCAAAAAATGTACAAACTTATATCTAAAGGGTGCATTAAAATCCCCAAAACTCATGTTTCTCGGAAAGTGGCATGATCGCGCCAGTGCCTGGGTGTGGTCGGCTAGGTCTCTAATTTTGGAGATTGCAGTTTTGACTTTTAAACCTATAAATTAACCCAAATCACAAAATCTCAACCTCGATTCACTAAACCAACTTTCATAAGATGTTTCTAACCCTTGGAACCAAGATATAAACAATCCTAAACCTATAATAATCATTCATAATCCCAAAAATAATTAAAATAATCTCAAATATTAAAAAACCTATATTTGACAAAACTTTAAACAATATAGTTTGAACATTTACAACCAAAAATCCAACCACAAAACATAGAACTTGCCGTCTATGAGATCTCCTAGCACTTCAATAACCCAGATTGATGATTTCCTCCAAAACTTTAGGCTTCAATTCTCAGATCAAGAATGAGAGAATTGTTCTTGATCTGCTTTCCTTTCATATATCAAAAAACTAGATGTCTGAGGAATTCTTACGACATCTAAACCTATTCGCTTTATTATTCATTTATTTAATCTAATTTTAATCGTATAAAAAAAATTACATTACTATCCCCAACCTCTAACTTTTCCTTAATAATTATTTAAGCCCCTTATTATAATTTCCATTCAAAACTAATAGTTTCAATTTCCCATAATTACATTTTTTATCATAATACTCATAATTCTACAATGACCCCCATAACTCAACTTCTATCACACTTTGGCCCCTAATACTTGAAGAAACAAATGTGTGTGGATTGTCTGACGAAAAACATAAAATAAACATACATCATAAATTATGCATATCATAGTTCATATAAGTAAACACATAAGAACATACAATTTACCATAATACCCTGATTCAAGCCAGATTACTATAATAACCTTACTAGTAGAAGCGTATGTTACATCTATACCCTACTAAAAAGAAATTTACCTGAACAACTCTAGATATTGCTCAATCATATCTGATTCCAACTCCCACGTTGCATCTTCGTCAGAGCCGTTTTTCCAAAGGAGCTTGACTAACTCGATCGTCTTATTCCATAATACTCTTTCCTTCTTATCAAGAATTTGTATAGGCTTTTCTTAATATGATAGGTCTAGTTCCATATCCAACGCCTCATAATTAAGAATGTGAGACGGGTCTGAAAGACATTATGCACTCCTGATTGCGTTGGGCGCATGGCTAACCTATAAGCCACTTCTCCAATTCTCTCTAAAATATCAAAATGTGAAAAAAATCGAGGACTTAACTTTCCTTTCTTGCCAAATCTCTTAATTCCTTTCATAGGAAAAATACACGATTTCTCACATGAAACTCAACATGCTTATGCTTAGGATTAGCATAGCTCTTTTGTCGATCCTCTGATGTGATCATGCGATCTCTTATCTTTGCAATAGCTTCATTCGCTTCTCGTACTACCTGCGGACCTAAATACTATTTTCACCCATCTCATCCCAATGAATCAGAGATCTACATTTCCTTCCGTAGAGCATCTCGTATGGTGCTACCCTAATAGTCGACTAATAACTATTATTATACGAGAACTCTATCAATGGAAGGTACTTGCTCCATGATCCACCAAAGTCCAACACACATGCTCTAAGCATGTCTTTCAGAATTTGTATCGTTTGTTCCGTCTGCCTATTTGTCTTGGGATTGAATGCTATACTGAATTTCAACTTAGTACTCATCTCTTTCTGTAATCCTTCCCAAATTTACACATGAATTTCGGGTCTCTATCTGAAACAATCGACTTTAGAACTCCATGAAGTCTCACAATTTCTAGCACATAAAGCTTTGCATACTGCTCTGTTGTGAACACTGTTCTGACAAGTATAAAGTGTGTTGATATTTTGAATCTACAATGATCACCCAGACTGAATCATGTTGCTTTGTGGTCTTAGGTAACCCTACCACAAAGTCCATAGCAATCTCTACCCACTTCCATTATGGAATTTTTAACGGTTGTAACAAACTAGAAGGTCTTTGGTGCTCCGCTTTGACTTGCTGGCACCTAAGGCACCTTGTGACATACTTCACTACGTCCTTCTTCATTCCAGGCCACCAATATAACATTTTCAAATCTTGATACATCTTCTTAGTCCCTGGGTGTAAATAATATGGAGTAGTATGCACCTCATCAAGATTCTCCTTCTTAACCTATAAATCAACAGGCACACATATTCGTTCCTTATACCTCACTATTCCACAATTACTGAGAGTAAAATCTCTGCTATTCTTCTATTAGATTCCTTGTTTATCCTTTTGTATTTGTGGATCCTTATTATGTCCTTCTCTAATTCTGTCTAACAAAGTTGAATGTAGAGTCAAGTTTACTAATCTCCCTATGATCAACTCTATACTTGCTCGTTCTACTTCTTCCATCAACTTGGCAGATATATTTCTTATGGCCACTACTTGCCCTTGGCTTCTACTAATTAGGGCGTCGGCTACCACATTCGCCTTTCTTGGATGATACAATATTTCACAGTCCCGTCTTTCACTAATTCTAACCACCGTTGTTGCCTCATATTTAACTACTTTTGAGTAACGAAGTATTTTAGGCTCTTATGGTCCATATAAATCTCATATTTCTCCCCCATAAAGATAGAGTCGCCATATCTTTAGTGCAAACACTACAACTGCTAGTTCTAAGTCATGTGTCAGGCAACATTGCTCATACTTTTTCAGCTGTCTAGATGCATATGCGATCACTTTCTCTGCTTGCATCAAAACACAACCCAATCCTTGTTTCGACGTGTCACAGTACACTACGAACTTCTCGTTATCTGTAAGTAGGCTTAATACAGGAGTTGTAATAAGCCTATCCTTCAATTTTTGAAAACTCTGCTCATAGTCCCTAGTCCATACAAACTTGAAGCCTTTTCTGGTCAGTTCTGTCAATGGCATCGCAATCCTTCTATGAAATTCTGATAATATCCCGCCAACCCAAGGAAACTTCTAACCTCCGAAGCATTCTTTGGTTGTGGCCAGTCTTTTACAGCTTCGATCTTTACTAGGTCAACCTTTACGTCATCCTTGCTAACGATGTGTAACACCCTGGATAGCCAAGATCGTTACATTGTGTATTTAAATAGTACTAGACTCGCTAAACAAGTTATTTAGCTATAAACGTGTAGCTAAACGTGATTAATGGCTTAGGGTTAAAAATTTTGAATGAAAGGATTAGTCATTTTATTAAAATGTTAAGTTCGTAAATGGGATCCCAAAATAAATAGCCGACCAAAGCGACAAACTAGGGTAATTACAACTCAAACGCTACAAACAGCCGACCAAAGCAAGAAACTAGGGTTTGAACCTAGTTCCTCTGAGAATCCCTAGTCGTAGTGGTCGAGCTGCCTCATATGTACACACCGTGACCGAAGCTCTTCAACTCATGGTTGGTCCATCTTACCTTTCCCCTTACATGCACCATATAGCACCCGTGAGCCAAGGATCAGCAAGAAAATTTGAACATGCTCATAAAAAGTTAATAACATATTACAAAATCATAAGAAGCATGCCTAGCAGTAATAACCCTTCTCATGCATGCACTCTATGCAAATCAATGACTACATTGTCACACAGGGGCCTGCTGCCCTAAATAGATGACTAATAAATCATACCGGGGGCCATGTGCCCTAGGATATGGGACTAATAAGTCACATCGGGGCCTGTTGCCCTATCCTCTGTATAACCAGTGTACTTTGCACTTTAATTGTCCATGGCCATTGGATCAGACAAGCATATAATACGCTCATGATTAGGACTAACCATATTGACCAGCACTCATCACGCTATTATCATCCTTAACTTATAAGTCAATGCTTTCGACCAGCGCTCAGAGCTATTGTCGTCCTTGACTTATAAGTCAAGTCTTTCTCAATAAGATAATGCAAACAGATATACATTATATAAAAATTATCCAGATATAGATCATTCAACATGCTTAATCAAACAATCACAAGCATAATCATAATTATTCTCATTTACAGGGGCCCAAGCACTAATCTAATCTATATTTAACAATCGGGCCAAGCCCTAATCACATACATCACGTATTGGGTGCAGCTTTCTTACCTTTGGTCCAAGCACCGGATATACAAAATGACCCTCGAGCACGATCCTACCCCGAGCCCTAGTGGTAACCTAGTCACAACCGTAAGTAATATCCACATAAATATTCAATCACAAAATAAACTCTGAGACCAGTCCCGTGTTATCAGGACTCCCAATCCCACCCAACAGGGTAGTGGAACCATCCCCCGAGCCGTCAAAATCCTCCCAAGCTCTAAAAATGGGGCTTGCTGAAGTTAGTACAAGGCAGGGATGTCCAAGGATAGGGTAGGGGTGCCTAACCAAGTTAGAGAGCCCACTAGGACTCCCCCTGCATAGGGCAGGGGCGCCCTAACCGAAACAGAGAGCCTCAAGTCCTCCCCTGCATAGTGCACGGGCACCCAATCACAAGGGCAGGGGCACCACCCTGCAATACCCAGAAATTATGGGTCTTCCACCTGCGTTTTCTCTGAATTCAAACCACTAAAATTCACTCCAATTTCCAACCCTAACCAAAAATGAGTTTCAAAACTAGTATAATTCAACCTAAGTAACACAGGGACACCAAAAACTCACCCAAACTTCCACTAATACTCAAAACCCAAACTTGAGCTTCAAAACTCAAAAACATCTCAATAATATACGAGATTTACAAAAGAACAAAGAGAAATCTCAACTCTACTTGTTAAGCTGCACTCCCAAGCTGCCCCTTAGCCCAAAATCTAGCTTCAACCTTGAGCTTTTCTTCCTTAAATTTCAAAACTCCCCAAGAGGTATGAGAGAGAGAGTAACGAGAGAGAGAATGTCTAAGAGCTGATTGTTTCTATTTGTTTCCACTAGATTATGAATTAACTGAGTATATCCCTCCCTTAGGCTAGTAATGACTAAGATGCCCCGTGTTCAAGCTTAGGCCCTTTAGTACCCTCAAGGGAAAAGTGGTCCTTAACCACCACTTTTAACTAATCTGCAAATTATCTAATAATTTCCCAATTAATTATAGTATCACAAACATTTATCAAACAACTTTCCCACTACTCGATAAATCCTGGTAATGTACTAAATCACCAAAATACCCTTAGGCTCACCCCGAGCCGAGTATTTGACCCCATTATGACCTAACCGCTAACTTGCTCGCTAGGATCGCCTCGTGCCGAACAACTCAAAAATATCCACATAATAATGTGGTCTCAACCAATATGCCTATATATATATTCAAATATGTCCTCAACGGGCCTATTCTAATAAGAAAACAGGCGAACATGCATGCTTAATACACATAAACATGCAAATACATTCATATTATAATATAACTCACATAATTCATATAACCATGCATATCATCACATAATAATGCAATTAAATCAGTTATTGCCCTCCTGCCCCCCTAATTAAGGCACTGAGCCTTATTAGGGAATTTAGGGACCTTACAACTATCCACTCCTTACAGGAATGTCATTCTCGAAATTTTAGCTCAACAACTCGAGATACTGATCCCGCATGTAGGACTCTAATTCCCAGGTCACGTCCTCGACCTTGTTTTTCTTCCATAATACCTTAACCAATGGTATGGTTTTATTTCTCAGGACCTTGTCCTTCTTGTCTAGTATTTGGATTGGTTGTTCCATAGGAGAGATCTGCATGTAGCTCCAGAACCTCGTAACTCAACACATGAGTCACGTCTAACACATACTTCCGAAGTGTCAAAATATGAAATACATTGTGTACAGCCGACAGTGCTGGAGGTAAGGCCAATCTATAGGCCACCTGACCGATCTTCTCCAATATTTCAAACGGTTCTACAAATCTAGGGCTCAACTTTCCCTTCTTCCCAAATCTCTCCACCCTTTTCCATGGTGAAACTCTAAGGAAGGCATAGTCTCCCACTTGGAACTCCATGTTCTTGTGCTTCAGATTAGCATAACTTTTCAGTCTACTTTGATAAGCAAGTATGCGAGCTCTAATCTTCTCAATAGCCTCATTGGTCCTCTGAACTGCCTCAGGACCCAATTATTCCCTTTCTCCTGTCTCATCCCAATGAATGGGTGATCTACATTTCCTACCATGCAACATTTCATAAGGAGCCACCCCAATGGTCGACTGATAGTTGTTATATTAGGAGAACTCTATCAAAGACAAATACTTACTCCAAGACCCTTCCAAGTCAAGTACACATGCTCGCAACATGTCCTCTAATATATGTATCATCCTCTTAGATTTTCCATCTGTCTGAGGATGATAGGCAGTACTAAACTTCAGTTGGGTACCCATGCCCTTCTACAGACTTCCCCAAAACTTGGAAGTAAATATGGGTACCTGATCTGACACGATCAACCTCGGAGCCCCATGAGAGCACACTATTTCTCTCACATAGAGATCTGCGTACTAGTTAACTATATAAGTCATCCTCACTAGTAAGAAGTGAGCTGATTTGGTGAATTGATCCATGATAACCCACACTGAATCATGTTGACCCACAGTCCTGGGTAACCCAACTACAAAGTCCATTGATATCACCCCATTTCCATTATTGGATATCTAGAGGCTGTAATAGCCATGCTGGTCTCTGATGCTCAGCTTTGACCTGCTGACATGTCAAGTACTTAGCCACATATTCTGTGACATCCCTTTTCATCCTAGGCCACCAATATATCGATCTCAAATCCTGATATATCTTCGTGGTGCCTGGATGTAAAGTGTAAGGGGTAGTATGAGATTTATCCATAATCTCTTGTCTTATAGCAGTGTCCATCAGAGCACAAATCCAACCCTTGTATCTTAGTAAATCCATCTCTGACATGTATAGTCCCTACCCACTCCAGCTAGAATGTCCCCTCTAATCCTCATCAACTTTGGTAACTCAATTGGTTTTCCTTTATCCTTTCCAAAAGAGTAGACTGCAGTGTGATGTTGGCTAACTGGCCCACCACTAACTCTAATCTAGCCCTAGTCATATCCTCTGCCAACTCCTTGGATATCTGCCTCGCACTATATAATTGGTCCGGACCTTTCCAGCTTAAGGCATCTACCACCACGTTGACCTTTTCTGGGTGATACAGGATTGCACAGTCATAATCCTTCACCAAGTCCAGCCAATGCCTCTGTCTCATGTTCAGGTATTTCTGCGTGAAGAAATACTTCAAGCTCTTGTGCTTAGTGTATATCTCACACTTCTCCCCATAAAGGTAATGCCTCCATAACTTTAATGCAAAGACCACTCCTACCAACTTCAGATCATGAGTGGGATATCTCTGTTCATACTCCTTCAACTGACGTGATGCATAAGCAATCGCCTTCCCTGACTGCATAAGGACAGAACCCAAACCATGTCTCGAGGCATCACAATATACCACAAAATTCTCCTGATCTGTTGGAAGACTTAGTACTGGAGTTGAAATCAACTGCCGCTTCAACTTTTGGAAGCTGTTCTCACACCTATCTGACTATGCAAACTTCTGATTCTTGCGTGTCGGCTCCGTCAGTGGGGTTGCAATCCTGAAGAACTCTTCCACAAAATATTTGTAATAACCTGCCAATCAAAGGAAACTTCTGATCTCAGAGGCATTTGTTGGCCTTGGCTAATCTCTAACTGCCTCAATCTTAGTTGGGTCCACCTTAATTCCTTCTCTCCTGAAAATATGACCAAGGAAAGTCACCTATGACAACCAAAAATCACATTTCTTGAACTTCACATATAGCCTGTGTTCCCTAAGCCTCTGTTGAACCAACCTGAGATATTGCTTATGTTCTGCACTACTAAAAAATACACTTTATGGGACACTTTTTTAGGACACGCATCTAAATGTTAGTCCTAAAAATATATCTGGAGTTTTTAGGACTCTCAATGAGAGTCCTTAAAAATCACATTTTAGGACTCGCAATGAGAGTCCTAAAAACATATGTGAGTCCTAAAAAAATATGAATAAAAAATATAAGAGTGGTGACTTTTAAGGACTCATTTTGGGTGTCCTAAAATAATATTAAGGACTCCCAAAGTGAATCCTAAAAACTTTTAAGGAAAATTTGATAAATACACTTACATTTTCGAAATTGGGGGTTCTTATTAGAGTTAGGGTAACATACAATTTTCAGCACACACAAGGAAAAGGAGAGAAGAGGGTCTCGGACTGGGGTTTGAAACCATACGGGGCGGCTGGGCAGCGACGGCGGCTGGGATCTGATGGCAGCGAA
This sequence comes from Humulus lupulus, assembly GCF_963169125.1. NCBI lineage: Eukaryota > Viridiplantae > Streptophyta > Magnoliopsida > Rosales > Cannabaceae > Humulus > Humulus lupulus. The sequence goes on along the minus strand of NC_084796.1, from coordinate 215,697,272 downwards.
GGTCTCCACGGCAGGCGTGAAGGACTCAGGCATGTCGGCGGACTCTGGCAAGGGATTCTCGACCACAACTGTCAGCCACGGCTGGGCATTTCCTTGGACGAAAGCACATCGGCGGACAGCAGAGGCAGCAGGTATGTCTTTTCTTCTCTCTTCCCGTGTAATGCTTGGGAGTTGGGATATCAACCAAATTTGGCTATTTAACTGTGAGACCCACGACCAAATATGACCATGCCTCTCTTTTTTATTTGAATTTTTGTCCTCTTTATTTGAATGGAAAACAGGCATCAAGCTGGAGAACAAAACGTGAGAAATGTCACATTTAAAAAATATATATATATACAATAACAACTTACAAAAATAATAATTATAATAATCCCTGTCAAATATTGAGGTATAAATTCGTTAATTCGTTATTTTTGTTTCTTTCTTTTGATTTGATTGTCAAAGCGAATAGTCAAATTGAGCTCCATTGGTAATTGAATCAAAAGTTCATATACTTCAGAATTGTTTCATAATACAAGTCATATCAGATTATACATTCATTTCTGTTAATTGTATTCTCTGCCTGAAAGAAGAGATGACAATTTGAGCCATAACAAAGCTATGAAGCTAAAACTACAATATCACATTAAGCTTAATTCCCCTTCCTAAAGCTTACTAACACTAACAACTTGTGTTCAGCTGCTGCGATTCCAAACTGAGAGAATTTTGCCGGAGAAGAAGATCAAAAATGGCACCATGGCCATTATCCAGTACACAGATTACCCTATAATATTATACTCTAGAAATCTCTAGATTTATCCCTCTTTTTTATCTCATTATCATTGTTCTTATTATCTATTGGCGATTGATGTTGTTTTTATTCAGGCCAAGAAATCGACGGAAGATCTGAAAGAAATCACTCACAAAGTCTACTTTGACGTTGAGATAGATGGAAAACTAGCTGGTAATGCAGTGCATCTCAGATTTTCCTTCTACTTTATTGTTATTATTATTATAAATTATTGTTTGATTTCTTAATTAGTTCAGAATTTTTTTGCTGTTGATTCACCAGGGGTCATATTTGTAGATATCAATCTGTATGATGAGCTTAATACGAAGGGGTTTCTTCTCAACCTTTCGTCTTAGATAAAAGCCAACTAGTTCTTCATCAGTCGGATGAAACCGAAACCTTGGAAGACCACCTTTATCATCTTCTAATAACTCCTTACTCTTTTCTTTCACCACCTTAAGCTTATGATGATTAACCACCGACTCATCCATATTTCAATATATATATATATATATATAAATCTCTCTGCTATATCTGTGGCTTTGGTCCTGCTACTGTAATCTTCATCTATGTATATGTACTTCTAAGTTTATAGTAGAGCCAATATATATATAATACCTTCCTTGTTACACTACATCATATAGATAGATAATATATAAGTAAATATATTACTTAATATTTTATTGGCTGTACGTTTTTCTTTGGTCAATGTTTTGACTTTTATTTTCTCCTTTTATTTGGGGCACTGGAGAAAAAGAGCAAGGCCAAAAGGTCATTTTGCTAGACCAAGTAAAGTATAACATACTAGTCTTTTCGAGAATCATTTGCTAGCTAGTAATAATGACTTAATGGAGACCTTTTCATACATTGATGTGTTATAAGTAAATTAAGGTGGTCCATTAAAGCTTGATCAAACTTTTGTAACTTAGATGATTTTGTAACATATACTAGTCTTGGGAGTAAGTCTTTTGTATTACACAATCTTTATATAATAATAGATGTATATATATAAAAAAAGTCCATGAGTGCACATCATAATATTTGGGCATTTCTTAACTATATCTACTTTTTTTTTTTGTATTAATTTATTCTCTATTTTTCTTATTTGAAAAGGGAAAGCTTTTGGTGAAAATAGCTTCTCTCTTAGATGCTCTATCTCTCTCATATCAGGTATGTACGTATGTGTGTTTTGGGTTGGGCGGTGCGGGTTTTGCAGAATGAGTTCATTAATTCATTTATTTGTGTTATAAGCTTATAAGGTTGAGTTTATGTCTGATCTTCATTCCAACCATTTGTTGAGCAAGTTTTAGAGTTTGATTTAATTTTTTGATCTGTATTGTGATTTGGAAAATATTTTTAAAAAATAAAATAAAATTTATATATGGTTGTTTCTTGATATAATGTTACACTTAATGAGTACGACTTCTATTGTTGGGATTTTAATGAGACAGTTATAGAACCGGGCTTCACATTTATGGCTGCTAATTTTGATGGAATACTTGGACTTGGATTTCAAGAGATCTTGGTTGGAAATGTTGTTCAGGTAAATCTATCTATCTCAACCTCTAAACATGCTGTAAAACTTAAATTGAATCTTCAATCCATGTTGTAATATGTTTAATGAGATTTATAACCTCCTAATGATAAATTATTATAACTTGTGGATTTTTCTTAACAGTTAGGGTAATGAATTGCCCTGTTTCTCTCTTTTGTGAAATGAGATTTATAACCATTTATTTTGACTTATCTTTTGTTTTGCAATAGGAAAGGGATGACTAAAGTGTGATAAGTGCTTTTATGAGTGCTTTTTATATATACACATATTAGGCTTACTTGCACCCAACATTTAATGTCTAATTGCTTTAGTATTACACTTTAGTGGAGTTTGAATATCTTAGATATTCATCCGTAGTGAAGTAGGTTTTGGGAATTCTGTGTGCTGCAGTGATACCGGAAGATTGAGAACTTGCATGTCTTAGTGAAGTAGGTTATGAGAATTTTGTGTGCTGCGGTGATATATGGATGAAAACCTGTGTGTTGTTTGATTTGTTTGACATGTTTGTGTTGATTGTGACAGATGGCTAGGCTAGTAAATTAGGAGATATGCTGTCCGATTTTCTATAGATTTTTTTTGTATTTAGTTTTGTGTGGAAATATGAAAAAGATGATTGCCACAATGATAAATTTGTGATCCGGATATTCAACATTTGACGGTCTAATTAATAATTAAGTTGATTATAGAATTTTAAATACATACTTAGATTTGAGATAAATTTTTAATTACTAGAATAGGCTAAAAAAATAAGGTTTAGTTGAAACCCACTATACATCTAAGATAGGATTCAAATTAGTGATGTTTCTTTCTTAATTAATCAAGTAATTTAGTAGTACTAATAATGTCTTATCACTTAAGCTCCTTCCCACTCTAACCATAACATCATAATAAATAATAAGCTGGCATTAAAGTTTTAACGAAATTAGAGATTAAGAGGTGGATTATGATTAAAAGGGTCTAATAAATAATGCTTAATTATAATTGTTGTGTGTCTACTTATTTATAAGTTTGAATTATAATATATTTATAATTAAATAATTTTTTTATAATGTGCAGGTCTATATTGAGATGCAGTTCTTTGGCGCAATACTAGACAACATTGACAATTGAAGTTTTTAGAATAAAAAATATATTTCACTAACATTGTATACATTTCTTGTTTAATATTTGGTGATGATAAAATTTTATTGTAGTATAAACTATCATGTAATATGATTTTGTAAGCCGAGTAGACTAAATACTGAAATGATATTTTTGAGTAATTAATAAAATATTATTTTGTTGTATTTTCTTTTGAAATTTTAGAAATCTAACATATATAATACATTTTGGACACTCAAAGGGATATATTTTTTTCTAAATGAAAATGAAAATTGTAGCTGTATTTTAAACAAAAAAAAAATACTTTTAAGGACATGCAAAGCGAGTCCTAAAAAATTACTTAAAGCACTCAACCATATTTTTTAGGACTCGCGTTGCGAGTCCTAAAAACTTAATTAAAGGCACTCAACCAAATTTTTAGGACTTGCAATGCGAGTCCTAAAAAACCTTAGTTTTTAAGGCTCTCAAATAGCACGAGTCCTAAAAACTTTTTTAGGACTCGCAATGCTAGTCCTAAAAATCAATTTTTGTAGTAGTGCTGCCTCTAATTAAGAATAAACTAGAATATCATCATTGAAGATGATCACAAACCGATCCAGATAATCTTTAAACACCCTATTCATAATATCCATAAAAGCAGCTAGGGAATTAGTTAAACCAACTGACATGACTAAAAACTCATAATGCCCATATCTGATACGAAAATATATCTTCGGTATATCTCCCTCCTTGATCCTCAGCTGGTGATAACCAGATTGATGATCATTCTTTGACAATACCATCTTACTCTGCAACTAATCAAACTAGATAGTCATCCATGGTAGAAGATACTTATTCTTGATGGTTAACTTGTTCATTTCCTTGTAGTCCACGCACATCCTCAGAAAACCATTCCTCTTCTTTAAAAATACAAAGGGATCCTCACCCTTAGGCTCAAAGGTTACCATCTCTTCTTGAAATCTATGGTTGCCCCGTACTTCACTAACAAGTCCATACCTAGAATCAGGTCAAAGTCGGTCATAACCAAATCTATCAAGTCAACCAACAACTCTCTGACATCTACTATCACTAGCAGTGATCTGACCCATCTCCTGGAACCTACTAACTCCTCAGTGGGCAATAAGGTCCTGAACCCCGCATCATAATAATCACATGACCTACACAATCTATCAATAATCCTACTAGCAACAAAAGAGTGTTCAGCACCAAATTCAATCAAAAAATTATAAGAGGTTTCAACACTAAAAATTTGACTTGTCACTACTGAGGGACTAGCCTCAGCCTCTGCTTGTGTAAGTACGTACACTCGAGCTAAAAACCTTAAAACGTACAAAATTTTCATTTGAAGTCGCGGCCCAGCCCCTTTAAGGGCCGTGACGCGCTCAAGTTAGAGGAAAAATGCCTCTCTGCTGAGGGACACAGGCCTTGGCGCTCCAAACCCTGAGCCGCGGCGCACCTAGACTAAAAAGGGCTTTCCAGCCTCTTCGACACACACTGGCCGCGACACCTAAAGAAGAAGGTTGCTGCCCGAGCCCCCAAACCCAGAAAATCTCACCATTTCCTGTGTTTATCCTCGAGCCAAAACCCCATTTTCATACTTCAAACATCAATTAAACTCAAAATTGAACCTAGATTCCTTGTCCATACAACCTAGACATCATATCCACTTAAGAACAACTCCTTAATCCTCACTAACACTCAAAATTCAAATCAAAACTCACTCTCATGCAAGCCTCTAATTCTAGCAGAATTCAACATGAAGATCAAGAAAAAGAGCTTACCTCTGAATTGTACTTGACCCTGTGCTGATTTCCTAAGTCCTCAAGATTCCAATCCACCAAATCTTCAGCCTAAATCCTCAAGGTTTCTCCAAAATTCTCAAAAACCAAAGAGAGAGAGTGAGAACCGAATGAGAGAGAGAGAGAGCTAATAGAGATTTCTATTTTCTAAATGACCCTAGAACCTCAGCTGTCTAAGTGATCAAACCCCTCCTTAGTTAAAAGTCCAAAATACCCCTTAAGCTTATCTAAATCTTCAAGTGCCACCAAGGGCAATTTCATCATTTGCCATATCTCGCTAACTCCTCGAGTGTTCCTATAAATCCCCATTTAATCCCGACATTTCCAAATCATTGCTAAATTATTACCCATTACTCAATAAATCCCAAACACACATTACGTTCCCTAAATACCCTTTGGCTCCTCCCGAGTCGAGTATTCGACCCCGTTGTGACTCTCTAACTAAACTGCTCCCCAGGATCGTCTCGGATCGTGCATCACAAATATATCACCACTCACTCGTGGTATCAATCACAATATACACAAATATTGCAGTTATGCCCTCAATGGGCTAAAATTAAAAATATGCCCCTAATAGTCAAATGGGGCCCACATGCATATTTCATTCACCTAAACATGCATTTCTAATCACATAATCATCAAATTCATATATTAACGTAATTAAATCAATTATTTCCCTATCGGCACGTTAATCAAGGCCCTAAGCCTTATTATCAAATTTGGGACGCTACAACTATCCCCTCCTTACAAAAATTTCGTCCTCAAAATTACCTGAATAACTCGGGATACCGATCCCGCATATTTTTCTCAAGTTCCCAAGTCACCTCTTCAACTTTGTTGTTCCTCCACATCACTTTCACTAAGGTGATGGTCTTGCTTTGCAAGACTTTATCCTTTCGGTCGAGAATCTAAACCGGCTACTCCTCATACCAAAAATCCATATCTAGCTCCATGTTCTCATAACTTAGCACATGTGTAGACATACTTCTGGAGCATGGATACATGAAACACGTTGTGAACCCCTGATAAAGTTAGAGGCATCACCAATCTATAAGCTACCTCTCCAATCCATTATAGAATCTCAAAGGCGCCAACAAACCTAGGGCTCAGCTCACCCCTCTCAAGGGAGAAACTCTGAGAAACACACGGTCACCGACTTGAAACTCTACGCCCCTGCGTCTTAAGTCTGAGTAACTCTTCTGTCTACTCTGGGAGGTGAGCATTCGAGCTCTAATCTTCTCAATCGGGTCATTTTTCCTCTGAACAATATTAGGGCCTAGATACCTTCTCTCACCTATCTCGTCCCTATAGATGGGTGATGTACACTTCCTTCCATAAAACATTTCATACGGAGCCACTCCAATAGTCGCCTGATAGTTATTATTGTACGAAAACTCAATCGATGGGAGATACTTACTTCATGATCCTCCAAAATCCATATCCTCTATATCCTCTATATCTGAATCGTTCTCTCAAATTGTCCATCCGTCTGAGGATAATAAGCAGTACTAAAATGCAATTGCGTGTCCATAGCCTTCTGCAGGCTCTCCTAAAACTTGGAGGTGAAGGTGGGGTCCTTCTCGGATACTATCGACCTCGGAGCCCCATGTAGTTGCACGATTTCGTTCACATACAATGTAGCATACTACTCCATAGTATAAGTTGTCCTAACAAGCAGAAAGTGGGCAGACTTGGTATACCTATCCACAGTCACCAAAACTGAATCATGTTGTCCCACGGTCATCGGTAATCCAACCACAAAATGCATGGTGATATCCTTCCATTTCCACTCTGGAATCCCTAGAGACTGCAACAACCCTGCTGGCCTCTGATGTTCAGTCTTTACCTGCTGACAAGTCAAACAGTTGGCCACATAATCCACCACATCCCTCTTCATCCCCACCTACCAATACAGAGTTCTCAAATCTTGGTACATATTCATCATACCCGAATGTAAAGAATAGGGAGTGGTATGAGACTCATCCAAGATCTCTCACCTGATACCAGAATCCATCAGAACAAAAATCTGGCCTTTATACTTAAGTAATCCCAACTCTGAGATAGAGAAGTCTTTAGCCGCTCCAGCTAAGATCCCTGCTTATACTCTCACATCCAGGGATCTTCCCCTTGTGCCTCCTTGATCCTCTCAAGGAGAGCAGAGTGAAGAGTGATGTTGGCTAACTGACCAACCACCAACTCTATACCTGCTCTAGTCATCTCTTCAGCCAACTTGTCTAATATATGCCTTGAATTGAATAACTGTCATGGGCCTTTCTAACTCAACGCGTTGGCCACCATATTGGCCTCCCCAGGGTGGTATAGAATATAATAATTGTAATCCTTTACCAATTCCAGCCAACGTCTCTAGCGCATATTCAGATCCTTCTGAGTAAAGAAGTACTTCAAAATCTTATGTTCGGTTTATATTTCGTACTTCTCCCATATAGATAATGTCTTCAAATCCTAAGTGAAAATACCCCCACTGCCAATTCCAGATTATGTGTGGGATACCTTTGCTTGTATTCCTTCAAGTGTCTCAACGCGTAGGCTATTACCTTTCTAGCTTGCATCAGTACACACCCCAAACCCTGCTGGAGCGGTGATCAGTCGCCGCTTCAATTCCTTGAAACTATTCTCACACTTATGTCCACACATACTTACTCTTCTTACACGTCTAATGACCCTCAATTGGGAAATGACACAGAGTCAAATAAAATGATAGAAATTAGATGAATTCAAGTCAAGAAGATAAATGACACAAGGATTTATAGTGGTTCGGCCCCAAGTGATGGTAATGACCTATGTCCACTTAGTGTTCTTATTAATGTAATGAAAACCTGCGAACAATAAACAAGGGTTTACCAAGTTTCACAAGCTCAATAATAGATACAAAGAATTGCGTAAGAACAATGATTTTCTCTCTCTGTCTCTAAAGATCCCTCTCATGAGCCCTTTGAGTCCTATTTATAGGCTCAAGGATCTTCTTATGGGCCGATGGGCCTTGATTACATTTAATAGAAACATATGTGAATAATAATGGAAATTACACTCTTACATAAATACAGAATCAAATATCTCTAGAAAATATTTGACATACTGTGACCAGCCCTGGTTGCCTATGAAATATCCCCTTTCCCATGTGAATTCTCCTCTGGTCGATGGTCGACCAGAACATAACCACTTAAATTTCCACACGCATCTCACGTGCGTACTAATCTTGCCATATCATCAAGTGAATATATTTTGAGTAAAATTTTAATAAACTTACTCGACCAGCTATTCGTCTGACTTGTCACATCTATCAGCACCTTTTCGAAAAAGTAAGCAATCATGACTCTTATAGTTTCCCAAAAATATTTTGATGGCTAATACGATTTCCCATACATAGAAATCTTACTCCCTTCATTACTTTTTAACTGCACCACAATCAGTATAAATATACCACCTTTCCAATTTTTACTTTTTACCGAAGCTTTCTCTCTCTTCAAGAACTCAGAAAAAAAAATTCAAGAAAAAACCCAGAAAACCTCTATGATCCAAGACGTCTTCGACTAGCTTTGAGCAACAATCTTCGTGATTCCTCTGCAAACCGTAATCCAAGTAATTCTTGTACCCACCTTCTCTTTTATGCATTCTAGAATAAATTTCGTGAAGTTTTTTTTTATTATGCCTCCAATGTTCTTGATAAAAAGCTTATCAGGTAATCGGGTGCATACAAAGATGTATTGAAACATGCCAACATAGGAATTTTAGGTAGTATAAAATACTAGTTGGAGTTTAGAAATTAACGTGGGACATAGGAGTGCTGATTTAGGGCCCGAAATCGAAGTGAAAATTCGATTTTACTGTTTTCGAAAAAACTGGGATTTTCCCGACTATATTCCGAGTCAAAAAAATTTCTCAAAAAATATTTTCACCTTCACTTTTTGATCTTTTTTTTCAAACTGCTCGCATGTTTGTAGTGTTTATATTAGGATGCTACTGGTCGTATAAAATCTTAACTTTTATACACGAGCAACGTTATCCTTATATTTATCTTCTTCTATCTATTGGTCGTAGATTCTCACTTAACCTTTACTCTTCTCAGATATTCATGCACGATCCTTGGGGAGGCGAGAGACTAATAGATGACGATCTTCTTGTGTTGCTGTTTGAGGATCAAGAACAACCCCCCTTTCCTTTCTCCGAGCCTCCATTTTCACACCAAAATCCCATGACCAATCCTTCAGACCGTCAGTCACACATGGGTCATGTCAAATACACAGCTCGTAACAAAAAGAAAACCACCCATTCTCCTTCTAACCAACCAGCAACCGATACTGAGGGTCCACCAAATGACCCTCAACCTCTAAATTTCTGCCCACCAAACATTCAACCATAGGCCCCTCTTAGTGTCATATCGACCAGGATGGTGTCCAAGTATTCCAGGAAGTATAGGCTTCCAAGAATCACTTTACACAAACCCACACCCGACCAAAGGGCAAACGTGCCTGGAGGCGCCTTCAGCACCTGGTCGAGGTTTCATATCGAGGCAGGGGCAATCTTGCCCTTGCACAAATTTTCCAAGTGGTGTACAATTACTTTGAGGTCGGTGTAATGACCCAACTACTCTAGACTTTGGACCATTAATGAGAACTAAGCATTGACACTAATCCCTAATAATACTTACAAGTGAAATAATCATACTTTATTAAAAACTTGTAAAAACAAATGTTAAACTTACATAAACTCAAAGCAGGATATGGGATCCCATTGTTTTTTTAAAAAAAAAGACAACCTAATTGTAATGAAAAGAGATTACATAAATAGGTGAGGAAAAATACACATAAACCATAAATAAAGACTTCATCCTCGAAACCGAAACTCTCGACTCCTTGAATCCATTCCGCCTCAATACACATTCCCCAAGCTTCCAAGAATCTTTCTCGCCACTAAAGCTATTTTCCTGCACATATAAACAAAAAGGAGTGAGCCTAATGCCCAGCAAGGAAAATCTAACATATAACCATATACATAAAATTCATAAGGTAACATAAAACATACTATAACACTTATGTCACATACATACTATAATGGCCATTATTACTTGGGGTCCCATAAACTAAACAAGTCATATGCCCTTTAGATTAGTGGGGTCTTGCTAGCTAAGCAAGTCATATGCCCATAATCTATTTGGGGCTTGTTAGTTGTATAGGTCATATGCCCAAGTCTACAAGCATACTTACCATAACATTTTCCATAACTCATATTCATAAGATAACATATAAAGTCATATAACACATAAGTCCTATCCTATTTTCCTTACCAAAACAACCGGGATATGAGAATTGATTTAGAACCTTGGAACACTCCTAAAAACCATTTATAATATGATGAGTATATTGAAGAAAAGGGATGAAAGTGAAGAAGGAACTATACTATCAAAATATACTTACCAAAAACCTTGTGCTTAAGAACTTGGATTTCCTAACCAAGAAGACGAATAAGGTTAGAATGAGTAGAAGACTATGAGAACTTTAAAAAATATAATACAGAAATGGACTAGAGTTTGGGATACCTTGAGTACTTCTATGATCAATCTAAAACTTACACTGAAATGTGTATAGAACCTTACTTCCCAAGTGTTTAGTAAGCTTGTAGTGATTAAGCTTATAATTCCCAACCCAAGTGTATACACTCTCACACTAACCTAGCAACTTGCAGTCTCTGAACTTAGAGAAATAGATGAATAAATGGCTGGGTACTAGGTCCTATTTATAGAGTTTAGGAATGAAAAGATCTTCATTTAACTTGAATAAAAATAATGGCTTTTTAAGTGAAAAAAATTTGAATTATCGTTCAGCAGAGGCTGAAGACTTGTTCAAAAAGATGCTGGACTTATCAAGAGGTTGAAGGTTTGAATGGAGAACGTTTTTGAAAACTTTCAAAATATGCTGAGAGGCGATATATCGCTCCCTGTAGGCGATATATCGCCTGGGCCAGTATGCCCGAGGCAATCGTGCAACATTTCGTGTTTTTCGTATCTTCGTGCTGCGATATATCGGCATACGCTGATTATTTAAACACGAAATTACACATTTTTAGCTTAATTTGAATTGAGTAAACAGCCTTGACCAAGCCCTCTAACGTTTTCAAAGCTGCTGACTGACCTGAGGGTATTCAAATTTTAACCTTAATAAATTTAATCCTCAAAATACTTAATCATCATTAAACCTATACATGACATGTGCTATTATCCTATTGGTTCTTATCTAAACCTTATAGTATAATAAATATTATCCTTAATATCAGTCATATTAATCAAACCTTAGGTTAAAATTAATATTCCTAAACTATAGGTTAAACTTAGAAAATCTACAAGTACTACTATGAGTGTCCAAATAAATCCCGGTCTGAACCAAAAATCCACATTCATTAAGATAATACTATTATTACTATTATACTACTATCTAACTTAGCTAAGTAAAGTTCTTGGACTCTACAATTCTCCCCTACTAAAAAGAATTTTGTCCTCGAAATTTACTTACCAAATAACTCTGGATGCCGGCCTTGCAGGTCCTCTTCCAACTCCCACGTTGCCTCTCATTCAGAACTATTACTCCATAGGACTTTGACTATAGGAAAACTCTTGGACCGTAACTAATTCATCCCCCTATCTAGGATGCTAACTGGTCGTTCCTCGTGACTTAAGTCTTTCTGGAGTGCTATCGTATCATACTTGAGAACGTGAGATGAGTCTGGTACATATTTGTGTAGCTTCGAGATGTGGAACACGTTGTGACTATCAGCTATCGGAGCATACCGGCCTTATACTTGAGTCTTCTGACAAGAAACGTATAGACTTCTCACTCTTAGATAGCTTGCCCATCCCCTGTCATTTATTTGATAGGGATGGCAACTTTAAATTTACGACTAGTAATTTTAATTCGGACTTCTTCGAGGCAGAGAATGAGTGTAGCTATAGTTCTATAAATAATATATCGACCAGTAATAATAGCTTGGGTATACTATTTAGAATTTCCCTTTCCATTATTCCATTATTTCTCCAAACTACTTTGTCTGATCATTTTCTATTGTTTTGCAGTCATGCCTTCTAAAGACGCTTTCGATATGTACGCAAATGTTGAAGCTCCCACAAGCAAAAAGAAAATAAGAAGGAGTCATCCTGGGGAGAGCAGTAGTGATCCATGCAAGAAAAGGGCCTAAACAGAAGATCCTCTGGCCCCAACTCCCTCCAGACCCACAACGCCCCCTCCTCCTCCTCGCAATGGCCCTTCCTCTGAGCAATCAAGGAGATCCCCAGCCGCTAATTTGCTGAACTGTGCCTTCAACGCTACCTATGTGAAGCTGCAAAGATTTTCCAGGCACCGTCGTAGCCATGAAGCTTTTTCCCATCTTCCCCCACTAAAGCACAGCCAGGTCATGAGTCGTGGGCTTTCTGAAGTCCTTAGTGTAAGTGTTCCCTTTTCTTTTTCTTTAGTTTCAGTTGAGCAAAATTTTCTCTGAAAGTCTCTAACCGTTTCACTTTTTCTCTGTTCACTGGGTATCTTAACCATGAGCCATGGTTGGCATCGTGCTGAGGAAATAAAGGCAAAACATGCCAAGGAGACCAAGGCGTGCGAGGAAAAGGTTAAGGCAGCTGAAGAAAAAGTTTCCAACCTAAGCGAGTTGAAGAACTGCTAAGAGGAGCTGGCCAAAGCTGTTGCCACCAAAGAAAGGTTTAAGGAGGCTTCGGAGAATAACTTCAAAGAAGCAACCAAATTCAAGATGACCTGGCGGCCAGCATGAAGGAGGCCATTGAGCTGGAGGGACGAATCAAGCTGCTTGAGGAAACCAACTCCCAGAACCTGGAGAAGTTCAGAGGAGCAACCTTCAATTGCTTCTATCTGTTCTGGAAGAACAACCTAGGGGCGAACTTCGACTACCTTTTCGAGTAGATGAGGCAAGTAGAATTTGCGAAGTGCGCTGCTCGCCTAGAAGAGGAGAAGAATGCCCAGGAATCTCCTAAAATCTCCTTGGCGACTGGCATCGAAGGTGTTGAAGAGGATGCGTGGACTATAGTCGACCATCAATCCCAGCCAGATCCTCCTCCAACTACACAATGATTATATATATTTTTTTATTTGTAACGAAAACATACGAACCACGGTTCGTAATGTTGAGACAATTTTGCTGCATAAGGCAGCTTTTCTTTTAATTATTAATTACATCCGAGCAGCAATGACTCGTGGTGTAAAAACATTTCGTTATGATATTATAATATTTGGTATCATTACAACATATGTTCATATGACCAAACTTAGCATAACACTTTATTTTGATTTTACAAAATTAAACCAAAATTTTTGAAAAATACTCTAAAAAGTCGTAGTATGGTTTCCCTTATTTTGCTCGAGTATTTACTTATGCATGTTGATATGATTTTCTTGCTTAGTATCTTATATGCCCCCCAAGTGATCAAGGAGCTTAAGGTTCTCAGTCACTTGCCAAGACCAAGTCCTGTTCGAATATTACTACTCGCATACTTATAATTAAAAGGATAATATAGAAAAACAACACACGTAATGAGCAGATACTTGTAATAAATAGAATAATTGGCAAGAATAACTGGCTGCGCATAGTTCCTTCTATTTCTCATAATAAATGGACAAAAATCGTGTCTTTACAAGTGATCAAAGATTGATCTTATACTAGTAAGCGACCAGACATATAATTGACTAGCCCTTATTCATAAACTTGAAAAAAGTAAAATTAATACAAGCCAATTCTTTAAAAAGAATTGTTCATTGATAATACTTGCGCATGTGTTCTCCATTCCAATTGCAAGGAATGAGATCTCCATTTAAGCGAGCAAGTTTATATGTGCCTGGTTCAAGGATTTCTTCAATCTGATACGGACCTTCCCAGTTTGGTCCGAGCACTCCGGCAGCCTGATCGGAGTGTTGAGAAAAACTCTTCTAAGTACCAAATCCCCCACGTTAAACTTTCTTTCGCATAATTTAGAGTTAAAATATCAAGTGACCTTTTGTTGGTAAGCTACCACTCGAAGTTAAGCTTGCTCGCACCTTTCATCGACTAGGTCCAAAGACTCCATCAATAATTGGTTATTAGTACTCTGGTCGTATATTAACCTTCTATGTGATGGTGAATTTAGCTCAATAGAAAACATGGCCTCATACCCATAGGCCAAGGAAAACGGTGTATGACCTATTGTTGTCTGGTGGGATGTTCTATACGACCAGAGTACTTCTGGTAATTATTCTGGCCACGCCCCTTTTGCTTCTTCGAGCCTTTTCTTTAGTGTGTCCTTCAGAGGCCTGTGGATGAGCTACTAATGAAAAACTTTTTATAATTCCATGCCTTTCGCAGAAATCAGTGAAAAGATCACTGTCAAATTGTGTGCCATTATCTGAGACAATTTTCCTTGGAAACCTATATCGACATACAATGTTCTTGATAAAAAATCCCAATACTTTCTTGGTCGTTATTGTTCCTAGTGGCTCAGCTCGGCCCACTTTGTATAGTAGTCAACAGTAACTACTACATACTTGACATTCCCTTTTCCTACAGGTAAAGACCCGATCAGATCAATTTCCCATACTGCGAATGGCCACGGGCTTTGCATCTGTCTAAGCTCATTTGGGGCTGCTCGCGATATCTTGGAGAACCTCTAGCACTTGTCACATTTTGAACAAAATCCATAGAGTCATCATTCATGGTAGGCCAGAAATACCCTTGCCTTAGAATCTTTTTTGACAAATTCTGCCCCCCAACGTGATCTCCACAGAAGCCTTCGTGGACCTCTTGCATCAGTTCCTTGGCTTTCTCCTTAGAAACACACCGTAACAAAGGCATTGAGTATCCTCTTCTATACAAAAAATTTTCGACCAGAATAAATCGAGCCGATTGTCTCTGAAGAATCCTCGCCTTGTTTCTTTCCGATGGTTACAATCCCTATTCGAGATATTCGACGATGGGCGTCATCCATGTGTCTATCGCTTAAATCACTAGTGAGGAGTATTGTTTTTGATTGCTCGGTGCCAACAAATGTTTAACAGGTACTATGCTCAGGGCGTCGACATCTTTTGCACTTGCTAACTTTGCCAAGGCATCAGCATTTGAATTCTGATCGCGAGGCACTTGTTGGAGAGTATATTTTTCAAATTATGCTAATAAGTCCTTTTTCTTTGTTCAAATAAGCAACCATCATGAAACCCCTAGCTTGATACTCTCCCATAGTTTGATAAATTACTAGCAGGGAATCGCTATATAATTTTAGTGACTTTATATCCATGTACTTAGCTAGTCTTAATCCTACGAGCAGAGCTTCATACTCGACTTCGTTGTTGGATGCTGTAAAGTTGAATCTGATTGCACAATGGAACCGATGTCCTTCGAGTGTGATTAAGATCAAGCTTGCTCTTGCATTGTGCTCGTTGGAAGAGTCATCTACGAACAACTTCCAGGAAGGAGCTTGATGTTGACTTTCAGTTTCTTCCATCGATTCACTAACTGGGATTCTGGTGAATTCTGCGACGAAATCTACTAGATCTTGTGCTTTCACAGCTGCTCGTGGAGAACAAGAAATTTTGAACTGCCCTAGTTCAACTGCCCATTTTAATAACCGACCGGCAGCTTTTGGTTTTTGCAAGACTTGCCGTAATGGCTGGTCGATGAGTACCACGATGGGGTGAGCTTGAAAGTAGGGTCGCAGTTTTCTAGAGGCCAAAATCAAGCAATAGACCAACTTTTCTATGAGTGGATACTGTAATTATGTGCCCACTAGCCTCTTTCTTACATAGTATACTGCATTCTGAATGTTTCATTCTTCTCTTATTAGAACAGCACTAGCAGCTTACTCTATGATTTCCAAGTAGATGAACAAAGTTTCTTTTTCGACTAGTTTGGACAAGATTGGTAGTTGCGACATGTGGGATTTTAACGCCTGAAAGGCCTGCTCGCACTCTTCTATCCATTCAAATTTCTTCTTACCCCTGAGTAGATTAAAAAATGGAACACACTTGTCCGTTGACTTAGATACGAATCTACTCAGGGCACCAATCCTTCCAGTTAGGCTTTGAACACCTTTAATCTTGGCAGGAGACTTCATCTCGATTAGTGCCTGAATTTTTTCGGGATTATCTTCGATTCCTCTTAAGTTTACTATGAATCCCAAAAAATTTCCTGATCCAACATCAAAGGAATAGTTGAGAAGGTTCGGCTTCATCTGATATTTGTTCAAGATGTTGAAGCATTCTTGCAGGTCCTTGATGTGTTCTTCTGCCTTCTTTGACTTAACCAGCATGTCATCGACATATACTTCCATGTTAACATGGACCAGCTCTTTGAACATATGGTTGACCAGTCGCTGGTAAGTCACACCAGCGTTTTTCAAACCGAAGGGCATTACTTTATACAGTAAGGTCTCGTATCTATTCGAAAGCTAGTGTGATCCTCATCAAATGGATGCATACTAATTTGATTGTATCCAGAGTATGCATCCATGAACGATAAAATGTCATGCCCTAGTGTAGCATCAACTAGCTAGTCACTTTTTGGAAGTGGAAAACAATCCTTCCGGCAGACTTTACTAAGGTCTGTGAAATCCATGCACGTCCTCCACTTGCAATTCAACTTGGGAACTAGTACGGGATTAGATACCCAAGATGGATAAAATGCTACCCTGATGAATCCATTTTCCTTCAGCTTCTCAACTTCTTCTTTTAGGGCCTTCGATCTGTCTTTGTCGAGCAACCTTCTTTTTTGTTGCACATGTGGAAAGTTTTTTTCTATATTTATGACATGGCTGATCACCACTGGGTCTATCCCAACCATATCTTTACGCGACTAGGCAAACACCTCCTGGTGCTCTTTCAAAAATTCCACCAGTTTGTTTTTTGTTGTTGTCTCTATATTTTTACCGACTTTTACAATCCTGGTCAGATTTGCTTCTTCTAATTGGACCTCCTCGAGGTCTTCCACGGGTCCAACATTCTCTTCAAAATCCCCAAGGGGAGGATCTAAATCCCTTTCCTCACTTTTGGCAACACCCTAATTGTTGACCTATTCACCTGATTGGGCTTGTATTTCATTTGTCACCAACAACCTTTTCCCAGCTTTTTCTCCCGATCCGCCACTTTTTTCTTTTGTTATAGAGGATTTATATCATTCCCGTGCTTCTCGCTAGTTTCCAAACACGCATCCAATTCCTACATTGGTTGGAAACTTCACGGCCAAATGCCATACTGAGGTCACTGTTCGTAGATCGACGAGAATGGGCCTTCCAATCACGGCGTTATATGCGGAAGGGCAATCAACTACTATGAAAGTAGCAAGTAATGTCATGTTCGTAGGTGCAGCCCCTACTGAAACTGGAGGTCTGATCGACCCAGTTGGTGCGAGTCCTTTGCCATAAAAACCATAAATGGTTTGGTTGCATGGTTCCAAATCTTGCACTAACAATTTCATCCTTTCTAGTGAAGATTTATACAAAATGTTGAATGAGTTTCCTATATCCACCAACACTCACTTGACCATCATGTTGGCAATCTAAACATCAATGACCAAAGGATTTGAGAGGGGAAATCGAACATGCTGAGCATCTAGCTCAGAGAAAGTTATTGATTCTTCCTCTGTTCGAGCTTTTTTGGGAGTTTGGTCCTCCACGTTCAGCATTTCAATATCCTGACCATGACGTAAGGTTCTGGCATACCTTTCTCTTGCCTTCCCACTATCACCTGATATGTGTGGTCCTTCGCAGATGGTCAGCAATGTACCAGTGACTGGAGCAACCTGTAAAGGAGGCGAGTGTTGGCGTACAGGTGCATGCTCGTTGCCTCCTTGAGTCCCTTGCTGAGAACCTCCAGCTTCTTCGACATACCTCCTCAGATGTCCTTGTCTGATAAGGAACTCAATCTCATCCTTGAGCTGGTTGCACTCGTTGGTGTCATCTCCATAGTCGCTATGAAAATGATAAAATATGGTAGTGTCTCTCTTGGATATATCTTTCCTGATTGGGGCTGGTTGAATAAAGGGAACATTAGTGTGACTGGCCTGGTATACCTCTGCTCTGCTTTCGACTAGGGCTGTGTAATTGGTGAACCCCGACTCATATCTATTTTGTTTCAAGCGCTTGTTATCAGACGTTGTCGGCTTGTAGTTGACCCTTTTCCCCCATTCTTCCCATTATTTTTGTCGTTAGCATTGGTTTTCTCAGATCCATTGGCGGGTTTGGTGGGGTCTTCTTTCTGGCCGTGGTCATTTGTTGGAGACTTTCCTTCATTGGCAATGGCCTCCTCAAGCTTGATGTACCTATCTGCTTGGTCTAGAAATTCCACAGTGCTCTTGACTCCATTCTTTTGTAAACTGTTCCAAAGGGATGAGTGGCACCACACCCCAACAGTGAGAGCCATAAACTCTCCCTCATCCCCAACCATCTTGGCTCCAGCAGCTGCTCATATGAATAGTTGAATATACCCCTTCAAGGTCTCTCCTTCTTTCTGGCGTATTCGACCAGCTGATTGGCCTATGTTGGATATACTCGACCAGCATAGAATTTTCCATAAAACTCCTTTACGAACATTTCCCAAGAAACTATACTGGTCGAAGGGAATTTGAAAAACCACTCCTAAGCAGTTTCGGATAAAGATGCCAGAAAAATTATGCACCGAGCATCGTCTGACACCTTTTGGATGTCCATTTGTACCTCGAATTTGTTAACGTGAGACACATGATCTTCTAATTCAATGAAGATTGGCAAGATCGACATTTAAAATTTGCTAGGAGTCTCTGCCACAATGATTCTTTGCATAAATGGAGTGCCCTTTCTCTGATCAAATTTTATATGGGATGTTTGGCTCCCAACCAGTTGTTGGATGACCTGATTTAAAGCATCTAGCTCGGCCTGTGCAGCATCTGGTACTGCCGAAGCAACTGGTTCTGGGGGGAAATACTCATCATGCCTTTTCCTTCGATCAATGAAAACATCCCTCAGATCTTCATCCCTACGCCTTTGCTCGCTCACACCTAGTCAGTCAAAGACATTGGGTTGGTTAGGTTGCCCCTAGCATTCTGGCTTATTGGTTGGTTCTCCATCGGTAGGGGGTTCTATCCTTCACCCCTCTCCTCTTGCCGTCAACCAGCATTCCTCATGCCAGAATATGCCTCATTATAATCATGGCCATCTCTAAATTGTGACCTATGATGGATCGATCTGTTGTTTGCACTATTTCCCTCTCTCCCTACTGGAATGTCCCAAAAGGTAGGTGGAGGCATGCATTGGTTGGTAGGTCCTCTGGCATTGTTATGTTGTGAGGGACCCCTAACCATAGAACCTGACTCCACCTGCCTTCTGCCCCCCGAAGGATGTTGTCCTCTGCTCGAAGGGTTTTGTTCCTCAGCCGTCTAGCGTCTAAGGCTTCTAGGATGATGTCTGACCCTATTCTGCCTTTGCTGCTGGGTGTTTTCTCGACCAACGCGAGAGGGTGGCTGCTGCTCAGGATCCTGGAAAGGCCTCTCATGCTGAGCAGCAGCGGGTAGCTCTGGCCTCTGAGGATGCATTGGTTATGGCAGAATGTGATGATGTTGGGGATGCCTTGAATGTGGATTTTGTTGTGGGTGAGTACTAGGTGGCTGATCCGGTTGGGAGGCAGATGTAGGTTGTCCTCGTGCCAATTGACTGGCTGCCTCCAAGGCCGCAGTGGCCTCTATTTGCCGACAGTCCATGTTAGCTTGCCGCTCATTCAGTTCTTGGCTTTGCTGGTAAAACTCCCTCTGCAGCAACACCATTGTTTCAGCCACATTTTCTTGATTATCTCTCAAATTAGCTAATTCTTCTTCCAGCACAATTAAAGTCGTCCTTAAGGTTTCATCTTCCATCTCCTCCTCTTCCAATTCAACCTATGGTTCATCCTCAGCTACATCTTGTGGAGGAGGTTGAGTTGGCACATTTATTTCAAGAGGTTTGCCCAATTTTCCTAGTTGTTTTCACCATTTCATCTTCTTGGAGGTCTTAAGTTCAGCTGTCAAAGAAACCACCAGGATGTTGACCCTCGCTTTGGTCAACGACACGGAGTCAAATAAAACGAAAGAAATTAGATGAATTCAAGTCAAGAAGATAAATGACACAAGGATTTATAGTGGTTCGGCCCCAAGTGATGGTTGTGACCTACGTCCACTTAGTCTTCTTATTAATGTAATGAAAACTTGCGATCAATAAACAAGGGTTTACCAAGTTTCACAAGCTCAATAATAGATACAAAGAATTGCGTAAGAATAATGATTTTCTCTCTCAGTCTCTAAAGATCTCTCTCATGAGCCCTTTGAGTCCTATTTATAGGCTAAAGCATCACCTTATGGGCCATGGACCTTGATTATATTTAATACAAACAATTCTAAATAATAAAGGAAATTACACTTTTTACATAAATACAGAATCAAATATCTCTAGAAAATATCTGACATACTGCGACCAACCCTGGTCACCTATGAAATATCCCCTTTGTCGTGTGAATTCTCCTCTGGTCGATGACCGACCAGAATATAACCACTTAAATTTCCACGTGCGTACTAATCTTTCCACATCATCACGTGACTCTTTTTTGTGTCAAAAGCGTCAATTCGGTCAATTGTGTGGCTATCCTGGAGAATCCCTCGACGAATCGCCGATAGTACCATACCAATCCCAAAAAGCTTCTAACCTCCAGTACACTACTCAGCCTGGACCAATCCCTCACTGCCTCAATCTTGCTTGGGTCTACCAATATCCCCTCCTTAATGACAATATGACCCCGAAATGTTACTTGGGGTAGCCAAAACTCACATTTGCTGAACTTAGCATATAACCTATGCTCCCTTAATCGTTGTAGTACCAGACGTAGATATTGCTCATGCTCTGTCTCTGACTGAGAGTACACTAGTATGTCATAAATGAATACAATCACAAACATGTCCATATAATCCTTGAAGACAATATTCATCAAGTCCATAAAGGCTGCTGGGGCATTAGTTAATCCAAAGGAAATAACCAGGAACTGATAGTGTCCATACCTCGTGCGGAAAGCGGTGTTTTGTATGTCCTCCTCTTTCATCCTTAACTGGTGGTAGCCTGACCAAAGATCAATCTTGGAGAACACTCTCTTCCCTTGTAACTGGTCAAACAAGTCGTCGATCCTAGGTAATGGGTGCTTGTTCTTAATGGTAAACTTGTTTAACTCCCTGTAGTCAATACACATTCTTAAAGATCCATCCTTCTTCTTGACGAATAAAACTAGAGCACCCCATGGCGAAAAAACTCGGTCTGATGAATCCAAAATCGATTAACTCTTGCAACTGAATCTTCAGTTCCTTCAACTCTATCGGAGCCATTCTATAAGGTGTCCTAGATACTAGCTCTGCCCTTGGTGCTAACTCTATAACAAACTCAATCTCTCAGTGTGGCGGCAACCCTGGCAAATCTTCGGGGAACAAATCAGGAAACTCACATACCAGTGTAGTCTCACCCGGTCCAACCGACACAACTCTAGATGTATCCAAAATGTTTTCAAGGAATCCTATGCAACCGTCCTGCATCAGGTCTCTAGTCTTCAGTGCCGAAATCATATGTACTCGCGGTCCACTCACTATCCCCACGAATACAAAGAGTACCTCCCCTTCTGGTTCAAAGGTCACCATTCTACACTTGCGGTAAATCGTCACACCATACTTCGATAACCAATCCATCCCTACGATCATATCAAAGTCATTCATTGCTACCTCAATCAGATCCACAAACAACTCCCTACTATCTATCTCTACTAGCAATGCTCTAACCCATCTCCTAGAGACTGCCAGTTCCCCAGTCGGCAACAAAGTCTAAAATCCCCTAGCATAAACAAATGAATGAGTAGGCCTGGATTCATTCAATGTAGTAAAAGAAGAACCAGCACTAGAAATCTGACGTTTCACGACTGAGGGGCTGGCCTCAGCCTCATTCTGGGTCAGGGTAAATACTCTGGTAGGAGTGAGACTTTCGCTTTTCTTCGGCTCTTCCATCCTGGTTTGTGGGTACTCCTTCCTCAAATGACTGATGCTCCCATAAGTAAAGCAGGCCCTAATCCTAAACTCTCCTTGATGTCGTCGTCTGCACTGAGGACACACCGGGAAACTCATCCAATTGTCTCCCCGCCGTAACGACCACTGAAAGCACCCCGTGCCCTCCTATCCGAGCCAAGAGTAACAAAAGAGTCTGTGGCCTTTCTCTTCTGCCCACTAGGGCCACTACCCCAGCTATATCTAATAAAAGGAGGAATCGTCCTCCGAGCATCACGCCTAGCAGCGCCCTATCTCCATATTTGATCCTCGGCCCCCTCAGCTGTAAGGGCCTTGTCCACTACCTGTGCATAAGTGGTAGTCCCTGGATCCAAAGTTATCTTGACATCACGGGCGATCATGACCTTCAATCCTCGCATAAATCGATCTCTTTGTGCCTTGTCAGTTGGCACCAGATCCAGTGCAAACATTGCTAATCGGTCGAACTTCAAAGCATACTCAGTAATTGTCATTCGATTCTGAGTCAGGTTGGTAAACTCATCAACCTTCATAGCTCAGACTGCGACACTGTAATACTTCTCATTAAAAATGTTTCTGAACTCTTCCCAGGTCATAAGTGCAATATTCCTTCTCTGAGACACCACATCCCATTAGATGTGGGCATCTTCTCTTAACATGTAGTTGGCATAAGCTACTCTCTCATTAATTTTCCACCCTTAAGAAATTCAGGATGGATGAAATCATATTAATCCACTACTCTGCCCGCAGTGGGTCTTGACCACCCTCGAAGGTGGAAGGATGCTAATTCCTGAACCTCTCATTCAAAGGTTCCCATCTATTCTCCACAGCATGCTGGGCTAGCACTGTTGCCACAACCTGTGGAACTAGCAATCCAACGCCCTAAGGAGGGACCTGTTGCCTCAACTATCGAAGTGCTTCTTCCATTCGGTGAAGATTAGCTTCCATCTCAGCAAATAACTATTGCCAATTCAATGTCCAGGGTTGTGACCCTGGTTGTTATCCTCGACTTTATTTCCGCGGAGTCTAATTGATCGCTGAGGTATTACCACAATATGCCTGCAATCAATGACGCCGCCTATCAGGCATGATAACAACATCCAAAACCACCTCCCAAATTCATCAACAAATCACAATCAGTAAATCCACATATCACAAATAACATACAACAATCAAGGGGGCCATGCCCTAGCATCATGCATATGTCAACTCATTCATCATACTCTATTAAAATATTCAGGAAAACAGGGAACTTTAACAAAAATCAAGCATATAATTCAATAATTACCAACCAACTTTGAGTCGAGCTTGTCACTGGTAGTAAGCATACATGTTTGGTCAATCTCTAGGATCCATAAACCTCGGCTCGTTCGGATACCAAGTTGTAACACCCTACTTCCTTAGAGTCGTTACTAAGTGAGTTAAAAATGTGCCATTAGCTTGCTAATCGAGGTTTTAGGTTGAAAGTGTAGCTAAACTATAATAAAAGTCGTTTAAAGGCATTTAATATAAAAATGTGGTCATCCATTTAAAACGTAAAGAGTTATACATTTGGGATATCAAAATACGATTCAGAAAATACTTTACATCTCAAAATACATTTAAGGTCGACATAAACGAAAAATCAACCAAATACATTACATCATCCCAAAATAACCCTGGTCATGGCGACCAGGCAGGCCGAACATGTACCCGTCGCTCCATGCTCTCTGTACTCATGGTTGGTTGACCTTTCCTTTACCCTATGAGTTGAAGCCCAGCAAGAAAACTCACAAATAACATATAACATATGCACAGAAGTCGACAATATACAACAAGGCAGCCGACAGGCTAAACATATAATAGCCAATGCCGTCCCAGGCGCTTTACCAGGCCCTGGGTTCGCGGTCTTCACCGAAAGGATGACTTTAGCATCCTAGGAGGGTTTCACCCTAATGGCCTGCACTCCCCGTTCTCAACGCCGATCTTGGCCCCTTGGCGTACTCAGCTTCCTGCTGTTCCTGGCCTTTGTCATTTCTGGTCTTCGTGTATTCACTTACAAATATGCATCACATAGCATAATATGACCAGACATTTAAACATATACTAAACATGAACAATAGGGCTACGCCCCCACAATACAAACAATAGGGCCACGCTATGCTCTACGGGTAAAACATTTTTCTTACTTGTGTCCCGATCTATCTGAGCACCGCAATCCCGAGCACAGTCCTTTAACCCGAGCCTCGTTGAAAACCTAGTCACAACATATTCATAATAGCCATCCATCAAGTTATAATCCAATTAATAACTTTAGAATATTAATCTAGTCTCCAGGACATTGGATTCTACCAATCTGGGTATTAAAATCCTTCCCGAGCCTTAACATTTGAGTTCTCGAGCTAAAAACCTTCAAGCAACCAATATTTGCATTTGAGCCGCGGCCCAACCCCCTTAAGGGTCGTGGTGTGCTCAAGTCAGAGGAAACATGCCTCTCTGCTGAGGGACACAGGCCGCGATGCTCCAAACCCTGAGTCGTGGCTTGCCTAGGCTAACAGGGGCTTTCCAGCCTCTTCGACACACATGGGTCGCAGCGCCTGAAGAACAGGGTCGCGACCCAAGCCCCCAAACCTAGAAAATCACACCATTTCCTGCATTTTTCCTCGATTCTAAACCCCATTTTCACACTTCAAACATCAATTAAACTCATAATCAAACCTGGATTCCTTTTCCACATAACCTAGACATCATATCCACTTAAGAATAGCTCTTGAATCCTCACTAACACTCGAAATTCAAATCAAAACTCACTCTCATGCAAGCCTCTAATTCTAGCAGAATTCAACATGAAGATCAAGAAGAAGAGCTTACCTCTGAATTATACTCCACCCTGAGCTAATTTCCTAAGTCCCCAAGCTTCCAATCCACTAGTTATTCACCCTAAATCCTCAAGGTTTCTCCAAAATTCTCAAACACCAAAGAGAGAGAGTGAGAACCGAATGAGAGAGAGAGATCGAAGAGAGACTTCTGTTTTCATTCTAAATGACCCTAGAACCTCAGCTGCCTAAGTGATCAAACCCCTCCTTTGTTAGATGTCCAAAATACCCCTTAAGTTTATCTAAATCTTCAAGTGCCACCAAGAGCAATTACATCATTTTCCATATCTCGCTAACTCCTTAAGTGTTCCTATAAATGCCCCTTTGATCCTGAAATGTCCAAATCATTGCTAAATTATTACCCGTCACTCGATAATCTTAAACATACATTACGTTTCCAAAATACCCCTTGGCTCTTCTCAAGCCGAGTATTCGACCCCGTTGTGACTTTCTAGCTAAATTGTTCCCTAGGACCGTCTTGGATCATGCATCACAAATATATCACCACTCATTCATGGTATCAATCACAATATACACAAATATTGCATTTATGCCCTCAATGGGCTAAAATTACAAATTTCCCCTAATAGCCAAATGGGGGCACACATGCATATTTAATTCACCTAAACATGCATTTCTAATCACATAATCATCAAATTCATATATTAACGTAATTAAATCATTTATTTCACTCCTGGCATGCTAATCAAGGCCCTAAGCCTTATTAGCAAATTTGGGACGTTACAATGTAGCACCCATGAGCCAAGGCTGAGCAAGAAAAGCAAGGAAAACAATGGACACATGAAGTAATAATGGTATTCGATCATGCTTAACTCATTCAATTTAAACATAAAATAGAGTACGAATATTCAACTAATCAATGATAAACACATAATATCAAGCTCACAAATATTCAGGGTTGGCACACTTAGGCCAAGCCCCTTGTTGATCTCGCTGACCCCGGCTCGCCTAGGCCAAGCTGCATTCAGTACGCTTACCGTCAACCCCAGCTCTCTTAGGTCATTTATTCTCGTACATCACATCAATCTTACAAATATGTAGTACGAGCATTCAATAATTGGGAATCTCAATCTCGTTCACAACCACACTGTTGGAAATGTGCCCTGAAAGCATATGTAGTAGACATTGTTTTTATGAAATAAATGAATTGAATTTGTTATTCATATATTTTATGGACTATATTATTCTGTGATAATATTAAGAAAATATCAGGAAAATTTCCTAAGTTCATATATGTGATCTCAAACACGTATTGGTACGGGAGGATTGTGTTTGAGATAAATGAACTTGAATAGTTCGCAGTAAAATAAAGTTATGGAATCTTTAGATTAATTACTGCAAGTACGGTTCACTAGTATTATGAATACATGTGATCTAGATCCGGATCACTAGTGTGGTATGATAGTTTAGTGGAGGTGCTTTATATATTAGAGAATATATAGAACTGGACCAAATATGTTTATTAATACTTAGTTAAATACTGTTTCAAAGTATTAATTAAATATCTTAACTAATGATAATATACAAATAGATCTTAATCCTGAAGTTACTATGAACTCCCGTTTATGTAATATGAGTTCTTTGATTCACTTGTTAGGGTCTGTCAGAATGATCAAGCTAAAAACTTTTGTTTTGGGAACTCATTATTGTAGATGGCTGGGGACATAGTGTACAAATATGGAATCTATGCCTTCTCGCAAGAGATTGAATGCTGGTTCTCTTAAGGGTTGACTTTTGGGACTAAAAGGTTATTGAGCTCAAATTCATAATTTAGTTATGAATTAACCTTCACAAGTAAAGTCAATGGTACTTAAGGAAACAAGAGATAATTAAAAGGGTAAAACGGTAATTTTATTCCCAATTAATTATGAACCATGATTAGAGGGTCAAGTTGTATGCAATGATTATATCAATGGACGCTTTATGATTATAAAGTACTCAGTAATGAAATGTCTATAATATAAGAGTGTAGTCTCATATTTATAGTGGAATAATCATGAGATTAATAAATTAAGATTATTTAATTAAAGAGTTTAATTAATAATCTCAAATTTATTGGAGCTTGGAATTATAGGTCCATAGGTCCCCATAGCGGCTCTATCAACACTATTCAAGATAAGAGTTGATATGAAAGGAAAAATAGTTTAAAGGCATATTTGAGAAGAAATTTGTTCTTCAGCCCAAATATGCAATTATATGACAATAGTGATTAATTAATTAATTACAAATTAGTTGTAGTTAGTAAAATTAATTAATATTTAATTATTGTATAATTTTTTAAATTATATTAAATAATTAAATTAATTTCGAAATTTAATTAAATAATTAATTAATTATAATTTTCAAAATTTTAATAAATTAAATATTTATTTTTTCAAAAAATTTGGATTTAATTAATTGGTAGAATTAATTAAATATCTTTATTTGAGTGGGAGATAATAATCTGATAAGTTCAAATTGGATTTGAATTTAAAAGATTAATATTTATTCAAATAATTAATTATATTTGATAATTAATTTAAATTTTAATTAGTTATCAGGTTGTTAGATCTTATCTGACAAAGTAGTTTGAATAAATAATTAAATAAAAATTGAAAAACCAACATCCCTCAAATTAGGGAGGGCTACACGAGCACACATAGTCCATGGACTGTGTGTGGCGTGTAGGGCAATTTTCAGGGATAGGATTTTCATTTTTATTTATTTAATTAATTAATTAATGGATAATTCAAAAATTGGTTTTCAGATTTTTTTTCATTAATAGAATAATTAATTAATTAAAATGTAAATTGTAAAATAGATACAGATTTATTTTTTAAAATTTGAATATTTTCTTTTAAGTATGACTAATCAGAAAAATATTGAGAGAGAAGTGAGAAAAACTCATAACGTTCGCTCTGTGAAAAATAGAACGATAGTTTTCTCTCCGTGAAAAATAAAGAACCAATTCTCAGGCCTATTCTCTTGATCTCATGTGTTGAGCACATCAAGCAGAATCACAAATAAACTATCCTTCATTCTCGAAGTGCCCACACACTTCTTGAGGTGTAGAGAACGCTTCGGAAGATCTTGGTGTGAGTATGTGGGAGCGGCTTGGATAGGAAGATCATTCTAAATACGAAAAGATAGCAAGGATACTTGATAGGCTTCAAGAGGTATGAATTATATCCATATCTTGTTTATGATTAATGTATGTATATGAATGGATCCGCATATTTAAAGGTAGTTTAAATTTGTTACAAAATTTTTGTTGTACACTGGGCCAACCCCACCACCATTCCACTGCGTATTAGGAAACTCGTTCCTAACAATTGGTACTAGAGCGGTCATTAATCTCTGCATACATTAATTATTATGTGGGCATAATATGCATTCTTATGTTATTGTAATATATGTTAATGGATGGATGTATGTATGATTATAGTTAATTCTTAAGGGTCGTTAATTATATGGTGTCTTGGGTTTAGGAAATGTTCTTAAAGTTCTAGATGAAAAATGTAAGCCATTTTGGGGCATAGGAATTTTCGTAATTTTAATTTTCTGTGTTAAAATAATTTGAAAATTTTTGTAAGGCCCGAGCCCTGAAGCCCGAGCCTCACCCAGCCGAACTGGTGCTTGCCCAGCCCCTGCGTGTTGCCTGCCCAGGCGCCCCGCGCACCTCGCCCAGCCGAGTGCCCGCACCCCTGCTCCTGCGTCTGCCGCACGCCCAGCGCGCACCTACGCCCCTGCCCAGCGCGAGTCCCTGCGCCTCGCCCAGCTGCACGTCTGCGCGCCCCAGCGCCAGCTGTTGCTGCTCCCAACCGTGCACCCCTGTGTGTCGCAGCCAACAGCAGCCCGTGCACCCCAGCCGCATGCCCCATTCCGAGCCACCATATGCAGCCGTCCCTAGGGTTTCTAAACCCTAGGGCTTGCATCCAAAAATTGTCCATTTAAATTATGGGCTTAATTAAGTTAACCCATAATTAAAAATTGTTTTATTTTGAATTAATTGTGTGAGCCCAAATTCAAATCTGGGCCTAATAACTTATCGGGCATAGTAACCCAAGTTAATTATTCTTAAAATTTGTTTAAGATAATGAAAAGTTATTTTCATTCAAAATTAAATGGATAAGTGGCTTAATGGATCAAGACTACTTGTGAAGGCCCAAAGTAATAGATATAGATCTATTTAGGTCTTATTTAGTTTCTTACATTTTTGTGTATATTTTTGCAAGTGTTGTAATTTTTATAGAAATACCCAAGACACCCGACCTACATTTATTTATTTATTTAGCTAGTATTTATTTATTTAAATGTTTGAATGTGATTAAATTGTTTAATACTTTATCATGCATTTTTTGACATGCCATACATATATCCCACACAATATTTTAAATTGTGCATGCATCTCATATGAGTAGAAACATGCCTTAGGATTGTCCTATGTGATTATATGCTGGTCCATATAATAATAAATCTAGTTTTTAACTAGTTCAAGAGCAGAAATAGATTTTAAAAGTTGTTTAATTTCTATTATTTAATAAAATTGTTTTATTACATTATAATTGATATTCTTAGTAATTATGGCAAAATAAAATTGAACTAATTAGGGCATAGTTCTATAATTTTAATTTTTCTTAATTTGATTAGTAATTATTAGAATATCATTTGGTCAAAATAAATCACTTTATTTTTACAACCAATTAAAAAGCATAGGATGTTTTGAGAAAACACATGTTCTAAAATAGTGAGTGGGAGAGGGAGTTATGACAATAAGTCCCATGGTCTCAATTATTAGTTAGCACCGAGGTAACATGGAGAGGGCCTCGCAGCACCACTGCTTGTGTCCCCCTAAGGAAGGCTTCTGACTGCGTTATTCTCAAGGCAAACTTATTTTTCAAGAATAGGATTTAATGATGTATTTCAAGTTTTACTGACCCTAAGGAACACTTTTGAGTTAAGTCATTGATCTAAAATATTGGGTTACACTCACAAGGTACATTAGGCTTTCGAGCCGACTATTGTATTCTTGACCAAACAAGCGGTTGTTTATAAGTCAAAAGAGAAATATTGATTTAAGTTTTAACTTATAAATTTGAGAACTTGTCTCAAAATTAATTTGGAATTAGTCTGACCTACCCTAAGGCTGGTCCATTAATGTTCAAATTAATTAATCGTGGAATAAGTAATTTTTTTTGTGTGTTTTTTGTTGCATTCATGCATCACGTTTACTATTCCGAAAATAACTGATATTTATTATCTGCCTAAATTCATTTTGTTTATTTATTTATTTTCAGCAATTATGTCTAGCTCAAATCCTATATCTTCTTTACTTGCTAATGAAAAGTTGACTGGTAAAAACTACATGAAATGGAAATCAAACTTGAACATTGTATTAATATGTGAGAAGCCTAAAAAGCCATCCAAAAGCAAAGAGAACAAGAACACTAAAACCTCCAAAAAGAAGACCCCAAAAGGGACTTGCTTTCATTGTGGCGAAAATGGTCACTAGATGAGAAACTGTCCAAAGTATCTCGCTGACCTCAAAGAGAAAAAGACAGGTAAATTTGATTTACTTGTGTTAGAAGATTGTTTAGTTGTAGAGTCCAAGAACTTTACTTAGCTAGTTAGATAGTAGTATTATAGTATTTATAGTATTATCTTTATGACTGTGGATTTTTGGTTCAGACCGGGAATTATTTGGACACTCATAGTAGTACTTGTAGATTTTCTAAGTTTAACCTATAGTTTAAGAATATTAATGTTAACCTAAGGTTTGATTAATATGACTGATATTAAGGATAATATTTATTATACTATAAGGTTTAGATAACAACCAATAGGATTTTAAGCACATGTTATGAATGGGTGATTAAGGATTAAGTATTTTGAGGATTAAATTTAATAAAGGTAAAGTTTGAATGCTCTAAGGTCAGTCAGCAGCTTTGAATACGTTTAAGGGCTTAGTCAAGGCTGTTTACTCCATTCAAACTTAGCTAAAAATGTGTAATTTCGTGTTTAAATAATCAGCGTGTGCCGATATATCGCAGCTATAGGGGGCGATATATCGCAGCACGTAGATACGAAAAACACAAAACGATGCACGACAGCCTCGGGCATACTGGCCCAGGCGATATATCGCCTACAGGGGTCGATATATCGCCCCTCTCAGCTTATTTTTGAATGTTTTTTAATTCTTTTTCCATTCAGCCATTCAACCTCTTGATAAGTCCAGCATCTTTTTGAAAGAGTCTTCAGCCTCTGCTGAATGATAATTCAAATTATTTTCACTTAAAAAGCCATTATTTTTATTCAAGTCAAATGAGATCTTTTCATTCCTAAACTCTATAAATAGGACCTAGTACCCAGCCATTATTCACCTTTTACTCTAAGTTCAGAGGCTGCAAGTTGCTAGGTGAGTGTGAGAGTTAAACACTTGGGTGGGGAAATCATAAGCTTGATCATCATACGCTTATCAAACACTTGGGGAAGTATGGTTTTATAGTATTTCGGTTTGAGGTGTAGATTGGTCTTACAAGTATTCAAGGTAACCCAAAACTCTAGTTCAATTCTGTACTTTTCTTTCAAGTTCTCATAGTCTTCTACTCAGCCTCTAAGCTTAATTTTTATTTTGGTTAGGAAATCTAAGTTCTTGAGCAAAAAGGTTTTGGTAAGTATGTTTCTCAAAGGTTTAGTCCTTCCATTCCTTTCATTTATTTTTCTTCAAATCTACTCACCCTGCTATATATATGGTTTTAGGAGTGTTCCAAAAGTCCCAACTCTGTCCTCACATCCCGGTAACTTTGGTAAGGAAAATAGGATAGAATCTATATGCTATATGCTTATGTTATCTTATGTTTTATGCTATGAAATATGTTATAAAATATGTTATGAAATATGTATGATAGGCTTGGGCATATGACCCATTTGACTAACAAGCCCCAAATAGATTATGGGCATATGACCTACTTAGCTAGTAGGACCCCACTAATCTAATGGGCATATGACTTGATTAGTCTATGGGACCCCAAGTAATAATGGCCATTATAGTATGTGCATGATATAAGTGTTATGTTAAGTTTTTATGATTCTTATGAAATTTATGTATATGAACTATGTGTTAGATTTTTCCTTGCTGGGCATTAGGCTCATTCCTTTTTGTTTATATGTGCAGGAAAATAGCTATAGTGGCGGTAAGATTCGTGGATGCTTGGGGAATGTGTATCGGTGGTGAATGGAGTCAAGGAGTCGAGAGTTCGATTTTCGAGGATGTAGTCTTGCTTTTTTTGGTCTTTATATGTATTTTCCGCACTTATTATGTAATCCCTTTTTATTATAAATCATGTTATGTTTTGTTTTTCAAACAATGGAATCCCATATCCTACTTGATATTTTATGAAAGTAACTCTTATTTCTACAAGTTTCTAATAAAGTTATGGTATTTTCGCAAAATGTAAGTTTTATTAAGGATTTGTATGTATAGTTTCGTTAATGGTCCAAAAGTCTAGAGTAGTGGGTCATTACATTAGTGGAAGATAACACCTCATCCTGGATAGTAGACTCAGGAGCCACTAACCATGTCTGCTTTTCTCTTCCGATTCTTAGTTCAACGAGGAAGCTTGCTGATGGAGAGGTGACTATGAGGGTAGGCAGTGGTCAGATTGTTTCTGCAGCAGCAGTTGGAACAGCCTGTTTGGAATTTAAGAATAAAAAATTTCTTGTTTTAGAAAATGTTTATTATATTCCTAGATTTTCTAGAAACTTAATTTCTGTTTCTATGTTGCATAAAAAAAAATTTTAAATATCTTTTAATAATAATTCGATTGTTATTTCAAGATATGGTTTTAAGACATGTTCTGCAAAATCTATCGATGGGCTTTATAAACTGAAAGCTAAAGAGAAATCTATTAATAATTCTGAATTATTTAAAACAGCCAATCCTATATCTATTAAATGACAAAAGACTGATTCCGATAGTGATACATATCTGTGGCACTTGAGATTGGGCCATATTGGTCTAGACAGAATAAATGGGCTTGTAAAGGATGGTCCTTTAAGAGAACTGTCTATTGGATCTCTCCCTGTTTGTGAATCCTGTCTAGAAGGCAAAATGACCAAGAGACCTTTCTCTGCCAAAGTTTCAAGAGCCACAGAACCACTTCAGCTAGTACATACGGATGTTTGCGGTCCACTTAATATACAAGCAAGAGGAGGTTATGAATACTTCGTCACTTTTATTGACGATTATTCAAGATATGGTTACCTATACTTAATGCAAAGAAAATCTGAAACTTTTGGAAAGTTCAAAGAATTTCAAGCAGAAGCTGAAAAGCAATTAGGTAAGTCACTAAAAGCTCCTTGATCTGATCGAGGAGGAGAGTACTTGGATTTTGAATTCAAGACCATCTGTGTAAGCATGGCATTCAATCCCAACTCACAGCACCTGGAATGCCACAGCAAAATGGTATTTCAGAAAGGCAGAACAGAGCGTTATTGGATATGGTTAGATCAATGATGAGTTTCTCATCATTACCACTGTCATTATGAGGTTATGCAATTCAATGTGTTCTATACATATTAAATGTTGTTCCATCTAAGTCTATCCAAAAGACACCCATAGAATTATGGAATGGTTGTAAACCTAGTTTACACCATTGTCGAATTTGGGGGTGTCCTGCACATGTGCTTAAAGGAAAGACCGGGAAGTTGGAATCAGACTCTAAAGTGTGCATATTTGTGGGATATTCCAAAGAGACCAGAGGTGGAATTTTCAATAGTCCAAAAGAAAATAAAACATTTGTATCGACAAATGCAACTTTTCTTGAACATGACTATGTGAATAACCACAAACCTCGCAGTAAGGTTGTTCTGGAGGAGATGGTCTCAAATGAAGTTGCAAAGTCACCAGCAACAACCAATGAAAAATGGCAAGAGGAAACTGCTAGTTCTAGTCAGAATTGTAGTGAACCTCGTCATAGTGGGAGGGTTAGTAAGTAACCCACACACTATGAACACGAAGTTCAAATGCTTGTGTCTGACACAAACAAAGATGATCCATTGACATTTAGAGATGCAATGAATGATTCTGACGAGGACAAATGGCAAGAAGCCATGAACCAAGAAACAGAATCGATGTATTCCAATTCTGTCTGGGTTCTTGAAGATCCACCTGAGAATATCAAACCCATTGGTTGCAAGTGGATATTCAAGAAGAAAAGAGGAGCGGATGGGAAAGTAAAGACTTTCAAAGCAAGGCTTGTAGCCAAAGGTTACACACAGAAAGAAAGGGTTGACTATGAAGATACTTTTTCTCCTGTAGCCATGCTAAAATCCTTTCGTATACTCTTGTCCATAGCTGCGTGCATGGATTATGAGATTTGGCAAATAAATGGAAAAACGGCTTTTCTAAATGGCTACCTTGACGAAACCATTTACATGTCTCAACCAGAAGGGTTCGAGTTAAAAGGTCAAGAGTAAAAGGTTTGCAAGCTTCTTAGGTCCATTTATGGACTCAAACAAGCTTCTAGATCTTGGAATCTTAGATTTGATGACACAATTAAAACGTTTGGTTTTAAACAAAATGTTGACGAACCTTGTGTCTATAAACAAATCAAAGATGGTGTAGTAGTATTCCTCGTTCTTTATGTTGATGATATATTACTGATTGGAAATGTCGTAACATCATTATCAAAAGTAAAGAATTGGTTAGCTGAAAAATTCCAAATGAAAGATTTGGGAGAAGCCAAGTATGTTATGGGCATTAAGATTCGTAGGGATAGACAGAACAAAATTTTGGCATTGTCTCAAGCAGCTTATATCGATAAGGTGCTTTAATGCTTTAATATGCAAAACTCCAAAAAGTGTATATGCCAACTCGTTCTGGAGTATTCCTTTCCAAGGAGCAGTGTCCTAAAACACCTCAGGAAGAGGAAAACATGAGACAATATCCATATGCCTCAGTGGTAGGTAGTCTAATGTACACCATGTTGTGTACAAGACCTGACATTTGTTATGCAGTAAGGATAGTCAGCCGTTATCAATCCAATCCTGGATTGAGTCATTGGATTGCAGTAAAGAATATTCTCAAGTATCTTAGAAATACTAGAGATTATATGCTTGTATATTCAGGTGGAGACCTGAACCCCACTGGTTACACTGATTC
Source organism: Humulus lupulus (assembly GCF_963169125.1). Lineage (NCBI taxonomy): Eukaryota > Viridiplantae > Streptophyta > Magnoliopsida > Rosales > Cannabaceae > Humulus > Humulus lupulus. The sequence continues at coordinate 215,661,982 of NC_084796.1, read as the reverse complement.
TGATTTTCAATCAGACAGAGATAGTCGAAAATCGACTTCTGGATCAGTGTTTACTCTTGGAGGAGAGCGGTAGTTTGGCGAAGTATTAAACAAACCAGCATTGTAGACTCCACCATGGAAGCCGAGTATATAGCAGCTTGTGAAGCAGCTAAGGAGGATGTGTGGCTCAAAAAGTTCTATTCTGATCTGGAAGTTGTACCAGATGTGAATAAGCCACTAGTCCTATACTGTCACAATAGTGGGGCAGTAGGTAACTCAAAGGAACTGCGGCGTCGCAAGAGGGGAAAGCACATCGAGAGGAAGTATCACTTGCTAAGAGAGATAATTCATCGAGGAGATGTTGCAGTTATGAAGATAGCTTTAGAGCATAATCTTGCAGATCCTTTCACAAAGACTTTATCTATAAAATCTTTTAAGGAGCGTGTAAGAAACATGGGAATGAGAAAGATGCATCATTTGCTTTAGGGCAAGTGGGAGATTGTTGGAAATGTGCCCTAAAAGCATATGTAATAGACATTGTTTTTATGAAATAAATAAATGAATTGAATTTGTTATGCATATATTTTATGGACTATATTATTTTGTGATAACATTAAGTAAATATCAGGAAAATTCCAAAGTTCATATATGTGATCTCAAACACGTATTGGTACGGGAGGATTGTGTTTGAGATAAATGAACTTGAATAGTTCGCAGTAAAATAAAGTTATGGAATCTTTAGATTAATTACTACAAGTACGGTCCACTAGTATTATGAATACATGTGATCTAGATCCGGATCACTAGTGTGGTAGGACACTTTAGTAGAGGTGCTTTATATATATTATAGAATATATAGAACTGGACCAGATATGTTTATTAATACTTAGCTAAATACCGTTTCGAAGTATTAATTAAATATATCAAATGATGATCATATACAAATAGATTTTAATCCTAAAGTTACTATGAACTCCTGTTTATGTAATATGAGTTCTTTGATTCACTTGTTAGGGTCTGTCAGAATGATCAGACTGAAAACTTTTGTTTTGGGAACTCAATAATGTAGATGGCTGGGGACATAGTGTACAAATATGGAATCTATGCCTTCTCGTAAGAGATTGAATGATGGTTCTCTTAAGGGTTGACTTTTGGGACTGAAAGGTTATTGAGCTCAAATTCATAATTTAGTTATGAATTAACCTTCACTAGTAAAGTCAGTGGTACTTAAGGAAACAAGAGATAATTAAAAGGGTAAAACGGTAATTTTATTCCTGATTAATTATGAACCATGATTAGAGGGTCAAGTTGTATGCAATGATTATTTCAATGGACGCTTTATGATTATAATGTACTCAGTAAATGAAATGTCTATAATTACAAGAGTGCAATTAGTGGAATAATCATGAGATTAATAAATTAAGATTATTTAATTAAAGAGTTTAATTAATAATCTCAAATTTATTGGAGCTTGGAACTATAGGTCTATAGGTCCCCATAGCGGCTCTATCAACACTATTCAAGGTAAGAGATGATATGAAGGGAAAAATAGTTTAAAGACATATTTAAGAAGAAATTTGTTCTTCAGGCCAAACATGCAATTATATGATAATAGTGATTAATTAATTAATTACAAATTAGTTGTAGTTAATAAAATTAATTAATATTTAATTATTGTATAATTTTTGAAATTATATTAAATAATTAAATTAATTTTGAAATTTAATTAAATAATTAATTAATTATAATTTTCGAAATTATAATAAATTAAATATTTAATTTTTAAAAAAATTTGGATTTAATTAATTGGTAAAATTAATTAAATATCTTTATTTGAGTGGGAGATAATAATCTGATAAGTCCAAATTGGATTTGAATTTAAAAGATTAATATTTATTCAAATAATAAATTATATTTGATAATTAATTTAAATTTGAATTCAAATTTGAATTAGTTATTAGGTTGTTAGATCTTATCTCACAAAGTAGTTTGAATAAATAATTGAAAAACCAGCATTCTTGAAATTAGGGAGGGCTACACTAGCACACACAATTCATGGACTATGTGTGGCGTGTATGGCAATTTTCAGGGATAGGATTTTCATTTTTATTTATTTAATTAATTAATTAATGGATAATTCAAAAATTGATTTTTGGATTTTTTCATTAATAGAATAATTAATTAATTAAAAGTAAATTGTAAAATGGGTACAGATTTATTTTTTAAAATTTGAATATTTTCTTTTAAGTATGCCTAATCAGAAAAATATTGAGAAAGAAGTGAGAAAAACTCAGAACGTTCGCTCTGTGAAAAATAGAACGATAGTTTTCTCTCCCTGAAAAATAAAGAACCAATTCTCAAGTCTATTCTCTTGATCTCATGTGTTGAGTACGTCAAGTAGAACCACAAATAAACTATCCTTAATTCTCTAAGTGCCCACATACTTCTTGAGGTGTAGAGAACGCTTTGGAAGATCTTGGTGTGAGTACGTGGGAGCGGCTTGGATAGGAAGATCGTTCTAAATACAAAAAGATAGCAAGGATACTTGATAGGCTTCAAGAGGTATGAATTCTATCCTTATCTTGTTTATGATTAATGTATGTATATTAATGGATCTGCATATTTAAAGGTAGTTTAAATATGTTACAAAATTTTTGTTGTACACTGGGCCAACCCCACCACCATTCTGCTGCGTATTAGGAAACTCGTTCCTAACACACACAGGGGTGCAGTTTTCTTACCTCGAATATCCAGCGGAGAATTAAGAACGGTCCCGAGCACGATTCTGAGTCCTGAGCCTTGGCAATAGACCTAGTCATAAAATCAATGGGTAATCATCAATTCGAAACCCAAATAAATACTTAGGTAACAAATAGTATCCTTCGGGGCCTCGATTTCTACTAAACCGGGTAGTAGAAACCGTCCCGATCGCTTAGGTTTGAACCCCCGAGCCTTACTAACCCTAAAAACCAACAAAGGCAAAAATCTGCTAGGCGGGCCGCGACCTGGCCCAAAGGGTCGCGGCGCCCCCCCAAGACAGAGACACAACCCCACGCGTCTGGGGGAGGCGGACCGCGACTTGCCCCCTAGGGTAACATAGAGCCCTCCCAGGGCATTCTGGGCATGCAGATCGCGCCACCCATGTGCCGGGTCATGGCGCGCCCCCGCATACCCAGAATTTCCTAGGTTTTCCTCAACATTCTTCCCAGCCAAATTCCCACAATTCAAACTTAACAAGCCCCCCAACCAAAAATCAAGCTCAGCTACGAGTTTAGGACTTTTAATCACATATTTTAAACACAAAACCTTAACAATCTTACTGAAACCACTACCCCAACTCAGTAGTAATTCATCACCCAATATTCAGTTTAATTCCACCCTGAAAACCATAATTCCCGGCAAACAAGACATGGTTCTTATCTCAGTTGTAGCTTGGATCCCCTAGTTGTTCCTTATCCCCTTCTAGCCTCAATCTTCAATCCTCAAGCTCTAAGTCCCAGCCCTTTTCTTCAGCAGCTCAAGCTTCAATCACAAGAAGGAGTGAGGGAGAAATCGTGGGTGAGAGACATGAGAGAGAGCTGTGAGATACTACTACTTTCTAGTTTATTTCCTAAGCCTTCTGAGTATATCCTACCCTACAAAAGACTATTTTGCCCCTTCAAGCTTATTAGTCCTCTAGTTATCTCTAGGGGTAAGATGGTCATTCCGCTCCCAGTTCCCGCTAATTCCTCAAGTATTCCTACTATCAACCAATTAACTGTCATGTCCAATTAATTACCACATACTTATTCAATATCTAATAAATCCCAAAATATTCTCTAAATTTCCAAAAATACCCCTAGGCTCCCCCCGAGACAGGTATTAAACCCTGCTGTGACTATTTTGCTAATCAGCTCACTAGGACCGTCTTGAGCCATATACTTCATATATATCCACATAATAATGTGATCTCAACCATTTATCAGACATAATTACAATTATGCCCTCAATGGGCCAAAATTACAAATATACCCTTATAAGCTATAAAGGGCCCACATGCATATCGAATACTCATAAACATGCATATAACATACTCACGTAGTCATATTAATCATGCATGCCATGTAGTGACGCAATTAACCAATTAAACATATATATAAACCAATTATGCCCTTCCGGCATGCTAATCAAGGTGCTAAACTCTACTAGCAATTTTGTGTCGTTACAGCTATCGCCTCCTACTGAGAATTTTGTCCTCGAAATTTACCTGAATAACTTAGGATACTGATCCCGCATAGCTTACTCAAGTTCCCAGATTGCTACTTCAACTTTTTTATTCCTCCATTACACTTTTACTAGAGGAATCCTCTTGTTCCGTAGAACCTTGTCTTTTCTGTCTAGGACCTGAACCAGTCGCTCCTCATATGACAAATCTATCTGTCACTCCAAATCCTCATATCTCAACACTTGAGTCATATATGAGACGTACTTCCGAAGCATAGCAATGTGGAATACGTCGTGAAGCCTTGATAACGATGGTGACAGTGCCAACCTGTAGGCCTCTAGCCCGATCCTCTCCAGGATCTCAAAAGATCCTATAAATCTAGGGCTCAGCTTGCCCTTTTCCCCAAATCTCTTCACCTCTCACAGTGGTGACACTCGCGATAACACATGGTCCCCTACCTGAAACTCCATGTCCTTACACTTAGGATCAGCGTAGCTTCATTAGTCACTCCAATCCCAAATACTTCCTCTCACCCATCTCATCCTAATGAATGGACGATCTACACCTTCTTCCATATAATATCTCATATGGAGCCACTCCAATCGTTGATTGATAACTGTTGTTATATGAAAACTCAATCAACGGGAGATACTTACTCGAAGACCCCTCAAAGTCCAACATGCATGCCCTAATCGTGTCTTCCAATACCTGAATGGTCCTCTCAGACTGTCCATCAGTCTGAGTATGAAAGGTCATACTGAACTTTAGCTGTGTCCCCATAGCCTTCTACAAACTACCCCAAAACTTGGAGGTAAATATGGGATCTCGATCTGATACTATAGACTTAGGAACCCCATGGAGACGTACAATTTTCCTCACGTACAGCTCCGCGTACTGATCCACCTTATAGGTTGTTTTCACTGGAAGAAAGCAAGGTTAATTAGTGTATCTGTCTACTATCACCCACACCGAGTCATGTAGCCCCGCTGTCCTAGGTAAACATCCCACATAATCCACAGTAATGTCCTCTCATTTCCATTCGGGAATACCCAAAGGCTGTAGCCACCCCGTTGGTCGCTGATGCTCAGCCTTCACCTGCTGACAGGTCAAACACTTGGCCACATACTCCACTACATCCTTCTTCATCCCAGGCCACCAATATAACGTCCGTAGATCCTGATACATCTTCGTGGTGCCTAAATTGAGTAAATATGGTGTAGTGTGGGATTCATCTAATATCTCTAGTCTAATACCCAAATCTGTCAGGACACAAATCAAACCCTTATACCGTAGCAAACCAGTCTCTGGAATTGAATAGTCCTTAGCTACCCCATCTTGGACATTTTCTCTAACCTCTTGCAACAATGCATCATCCAACTGACCCTTTCTTACCCTCTCCAAAAGGGTCGACTGTAAAGTGATATTGGCCAACCGGCCCACAACCTGATTTATCCTTGCTCTAGACATTTCCTGTGCCAACTCCTTTGATATCTATTCAGAACTGAACAATTTTCCCGGGCCCCTCCGGCTTAATGCATCTGCCACTACATTGGCTTTCCCTGGGTGGTAAAGGATATCATAATCATAGTCCTTTACCGACTCCAACCAACATCTCTGCCTCATATTCAGGTACTATTGGGTGAAGAAATACTTTAAGCTCTTATGATCGGTTTATATCTCGCACTTTTCCCCATACAGGTAATGTCGCCAAACTTCCAGTGTGAATACCACTGCTACTAACCCTAGATCATGGGTAGGATACCACTGCTCATACTCCTTCAACTATTGTGACGCATAAGCAATAACCTTCTCATTCTACATCAACACTCATCCCAACCCCAACTGAAGGAAGACTCGACACCAGAGCGATAATCAGTCGTTGCTTCAATTCCTGGAAGTTATTCTCACATTTTTTTTACCAGGAAAACTTCATATTCTTCCATGTCAATTCTGTCATTGGTGTAGCAATCTTCGAGAACCCTTCTAGGAACTGTCTGTAATATCCCACGAATCCAAGGAAGCTCCTGACCTCTGAGGCATTCCTTGGCCTCAGACAATCTCTCACTGCCTCCACCTTAGCTAGATCCACCTTGATCCCATCTTCACCATCAATGTGTCCAAGGAATGTCACTTATAGTAACCAGAATTAACACTTCTTAAACTTGGCATATAACCGATGCTCTCTCAATCTCTGCAATACCTTTCAGAGGTGCTACTCATGCTCTACCTCTGAACTAGAGTAAACCAAGATGTTGTCGATGAATACAATCACAAACTGATCCAAGAAGTCCTTGAACACCATGTTCATCAAGTCCATGAATATACCTGGGCATTGGTCAGGCCAAACGACATGACCATAAACTCATAATGCCCATACCTCATTCAGAAGGTCGTCTTTGGAATATCCTCGTCCTTGATCCTCAGTTAGTGATAACCAGATCGAAGATCAATCTTAGAGAACACCGTCTTTCTCTGCAGTTGATCGAACAAGTCATCGATCCTTGGTAAAGGGTATTTATACTTGATGGTCAACTTGTTTAACTCCCTGTAGACTATACACATTCTCAGAGTCCCATCCTTCTTCTTTACAAACAAAACTAGAGCACCCCATGGCAAGATGCTAGGTTTGATAAACCCCAAATCAAGAAGTTCTTGCAACTGTATCTTCAATTCTTTCAGTCTTACTGGAGCAATCCTATACAGTTCCCTCGACACCGGCTCTGTACCCGACGCTAACTCGATGACAAACCGAGTATCTCTGTGTGGTGGCAGTCCTGGTAAATCTCCAAGAAACACATCCAAGAACTTTCGTACCAATATGGTCTCCCCTGGCCCTGCTGGCATAACTCTGGTGGTATCCACCACACTGGCCAGGAAACTTACACAGCCTCCCTGCAGTAGGTCCCTAGCCCTCAATGCTGATATCATGGGTATGCAGGGTCCATGCACGGTACCCACAAAAACAAAGGGATCCTCTCCCTCTGGCTAAAAATTCACCATCTTCTTCCTACAATCAATAGTAGCCCCATATCCAACCAGCCAATCCATCCCTAAGATCATATCAAATTCATCCATACCAAACTCGATTAGATCTACTGATATTTCCCTACTATCTACCATAATTGGCAGTGTTTTAACCCATCTCCTAGAAACTACCAGTTCCCTTGTAGGCAATATAGTCCTAAACCTCGTAGTATAATACTCACTAGGTTAACACAATCTATCAATTACCTTACTAGAAACAAATTAATGTGTTGCACCAGAGTCAATCAATACAGTTTATGAAGAGAGAGCGCTAGAAATCTGACATGTCACTACCGAGGGACTAGCCTTGGCCTCTACCTGCGTCAGGGTGAACACTCGAGCTGGAGTCAAGCTGTCAACCTTCCTTGGTACCTTCTTCTTTGCTGTTAGGCAGTCCTTCTTGAGGTGTTCCACCACCCCGCACAAGTAGCAAGCCTTTTCCCGACATTTGCTCAGTTGGCGCTTCCTGCATCTCGTGCACTCTGGATAACTTCTCCATGTCTCACCACCTCCCTGGCAGCAACCTTGAACACCCCGACCCCTTCTATTAAAACCAGTAGTGGCCGAAGTGTCAGGGGTCTTCCTCTTCAGATCACTAGGGCCTCCGCCCCTACCAAACTCTGTGGATGGAGGCACTGCCCTACGAACATCCCGTCTCGCAGCGTTATCCCTCCATATCTTATTTTCTGCCTCTTCTGGGGTAAGAGCCTTCTAAACAGCCTGAGCATAAGTCGTCTGCCCAGGTACTAATGTAATCCTCACATCTCGGGCTATCATGGCATTATGCCCCCGGATGAACCTGTCCTATCTGGTCGCATCTGTAGGCACTAAGTCTGATGCAAACTTCGCTAGCCTATCAAAATTCAAGGCATACTCTGTAGCTGACATGTTTCCCTATACCAACCCTGTGAATTCATTCACCTTCGCTGCCCCGATGGTAACATTGTAATACTTCTTGTTGAACACATCTCTAAATCCATCCCAACTCAAAGTAGAATTATCCCTGGTCTGTGATGCCACCTCCCACCAAATACGGGCATCCTCTCTAAGCATATAGGTGGCACAGGCCACCCTATCACTACCTTCCACCCTCATGAAATCCAGGATGGAAGTGATCATACTCATCCACTGTTCTGCCTTCAGTGGATCTGGTCCCCCCTCAAAAGTCAGAGGGTGTTATCTCCTGAACAGCTCATAACACTACAATAAATTCGGCATTTACCTACTAATTATTTACCTACATATATCTATTGGTAGCTAAAGAATTCTTTTACCTACAATTATATTTTCGTAGCGACTATTGGTAGGGGATTCCTTAAGAAAACGTGTGGGACTATAAAATTTATTATTACCTACCATTAGTATTGGTAGGTATTAGACTTACTTACAATTTTTTTTGGAGGGAAATTTTTGAACGATTCCCGCCTATTTTTCCCTCCCATTTTTACCTATTGAAAAAAAAAGGCAATGTGGCTGCCAAAAAAAGGTGATGTGGCTGCTGACATGTGATGCATATGGTGACTTATCACCTGACCAATGCATGTGGCCGTATCACTACGTGACACGTGTCACTAATATATATATTTTTTAAAAAATAAATTATAAAATTATATAAATTAAAATTTAATTAATATTATTTTTAATTTAATATATTTTTTATAAAAACCTAAAATCTATCTAACCCTAACATTTATCTAACTCTCACTCTCTCATCTACCGCCTCCCTCTATTCTATGCGTTCTTCTCCATTTTCGACTCCCTCCATTTTTGACTCCCTCTCACCAGATCTCTCATCTGTCGCCTCCCTCACTCACGACCTCTTCTCCATTTTCATACTCCCTCTCAACATCTCTCTCCCATTTTCGTACCACTCTCTGAGGTCGACTGGCATTTTCAGACCTCTGTCCATGGTCATCGACGCTTGCTCTGAGCCGCTGCCATTTTCTTCGAATATCCAAGCCGCCACACTGATCCTTCGAACCCCTGAGCCGCCAACATCGTTGTTCATTTCTCTGAGCCGCTGCCATTGTTGTTGAGTTATCTGAGTTGCCTCCATCGTTGTTGAGTTCACTGAGTCGCCTCCATCTTTGTTGAGTTCTCTGAGCTGCCTCCATCTTTGTTGGTCAGTTCTCTTTGGGTAGTTTTTTATTTTCAAATTTGTCTAATTCCTTTGAAATTGTTGTTGGTAATGTCTCTGATTATTTGTTTAAGGTTTGATTTTGGTTCCTTTAGAGGCTTTGATTATTTCGAATTGGGTGGATTGGCCTGGCTTTGAGATTTTTCTGGTGGCTTTTACGTTGGATTGGTGGCTGTAAAATTTTTGGAAGTTTGGTTGTTGGTGGCTTTGAGTTTCGGACAAATTGGCTTGGTGGCTTTGAGGTAAAAATCCTGACTGATCTGAAAGATTAATGATGATTCATTTTTCTGAGGCTTTGTTATTGTCTGAGGCTTTGTGAATGTTATGCTTTGAGAAAATTATGTTTTGATGATTATTGTGTTTCGGGTGTGTTTCGTGTCTGAGTTGTTTCACAGTTTTGATTTTGTTTAGAGTCTTTTAGTTATGTGTCATTGTTGTAATCTGGTTTATGTTTTTATTGTTATGCTTTGAGAAAATTATGTTTTGATGAATACTGTGTTTCAGGTCTGAGTTGTTTCACTGTTATTTAGCTGTGATTTTAGTTAAAGTTTTTCAGTTATGTGTCATTGTTGTAATTTGATTTATGTTTTCATTGTTATATTCTGGTTCTTTTTTTTTTTTTAATTGTCCTTAGTCTTTGAACTGTTATTTGTGTTGGGGTTTTGTTTATGCTCAGAGAGTTATGAACTGTCACGTGCAACACTTATTTGTTTTTCATAAATGTTTTTTTTACCTTACTTTGTGTATATAAATCAGGTTTATTGTTTCTGAATAAAATTTTGAACATTTATTTATACTTGTATAAATTTTTTATCTTTGTCTGTTTAGTTAGTAATTTTTTAGGTACTTAGTTATTCATTTTGCTAGTTTTTTTTTTATTTTTATAAAAAAATTGGAGATTAAATTGGAAATCTATCTGCCTTGTTTTCTATGTTCAAAATCTGCATCTTTTTTTGGATGTGTCTTGATTTATATATATATATATATATTTTATCTGTCTTGTTTTAATTTTTTTTTTGGCGAATGATGTTTAAAAATGATTATGATTGTTATGTTTGGTGATTATGTGGCTTCTTGTGCCCATATATATATATATATATATATGTTGGTATACCAAGTCATGTAAATGCCCTTAATAATTCATATTATATAAATTTTTGAAATCTTTGTGATGATCAAAGTGGGGATATTTTATTTGTATTAACTTACTATAATGATGTAATATTGTATTAAGTTTTGAAGAATGAGAAGTATAAATATTCAGATTGTACAAAAGTTTGTATATTATCTTAAGGTTATTATTGAATATTTAGTAAGTTTATCTTTAATTGTCTCATGTTCCTCAAGTTTATCTTATCAATGAAATTTTTTTCCAACAATTGATAAACTAAATGTACTCATATTTTTTTCTATTAAAAAAAGTCTTCATAAAGTAATCAAATAAAACATTAATGTATTATAATTTTTAATTTTTTCTCAATGATCAACTTATTTGATTTTAAAATGTTACTTCAAGACGATAATTGGTTAAAATGTTATTGAAATTAATAATTTATGACCCAAAAGTAATTTTTTAAAAATTTTTAAGAGCATTCATCTTTAAAAATTCCAAATAAAATAAATAAATAAAATAAAGTGATTTTATTAGTAAATTTAATCAATAAAATAGTGTGAATAAGGGTCAATTTTAAATAAAAATATTTTATTAATAAAATTTAGAAATTGTTTCCCCATTTAGTAGTAAAATTTTATAATTTTTTTTATGAAATATAAATTATAAAGTAATTTAAAGAAACTTTATGGTAAAATTTAAATAAAATGATTTATTTAATGATAAAAATTAAATTAATAAGATTAAGAAAATCGCATTTGGTAATAAAATTTTATAATTTATTTCATAAAATGCAAATTATAAATTTGTGTCAACTACATAATATGTTTCATAAAATTCAAACTTGTTAACTTTTTTATAGTTATTGTTATTAGGAGGGTGTCACAATACCAGCAGAGTTAGATTTGTTATGGATCGAAGTTGGATAAACATACTTGATAAGTTATCGCCAAAATATGCTGCTGGTATAAATGAATTTATAAGTGTTGCAAGTGAGTCCATTAACTCTAATGGGATGGTGTTATGCCCGTGTCGGCGATGCATGAATAAATAATCACAATCTATGAATGTGATCAAGTTGAACTTGATCACTCATGGTTTTCTTAGTACTTATACTAGATGGTACCACCATGATGAGGAAGTAGAGGACATACAAGATGAAGTGCTAGTTGATGTTGAGGATGGTGAACCAGCTAATGATTTGGCTGCAGGCTTACACGATGCTTTTGGTTGTCAATATTTTGATATCGGTCCAACTAGTGATTTCATTGACAATGAATTCCCTCGAAATTCAAGTGACAAGTATGATGCCTTGTTAGATTCGGTTCATAATCCTTTGTATGATAATTGTACAAACTTTTCTGTCTTAAGTGCAGTCGTAAAGTTAATGAATTTGAAGGTGATTAACAAATGGACAGATAAAGGATTTGACGACCTTTTGAAGTGTCTTAAAGAAATGTTACCTGTTGGTAATCGTTGCTCGATAAATTATTATCAAACGCGAAAGCTTCTATCTGAAGTTGGCTTGGGGTACGAGCAAATTGACGTGTGCCAATATGATTGTGCATTGTTCTACGGTGAGAATGCAAATGCTACAATGTGCCCTATATGCAAATCTAGTCGTAATGTACATAATAAAATTCCATATAAACGACTTAGATGGTTTCCAATCAAGGCTCGACTGAAACAATTGTTTAGCTCCAAGCATACTACTAAGGTTATGCGATGGCATAAAGAGGTGCAAAGAGATGAACCTGGGATACTACGTCATCCAGCTGATGGGGATGCTTGGAAGCATTTCGACAAGACATACCCTGAATTTGCAGTGGATTCGAGGAGTGTACGATTGGGATTAGCGCCAGATGGGTTTAACCTTTTCTCAAACATGACATCCACGTACAACTTATGGCCTGTGATATTAATTCCATATAACATGCCGCCTTGGGCTTCTCCAAATGGAACAAATTATCTCATGTCATTGCTAATACCAGGACCCAAATCTCCTGGAAAAGACTATGATGTGTTTTTGAGACCACTAATTGATGAACTTAAGGAGTTATGGGAGGGCATTGAGGTGTATGATTCATATGAATGGTGTATGTTTAAACTTCGAGTTGCTCTCTTATGGACAATTAGTGATTTTCCTGCTTATGCCTATTTATCAGGGTGGAGCACCGCTGGGAAATTAGCATGCCCCGTTTGTTTGGAAGATACAAGACATAAAAGAATAACTGACAAACAATGTTTCATGGGGCATTGATGTTATTTGAAAAGCAACCATTCTTGGCGAAAGAGTAGAGACTATGATGGGTCTATTGAGTTACGTCCCCCACCTAGAACTTTTACTGGTGCTGAAATTTTAAAACAACTTGAACAAGTTCCAACTCGCACAACTGGTAAGGCGCCAAGTAATTGTTCAAGTAAGCGTAAGCGTGGAGAGAATGAGTTGAACTGGTGTAAAAAAAAGTGTTTTGTTTGAATTGTCATATTGGTCACAACTCTTATTGTGTCATAATCTTGATGTGATGCATATAGAGAAAAATGTTTGTGATAACATTATTGGAACACTTTTAGATATTGAGGGTAAATCGAAGGACACGCTGAAGGCTCGTAAAGATTTAGAAAATTTGAAAATTCGCCCTGATCTTTGGTTGAAGAAGTCATCCAACAATAAGATTGAAAAACCCCATGCGAGCTATACTTTGGCTAAAGAAGAATGCAAGGAATTTTGTAAATTTATTCGAAGTGTTAGATTTCCGGATGGATATGCTTCGAATATAAGTCGATGTGTAACTGATAATGAAAAACTAGGTGGCATGAAAAGCCATGATTGTCATGTATTACTTCAAAAAATATTACCAGTTGCCATATTACCTTTTCTAACGAAGGAAATTCGAACAGCTTTGATTGAGCTATGTCAATTCTTTCAAAAGATTTGTGCAAAAACTATTCAAGTTGATGATATAACTGAATTGAAGGATGGAATTGTTATTATCTGGTGTAAATTGGAGAAAATATTCCCTCCATCATTTTTTAACGTAATGGTTCATCTTTGTATGCACCTACCAGATCAAGTGTTGTTTGGTGGCTCAGTGGCTTCACGGTGGATGTTTGAGACTGAACGTCATATGGGGTACAAAAAGTATGTCAGAAACATGTCACGACCTGATGGTTCAATTGCAGAAGCCTTTGTTATAGATGAAGCTGTAACTTTCTTGTCAAGATATGTTTCTAAAATAGAGACGAGATTCACGCGTTCTTAGCATAATTAGGATTTTCATTCTACAAGTCATCAATTTGACATTTTCAATTCCATTGTTCGTCCAATAGGGGCATCATCTGTCAAATTGATGGATTCTTTCAGTAAAATCATTCAATGGTATATATTGAATAATTGTGTTGATGTTATTCAAGACTATCTTGAGTAAGTAATAATCTTCTTTACTACTCCAACAATATACATTTATATTTCACTTACTAATTCATATCAATTTGATATATGTAGTGAGCATAAAACATTGTTGGAAGAAAGGGGCCTTTCAAGCTAACAAATTCTTACTGCCCAAATGGAAGAATTCCCTTCTTGGTTTAAGACAAAGGTATATATGAGGTTATCATTAGAATTGTTTCCCCATTTAAGAAATTGCTAAGTAATTTGTTTCTTTCTTCATGTAGATATCTGAACTGCGAGTCCAACAATCTTCTCTTGCAAATGATGATTTATATTCTCTATCTCAAGGTCCATTAGAACGATACATTAGTTATCATAGTTGTATTGTAAATGGTGTTCGTTTTCGGTGCAAGGATCGTGATGATAATCTTCGTACACAATATTCTGGAGTTTACACTGAAGGGGACCATGACAACGATACTATTATGTATTATGGGGTTTTGCTCGAGATTTTACAATTGTCATTCCTTTTTTATCGGAAAGTGTTTTTATTTCGTTGCAGGTGGTATAATTCAAATCCTAAAGGAAACTCTATTTTTTTGGACCATAACTTGACATTCATTAACACGTCCACAAATTGGTTTCCCGACGAACCATTCATTCTGGCAACTCAAGCACAACAAGTTTTTTATTTGCTTGACATGAAGCATGGTTTAAATTGGAGAATTGTTCAAAAAGTAAATCATCGATCCATTTATGACATTCCAGAAATATCCCATGTCGAGGATGACTTCTTGAATAATGATGTTTTTCAAGAAGACCATTAATTTCAGTTGCCACCTTTTCAACCGACTGAGGATTTGATTGAAAGTTCCTCTTTAGTGCATAGAGATGTTGCACCTTTAACTTTTTCAAGCGAGTTTGTTCAAATGAATATTGGCGGGGAAGTAGATGAAGATGAATTTATTCAACTTAACAATGATTTTGATGATGGAGATATCTTCTTCGATGGAGAAGTGATATGTTCTAGTGATAGTGAGATAGAAAATGATTTAGAAGAACAATTTGATGATGACACGAAATCTTAAAAAAATTGTTAGTTATCATTTTTTTAAAATTTGCATGTATTCTATGCGTTCTATACATGTAGTCTCTATATATGTATTCTAATCTTTTTTTATTTTATAAAATTGTTAGTTATCATTTTTTTTTATTTTACATGTATTCTATGTGTTCTATACATGTAGTCTCTATATATGTATTCAAATCTTTTTTTTATTTTATAAAATTGTTAGTTATCATTTTTTTTTTATTTTGCATGTATTCTATGCATTATATACAAGTAGTCTCTATATATATATTCTAATCTTTTTTTTTATTTTATAAAATTATTAGTTATCATGGCACCTGGATGTCGTACAACTCGTTCCATTGCCCATGCTCAACAAGATGGACCAGTTGATGAGTCTAATACTGCTAGGCAACAACCTGGTCGCACTACTCGTTCCACCATTCATACTCAGTAGCCTAGTCAACAACCAGATGTTCGTATCACTCACTCTACTATTCATGTTCTACCACCTCGACCAAATGCCCCCACCACCCGCTCTACTACTCAGGGTGATCCACCTGAAGTTAGCATTCCCCCTATTGTTCAGAGTCAACAAATTTTCTCCGCTGTCGACTCTGCCACTGAACATAATGTATCTCAAACACCATCTGGTATGTCTCATATATTTTACATTTGATTGTTTTAAAATTAGGATGAATTTAAACTTATAGATTTTTTTATATAGAATCAACCGCTCCTAGTAGTAGCAAAACACGTGGGCCTACTCGTGGATACAAAACTGCATGTGATGCTAAGGCAACTCAAAGTTGGAAATTACCTGTTGTATTTGAAGCTGAGTGTCGTCAGCCTATTTGTGGAAATGCTGAAAAATTTAATAATGAGATTGGATTTGTTGTTCGCAACCACGACACATTTCATTACAAGGATTGGAGATTTGTCCCCGAGGATGTGAGAGCTCCATTACGACATTTTCTTGTGGTAGGTTTTATATTGAAAAAATTTCAGTTATAAATTAAACTAATATAAAAAAATTAATAATTTTATTTTATATAATTGTAGGATTCATTTGATATTAACTTTCATGATGAGACCACTATAAAATGCATTGATGATCAAATGAGAAAAACTTGGAAGAATTTCAAGTACAAGTTACATGGATATTTCAAAGAAATTAGAGGAGAAGAAGATGTTGAAATGGCAAAGAGGAAACGACATCTTGATTTGAAGGGTGATCGCCAACAAGATTGGGAGATGTTGTGTGATCATTGGTTTTCCAACGAATTTAAGGTAATTACTTAATTTCTTAAAATTACAATTTTATTTGTGTTAATAACTTTTCTTATTCTCTGTTTTAGGAAAGGTCGTTGAAGAATACTGCTAATCGTTCAAAGAGAAAGTGGAAGTCTAGAAATGGATCAGTTTCAACACCGCGACATCAAATTAGAAGGGGAATGGTGCTAGCTTCTTCCACTGGCCAAATCGAGACTTGGCGTCTAAAACATTATGATGAGAAAAAAGGAATATGGACTGGACTAGATTTAGCAGAAATATATGTAAGTATAAATTTTAATTTTTAATTTTGTAATTTTTTATAATTATCATTACTAATTAGAAAATAAAATGAGTATATAGGATAAAATGATGGCGTTAAAAGCTCAACACACTCCAGAAGAAATGTCTGATAAAGACATTATGGAGCGTATTCTTGGATGCTCTTCTACACACTTGAAAGGTTGGGGTTGATCTTTTTCAAGTACAACTTCTACTTCCCAACGCAATCCAACTGAGTCAAATAAGCCAACATATGATGAGCTAGCCCAACGCCTTGATGAAGCAAACAACCGACTTGATTCTACAAATGACCAACTAAGTATTGTTGTAGAAATACTATGGAAAAACAATATGATGCCATCGCCTCCGTCAGATCAATGTTCTGATTAAAATGTCGGAAATTCTCCCGTCCCTTCAATGCTAGAGGAACAAGATGATTCTAAGTTTTTTTTATGCTTTTAATTCAAAACTTTAAAGATAAATTATTATGGACATTTTATCTTTTATGTTTGTTTGTTTGAACATTTTATAATATATGTTTATTTAATTTTATAAAAGTTGTCTGTTTTTTAATTAATTAAATTAATTTATCATCTATAAATAATTAATTTTAAATATTTTCCAAAATAATAATTCAATACTACCTACTAATAAATTATATTATTGCCTACACATATTTAAGTGTAGGTAAATGTGAGACCTTAATACCTACCAATAAATTAAATTATTGCTTACAAATATTTAAGTGTAGGTAAATGTGAGACCTTAATACCTACCAATAAATTAAATTATTGCCTACACATATTTAAGTGTAGGTAAATGTCCGACCCTGATACACTGCCACGTGGCCCAATAAGCTACTGGTACGTGCCACATCATCTGCCACGGTGGAAGACACGTCATTTTTCCATGTCAGCTTCCCTGATACATAATTGCCATGTGGAGTGCCACATCACTTGCCACGTATAATGCCACGTCAAACACTAGTTCAATGACGCTGACTCATTTTTTGTGGGGCCCACACGATTTTTACCTACCAATATACTAATCGTAGGTAATAATACCTTTCTCGACTAACTATTACCTACCAATAGGTTATTGGTCAACATTGGTAGGTAAAGGGATTTACCTACCAATGCACCATTTTTACCCACAAATAAAATTGGTAGGTAAAGGCCGAATTTCTTGTAGTGTAAAGTGGCTCCCACCTGTTCCCAACCTCAGGTGGCTTTACAACTTGTGCCACAATAGGCGGCATAATAGGTGCTGCATTCCTTGATGGAGCCTTCTGTCTCAAAAGATGGATCTGCTCTTCTTGACTCTGTAACCAGACTTGCATATCAGCAAGTATCTGCTGCCAGTTCTAAGTGACTGGCGGAGGGTTTTTTCCCTATTCATCACCTCTAGCCTCAGACCCTATGCCGGCTAGTCGTATCGATCGCCTTGAACGCATAGCTATCATGTTTATATGCAATCAACGTCTCGGAAGTCAGGCAATGATGGCAGGTTAACAGTCTTTCCATAGTCCACCAATGAAACTGTATCGACCCAAAATTGCTAATAAGGCTTAAGGGCCTTGATTAGTGTGCCAAGAGGGCATAATTGGTATTTATGTGAATTAATGATTTAATGCATGATTATGTGGCATGCATGATTATATGATTATATGGATGTGAATAAATGCATGTTTATGAGTATTAAATATGCATGTGGGCCTTGTTTAGCTTTCATGGGCATATTTGTCATTTTGGTCGTAGAGGGCATAAAATGTAATTATATGCAATAAATTGTTGAAACCACATTATTGTGTGGATATATTTGTAGCATATGGCTTGAGACGGTCCAAGTGAGCGGATTGGCGAAATAGTCACGGTGGGGGATTAATACCCGGCTCTGGGGAGCCTGCGGTTATTTTCGGAATTTGGAAAATATATCAGGGATGATTAGACATTTGGATAAATAATTGGAAGTTAATTTGATGATGGTAATTAATTGGTGGTTAATAGGAACATTTGAGGAATTGGTTGGAATAGGAAATGAAATGACCTTTTTACCCTTAGGAGTCATTTTAGGATTAGTTAAATTAGAGGGGCAGCTTGGTCTTTTGTCTAAGTAATATAATCAGAAATTTAGGGTGACGAAAGAGAAGAAACTATAAAGAAAAGGAACTCTCAGCTCATCCTCTCTCACCTCGTGTACTCCCTTTCTTTCACCCGTTTTTGTTAAATATTGAAGCTAAGGAAAAAGTATTGAATAACTTAGACTTGAGGCTAGGTCTTGGAAGGGAATTCAGCTAGGATTGAAGCTAGAATTGGTATGGTTTCAGCCATAGTTGGGGTAAGGTATCCATTGCTAACTCTCTGTGTTAGGCTGAGTAGTTTGAGCTTGGAGCAAATGCTTATTCTGGGATTTTGAAGGGTTTGTAGATGAATTGAAGCTCTGGAACTAGGAATGTTTAGGTGAGACCTGAGCTCAAATTTTGGAGGTTGAATCTTGTGAGAAGATGGTCGCAACTAAGGTAAAATTCTGATTGATATCTTTAAATTTTCTAAGTTCTTACTCTGTTTTTATGGTGTTTAGGGCTTGAGAGCTTGGATTTGGGTTTTGGGGATTTGTTGGAGTTTTTGGAAAAAACATGATTGGGTTCTGTTGCATTTGATGCATAGAGTGTATTTATGTAATTAATTCTAAGTTTTAATGATGACTGGGGTGAGTTTTTGGAGCATTAGTTCGAGAAAGTCGAACGGAGAAACCCAGAAATTACCATTTCTGGTGCTAGCATTGTAACGCTAGGTTAGGAGTTCTACAGTGCTAGGCTGCCTTTCTGGGAGGCTCTGGTTTCTATTTTTAGCACTGTAGCACCCCTCTAGTAGCGTTGTAGCACTACCCTACCCCCAGAACTTGGTTTTTAGGTACTATTTAGGGTTTTGCTTGGGGGCTCGGGGGGACGGTTTCACCACTTTGTTTGGTGGAATTAGAGGTCCTGAGAGCGTGAGTTTAGTCCCGGGATTGTTCTTTCGAATTTAAAATCATCAAAGTACCATTTATGGATTGTGACTAGGTTTATCGCCAAGGTTCGAAGCTAAGGATCATGCTTGGAACCGTTTCACTTTCTCCGCTTGGAAATTAAAGGTAAGAAAACTATACCCTTTTGTGTGGTTGTGATGGGACTAAGGGCTCCCTATAACTTATTACAATTGTTGTATGGTTATGATATGTCATGTGAGCATGAAATAAATGGCCTAAGAGTGCTGGAATTAATACTTGTGCACAAGACGCGGCTCGGCCACTAGTAGTTGAGGCTAATTAAATAATCACTGAGCTTGTCCTAAGCGAGCCAAAGTCAATGGGTTAAACACTGGACTCGGCCTAAGTGAGCCAGAGACAATGGGTTAAATAGAGGGTGCAACCTAAGAGCGTCGACCTTGAGTATTGTATGATGATTATGTTAAACTGTTGATTATGAATGTGATTACTGTTGTTGATCTGATGTTGATGGCTTGTTGAATACCTGGATGATAGACTGATGAATCTTTGCTTGTCGTCACTGGTTTGTGCCTGTTATGACCTGATAAATATTTGGTTAATATCTTATGAATTATTTCATTGTTTGAATTGTTTATGCTATGTGATATAGTTTTCTTACTGGGCCTCGTCTCACAGGTGCTACGTGGTGCAGGTAATGGCAAGAGTAAGATGGTTCAACCAGGAGTTGGAGAGCTCTGGGGGCGAGGTGTACATTATCAACTGCTCGTCCGCCGTGGTCGAGGTTTTGTACAGGGACAAAAACCTAAAATGTCTATTTTTCCATTAGAGTGGCCTTGATTGTATATAACTTTTGGAATTTTGTAAATGTATCCTTTAAACCCTGTTTATAGGATCCCATGTATTAAAGATCTATTTTAATGAAAAGTATCTGTTTATGACCAAAAATCTTTTAAACCTAACTTGTTTATGATTTTTGGATCACATTTTATTTTAAATGTCTTGATTAGCAAGTCCTGCACTATTTTAAACACATAGTGTAACGGTCTTGGTTATCCATGGCGTTACAACTTGGTATCAGAGCGGTCTAGGTTTAAGGGTTTCTAAAGACTACATGGACATGTACACTTGCCGTAAAGACATGCTCGACTCAGGGTTTCGTAATTGAATACATGAGATTATATGCTTATGTTCTTGAATGAAATTTGAATGCATTAATTTGTATGTTTAATAGGGAGCATGAGATTTTGATAGGGCCTAGCCCTTGACTGTTGTGTGATGATAATGAGGCGTGCTGATTAGCATTGCTATCACATGTGGATGAATATTTCGATAATGATCTGCATATGCATTGCATGTGTTTAACTGTTTAAATTGAATTTGTATGCTTTATCTAATGCATGGTAATGTAAATTGGTGTTTAAGATGCTTTATGTGTGCATGATTATTGCGGTTGTTTGATCCTGCCCGTGGGATGGTTCTAGATATGAACATCAGGGCTGAGTGGTTTAGTCAGTGATGGCAGATTAATTCAGATGGTATGTGCTCAGAGTGGTTAATTGGATATGGTATTGTTCTAATAAGGGTTGCAGATGATAGCTAGGGTTGGAATCCTCCATCTGCCCTGAAAGTCGCAGCAGACGTTCGCTCGTATGTGAGTAAGGCTGTGAGATCTGATAGAAGAGAGTAGATGGGTGAAACAGCAAGTTCTGTTGGGAGAAAAGATGATTTGTATTCCTTGACAGTAAGGGTATCAATGTTTGTTTAACCTAATGGTGGAGACAGATAAGAATTACAGTATGGAAGGCTTTAGAAGCATTATTCTCTAGTTTTGAGAAAGGTTTGGTTTTGCTCAGGAATTGATTAGTGGATGGGCATAGCTAATCTCATCCTTGATATTACAAAGATGATAGGTCATGACAAAGTGGTTGTGCTAATAAATTGTGGCAGAAGGATGCTAGGAAGTTGTGAGAGGAGGTACTCAGACCCAAAATGTTGTCACGATGGTTTGGGAGGAATTCAGGCAGTGATTTAATAAAGAGGTTATGAAGACGTAGTCTGAGCTGCAAAGACTAATAAGTTTATGAACTTTGTTTGGAATGGTAAGACAATAACAGCGTATGTTAATAAGTTTGGTGGATTGGTCAATCCGCTTTGGAAGTTAATACAAGCGAATGTAGTCGTAGATGATGAGTCATGTAAGGATTAAACTCTGGGATGGCCCAGAGCATCAGGGTCGCTCTAGTGCATGAGATTTTCATCTGTGCTTGGGCAGTAGGGAGGGCCATGTTATTTAAGAAATAAGGAATGATGTAGGAAGTGTGAATGTCGAAGGGCAAGAAATGTCAATGACGATATTTCCATTTGTGGGATTTATTAAGGACATATGCTCAGTAATCAGAACAAAAGAACCCTGACAGTTCTTTGACTCCTGGTTTTGACGGGAAGGGGTATAGTTTACAGGATAGTTGTTAGGACAGTGATGAGGATTAATGAAGTTATTTAGTATGCACCAAAAGCAGAAGACGCCATCTGGAAAAATGCCAGGTAAGGACACGTTCTCTACATGAAATGGTTTAGTACGTTATGGCAGATTAGGGATTCCCCAGGATTAGAGAATGGAAGATTGAAATGTCTCGTTACATACGAAGTCGATGGCTAGCTCCTCGGAGGTGCCCAGTTGACATGATGGTTCACATTCTTGGTTATATAACGAGTGGAGAGAGAGGTCAGTGTTGCGTATCTCTCAAGAGAGGTTCAGATGTGAAGTTCATGTCTCAAGCTTATTGTACGAGGGGCTTGAGATAGTATTTTTGTTGGGGATGAATTAGGAACTTCTAAAATAAGAACTAGAACGTAACTAATAAAGAGGTTCGTGGTGAAAGTAATTGAGCTCGTCATATGAGAGTCTTGTTATGAGCCTGAGTGAGAGCTAATTTATTAAGAGACAACCATGGATTGCGAGGGACATCACTTGAAGTATATAAGTTGGACTGAATGGAAACTTAAGTGGTCATTAGGGATTTAGATGAGTATGTAAGGAGTTGCTGGGTATGCTTCAGGATTTAGCTATGGACAGGTTCGGTATCAGGGACAGTATGAAGAATGGTATTAGTTTGGCAGAAAGAATTATTGGTTCAATTGAAGAAGTATCTAGCTTGAGGATGGATTAGACGGCGCACCGTACCGTGGGATTCATTTACATCGCCTATTAAGGATGAAGGGTTTAAATGCCCGGTTACAAGAGAGGACAATGTCTTCAGGAATTGATCTTCGATCTGGTTATTACCAGCTGAGGATCAAGGAAATAGACATTTTAGGAATTATTACTTGTACCAAGTGGGGTGTGATGGATTATTAGTAAAGGTTCTTAACTGACTTAAGCTTCAATAACACAGGTAAGTTTGATAAGCAGAGAGTACAGGAATGATATGAACAAGTCATCTCCAGGTTTGTTAAGGATGTGTTGGGCTACTCCGTAGTTAGAAGCGGAATGTGAACGACTACTACACTGGTGATGTTTAGACCGAAGAAGCAGGATCACAGGTTAGGCTCCAGAAGGTATTAGCTTCGTTTCTTCAAGGGTATTCAAGGTCACGCTACAGAAAGAGAAGGGATCAAGTATGGAGAAGTTCAAGCAAAAGCCACAAAGAAGTTACTGAAGAACACCTGAGGGATAAGATGCACATTATTTTTAGAAGACAGTATGAGGAATGGTTAGCACTGTAACGACCCAAATTTACTAATAAGGCTTAAGGGCCTTGATTAGTGTGCCGGGAGGGCATAATTGGATTATATGTGATTTAATGATTTAAAAGCATGTTGTATGACTATTTGAGTATTTATGATGCATGACTATGTGTATTAGTATGCATGTAGGCCTTGTTTAGGTTAGAAGGGCATAATCGTAATTTTGGCCCATTGAGGGCATAACTGTATATATTTGTGATAAATTGATGAGACCACATTATTATGTGGATATATTTATAATCAGTGAGTCAAGGCGATCCTAGTGAGCGAGTCAACGAAAAAGTCACAGCGGGGATTTATACCCGGCTCGGGGCGAGCCTGGGGGTATTTCTAGGAATTTGAAACGTATATTGGGGTCAATTTTGACATTAAGGAATATAATTGATGACTAGTTACATGTGGGGAAGTAAGTGGTAAATATGAGAGACACGCAAGAAATTAGCGGGAATTGGGTGAAATGACCAAAATTCCCTAGGTGGATTAAAAGGCTTAGGAAACTATGGGAGGGTATTGTGGTCATTTGGCTTATAAAGGATAGGTATTATTAAGGTTTTATACTTAGTGGAATTTCTAGAAGGGGCTGGAATTCTGAAGAAAAGAAAAGAAAGGGAATTAGAAGTCTATTTTTCTCTCCATCAGTTGAGGCTCTTCTCCATCAATTCTTGGGGTCTCTTGGAGCTGAGGTTCAGAGGAGAGCTAGATCAAGCTTAGAAATTGGGTTCCTGAGTTAAGCTTGAGGATTCGCAGAGGTTACTCATCCATTTGAGGTAAGATTTCAAGGTTTTCTTCAGTTTCTGGTTTTACTGTTGAATTAGATTTCTAAGCTGAATTTGATGGGAATTCTAGGGAATTAAAGCTAAGGGTTTGAGGAGGAGGAAGCCAAGGAAGTGTAGAGAATATCCTAACATCAAACTTTCCAATTAAAGGTAAGAAACTTTGAACTTGGACACTTGAATTCTGAAGTTTTGTTGTTTGGCTGAGTTTTTGAGCTCTAGGTTCAACTATGGTGAATTTTTTGTTTGGGG
Organism: Humulus lupulus; assembly: GCF_963169125.1. NCBI lineage: Eukaryota > Viridiplantae > Streptophyta > Magnoliopsida > Rosales > Cannabaceae > Humulus > Humulus lupulus. The sequence continues at coordinate 215,637,753 of NC_084796.1, read as the reverse complement.
GTGCATGTGATTGAGTTTTGTGTGGTTGGGATGTTTGGGATGAGTTAGGCATGTTGATAAGCTTGTTTTTAAGTTTGGTTGAAGTTTGGAAAAGTTTTGGTAAGGTTTGGCTCAGGAAAATTGCAGGAGGGAAAAATGCAGGGGTGTTGTTCTGTGACTAGCGCTACAGTGCTAGCCTTTGGGCATTGTAGCGCTAGGCCAAGTGTTCTGAGGGTGTTTTTGGATCTGTTTGTAGCGTTGTAGCACCCTCCAAAGAGCGTTGTAGCGCTAACCTGTTTCAAGAAAGAGGTTTTTGGGTTATTTTCAAGGGTTTTTGCCCGAGGGTTCGGGGTTTGATTGCACCACCCCATTTTGTGGAATTAGAGCTTCCCGAGGGCTCGGGATTGGTCCCGAGGCTAGGTTTTGGACTTGAGGTTTGGTGATGAGTTTGATCTATGGTTGTGACTAGGTGTGCGCTAGGGCTCAAGAAGGATCGTGCTTGAGGATAAAATTGAACAAAGCTAGCGGATCCAAAGGTAAGAAAACTGCACCCGGTTGTGTGTTTGTGATGGGACTAAGTGCTCCTATTAACTGTATAATGTCATAGATGGTATTATTCCATGGGACATGTGATATACGGCCTAAGGGTGCCGTAAATTATATTTGCGCACAGGGCGCGGCTCGGCCACTGGTAGCCAAGGACAGCTTAATATTCACTGAGCTCGGTTTAAGCGGGCCGGAGTCAGTGGGATAAATAGAGGGTGCGGCCTAAGGGAATTAACCCTAGTTTTCATATGTGGAATTGATTATTGATATGAATTGATATACTTGGTATGATGAATACTTGATTATCATGAATGCTTAAACTGATTGAGTACATGCTTATGCGGTATGAGATATCTGATTGTCTGTTGATTGATTGTGTTTTGCTATTGTGTTTTCTTGCTGGGCCTTAGCTCACAGGTGCTACGTGGTGTAGGTAAAGGCAAAGGCAAGTTGGACCAATCCTAAGATGGAGAGCTGCGGGGTTGAATGTACATAGTCAGCTGTTCGGCCGCCACGGCCGAGGAGTGGAACAGGGCGGGATATGCTTAACTGTTTGTGTTTGCCTTAGTCTGTATTTAAATCTTGAATCTTTTGTAGACAGTCTTAAACTTATTATTTTTGGGGTCCCATGTAAAAAGAGAATGATTATTTATAAGAAATGCAGCTTTTGAGACCAAAATATTTTAACCCTAGTTCAACTATAGTTTCAGTAACACGTTTTGAATTAAATGACTTCATTAGCAAGTCTTGCACCTTTATAAACACACATTGTAACGATCTTGGCTATCCAGGGTGTTACAAGCACCTTGTGGTATAGGAATCTGCATGCAGTAGATGGTTACAAAAGGGTCATGTGAAGGACCTTGATTTTGTTATAAGAACATGAAATTGTAAGCGGTGCATCAAGTCTGATACACACCCTAATATAGACTGAAGGGATGATGGTTTGAGCCTTGCGGTAGGTGAAAGAATGGGAACATGGTCAGTATACAGGGAATATTAAGTTGACGGTGAGTGCATAAGCTTAAGGGATTTGAGCGCTTCGTTATTTGTAGAGGAATAACCCTGAGACCAAGATCCGGTGAGACTTACTTGGTAATTCATGTTAGGAATCCTTGACTATACAAGAGGAAATATAATTTGGAAGCTGATCTCTTGCTTGGAAAGGTCTGTGTCGGTTGGATAGGACACCATGGATTACAACAAGGTTAGACAAGGTAACAACTGAGATTAATATAGTGCATGTGATGGGTTGTGGACAGATACATATCTCTATGAACAATAAAATTCAGAAAGAGGATCTTGTGAGAATGGTTATGAATTCTACCATCGTAGCATGAATTCAGGGATGAAGATCGAATGAGTGATCCGATAGAATCTGGTGTTGAGATGGAGATCCTAAATGAACATTGTACTACCTCCTTAAGCATATTGTAACCAGAAAGTTTAAATGGACATTAAGATCTAATATTTGTACATTGGGAGGTAAAATGGTTTAGGGTTTGATCGTAAGAGTGGACCACATTGGACTATAAGTAAGATGATTGGATATAGAAGGTTGCAACTCAGCATATTGAGTTAACACACTTTGGTTCGTGTGAGCGGGTGACGTAGCATGGTAATTGATAGTGCCTGGTTGAGAACCTTAGATTTTCCAAGTTCTGGAACGGAAATAGTGAACGAAGGGAGTAAGGTTAGAACCTAGAATTATTGGCTGTCTATGGATAGAATGGCAACATGAAGAATTAATGGTTATTTTAAAGAATTATGCATTGAAGACGCAAGCATTTAGGATATTAAGAAAAGTATAGTTCCTTGATGAAACAATCGCATTGATGAATGTCGGATTACGGCTAAGGTGACACAGCATAAAATATGATTGATAGAAAGCAAGAAGTGTTGGTTCTAAGTAAGGAAATAAAAGGCAATGAGTATCATGGTTCAGTATTGGTTCGGGGGAAACCAATGAAGTTATTGGAATTATTAAGGTAGAAGGATATGTCTAGCTGTAAGGACATAATGGTTCGCAAGATTTAAGTTTTGGAACACAAAGTTCCAGAACAGGAAATTGGTATTTCTCCAAACATTGCGAACAAGGAAAAGTATGGTACTTTGAGAAAGAAAGAGGGATTTTTGGATTTCTGATTTAAGAAGGATCCCGAGATCGTACCAAGGATTAGGCCAAGGGTCTACGAGTTTGCCTTACCCTGGTGTGGGTGGTGGCTTATGGATATTATTGGTGTTAATGACAAGACGGAAAGTAACCGCTGGTGAGATAAGCAGACCCTGGGGTTCAGCAGAGTTATTGGGCAAGGAAAGGTAAATGAGATTATAGTTATAATATAAGATCTTATGGAACAAGATTGTCATTCTAGTAAGAGTGTTATTGAAGGATTAAAGGTAAAGAATTAGACTCTTGAGTTATGGTCAGAGGTATGAGATTTATTACCTGATGTGTTCAAATAAATTTCGAGGATGAAATTGTTATAAGGAGGGGATAGTTGTAACGACCCAAAATTGCTAATAAGGCTTAAGGGCCTTGATTAGTGTGCTGGGAGGGCATAATTGGTATTTATGTGAATTAATGATTTAATGCATGATTATGTGGCTTGCATGATTATATGATTATATGGATGTGAATAAATGCATGTTTATGAGTATTAAATATGCATGTGGGCCCTATTTAGATTTCAAGTGCATATTTGTAATTTTGACAGTAGAGGGCATAAAATATAATTATATGCGATAAATTGTTGGAAATATATTCGGGGAGCCTGGGGTATTTTTAGGAATTTGAAATATATCGGTGATTATTAGACATTTGGGTAAATAATTGGAAGTTAATTTGATGATGGTAATTAATTGGTGGTTAATAGGAACATTTGAGGAATTGGTTGGAATGGGGAATGAAATGACCTTTTTACCCCTAGGAGTCATTTGAAGATTAGTTAAATTAGAGGGGCAACATGGTCTTTTCTCTAAGTAATATAATCAGAAATTTAGGGGAACAAAAGAGAAGAAACTAGAAACTAAAGGAACTCTTAGCTCATCCTCTCTCACCTCACGTACTCCCTCTCTTTCACCCTCTTTTGTGAAATATTGAAGCTAAGGAAGAAGTATTGAAGAACTCAGACTTGAGGCTGGGGTCTTGGAAGGGAATTCAGCTAGGGATTGAAGCTGGAATTTTTGTGGTTTCAGCCATAGTTAGGGTAAGGTTGCCATTGTTAACTCTCTGTGTTAGGCTGAGTAGTTTGAGCTTGGAGCATATGCTTATTCTAGGATGTTGAAGGGTTTGTAGATGAATTGAAGCTCTGGAACTAAGAAGTGATTAGGTGAGACTTGAGCTCATAATTTGGAGGTTGAAGCTTGTGAGAAGATGGTCATAACTGAGGTAAAATTATGATTGATATCTTTGAATTTTCTGAGTTCTTACTCTATTTTTATGGTGTTTAGGGCTTAAGAGCTTGGATTTGGGTTTTTGAGGATTTGTTGGAGTTTGGGTAAAACTTGATTGGGGTCTATTGCTATTTATGAGTAGAGTGTATTTATGTAGTTAATTTTGAGTTTGAATGATGATTGGGGTGAGTTTTTGGAGCATTGGCTCAGGAAAGTTGAAGGGAGAAACCCAGAAATTACCATTTATGGTGTGCTAGCGTTGTAGTGCTAGGTTGGAAACGCTAGGCTGCGTTTCTAGGAGGCTTTGGTTTCTACCTGTAGCACTGTAGTGCCCCTCTGGTAGCGCTGTAGCACTACCCTGCCTCTAGAACTTGGTTTTTAGGTACTTTTTAAGGTTTTTCTTGAGTGCTTGGGGGAACGATTTCACCACTTCCTTTGGTGGAATTAGATGTCCCGAGAGCGTGAGTTTAGTCCTAGGATTGTCCTTTGGAATTTAAACTCATCAAAGTACCATTTATGGATTGTGACTAGATTTATCACCAAGGCTCAAAGCTAAGGATCGTGCTCAGAACCGTTTCACTTTCTCCGCTCAGAAATTAAAGGTAAGAAAACTATACACTTTTGTGTGGATGTGATGGGACTAAGGGCTCCCAATAACTTATTACAATTGTTGTATGGTTATGATATGTAATGTGAGCAAGAAATAAACAGTCTAAGAGTGCCAGAATTAATACTTGCGCACAAGACGCGGCTCGGCCACTAGTAGCTGAGGTTAATTACATAATCACTGAGCTTGTCCTAAGCGAGCCAGAGTTAGTGGGTTAAACACTGGGCTCGGCCTAAGTGAGTCGGAGACCATGGGTTAAATAAAGGGTGCGGCCTAAGAGCGTCAACCATGAGTATTGTATGATGATTATGTTAAACTGTTGATTATAAATGTGATTACTGTTATTGATCTGAAATTGATGGCTTGTTGAATACCTAGATGATAGACTGACGAATCTTTGCATGTCGTCACTGATTTGTGCCTGTTATGGCCTGATAAATATTTAGTTAATATCTTATGAATTATTTCATTGTCTGAATTGTTTATGCTATGTGATATAGTTTTCTTGCTGGGCCTCAGCTCACAGGTGCTACGTGGTGCAGGTAATGGTAAGAGTAAGATGGTTCAACCATGAGTTGGAGAGCTTTGGGGGCAAGGTGTACGTTGTCAGCTGCTCGTTTGCCACGGTCAAGGTTTTGTACAGGGACAAAAACCTAAAATGTGTATTTTGCCATTAGAGTGGCCTTGATTGTATATAACTTTTGGAATTTTGTATATGTATCCTTTAAATCCTGTTTTTGGGATCCCATGTATTAAAGATTTATTTTTATTGAAAATTATCAATTTATGACCAAAAATCTTTTAAACCTAACTTGTTTATGATTTTAGGATCACATTTTCTTTTAGATGTCTTGATTAGCAATTCATACACTATTTTAAACACACAGTGTAACGGTCTTGGTTATCTAGGACGTTATAGAAACTCAACCAACCACAAGCAATCAAGATGCCAACAAGTATTTAAATGTTCATTCACATGCAGCAGCAATGCTAATAAGCACGCCTCATTATAATCACACGGCAGTCAAGGACCAGGCCATATCAGTATCTCATTCTTCCTATTATTCATACAAATTAAAACATTTATATTTCATTTAAGCACTTAAGCATGTAATCACATATATACAGTTACCAAACCCTGAGTCGAGCTTGTCTTTAGCAGCGAGTGTCATGCCCAGCCAGTCTTTAGGAACCCTTAAACCTAGACCGCTCTGATACTAAGTTTTAATGCCCTGGATAACCAAGATCGTTACATTGTGTATTTGAAATGGTGCAAGACTGGCTAATCAACTCATTTGAATAAAAATGTGTTCCTAAGGTCAACCATCAGGTTAGGGTTAAAAGATTTTGAACATAAATGATTAATTTTCATTAAAAGCGGACGTTTAATACATGGGATCCCAAAAACAGGGTATAAGTGATAATTTACAACTCTCAAAAGTTTTATACAACCAAAAGCCACTCTAATTGCAAAATACAAATTTTAAGGCTCTAGCCCTATACTTTCTCTTGACTGTGGCGGACGAGCAGCTGAAAATGTACATCTCGCCCCCAGTGCTCTCCAACTCATGGCTGGTCCGGCTTCCCTTTACCTTTACTTGCACCATGTAGCACCCGTAAGCCAAGGCTCAGCAAGAAAAGCAAAGAAAACAACACACACATGAAGTAATAATGGTGTTCAATCAAGCTTAACTCATTCATTCAACCATAAAACAGAGTACAATTATTCAACTAATCAATGATAAACACATAATTTCAAGCTCACAAATATTCAGGGTTGGGACACTTAGGCCAAGCCTAATGTTGATCTCGCTGACCTCAGCTTGCCTAGGCTGAGCTGCATTCAGTACGCTTACCGTCACCCCCGACTCTCTTAGGCCGTTTATGTTGGATTAAGCTTATACATGATCTATATTTATTTTCATGTATATCTAATATTAAACAAATTAATACGAGATAGCCTAAAACATGTTTCTAAAATTGAATTCAAAGAGAAACAAAGAATAGAATACTTACAGTATACGCAGCGAAATTAAGAGTCATTCCTTCAGTTTCTCTAACTCTTGTATCCTCTCTGTCGCAGAGTATTATCAAGAAACTGAACCGATCTTCTATTTTCTTCACAATCTTCCTATGTATCCTTAGAACCACCTAGACTAGTGTGGGAAATTATCAACACATGAAATAGATATAGAGAGAAGAAGAGAAAATAACAAAGTGTCTTAGAAAAGGACTTGTGTTTAGAGAGAATATGAAACTATCAGAAATCTGACTTGTGACTTATCAAACTTCTCAGAAATCTTAACTGATGACTTCTCTCTAAGCAGTCCTTTTATAGACTCAATTAGGCCATTTAATTTAATTAAAAATTCAATAAAATAATAGTCATTTTGAAGCCCTAGGTCGAAATTATCATGGGCTATAGGCCCGTGAAATTTCCCATTTGATTATAAGCTCATTGGACTTAAAATCAAGGCCTGTATTATTTTCTATTGATTTAATTAATTAAATAATTATTTAAATCCTTTATCAAATTAATTATTTATAATTTGAACCTTGATTTAAATTTATTTATTAATTTAGATACCAATTTATCTTAATTAATAAATCTGCCATAATTTCTCTTTTCTTCTCAAAATTACACAACTCTATGAAACTATCCAAAATTAACCTGGTCAACTTTGATAATTCTAATTTATGATTAAATCAATTAATTGAGACTATCTAGATGATTTTATCCAAGGTACAATGGGGACCATGGGCCTATGAAATCAAGCTCCAATAAGTTATCATAAATCTAACAAATAAATTTACTAACTTATTAATTCCTCGTGACTCCACTATAGACTTGAAATTGCACTCTTGAATTCATAGAACACTCTATAAAAAAATATAGATACGCTATTAATTATCCATTGTTACAACCATAATTGTCACTCAATCCTCTATAGACGGTCTACAATGAGATGGGACTAAAATACCATTTTACCCCTCATTGTATTTTATCCTTAAAACACTTAGTTCCTTGTAAATGATATTTCAGTAAACTAATTTAATTACTGAAATGAGATCTCTATCATTTAATACCTTGAACCAAACTAAAAGGAAACCATCATTTCACTTCTTCATCAGAAGCTATAGATGTTCATATCTATGATTAACACTCCCACTCAATTATACTACCGAGTTCCCAAGATGTAAGTATGGGCTAGTCCGTAGGGTAAGCTGGTAACGAACAAGTCAAAGAACTCAAATAATACAATTAGTTAGAATACTAACCACTCAGAATTGAGAATGAAATGACCTATGGTCAACTATATGATAGGACTAGAATAGATAATAACGGTATATTTTCTTATCTTATCAACTGTCAATATCGGTCCTGTCCGATGTAACAAATACATCTGATCTTATCTACTTTGCTAATGTTCTGGAAAGAACATAACACTATAATGTGTAAGTTAATCATATCGTAGATTGGCAAGTCAGTGTAAATCTAGTGCACTGACTAATCTTAGGACTAACTTATTTTGAACATATAATCATATTTATATTCCACTGTGATTACGTCACTATAAATAAGATTAACTATATGCTTGGGATTTAATAGAAGTTTATATTAAACAAATAATCATGAAAATAAAACATGTGAGAAAAGTGATTGACCGAGTCAAAAAATGATTTCTATTCTTTTATTGTTAATAAAATGAGATTACATAGAATTTGGGTTTTAATTAGGGCATAAAACCCCAATAAACTCCCACTTGCACTAATTGAAACTAATGCCTTAATTCTACTAATCCCATCTCCTTGATATGCTTATCAAATGTAGCTTCTGGTAGTGTCTTTGTAAACGGATCCTCAAGATTGTCTTCAATTGCAATTTTCATAACCTTCACATCTCCCCTGGCCACATATTCTCGAATAATGTGATACTTCATTTCTACATGCTTACTCCTCTTGTGACTTCGAGGTTCTTTCGAGTTGGCTATCGCTCTTGTACTGTCACAAAACAACACAAGCAGTTTATCCATTTCTGGAATAACACCAAGATCTGAATAGAACTTCTTTAGCCAGACTATTTCCTTAGCTGCTTATGACGCAGCTATGTACTCAGCCTCCATGGTGGAATCTGAGATTGCAAACTACTTTATGCTTCTCCAATCACAGCTCCACCCCCAAGAGTAAACACCATTCCAGAAGTAGACTTTCTGTCATCGATATCAGTCTGAAAATGTGAATCGATGTAGGCTACAGGGTTCAGAACACCACCCTTGTAGACTAACATATAATCCCTAGTCCGTCTCAAATACTTCAGGATATGCTTAACTGTTGTTGATGCTCAAAAACTCATCAAGGGAAAACACGCGGTTTACAAAGTACGGATGCTAAGGCGCGAGGCGACATGGCCTTGCTTGGCCTCGCCAGCCCATGCCACCAAGTGGCCTCGAGAGAAAGTCTCGGCCACGCCACCCAAGTGGCCTCGCGAGATGGTCTCGGCCGCACCACCCAAGTGGCCTCGCGAGAAGGTCTTGGCCACGCCACCCAAGTGGCCTCGCGAGATGGTCTCGGCCGCGCCACCCAAGTGGCCTCGCGAGATGGTCTCGGCCGCACCACCCAAGTGGCCTCGCGAGATGCCTAGGCCGCACCTCCCAAGTGACCTTGAGACCCCTATTCTTAGGAGACCCAGCGCGAGTCAAATAGGACATACTTGTACGACCAAGTACTGAGTACGGATACCAGTGCCAGTGAGGCTGCTGGAGTAAGGATCATGGTCCGTACATCTACGGCCATAGGTCAGAGCCGACACCACTACCTCCTACGCCACTACGCCTGCCACCATGCATCAGATATGGGTACAGACAAGTAGTGGAGACATCTTCCTGACACCTGCTCCTGTACGGGATGTACGACCACAACCTCTGAAGCCACTCCCCTAATACAGTACGTATGTACCACTTGGTCCCCTGGACCACTATGTACCTAAGGCCATTAGAGCCTACTATAAAATGAACCCCACTTCCACAGAGAAGGGGGTTGGAAATTTTACTGTAGCAGAGGCTTAAGTGTGAATGAAAGACTGAATTCTCCATTATTGATCCATCATTGTTCTTGAGTTCTTGTTCAAGTTTTGACAGCTTTCCAATTAGCGATCTTGATTCGATTCGATAATTTTTCCAACTTAACTTAGTTGACGAGTTCTCACAGTCAACAGTTTGGCGCCGTTTGTGGGAACGTTAGTTTCAAGCTACTATTCCACCATTGTTTCCGACAAGAAGAAGATGCCAAGATGCTCGAAGCGACTGAGGGAGATGCGGGAGGTAGAAGTTCACCTGAACGGAGTCCAGCTGAAGGCCTCCATGAAGGACGCTCCTCCACCCAGGGACGTGGAGCCCCCGAAAGACCCTGAGGTTCACGGAGGTGACAGGGTGGCCTCATCGCCGGCCACTCCACCTGGAGGGAGTCCTCCCAGAGCACCACCGGTACACGCTAATGAGTTCCCTCCTCTAAAACCGCCGCGGGCACCGAACTCTGGCCGGGCAGACCCGGGCCCTTCTGCCCGTAGGCCTGACAAACACCCCCGGGTCCACTCCGTGAGCTCGAGTTCGAAGTCCCGGTTTTACGAAGAGGAGATACGTGAGCTCCACCGTAAAAACCAAAGGTTAGAAACTACCTTAGAAAACATGCAAGAGGTCCTTAACGGCCTACTGCAGGGTAAGTCCAGCATAACCTTGCCTAAGGGAAAGGAGAAGGGAAAGGATGGGGTGGAGACCACTGTGCCAGTAGATGATGGAAGAACCCGACATTCAACTAGCAACACTCCCCGCGCGAAGCAACATGATCACCCCGAACCGCCTAAACAGACCCAGAAGCCAGCGCCGAGGACCAACGCTGCCCCTCGCCATGAGGATGAGGTCACCTCCAAAATAACACCCCCAGACTTGCGGGAGGAGCTCAATAAGAAGAGGGCGGGAAAAGGGACCATGCCCCCTGTGGCGCCTCAAGAAGGCAAGGGAAAGGCGGATCTTAGCCCGTCCACTTTGAGAGACAACCTCAGCAAAAGGAGGCAGGACCTAGACACGGAGATGCGGAGCTTGCGGAGCAAGATCGTCACCGCGTCGGGTGGCCAGGCCTTTGAGGAAGACTTCGACCATGAGTCGCCCTTTGTGAGTGAAATTCAGGAAATCCGGCTCCCTGCCAATTTTAAGGAGCCCAATATGACCCCTTACGAAGGGAACACGGATCCAAAATACCACCTGGATGCGTTTAATGATCTGATGAAACTGAGGGGGATCGGAAGTGGTGCCAGGTGCCATTGCTTCACTGTTACTCTGAAAGGACCCGCCTACAAATGGTTCAAAAGGCTAAGGCCAGGGTCCATCAGGTCCTGGCAGCAGTTCTCTGACGAATTCCTCCAACAGCACCATGCCGTGCGAGACTACACGATGCCAGGTACCAGCCTGGCCAACGTGAAGCAAGGGGAGAAGGAGAGCCTGAAGAGCTACATTCACCGGTTCAATATGGAGGCTGCAAAAGTGGGAAGCCTAACGCGCCGGGAGTTAAAAATGGCCATTACCGCTGGGGTGCTCCCAGGAAGCAAATTGTGGGACAACATGTTAAAGAGGGAAGTCACTGACTTGGATGACTTCTATGAAAGAGCACAGAAGTACATCCATGTGGAGGATAGCCACGCAAACCTGAAGGCAGGGAAGGAGGAGCCCCACGCGAAGCCTCCGACTAACAACGGGTCGAATGTAGCAAGGAAGAAAAGGACGTACAAAGGGTCGAGGGATGACCAGCAGAAGAAGACCAAGCGAGGGGGTGATCATAGGCCAACAGCCTATACTTATTATACGAACCTCACGGACACCAGGGAGCATATTTACATCACCAACGAAGATCGAGTGCCCTTCAAAAATCCCCCGCCAATGAGAAAGGATCGATCCAAAAGGGACCCCAGTAGATACTGCCAATACCACAAGGACATCGGGCACACCACGGCAGAGTGTATCCACCTGAAGGAGGAAATTGAAGAGCTTATCCACCGGGGGCACTTGGGCCGCTATGTCAGGAGAGAAAGGCAAAGGCCAGAAGGCGAGCCCACAGCACCCGAGGCACAAGAGCGAGCCCCAGAAATACAGGGGGAGGTCCGAACCATTTTTGGAGGTCCAGGATTTAGGGGAGACTCTAGGAAGGAGCAAGATAGGTATGCAAGAGAAGCTCGGCGAAGCCCGCCTCCCTGCATCATGAGTTTAGAACAACGACCCCCAAAGAGTTTCAAGGGGGAAAACGACTCGATAACGTTCACTGAGGAGGACGCACGGGCGGTACACTTTCCCCACAATGATCCGCTGGTGTTGACAGTCCAATTGACAAATATGCGTGTGCATCGAGCCCTAGTGGACAACGGGAGCTCGGTGGACATCCTATATCGCCCTGCCTTGGAAAAGATGGGACTGGGCATTCGACACCTGAAGCCCTGCCAGTCGTCCCTATACGGATTTACCGGGGATTCAGTGCAACCCCTTGGAATGATCGAATTGACACTTACCATGGGGGAGCAACCCCGAAAGACTACCGTCATGTCAAACTTTGTTGTAGTGGATTGTGCTTCGGCTTTCAACGCGGTATTGGGGAGACCCTCCCTGAGAGAATTGAAAGCCATAACTTCAATATATCACTTGATGGTCAAGTTCCCGACTCCAGGAGGGGTCACAAGTATGAAGGGAGAACAGAAGGAGGCGAGGGAGTGTTACAACACCTCACTCCGCACGCCTGCAAATCCGCGTGAGCCAATGGCCATGGTGGTACATAAGGCGCTATGTACGCCCACGGGGGGTCCGCAGGAGCTGGACCCTTGAGTCGTGGATGAGGCAAGAGCAGAACCAGTGGAAGAAGTAGAGGAGGTTACGGTGACAGAGGAACCCTTAAGGAAATTGAAGACAGGGAGAAGCCTACAAGGTGACGTGAAGGAGGAGTTTATGAAATTTTTGAAGTATAATCTAGACGTATTTGCATGGAGTCATGAGGACATGGTGGGCATTGACCCCAGCGTGATGTGCCACCACCTGAACATCTCCCCAGAAGCAAGGCCCGTCAGGCAAAAAAGGCGGGCGCTAGACCCAACAAGATACGCAGCGTTAAAAGAGGAGGTTGACAAGTTGAAGGCTAACGGTTTCATCCGTGAGTCTTTCTACCCTGTGTGGGTATCGAACCCAGTACTCGTGCCAAAGCCAAATGGGAAGTGGAGAACTTGCGTCGATTTCACGAATTTGAATAAAGCTTGTCCTAAGGACAGCTTCCCTCTTCCCAGGATAGATCAGTTAGTAGATGCAACAGCGGGACATGAGTTACTAAGTTTTATGGACGCCTACTCAGGATACAACCAAATCCCAATGAACTCGGCAGATGAAGAGCACACGTCATTCATTACAGACAAAGGGCTATACTGTTACAAGGTGATGCCCTTCGAGCTCAAGAACGCGAGAGCCACCTATCAAAGGCTGGTGAATAAAATGTTCGCCAATCAGATAGGAAGGAACATGGAGGTGTATGTGGATGACATGCTAGTGAAGACCAAAGTAGCAGCAGAGCTCAACAAAGACCTTGGTGAGATGTTTGACACGCTCAGGAAATACCGGATGAAGTTGAACCCACCCAAGTGCACCTTCGGGGTATCCTCAGGAAAACTCTTGGGCTTCATGGTCAATTCCAGAGGCATCGAGGCGAATCCTGACAAGATAAAGGCACTCGTAGAAATGAGCCCGCCAAAGAATAAGAAGGAGGTGCAGTGCCTAATAGGAAGGGTGGCGGCCCTTAATAGGTTCATCTCAAGGTCCACCGACAAGTGCCTCCCATTCTTTGACATCCTCAAAGGGAGCAAAAAGTTTGCTTGGGATGAAAGATTTGAGGAAGCATTTATCAAGCTGAAAGAGCACCTAGGGAAGCCGCCCCTGTTGGCAAAGCCGGAGAAAGGCGAGAAGCTGTACCTGTACTTGGCAGTGTCTGAGCATGCCAGCAGTGCAGCCTTGGTTAAGGGAGAGAAGAAGCAGCAACAACCCGTATACTATATCAGCAAGCGTTTGGTGGACGCGGAGAGCCGGTATCCAGAGATCGAAAAATTGGCCTATGCGCTAGTAGTGGCGTCAAGGAAGTTGAATCCTTACTTCCATGCACATACAATTGGTGTCTTAACAGATAGTCCTTTGAGACAAGTCTTACATAAGCCAAAGACTTCAGGGAGACTAATGAAATGGTCGATTGAGCTAAGTCAGTTTGATATTATATACACTCCAAGGGCTTCCATCAATGGACAGGTGCTGGCAGATTTTATAGTAGAGCTCACCCATCAGCCGAATGAAGGAAGGAATGAAGAAGGAGAGTAGCCTATTACGGAGGAGAAGCTAGGAGGTTCAGAGGAGTGGAGTTTGCACGTTTATGGGGCGTCGAATGAAGGAGGATCAGGAGCGGGCATCATGATGACAGGGCCCGAGGGACACAGAATGTACTACGCAATCTGATTTGGGTTTGAGGCCTCCAATAATGAGGCAGAGTACGAGGCGCTCCTGGCTGGCCTGCGTCTAGCCCAGGAACTGAGAGTAACGCGCCTTCATATCTTCAGCGACTCGCAATTGGTAGTATGCCAGGTAAAGGGGGAGTACCATGCAAGGGGACCCAAGATGGAAGCCTACTTGGAGAAGGTGAAGGGCCATCTCCGACGGTTGGTGGCATATACTATAGAGCAAATCCCCAGAGAGAAGAACACCCATGCCGATGCACTCGCAAAGCTGGCATCTCCCAAGGATAGTGATGTCTTGGAATCAATACCCGTAGAGTACTTACCAAAACCCAGTATTGAAGGCGCGAACGTACACATGATTAGTGCCCCGAGGAAATCATGGACCAAGCCAATCAAGAGGTACCTGGAAGAAGGAACCTTGCCTGCGGATAGAAACGAATCCCGGAGATTGGTGTACAAGGCCGCAAGATACACCCTGGTAAATGGGGTCCTTTACAAAAGAGGATTCTCAATGCCCCTCCTGCGGTGTGTAGAAGAAAAGGAGGCGTTGAGAGTGTTACAGGAGATACATGAGGGAGAGTGCGGCAACCACGAGAGCGGACCCTCTACGGCTAGGAAGGCCATGAGACAAGGATACTACTAGCCTTCCATGGAGAAAGATGCGCATGACTTTGCCACGAAATGCGACAAATGCCAGAGGCATGCCAACTACCCTCGAAAACCCCCAAGTGAACTGACCAGCCCCTGGCCCTTCGCCATCTGGGGGATAGACTTGATCGGTGCTCTTCCTACAGGCAAGGGTGGAGCAAAGTACGCGGTGGTGGCAGTAGATTATTTCACTAAGTGGGTAGAAGCGGAACCCCTCGTGAAGATAACTGCCAAGCACATCACCTCTTTTGTCAACAAATTCATTGTGTGTCGATATGGAGTACCCTACAAGATTATTTCCGACAATGGTACCCAGTTCGAAGGAGGAGCCTTCGATGAATATTGCAAGGAAAGAGGCATAAGGAGGAGTTTCTCCGCGGTGGTGCACCCCCAGGCCAATGGGCAAGTGGAAGCCATAAACAGGGTCCTTAAGAAGAACCTGAAGACAAAGCTGGAAAAAATGAAGGGAGCCTGGGTAGATGAGCTACCAAATGTGCTATGGGCTTACAGGACCACCCCACGCTCGACTACTGGGGAATCCTCATTCTCTCTGGCCTATGGATGCGAGGCCGTGCTCCCAGTCGAGATGCGAGTCGAGTCCCACAGGGTACAGGCATATGGAGACGAAGCCAACCGCGTAGCCCTAGCCGAAAACTTAGACATGCTGGAAGAGAAGAGAGAAAAAGCCCAAATGAGGGTGGCGGTATACCAGCAGCGCGCCGCAAGGTACTAAAATTCGAGGGTGCGAGAGAGAACTTTCAGAGTTGGCGACCTGGTGCTAAGGAAAGTGCTCCCAAACACACGAGACCCAGGCGCAAGAGTGCTGGGGGCGAATTGGGAGGGGCCCTACCAGATTGCTCAGTGCATCCCCCCGAACACTTACAAGCTGGCTCGCATGGACGACACCCTCATACCCCAAGCATGGAACGCGGAGCACCTGAGGAAGTACTACCAGTAAGGCGCCCATGTTTGATGGAAAAGGAACAAGTGTTGCACACTTCCTTAATATGATAGGAAGAAATCAAAGAGGTTACCTAGATAGCCTCCTAAGTAGGTGTGAGTCTTTTATTGTTGTTTTATATAAAAAAAAACTTCGTATGTACCATTGCAACTATTTGTATGAGACTGTTTATTATGAATGTGATGAATGAAACTGCATGTTGTGGGTAAAACTGTTCAACCTCATGTATTATTTTCCTTCACTACGTGGGCATCAGCCAAAGTGCCTGCCGAAATAAATTTCACCAGGCACTTGGGGGGCAGGATAGGAGGCGAAAGCAGGCAGCTAGCAAAGGGAACCTAAAAAGGGCCCTATATCAAAGGATCCTAAAAAGGGATCCCTTGCCCTCCTAAAAACGAGGCCCCTAAAAGGGACCCTCTACCAAGAGGATCCCTTGCCCTCCTAAAAACGAGGCCCCTAAAAGGGACCCTCTACCAAGAGGATCCCTTGCCCTCCTAAAAATGAGGCCCCTAAAAGGGACCCTCTAAAGGGACCCCTTGCCCTCCTAAAAACGAGGCCCCTAAAAGGGACCCTCTACCAGGAAGACCCCTGGCCTTCCTAAAAAAGAGGACCCTTTACCAAGAGTAACCTAAAAATAAAAGAAAGGGGCCCTTTATAAAGAAGAAGTGACCCAAAACCAAAAAGACCCCCTATACTAGGGCCTTCAACGAAGTCCTTACAAGGCACCCCTTGGGATCGTAAGGATTAGCTACCCTTATGAACACCAAGGGAGGCCATAAGGACTTACAAAACAAAACGCATGGTGACGACAATAATAATAAGTCTAGAGCGGCCACCAAGCCGCCTAGCCAAAAAGGGGCCCAAAGGAGACCCTTGCAAAAATAGTACTATGAATAACGACGAGAAGGACGCTTCTCGCAAAGAAATAATAAGCGCGCGCAAGAAAAACATAAAAGGATAACTACGACCCAAGGGGTCAAAATATCCTTATGAAAGCAACCAAGAGGCACCAAAAGAGGTCCCAGCGAACCTTTTCACATGGGCTCCAAAGGACCTCCAACCTTATAGATAAAATAGGGGAACCAACTAAATCTCGGGCTTAAAAGGGCCTCGAATGCAATAGAACAAGAGATAAACAACAACATATGTATTTATACATTAAAAAAGAAAAGAGAGTTCTCGGGATAGTACAAGAGTTACTAACAGAAAAGTAGCACTAGTAATGATGTTACAAAATAAAAAGACAACAAAAAAGGAGCGAGAATATTTCAAGGTCTCTTGTAGTGGGCACTCCACCAGGCCGCTCGGGCAACGACCTGTTCGCCAAAAGAGGAGAAGTCGAAGTTGGGATCCTGCCTCCACACATTAAAAAGAGCACGATCTATGGACTTGCGCTCGGTTATGACCCTCTCCGCCTCCAAAGAAGCCATCGTCGCCTCCCAGGAAGCCCTCGCCGCTTCCCAGGAAGCCTTCTCCGCCTCCAAGGAAGCGTTCTTCTCCTGAGCCGACTGTAGTTCAGCCCTAAGGGCCTCAACTTTAGTCTCCTGTTGAGTAACCCTCTCCTGCGACGCGGACGCAGCAGTCTTGGCCCCCCGGAGCTCGCGCTCCAAGCATTTAGCCCTGCCCTTCAGCTCCTTGATCTTGGCCTTCAGCTTCTCATTCTTCGAGTCCAACTTGGCATACTTAGTCCGGGCCTTTGACAATTGAACCTTGGTTGCGCTGAGTTCATTTTCGAGCTCCTGGACCTGGACTATGAGGCCGTCCCTCTCAGTGGTAGATGCGGAGAGGACGCCGGACGAGTCAGCATGCCGAAGAGACACGATGTAGACCTGGACAAGAAAATCAATGGCATCAGCGATAAGTAACAAAAATAAAAACACATGTACATCTATGCATAATACTAATCAACGCAAGGTGCAAGACCTCACCCAGGCTGCGGCGCGCCTTAGCATCTCCCCGAGGTCTGGTTGAGTCACATTCCCTAGGCCCCTCCAGTCGGAGACAGGGAGACTCGCGACTATTGGAACGAAACGCTGCCCATAAACTGAGGCCATCCTAGTCACCCAGGCTCTGCCTCCACACTAGGAATATCTAGTTGTACAGGAGCAGATGACCCACTCTCCGAAGCAGGAGGCGGCGCAGAGAAGGGAAAAAACTGGGACCCTGGTGCATTAGAAGGGGGCTTCGCGAGGTCGACATAATCAGCGTCTGGTATGTCAATGTCATAAGGGACCTGAGGGAAGACGTCTGTGCCATCAAGGCCAGGAGGGGCGTAACATCCCGCTGCGGCCTGCAGGTCCAAAGATTGAAAAGCCATGTCCTGGTCATGTGGGTCATAGGGAGGGCATCCCCCGGGGAACGGGGGGGCATCCTCCATCTCCTCCTCGGCCTCGCCATCGTGTAGGGACGGCCCAGCCAGCATAGCCACAGCCTTCTTAGACACAGTAATTGACCACAGGAACTTAGGGTCAGAAACTGGGGACAGCTGGTGGAGGTTAAGGTTCGTCACAGTAAATAGGACCGCCGCCTTCTTCAAAGCGGCGTCTGCATCTATAAGGTCGTTTATAGCCGCCGCCTCTGTCCCAATGACCGAAGGATCAGCGAATTGCTCTGCATGAGTCACGCCAATGTCAGCACAAGCAAGAGTACGAAACAGTAAGTTCTAATAAGAAAAAAAAAAAAAGGACCAAGGTACTTACTAGGGCCGGAGCGAAAGTCCTCATGAACAGAGAGAGGGCCCTTTACCCAGAAAAAGTCTTGCTTCTAAAGCCCTAGGTTGGATACTGAGCCCTCTATCAAGGGGAGACCGTTGTTGGCCTTCTGTAGGTAGAAGAAGCCCTTGGACTTGTGCACCGCCATGAGGTTGTACAGGGTATGCACCTCTTGCGCCGTCGGGGCGCGCTCGACATTCTGCTTGAACCAAATGAAAAGACAGCTTAAAGTCAACCAACTATTGGGTGACAGTTGAAGAGGGGCCAAGTCGAAGTAGTTAAGAACCGCAACAAAGAATGGGTGCAAGGGAATGGTGCCACCCGCCTTCAAAATCTGCTCGCTCAAAGCCACAAAACCCATCTCAGGGCGGTCGCCCCGGCAGGTCTCCTTAGGAGCATATAGGGCGTATTCTGGAGCAATGCGATAGTGCTTCACTATCCCCTTCAATTTGTTCGAAGACACATGGGATACTAGGCTGGATGCCAGTGGAGGGGCGTCGTCCTCTTCCTGGGCAGACACCTGTCTGCGTGCTCTCGGCATATCTGCAAAATCAAAAGAAATATGTGAGGAAGAGGCAGAACACTTAACCCTCCATTTTTTCTTCCTAGCAAGAGTTTTCCATCGAGGGAGCGATGGCGGAAGCGCTAAGCTAGGATAAACTGAGACTAGGGGCTGGGGACAGGAGCTAGCGGCCCCATGACTGTCATCAGATGATGAAGGAGTAGGAGGTTCTGGCGGAATGTGTCCCTCCATAAACTCTAACTCCCACCGCAATTCGAAAAGGGTTGTCCTAAGACGCACTATATGGTCACTAAGGCCCAGGGGTAAAGGTCCTCCATCTCCCCTCGACACCGAGTCAATTTCGCTCTCTACCACCCAAATTTTACACCTAAGATCAGCCATGCACTCAAGGTGGCGGATGTGGGCTTGCCTCAAAGAATCATAGTCCTGGTAAGGGTTGCCCTCGGGGGACTCTGAGTCTGAGGACAGGTCAATAAACTCAGCCCTTGGGGGTATGTCGGACGGGCCGTCACTGGCCATGAAACCACATCCCAACAGCAAAAAGGGGATCACGTATAAACGAGGGGAAGGCTACAAAACACAAAGGAATAGGCTGAATACCTCTAGATGCAAACACCCTAAATGGACTACTACCGGGTATATATAAAAAAAAAAAAAAAAAAAAAAGGGAGGAGGGGCGTGCATATGGTCAAACTCGCTACAAGCTCAGACTAATGTACCCCATCCCGAGTATTGCTAGTTTGTACCCGATAAAATAAATAAATTAAAGGGAGAAGGAAAGAAAATATACCTTAAGCGATTAAGAAAGCGAAGGCGGAATCCAAAGAAGATCCAGGAGCGAAAAGCACCACAGAGTCGAAAGTGCGCGTCTGCAAGAATGAACCAGAAAGATGTGTTAGTCATAAAATAAATACACCAAGAAATTAGCTCATATGTAAAAAAAAAATGAAAAAATGAAAAAGTGATGAAACTATGGAAAAATTGTGGTTGTGGGGGATTGAACCCTTTACCTCTTGAAAGGAGCAAAGGTCTAACTACCACTAAGCCAAGGAAGTAAGGTGTAAATATTAAGCCATGCATGAAGGCCTATTTATAAGAACCAAGATGAATAGTCTACAAGAGCACCTAAAGGTCCTCTCCTAGACTAGGGGGGCAAGTGTTGATGCTCAAAAACTCATCAAGGGAAAACACGCGGTTTACAAAGTACGGATGCTAAGGCGCGAGGCGACATGGCCTTGCTTAGCCTCGCCAGCCCATGCCACCAAGTGGCCTCACGAGAAGGTCTCGGCCACGCCACCCAAGTGGCCTCGCGAGATGGTCTCGGCCGCACCACCCAAGTGGCCTCGCGTGATGGTCTCGGCCGCGCCACCCAAGTGGCCTCACGAGATGGTCTCGGCCGCACCACCCAAGTGGCCTCGCGAGATGGTCTCGGCCGCAACACCCAAGTGGCCTCGCGAGATGCCTAGGCCGCACCTCCCAAGTGGCCTTGAGACCCCTATGCTTAGGAGACCCAGTGCGAGTCAAATAGGACATACTTGTACGACCAAGTACTGAGTATGGATACCAGTGCCAGTGAGGCTGCTGGGGTAAGGATCATGGTCCGTACGTCTACGGCCATAGGTCAGAGCCGACACCACTACCTCCTGCGCCACTACGCCTGCCACCACGCATTAGATATGGGTACAGACAAGTAGTGGAGACATCTTCCTGGCACCTGCTCCTGTACGGGATGTATGACCACAACCTCTGAAGCCACTCCCCTAATACAGTACGTATGTACCACTTGGTCCCCTAGACCACTATGTACCTAAGGCCATTAGAGCCTACTATAAAATGAACCCCACTTCCACAGAGAAGGGGGTTGGAAATTTTACTGTAGCAGAGGCTTAAGTGTGAATGAAAGACTGAATTCTCCATTATTGATCCATCATTGTTCTTGAGTTCTTGTTCAAGTTTTGACAGCTTTCCAATTAGCGATCTTGATTCGATTCGATAATTTTTCCAACTTAACTTAGTTGACGAGTTCTCACCGTCAACAACTGCTATCCAATGTTCCGGTCCTGGGTTTGACTGATACCTGCTCACTACTCCCACTGCATAGCAGATATCTGGTCTAGTACACAACATGGCATGCATCAGACTTCCAACTGCAGATGCGTAAGGAACTTCTCTCATTGCATCTTCCTCTTCAAGAGTCTGGGGAGACTGCTTCTTTGAAAGATGAATTCCATGGCGGGACGGTAGACGCCCTTTCTTGGAATTTGTCATTGAGAAACGTTCAAGCACATTATCGATGTAAGTTGCTTGAGATAGAGCTAAAAGTTTGTTCTTTCTATCCCTGATGATCTAGATACCTAGAACATAACTTGCTTCACCCAAATCCTTCATCTGGAATTGAGTGCTCAGCCAATTCTTCACATTTGATAATTTCTTAACATTGTTTCCAATGAGTAAGATATCATCTACATAAAGAACCAAGAATACTACTATTTGATTTGCCTTTAGTTGGTAAACACAGGTCTCATCAATATTTTGTTTAAAGACATAGGTTTTGATTACTTCATCAAACCTAAGATTCCAGGAACGAGAAGCTTGCTTAAGTCCATAGATGGACCAGTTCAACTTGCAAACTTTTCCTTCTTGTCCAGATACTTTAAATCATTCTGGCTGATCCATATAAATGACTTCGTCAAGCTTTCCATTAAGAAAAGATGTCTTGACGTCCATTTTCCAGATCTCATAGTCGAGAGCGGCTGCTATGGATAGGAGGATGCGAATGGATTTGAGCATGGCTACCGGACTAAAAGTTTCCTCATAGTCCATGCCTTCTCTTTGGGTATAACCCTTTGCCACTAATCGAGTTTTATAAGTCTCGATATTTCCATCAAAACCTCGTTTCTTCTTGTAGATCCACTTGCATCCAATGGCCCTAAAGTCATTAGGTGCTTCCACAAGATCCCAGACGGAATTTAAGTACATGGACTCAATTTCCTGTTTCATGGCTTCGAGCCATAGTTCCTTTTCAGGGCTAGCCATTGCCTGTTTGAAAGACAAGGATCATCATCACTAGTGTCACCAACAACCATATTGGTTTCACCATCCAACCCATAGCGAACTGGGTTTCTAGAAACCCTCTCACTACGACGAGGCTCCGTGACTATTTGCTCAGGAACAGTGGTACTTTCTTCATTTAAATCGACTTGCGTCGATTGTACATGAAGAGTGGAAATTTCATCATCAACTCGTGTTGATGACGATGGAACATTGGTTGGAGTCAATTCTTTAACCATCTCCTCTAAAACTACTTTACTGCGAGGTTTAAAGTTTAGGACATAGTCATTTTCCAGAAAAGTAGCATTTGTAGAAGTAAACACTTTCTTTTCTGAATGATTATAGAAAATTCCACCCCGAGTACCTTTAGGATAGCCAACAAACATGCAAACTTCAGTTCGCGGTTCTAGCTTTCCCTCCTTTTTCCTCAGGACGTGAGCGGGACACCCCCAGATTCTATAATGGCGTAAACTAGGTTCACGACCATTCCAGCGTTCTAAAGGTGTTTTGGGGATTGATTTAGACGGCACGACATTGAGAATGTCATTCGTGGTTTCAATTGCATGTCCCCGTAACGAAGTTGGCAGAGTTGAGTAACTAAGCATGCATCTAACCATTTTCAATAAAGTTCTGTTCTGGTGTTCCGCTACACCATTTTGTTGCGGAGTACCTGGGGCAGTAAGTTGTGATAAAATCCCAAGTTCAGTTAAATGATCTTGGAACTGCATATCCAAATATTCTCCAACCCTATCAGATCGCAAGATCTTTAACCTTTTACCTAATTGGTTCTGAGCCATTGCTAGGAATTCTTGAAACTTTGAAAATGTTTCTGATTTCCTATGCATTAGGTAAAGACAGGAGTATCTAGAGTAATCATCAATGAAAGTGACGAAATACTCAAAACCACCCCTGGCTTGTACATTCAAAGGTCCATAAACATCTGAATGCACAAGACCAAGTGGTTCTTTGGCCCTATCACCCTTTGCAGAGAATGGACGCTTGGTCAGTTTGCCTTCTAGACAAGATTCACAGACAGGTAATTCACCTAAGGTGAGTTCCCTCAAAGGTCTGTCCTTTGTAAGTCTTTGAATCCTATCATAGCCAATGTGACCTAGTCTCAAGTGCCATAAATACGTCATATTATTGTTATCGGTCTTTTGACGTTTATTGGTCCTAGGTTTAGCTACTTTGAATAAATCATTATTAAGAGCGAGGGGTTCGTTAGGTCGCAGAATATAAAGCCCGTTTTCCAAACATGCAATACACAATTGTGATCCATTGAAGGAAATAGATATATTAAAACTTGTGAAAGTCATAACAAATTGTTCTAATTGCAACATGGAAACTGAAATTAAATTTCTACTAAAATCCGGAATAAAAAATACATCTTTTAAAATTAAAAATTTATTTCTGAACTTCAGACGAGCTCTTCGTCTAGCTTGGACTGCAACGAACACTCTGTTCCCAACTCTAAGCTTTAAGCCACCTTCGTTCACTTCCTCCCACGATTCAAGAAACTGTAAAGAGTTATAAACATGGTTGGTAGATCCAGAATAAATAATCCAAACGGATTTATCATTCTCTAAAACACATGTTTCCAAGATAAATGAACTATAATCATTACCTTTGTTTTTCACTGCTAGGGCAATCTCTTTTCCAATGCTCATTCTCTTTGCAGAGAAAGCACTTATCTTTACCTTTCTTGTTTTTCTTGTTCTTCCCCTTATGCGTCTGTGCACTTGGTTGTGCACTCGTATTTGCAGCCTTTGCAGGCTTGGGGTTGTTTATTTGTCCACCTTTCCTCTTGTTTCCAGCTTTTGAAGACGAAGCTTGGTTAGCTTCAGCCTTAGCTAGATGAGCAGCAACATCAGTAGTCTTATTTTCACCTCATTTACTAGGTCCACCCATGACAGGTTCAATAATTTGAAGCTCGTTCATGAGCTGCGTCAGACCATAGTTGAGTTGAGCACGAACGTGCAGACACAGTGCCATCCGAGAATTTACGGTGCCATCACAAACGTGAAGAGACGGTGCTATCCAATCATTTACGATACCATCACGAGCATTGACGGTGCCATCACTAACGTGCGGACACGGTGCTCATTCTGGGGATTCCTCAATCATGAAGAATTCAAAGTTTTCACCAATCAACTCTATGTTGATATTCTGCTTCCAATTAAGGAAGTTTTCTCCAGTGAGTTTCTCCATCGAAAGTTGAGAAAGGATGGGAGTAGACACAGACACTACTTAACTTAAAACTACAAATTATCAATAAAATAGAAATCAATCACATTTGCTCAATAAAACTTCTATTCATACAAATTTCAAGAAATAGCACAACATATACAAAAATATGTAAGATATGAGAAAAAATACCAAAAACAATCATATCTTTATTTCTTTAGGTTTTTAACAAATCTATGATATCTTTGTCCTGGTTGGCGAGAGTCAAAAGTACCACTAGTTAAATAGAGTTGTAAGCTCATTTAATAATGGACACCATTATTAACAACCTACTATTCGATCAAAATAAGAAAACAAAATCTCTTATTTTATGAGCTAGACCCACGATTTTGATAATCATAGATTTAGTCCTAGTAGTCACCGTAGGGGTGAGTCTAGTAGAATTTGACCAATAATTATCTATCTTTCGAGATCTAACCTTGTCAAAATAACTAATGAACACTTTCCGTAGGGGGACGAATCAAAGCGCCTCGAGGCCCCATTAAGCTATTGACTATGTTAAACCAACGGTGGAGATTGAATAAAATTCTTAAAATAAGCTCATTATAAAATTAAAATTAGTATTTTTATTATTTATTTTTAGAAAATTAATGACTATGGTTTTCCAAAAAAAATTAAACAGATTAAAATTTTTAAAACCAAAGTCCTATAATTTCTTAATAATTCTAAAGTGTCACATTGAAACAAATTCAATTAATTTGTTGCTAATCAATATTTAGGTTTAACTAATATAATGAACCTATACAATTAAGTCCAACTCAGGTAAATGTGCCTTAACAATTGGGCTTGTATGGAGGAGGGCTAGGTACAGTATGTCGTTCCCACTACAAAGGCCCCCTATCTTCCATACAAGGTCCAAAAGACAGGAATTTAAACCTTCGTTTTATTAATTGTTATTAATTGATTAGGCCCACCATAGTCATGCAAAGCAAATGGGCCTTCACAAGTGGAATCACCTACAAGAGAGAAATTTAAACTTTACATTCTCTAATTGGCCCAAATAAAACCTATCATTTTATGAATATTTTATTTGGCAAAATACCATATATCTAACAAACATATGGGCCACTATATGCATCTAAGCCCAATTGAAAAAAGACCACATATAGTGCAAACAAACATGTTATAATTGGATGGGCCTAATCATGTTACTATATGAGCAATTCTATGAATTTATGCCAAAATACCACAATTTATTTCATTTGAAAAAATACCACAATTAATTATCTAGAATTTATCAAAATAATTCAAATTAATTAAATTTTACAAAAAATAAGTCAATTTAAATGAAATTTATCAACAATTAATAATAGTTAATTTAAATTTCATTTAGCAACAATCAACTTGGTTTTAGGTTAATTTGAAAAAAAAATATTAATTTAATTTAAATAGGATTTATCAACAATTAACCAAAGTTAATTTAAATCTCATTTATTAAAAAAATATATTTTATTAATTGGCTGAAAAAAAATGATATTTTTCAAAATTTAACCAATTTTAAATTTTAAAAACAATATCTTAACTATTTTCCAAAATATCTTGTGTTGTTACAACTATTATCTAATATTTTAACTATTTAAAAATAATAAAATACAAATAGTTATAACAACCCTAAAATATCTCAAATAGTTAAACAAATTCAAATATCCATAAAAATATCTAACTAACAATGTTCAAATTTCAAATAATTTAAATATTAAAAACTATAGAATAAAAGATATTTATATTTTCAAATAAAGATTTAATAAAAACATCAAGAATTTAAATGAAAATATCTTAAATATCTGATATCATAATTCTAATATTTTAATATATTAAAAAATTTTAAATTAAGCTGTTAGTCTATTTTTAAATTTGAATTTGAATATTTGTAGAAAATATCTAATTATTTAAATCTCAACTATCAAAAATATCTTATTTTTAAAAAAAAATTAAATGATAAAACAAAAAAGATATTTTTGGTTTTGATCATAAATAATAAATTTCAACAAATTTTATTTTCTTTAAAAAAAAAAAGGATGAAATGTACCACAGGGTACTGTTCATCGCGTGCGCGCGCGGTGCGTGGGCGGGGCGCGCGCGCGCATGGCAGCCAGTGTAAATTTTTCCAACAAAAAATTTTGAGCAATTTTTCAAACCAAAACCATTTTCTAATTAATTTTTAACATGTTTTACACAAAATTAAGCATATATAAAATTTAATAGCATAGAAAACACAACAAAATAACCTAAAAATTGCTAAAATTCACATAAAATCAATATGCTTCATAAAACACATGAAATCCATCCAATTATTCAAACATATCAAATAATCCAATTTTAAACATGTTCATGCATGGAAATAAAGATTACCAAAGGCTCTGAGGCCAGTTGTTGGATTAAGCTTATACAGGATCTTTATTTATTTTCATATATATCTAATATTAAACAAATTAATACGAGATAGCCTAAAACATGTTTCTAAAATTGAATTCAAAGAGAAACAAAGAATAGAATACTTACAGTATACGCAGCGGAATTAAGAGTCATTCCTTCAGTTTCTCTAACTCTTGTATCCTCTCGGTCGCAGAGTACTATCAAGAAACTGAACCGATCTTCTATTTTCTTCACAATCTTCCAATGTATCCTTAGAACCACCTAGACTAGTGTGGGCAATTCTCAACACATGAGATAGATATAGAGAGAAGAAGAGAAAATAACAAAGTGGCTTAGAAAAGGACTTGTGTTTAAAGAGAATATAAAACTATTAGAAAATCTGACTTGTGACTTATCAAACCTCTCTGAAATCTTAACTGATGACTTCTCTCTAAGCACTCCTTTTATAGACTCAATTAGGCAATTTAATTTAATTAAAAAATCAATAAAATAATAGTCATTTTGAAGCCCTAGGTCGAAATTATCATGGGCTATAGGCCCATGAAATTTCTCATTTGATTATAAGCTCATTGGACTTAAAATCAAGGCCTGTATTATTTTCTATTGATTTAATTAATTAAATAATTATTTAAATTCTTTATCAAATTAATTATTTATAATTTGAACCTTGATTTAAATTTATTTATTAATTTAGATACCAATTTATCTTAATTAATAAATCTGCCATAATTTCTCTTTTCTTCTCAAAATTACACAACTCTGTGAAACTATCCAAAATTAACCTGGTCAACTTTGATAATTCTAATTGATGATTAAATTAATTAATTGAGACTATCTAGATGATTTTATCCAAGGTAATATGGGGACCATGGGCCTATGAAATCAAGCTCCAATAAGTTATCATAAATCTAACAAATAAATTTACTAACTTATTAATTCCTCGTGACTCCACTATAGACTTGGAATTGCACTCTTGAATTCATAGAACGCTCTATAAAAAATATAGATACGCTATTAATTATCCATTGTTACAACCATAATTGTCACTCAATCCTCTATAGACGGTCTACAATGAGATGGGACTAAAATACCATTTTACCCCTCATTGTATTTTATCCTTAAAACACTTAGTTCCTTGTAAATGATATTTCAGTAAACTAATTTAATTACTGAAATGAGATCTCTATCATTTAACACCTTGAACCAAACTAAAAGGAAACCATCGTTTCAC
Source organism: Humulus lupulus (assembly GCF_963169125.1). Taxonomy (NCBI): domain Eukaryota; kingdom Viridiplantae; phylum Streptophyta; class Magnoliopsida; order Rosales; family Cannabaceae; genus Humulus; species Humulus lupulus. The sequence continues at coordinate 215,609,960 of NC_084796.1, read as the reverse complement.
TTCTTCATCAGAAGCTATAGATGTTCGTATCTATGATTAACACTCCCACTCAATTATACTACCGAGTTCCCAAGATGTAAGTATGGGCTAGTCCGTAGGGTAAGCTGGTAACGAACAAGTCAAAGAACTCAAATAATACAATCAATTAGAATACTAACCACTCAGAATTGGGAATGAATTGACCTATGGTCAACTATATGATAGGACTAGAATAGATAATAACGATATGTTTACTTATCTTATCAACTGTCAATATCGGTCCTGTCCGATGTAACAAATACATCCGATCTTATCTACTTTGCTAATGTTCTGGAAAGAACATAACATTGTAATGTGTAAGTAGATCATATCGTAGATTGGCAAGTCAGTGTAAATCCAATGCACTAACTAATCTTAGGACTAACTTATTTTGAACATATAATCATATTTATATTCCATTGTGATTACGTCACTATAAATAAGATTAACTATATGCTCGGGATTTAATAGAAGTTTATATTAAACAAATAATCATGAAAATAAAACATGTGAGAAAAGTGATTAACCAAGTCAAAAAATGATTTCTATTCTTTTATTGATAATAAAATGAGATTACAAAGAATTTTAGTTTTAATTAGGGCATAAAACCCCAACAGTTTATTCTCGTACATCCCATCAATTTTACAAACACGTAGTATAAGCATTCAATAATTGGGAATCTCAGTCCCGCTCACAACCGCACAGTGATGCAATTTTCTTACCTCGAATTCCGAGCGAAGAATTAAGAACGGTCTCGACCACGAACCTCAATCCTGAGCCTTGGCGATAAACCTAGTCACAAAATCATTAGGGAATCATTAATCCTAACCCGAAATAAATACTTAGGTAACAAAAGGTAGCCTCTGGGACCTCGATTTCTACTAAACCAGGTAGTGGAAATCGTCCCAAGCACTTAGGTTCGAACCCTCAAGCTTTACAAACACTAAAAGCCAACATAGGGAAAAATCCCCTAGGTGGGCTGCGACCTAGCCCTAAGGGTTGTGGCACACCCTAAGACAGAGACACAACCCCACACATCTGGGGGAGGCGGGCCACAACTTGTCCCCAAGGGTCGCGGCATGCCCTCAAAACAGAGATCCCTCCCAGAGCATTCTGGGCATGTGGGTCGCGGCGCGTCCCCCATACCCAAAATTTTCTAGGTTTTCCTCAACATTCTTGCCAGCCAAATTCCCACAATTCAAACTTAACAAGCCCCCAACCAAAAATCAAGCTCAGCTACGAGATTAGGACTCTTAATTACATATTTTAAATACAAAACCTTAACAATCTTATTGAATACTGAAACCACTACCCCAACTCAGTAATAATTCATCACCCAATATTCAGCTTAATTAGACCCCAACAACCTGAATGCCCAGCAAACAAGACATGGTTCTTACCTCAGTTGTGGCTTTGATCCCCTAGTTTTTCCTTGTCCCCTTCTTGCCTCAATCTTCAATCCTCAAGTTCTGAATCGCAACCCCTTTCTTCAGCAGCTCAAGCTTCAATCACAAGAGGAAGTGCGAGAGAAATTGTGGGTGAGAGAGATGAGAGAGAGTTGTGAGTTTCTACTACTTTCTAGTTTATTTCCTAAGCATTCTGAGTATAACCTACCCCACAAAAGACTATTTTTCCCCTTCAAGCTTATTAGTCCTCTAGTTGTCTCTAGGGGTAAAATGGTCATTCCGCTCCCAGTTCCCGCTAATTCCTCAAGTGTTCCTTCTATTAACCAATTAACTCTGTCATGTCCAATTAATTACCACATACTTATTCAATATCTAATAAATCCTAAAATATTCTCTAAATTCCAAAAAATACCCCTAGGCTCCCCCCGAACCGGGTATTAAACCCCGTTGTGACTATTTCGCTAATCCGCTCACTAGGACCGTCTCAAGTCATATACTGCAAATATATCCACATAATAATGTGATCTCAATTATTTATCACACGTAATCACATCTATGCCCTCAACTGGCCAAAATTACAAATATGCCCTTATAAGCTATATAAGGGCCCACATGCATATCTAATACTCATAAACATGCATATAACATACTCACATAGTCATATTAATTATGCATGACACATAGTCAAGCATTTAACCAATTAAACATATATATATAAACCAATTATGCCCTCTCAACACGCTAATCAAGGTGTTAAACCCTATTGGCAATTTTCGGTCGTTACAACATACTTCTTCTTACAGCTTAACGTTCCTCCTTCCCAAACCACGTCTTGAATGTTTTGATTGACTATCACACAATGGTCCACTAACTTTTCGATGCTCCATTCCACAAAACATTGTATCCTTATCCTTCTTGCTAGCTTCCTTCATTGAGTCTTGTTCAAGAGAACCTTAGGAACTCTAAGCACACAAGCCCTACTAGCTAAGACACATAAGGAAAATAGTCACATAACCAAGACAAACTCAAATAAAGCTTACAGTGCAATAAGTCGAGCTTTTCTTCACCGGTGAGAGTACATGTCAAGATAGTCGATAGGAAACAAAACCATTGCTCTGATATCAACTATAATGCCCCAATTTCTTGAAGCGTTAGCTTACTATTACCATAATTGATTGTGAAATTAAAAACACCACTTTTCTACAAAAAATCCATCGTAAATACAAACCAAATGTTTAAAAGGAATGAAAATCCAAAGTTTCGTAGTTATCATAATTAAAGTAAAATAATCAACATTTTAATCCAATCAATAAAACTAAAACATCATCCTAAAAATACTTAATAAATTTCCTTAGTAGGTCTGATCCCTTATGGTCGTTACATCCTTGACATGTACGCCCTCTACCAAAACTCTCCAACATATTGCATTGTAACCACATCTTTACCTTTACCTGTAGCACAAAGTACCCATGAGCAAAATCCCAGCAAGAAGAGTAGTGTAAGACACAACCCCATAAACTTAACCAGGAATTTCAATCAATAACTTAGAAACACAATTTAAAAGAACTATTATATCATAACACCATATTAACCAAAAGATCGTAGCCCAAATCAAGTTGTTCGAGTGCAGTGCACACATAATAACATAAGCATGCAATTTCAACATATCATAAGCATGTAGTTTCGTAACGTAGACATGCATTTTAAAACGTAAGCATGCCACCCAGTTATCATGTATACACAAAAACACATAACCACAATTACATGTAAGTTATTAAACATAATCATACAATTGCATATCCATACATTAACATAAACGTATTGTATAAGACAGATTCTACCATAAAGTACGTCAAGCATACACCCTGAGTGCAAGTATCCACTCTTCTTACCTCAAAAGTAGCAGCGGTCCACACACCCTAATAAGTCTCTTCAAGTATCCTCAGTGAGCCTAATCGTAACACATAACATAAAAAAAATTAAAACCTCAACCAAACCAAACTATATTATGACCCACTAATATTCTTTTTAAGGCTAATTCATCCCCCACATTATTCTTAAGAATGTCTTAAAACTCTACTACATAAAGCTCCAAAAATGTACAAACTTATATCTAAATGGTGCATTAAAATCCCCAAATATCATTTTCCGAGCAACTGGTGCGGTTGCGCTAGGTCTCTAATTTTGGAGATCGCAGTTGCGACTTTTAAACCTAGAAATTAACCCAAATCACAAAATCTCGACTCCTATTCACCAAACCAGATATCCTAACATGTTTCAAACCCTTGGAGCCTAGATATAAACAATCCTAAGCCTATAATAAACATTCATAATCCCATAAACAATTAAAACAGTCTCAAAACTTCAAAAACCGATATCTGACAAAACTTTAAACAGTAAGGTTTGAACACTTACAAACCAAAAATCCAGCCACATAACTTAAATCTTGTCGTCTATGAGATCTCCTAGCACTTCAATAACCCAGATTGATGATCTCCTCCAAAACTTTAAGCTTCAAGTCTCAGATCAAGAACGAGAGAATTGTTCTTGATTTGTTTTCCTTTCATATATCTCAAACCCAGATGTCTTAGGAATTTGTATATCATCTAAACATATTCTCTTTATTATTCATTTATTTAATTTAATTTTAATCGTATAAAAACCAAATTACATTACTATCCCCAACCTCTAACTTTTCCTTAATTATTTAAGCCCCTTATTGTAAGTTCCATTGAAAACTAATAGTTTCAACTTCCCATAATTACACTTTCTATCATAAAACCCATAATTCTACTTTGACCTCCATAACTCAACTTTTATCACACTTTGGCCCCTAATGCTTGAAGAAACAAATGTGTGTGGATTGTTTGAAGAAAAACATAAAATAAACATACATCAATATGCATATCATAGTCCATTTAATTAAACACATAAGAACATACAATTTACCATAATACCCTGACCCAAGCCAGATTACCCTAATAACCTTACTAGTAGAAGCAAATATAATACTTATAAATAAATAATTAAATAAAATAAACAAAAGAACCCTAGGCCTAAAACGTGTCATGGCCAAACCCTATATACCATAACACTAGCATGGTTTTACATAAACAAAATATACATCATATTCTCTAATCAAGAAACATGCTTAGCATAATTCAAAGAAATAAATTGAACCATACCATAAAGGCTAGGCTGAAACATACATATTATTATACTCTTGTTTCCAAAAATTTAATTAAAAACCTAATCATGCTTCTAATCAAGATATCATCACCATACATGTATTCATCAAAACTATATGATCAAACATAGACATATTTTCTCAAAACATCAAACAATAACCCATGGCCATAAACAAGAATCAAATCAACAAAGGATAGGCAATCTCATTACCTCCTTGGTAGTGTTCGAGAAGACAAAGCAAATTAATCATTAGGCACCTAGGGATTTCGAAATACACCACATCAAGAATAGAAGAACAAATTTCTTAGAATTGAGAAGAAGATTCTTAGACTTAGGGATTCAAAAACCAAAACCAAACAAGAATACATACCTAAAGAGTTTAAACCCCGCCCTTCTTCTCCATCTTTCTCTCTTTCTTTCTTTCTTCCTTTCTCTCCCTTCCTCTCTTTCTTGTGCACTACCTCTCTTTCTTTCTCACTCAATTTTGGCAGCCACAAAGGGATTTTCCCAAGCTCACACTCTTCTATTTATAACATCCTAGTGACTTAAACTTAAGAAATGAGCCTAAGTGTGAAAGCTCAAATTCTTATCCCACAAAACAAGTCCACATTCCACCCTTTCCTCCCTCACCCCTCATATAAACCTTATCCAAATGTGAACAAAATCAAAATGAATAACCCTTGTCATCTTATCCCAAAAGATGACAACTCAAAAGAAAATTATTTTTCTCAAATTAAAATTAAAAAAAATTCCACTAATACACACACACACACACACAATTCGGCTCACACTCACTCAATAAAGAAATAAACAAATAATGTAACCTATTCTAATCACATAATTTTTCACGCCTAAAAATGTAACACTAATAATTGAACAAACTTACACAATTACTCAAAATAAATCAATTAAATCATAATTCACACAAAAAAAAAACAATTTAAATTATTTTCTAACAATTAAACGATTAAAATAAAACATAAAAAAAAAATTGGTCACTACAGTATCATACGTTGTGTCATCCATGGATAGAGCAAGGAATGGCAAATATTAGTATATCAAGTTTATATTTTTATCACATAACTTATTGTTGTTCCTAATTTTTGGAAGGACACCCAACATGCATACCAAGATATAGAAATTTTAAACACCAACCATTTTCTTCTCCCAGATTGAGACTAAATAAACCTCTTAATCCAAATAGATTGAGGAAGTACCTGATAGAGAATTTCAAGGAATTAGGAAAGCTCAACAATACTAAAACTCCAGAGACAGAAAATATTTAGACAAAAAAAATACTACTTCAGTAACTATAATGCATGAAAGATTAACAAGTACCATAAGTGGCTACTGAAATCACGATCTGAATGAATTGAAACAAGTCTTCTTCTTCCTTATAATCATTCAATAGATAATTAGAGACTTATTTTCGAACTTTGGGTCTCAAATTGGTAAATGAACACATCAATAGATAAAAAAAAGGAAACTACAATTAAATTAATGCAATTCAATTATTGAAGGATCACAAACACAATTCACACGAAAGAAAAATGGCATAATCATTTAACCAAATTTGTAGCATTAGACAAGACCAAATTGACAAGGGATTTACCAGTGGGTCATTGAGAGTGGCAACGAGTATGAACTTTCCATTGGCGGAAAACTTAGCAAAAGACAAATTAGGGACCTTATCGTCAATAAGGGTCTTCAAGCAAGCATCAGTGTGTAGTCCCAAATCTTGCAGGACCCATCATGACTACCAGACATGATGAGCAAACCATCGCGATTAAAGTGTACGGAGGTAACATGCGTAGAGTGTGCCTTAATTGAGTGAAGGAACTTGTCAATTTTGACTTCCCAGATCCTAATCGTGTCATCGAAGGAGCCAAAGACGATGAGGTTAGACTGGGGGTTGAAGTTAACGCATAAAACTAGATCGAAGTGGCCACATAGGGTCTTAACGCATTCACCTTTAGTGGAGCATGCATCCCAGATCCAGAGAATGGTCGTCAGGGGAAGAACAAATGTAGATCAGAGGACCAGCAAGATCGAAGATGCCTCTAAGTGGCTGACAAGGTGGTGGAGAAGGGAGAGAGAGGAGGAGGACCAAATAGCAATGGTCTTGTCTAGGGATGCAGAGGCCAAGAGAGTGCCATCGTTTGAGAATTTGACACGTGAGATGGCCAAGAGTGTAGCGCACCAATTTTTTTTTAAAATTGTGTGCTTTATTTGAATTAATAATTGTTAAGTGTTAGTTGTATTTAAATTGTTTGGTAGAAAATATGTTATTTTATTTTTTAATTGATTTATTTACTTAATTGTTAAATGTGAAGCTCTTAAGTTTTGGTTGTGTGCACCAAGGTGCATGGTTAGTAGAAATGCACCTTACCACTTGCGTGTGTGAATGTGCATGATTGCATGGTGAGCATGCAATATTTATTCCCATGTATTATTATAGATTATTATTTTATTTATTAATTAGTTTTTTATTTAATTAAGAAAGGAAAATAATGGGAGAAATACAGTGGGAAGGCTCTACAAGGCTTGTGTTCACACAAGTGAGAAATGGGAAACAAATTGTAAGAAGAGACTTGCATTTTTTTTAGTTCTCGTAACCCTAGACCCAGCCTCAGTAAAATAGTCATAATATGAGCTGTAGATTTTTTATTTAGCCAAAATTTATACCATTAGAAAGCTAATTAAATTATCCACAACGTTTGGGAAATAGCCTTTTCCCTAAAACGCAACAAATAAGGGTCATAATTGAGTCCCAAGTGGCAGGACCCTAGAACTGAGAAAATTAGACATTTACTTATAAGTGTGGAGCAAGGAAAGGAAGTTGTTTCCTTATTTGACATATTGACTCGATTTCTTTTATTTTCAATTATGATGATTTAGGGAAAATAAAGGAAAATGACAAATTCGTTTTCGTTAGCTGGGTTTTGGTCATTAGGGCCTTTAAATAGAAAATAAGAAAGAGCTTGAAGGCTCATTTAGGTCTTGGTTGCCAACTATAGAGAGATAAGGGAGGCGTGAGGCTAGAGAGAGAAGGAGAAGAAGAAAGGAAGAAAGAGGAAGAGAAAGAAGGAGAAGAAGAAGAAGGAGGTTTCGAATTTAGGGTATGTGTTCTTGTATTGGTACTTTGAATCCTTCAAGTTATCCCCTCATCTCCGTAATTCTATGAATATTTTCTTTTCTCTTTGTTTTGGGTATCGAAATTCATAAGATATCAAAGAGGTTTGATCATAGCCTTGTGTTATACCCAGATTTCGAGCCATACTAAGTATGACCTCGAAAGCTGAGTTCGCAACAAATGGTCTCGTGAGGATTAGAGTGATCTAGGATTGTAAGTCGAGCCTGCAAATTATGATATATGATCTCGAATGTGGTGATCTCGATCTCGAAAGGTAGTTCCGAGAACGCCTTCATCTTCAGGAACTTTAGAGCATGGGTCTTGAGCTCGATATCCCATCTCGAAAGCAACGTTAGCTCGGGAGATGTCAGTGGCTCGCACAATGACATGAAACCTGAAATGCTGGAGCCTTGAAGATACGTTATAACCACCTTGAATATCTACAAGTATTATAAATATGAGATGTAACCCTCATTAATTGATGTAAATCCCCAACAATTATGGGATATTATTTATTCAGTTATGCGCCCCCTGATTTTTGGGGGACGTTTCCTTTTATATCTGATTATTGGCATTTAAAGCCATTTATTTTTATTCACAAAAGAGTAACTACCCAAAATATGTGGGATAGTATTCTGCATCCTTCTCTATAAATAGAGAAGCCATGCACCATTGTAAAGTACCGAAGTGTTGATCCTTGGGAGAAAACTCTGGAGAATTCATGCTAAAGAATTGTTCAGAGATAATCTTGAGGTTAATAACAGAGACTCGTGGACTAGGCAGATTTAACTGCTGAACCACGTAAAAAACCGTGTGTTTGATTCGTTTGTTTCTTTTGGCCATTGTCTTTAATTGTTTACATGCTCTCTTCTTTTATCTGTTGACGAAAAACGGCGTCAACAGTTTGGTGCTTTCGTTGAGAGCCCCAAGCATGCATCCCTGAGAGATTCATGGCTGCAAACAATCAGAACACTCCTGAAGAAAATTACCCAAGGCGTCCTGGAAAATAGCCAATGGAGAACCCGGACGCTGATGAAAGGAGTGGGTCCTCTGATTCCCGGGGACCACCTCCACAACCAAGGGATGAGGACATGTACTATAACCCTGAACGTTATGTCCCTATTGTAGAATTGGAGAATCGGCAGCTGAAACAGTTGTTGGCAGAAGCCAACAAACGTAACGAGGAGTTGACTAGGATAGCCGCAGAGGCGCAGGTGGCTCAGCCCTCGCCTCCACGCGAAGACCAAGTCCCTCCTCCAAGGGACATGCACGTTCCTCCCCAGAGGCCCCGTGGACGTCCACGAAAAAATGCTGCCACAAGGAGGCCGGCACAACCTCCAGCACCAGCAGAGCCATCTGCTCCTTCTAGGCCTCAGAGGAGTACCCGAGCTCGGGTCCCGCCTAATCCACCTGTGGAAGTGCCTGCAGGAATTGAGAACAACCGAGCTCCTGCCGAGCCTCGGACTCAGGTTCCTGGTAGTGCACTGAACGCAATTGGCCCATCTCGGGCAAATTCTGGACCCTCTAGGCCGAGGCAAGGACGACAACCACCGTCACCTATACGGTTCCCTCCGTCTCCCATAAGATATCCTTCACCTCCCCGCAGAAACGCTCAACCTGGTCGAGATCAGGATCAAGGGCGTACAGGGGAAAGACAAGGAAACAGGGAGACGTTCCAGGAGCGGAGAGGCGCGCCATCTGAGAGAAGTCAGACGTCCCGATCTCGCACTGCGGAGACAAGGCGACGTAGAAAGGATCCACCACGAAATGACCGATCAATGAGTTTCACCAGTGATGAGTCCGGAGAAACTAGGTCCATCAGTAAACACGTCCGGGGTCGTAAAAATACTGGAAATCACAAGAGTCATCCTGACCTGCGAAATCATCTGAATCAGAGCAGGGGGAAAGGAGATCAGACAAATCCGGATCTAAGGAATCATCTGAATGGGCGTAGAGATCCCTCACGGAGACGCGAGCCTGGGATCGCGATTAATGACTATCAATTCCAGGCACCACCTAAGGACCCAGTCCAAGAAAGGATTGATCAGCTCGAAAAAGCCTTTAGGCTTTTGAAGAATGAACGGGGGAGTGGTCGGTACGAGGACTCTGATGAGGAGCTCGAGCCGTTTGCTCCCAATATTTCTAACACTCACTTTCCTCAAGGGATCCGGATTCCTCACGTCCCAGCGTTTGAAGGAAAAACAGACCCATGTAGCCACCTAAGTACATTCAACACTATTATGAGAGCCAGTAACGCAGGTTACGAGCTCAGGTGCATGTTGTTTCCGACATCATTGGCCGGACCTGCCAAGAGTTGGTTCGAGAAGTACAAGAGACACTCGATAACTTCGTGGGATCAATTTTCTAGAGACTTCAAGAAGCAGTTCCGGGCTATGATGGGAGTCAGACCAGAGGCGTCCACTTTGACTAACGTCCGGCAACAGCCGGGTGAAACACTGAAAAGCTACCTGACAAGATTTAATCTAGAGGTCGCCCGGGCACGAGATGTGGACGACAGTGGACACTTGATGGCTATCCGAGCTGGTGTGTTGCCTGGAAGTGCCCTTTGGGATGACATGCAAGGGAAACCGGTGAGGTCAATAACCGAGTTTAACAAGCGGGCGCAGAGATTTGTCAATGTAGAGGAGGCGAGGTCAACGCTAAAAGCAACCTCGCAAACCGAAACTACAACGATAAACATTAACTCCGCCTCAACCTCGGCTGATCCAGTAACTTCACAGCCTACCTCGGAGAATCCCTCTAAGAGGAAAAAGAGCGAGGGAAATAACCCCGAGGCTGAAGGGGGAAAGAAAAAGAAAGGAGAAAGGTATTACTCCGTATATAAAGTACACACCGAGCTCAACGAGTCTTGGAAAAATATCTACCTGGCTAATGAAAACCAGGTCCCCTTCAGGCGTCCGGACCCTATGAGGAATCAAAAGTCCAAGAGGGATTCCAGTAAGTATTGCCGGTTTCATAGGGACACCGGACACACAACTGATGAGTGCCGACAGCTGAAGGACGAGATTGAAGGGTTGATCTCGAGAGGTTATTTCCGGCAGTATGTCAAAAACCAGAATACTGGACAGACTGCCGCCAGCCAGAGAGTAGTCGCGCTTCCAGCGGCACAGAATAATAACTCCCGATCTCGGGAAGAAGACAGGCCTCCGCCAATAGATGGAGAGGACGTAATAACCATCTCGGGAGGTCCTCATCTCGCAGGAGGGGGTAGAAATGCTCAAAAGCGATATGTGAATGAGCTGAAGACAGGGGACGGGTCTCCTTATGAACCCGAACCAAGGGCACCAAAAAGCCAAAGGGTTGAAACTCAACCTATAACCTTCACCGAGGAAGATGCCTCCCATGTCCAGTTCCCTCATCATGATCCACTTGTCATCACCCTGCAGCTTGCCAACAAAAGAGTGCGCCGAGTTCTCATAAACAATGGGAGCTCAGTTAACATTCTTTATAAAGCAACACTAGAGAAAATGGGACTCTCCCTTCGCGACCTGAAGGCTTGTGCAACCACTTTGTACATCTTTTCTGGAGAAGGAACCGCCTGTATGGGGTCCATCGAACTCCCTGTGACCTTGGGAGACTATCCAGTCTCGGTGACCAAGATGATGGAGTTCGTGGTAGTAGAGTTACCATATGCCTACAATGTATTGCTCGGGAGACCCGCCCTGGTCGGGCTGGGGACAGTTTCATCTGTAAGGCATCTAGCCCTTAAGTTCCCAACTCCGAGCGGGGTCAGAACATTGAAAGGAGATCAATTGGCAGGAAGGGAGTGCTACAGCATTTCCTTGAGAGGAAAGAAACAAACGAGCGCTCAAGCACTCGTTGTCATACAAAATAAAGATGGGACAGTTCTAGAAATTGATGAGGAGATCGATCCGAGGATTGAGGAAAAGGTTGACCTCCAACCTTTGGAAGAGCTCGAAGAGGTTCAGCTCGAGGAAGCTGATCCCTCAAAGAAGGTGAAGGTCGGGAAACACCTCCAAGACGAATCAAAATAGCAATTAATTTGCTTTCTGAAGAAAAACCAGGATGTCTTCGCGTGGTCACACTCTGACATGGTGGGAATAAGCCCTAATGTAGCGAGCCACGCATTGAATATAGACAAAAGCTTTCCCCCGAAGCAGCAAAAGCGAAGGCAGCTGGATGAAGACAGAAAGAAAGCACTAAAGGAGGAAGTGGACAAGCTGAAAGCAAATAATTTCATTAGGGACGCTTTTTACCCTGACTGGGTGGCCAATCCAGTGTTGGTCCCGAAGCCCAATGGGACGTGGAGAACGTGCATTGACTACTCGGACCTCAACAAGGCCTGCCCAAAAGACTGTTTTCCCCTGCCGAGAATTGACCAGCTCGTAGATGCCACGGCGGGGCATGGTCTGATGTCGTTCATGGATGCCTATTCTGGATATAACCAGATTCCCATGCACGCCCCCGACCAAGAGCATACGAGCTTCATCACAGATAAAGGGCTCTACTGCTACAATGTCATGCCATTCGGACTCAAGAATGCCGGAGCCACGTACCAGCGGCTCGTAAACATGATGTTCTCGGAGCAAATAGGGAACAACATGGAAGTTTATGTTGATGACATGCTTGTAAAGTCTCAACTTAACAAGAACCATGTTGATGACCTCGAAGAGTGCTTTGGCGTGCTCAGAAAGTACAACATGAAGTTGAATCCTCAGAAGTGCACTTTTGGGGTGTCTTCAGGAAAATTTCTGGGCTTCATTGTCAATTCTCGGGGAATCGAGGCTAATCCCGACAAAATAAAGGCCCTGATCGATATGCCTTCACCTCGGAAGCATAAAGATGTTCAAAGCTTGACTGGCAGGATGGCAGCTCTGAGCAGGTTCATCTCGAAGTCAACGGACCGCGGTCTCCCATTCTTCAACTTATTGAAAGGAAGTAAGAAGTTCGAATGGACGGATGAGTGCGAGCTAGCCTTTCAGGAGCTCAAAAAGCACTTAGCCGAACCGCCCATCCTATCAAAGCCTGAGACGGGGGAAGTACTGTTCCTATACCTCTCAACTACCGAACACGCGATAAGCGCGGTGCTCGTGCGAGAAGAAGAGAGAGTACAGAAACCCGTCTACTATATCAGTAAAAGATTACTGGGGGCAGAGTCAAGATATCCACTAATGGATAAGCTCGCCCTCAGTCTGATCCACTCATCTCGCAAGCTCCGCCCTTACTTTCAGGCACATCTTATCCATGTACTAACAGATCAACCACTAAGGCAAGTCTTGTCTAAACCAGAGGCGTCTGGTCGACTCCTAAAGTGGGTTGTTGAGCTCGGACAGTTCGAGATCACCTACCATCCGAGAACGACCATTAAGGCACAAGCGTTGGCGGATTTCATAGTGGAGTGCACCGGTATCGCCGACGACGAGGTAGCAACCACGGCCCACGAGCTGTGGAAACTTTACGTCGACGGGTCGTCAAATGAAAATGGAGCGGGGGCAGGAGTTATTCTGACCACTCCTGCAGGGAGCAAATTTCACTCTGCGTTAAGGTTCGGCTTTAAAGCATCTAATAATGAAGCAAAGTACGAGGCTTTACTTGCGGGACTACGAATAGCAAAAGAGCTCAAGGCCAAAGCTATACATTGCTACAGCGACTCCCAGCTTGTGGTTAATCAAATCTTGGGAGAATACCAGGCTCGTGGCACAAAAATGGCAGCTTATCTGGAGAAGGCAAAGTCCGCATTAGAGTTTTTTGAGTTTTATGCAATCGAACAGGTTCCCCGAGAACAAAACTCAAATGCAGATGCCTTAGCTCGGCTCGCCACCACCGCCGAAAATGAGGAGCTGAATGTTGTACCCGTAGAACACCTGTCAGCACCCAGCATTACTGAGCCTGACGAGGAAGATGTGTGTATGATCGAGACAGAGCCGACCTGGATGAGCCCGATAGTTGAGTATCTCGAAAATGGAATTCTTCCAAAAGATCGAAATCAGGCTCGGAAACTAATGTATCAACTTCCTCGTTACACCATCCTGGACGGGAGGCTATACAGAAGAGGGTATTCCATGCCATTGCTCAGATGTGTAACTCCTCCCGAGGCGAAGAAGATTATTGAAGAAATTCATGAAGGGTTCTGCGGAGACCATACCGGGGGGCATAGCCTATCCAAGAAGATTATACGCCAAGGATATTTCTGGCGAACAGTTAAAACGGACTCTTTCGAGTACATGAAAAAGTGCGACAAATGCCAGAGATTCGCCACGATACCCCGAGCTCCACCTTCCGAACTGACCATGTTGACATCCCCATGGCCTTTTGCGGTATGGGGCATCGACCTCATAGGCTCGCTCCCAACTGGCAAAGGAGGAGTAAATTATGATGTGGTCGCGGTTGATTACTTCACAAAATGGACGGAGGCTGAACCATTGGCGACCATAACTTCGAAGAAGATCCTAGATTTTTTGGTAAAGAGCATCGTATGCCGATATGGAGTGCCAAGAAAGATTGTGTCTGACAACGGAACCCAGTTTGATTGCGACTTATTTACCATCTTTTGTAACAAGAACGGTATAATAAAGAGCTTTTCGTCAGTGGCTCACCCTCAGGCGAATGGTCAGGTCGAAGCCGTTAATAAAACTCTCAAAAGTTCTTTGAAGAAAAAGTTGGAAGAGGCAAAGGGACGATGGCCTGAGGAATTACCTCAAGTCCTTTGGGGATATAGAACTACAGCTCGGACATCAACTGGACATACCCCATTCTCTCTAGCATACGGCTGCGAGGCAATGTTGCCCATTGAGGTCGAAATTCCAACGATTCGAACTCAGATTTACGACCAAAGTTCCAATCATATTCAGCTCGAAGAAACCCTAGACTTGATCGAAGAAAAAAGGGAGGAGGCTCAGCTGAGAAATGTTGCTTACCAGCAACGAACCACAAGATATTTCAATAAAAGGGTTCGAAGTCGAAAGTTCGGAGTAGGAGATCTGGTATTGAGACGCGTATTCTTAGCAACCCGAGATCCGGCAGCAGGAGTACTCGGGCCAAACTGGGAAGGACCATACCAGATAGAATCAGTCATCCGCCCTGGCGTATACAAACTTGCGAGAATAGATGGGAGCCTCATACCACGAGCATGGAATGGCGAACACCTTAGACCTTATTATCAATAGTATAGGAAAAGTTTTGCCTGTAACCATGAATTTCTATCTATGTTAGTTTGTTTTTGAATTTCATCAAATAACATGTCTACTTTGTTTCGCATGTAATTTATTTTTATTTTTGCAATCTCTCTTAATTTAATAACCTATGGTCACACTCATAGGATATTAAGGGGGCATCATTGGTATACATACCACCAGCTTAAAAAATAAAAAAAATAATAAATAAAACATAAAGTATTTGGATATAACCAAATACGCGAGCTTAAATAGTTCGGACTTAACCGAGCGAGCTTAAATAGTTCGGACTTAACCGAGCAAGCTTAGATAGTTCGGACTTAACCGAGTTATCAAAAACATACGAAGTATTTGGATATAACCAAATACGCGGGCTTAGATAGTTCGGATATAACCGAACTACCAAAAACCTAAAACGTTTGGAGTTAACCAGATGTGCAAGCTTAACAGGTTTGGAACAAACCAGCCAAATTATCGATCGATGATAAATGGGAGCCTAAACCCATCACGAAATATGTCAAGATCGAGGCTGGAACATCTTAAAGAAAAATAGTTTCGAACTCATAACCTCGGAGCTAAGATACTAAGGATGAGGAAAAGTGACTAAAAGATAACCAAATCATTCATATTACATACCATATAAGTACTTTCAAGTTCATGGTTAAAGTAATATCCGACCTTGATAATTAACAAGGTCGGAAACGGATAATTCGAATAAACTATGCATGAATGCATCGAATTTCGAGCCTAAATCCAAACTATGTTTGTATGCATAAATAAACATAACCGGTTCATCAATTATAAAAATGTGCAAAATATTTCAAGCCAAGAAATGTAAAGCATGTAAAAGAATTAGTTAAAGAAATTGTATCAGCCCCATGGGCATAAATTACAATAATTACATAAGGGGGCGCAACCCCGATAACTGATCTCCCCGAGGTCAGATTCAGTGAAGAGGAGTCTCCTTGGCCTTCTCAGCATCAGTGGCACCGGACCCCTCAGGACGAATAGCATGACTATCCTCCTGAGCTTCCTCCGAAATGGTACCCGGAGCAGCCTTTTCCTTCTTGAGCTGCTCAGCCTTCTCTTTCTCAAGCCGTTCAGCCTCTTCCTTCTCGAGCCGAGCATTCCATCGTTCAAGGAACGGCGCCTCGTGGGGACCCAAAAAGCTGGTGTCCAGCTCTTCGTTATAAGCCCACATCCGGTACATGGCTGAGTCGACCGCCGTTTCCTTCTTTTCTTTGTACTCGGCAGTAAGGCGAGCTTTGACATCCTCTATAAGGTCGAAGGTGGCGGTCTTGTCTTCCTCGAGCTTCTTATTGGTCTCCCAAAGCTGGATGTTATCTTTCTTTTGCTCCTCGAGTTCAGTTTTCAGCTTTCCGAGCTCCTTGGCCATTTCCTCACGCTCCTTAACCACTGCCTCGAGCTTAGTATTCGCCGCCTTCAGATCATCATTCGCTCTAAGGTGGAGGTCCCTCTCCTCTTGGGCGTGAGTCCTGCTCGAATGGATCTCGTTGTTCAGCTCGTAATTGAGCTGGGCAGTGAAAGCAAGAGCCTGAAAAAAGGAAGAAACCACCATTAGCCTCGAGACAGTATGAATGTAAGCAAAAGGAATATAGAAGGATACTTACCGCGGCAGTGTGCTCGATACTCTTCTCGTACAGGATAGTGCGGTCTCGGGTGCCAGTTAGGCACTGCCACTGAGGAGCCTCGAAACTGTCGTAGCTCTGGCCGATCCGGGACATGACATCCGAAATCAGCGTAGATCCATGAGGTCCGGCAGCGTTATCCACCACATACGAGTCCATATGGGTGGAGATGGTTAGCTTCTGAGCTCGAGAAGCAGAAGGTCTCTTCGCGAGCTGAACAGAAGACGTTTGACCCGCCACAGGAGGTTGGGATTCGACCACGGCAGGGATACCAGCCTGCGAGGCCGGTGCCACCGCAGAGACGATGGCCTGCGAGGATGGCATCGTCGTGGGGGCGTTAGTCTGGCCAGTCGACGCAGCAGCAGAGCTCGAAGCCGGCGGGGGAGGAGGAGGCGTTTTCCTAGATCTCTTGGAGCCTTTCCCAGGCTGGCTGGTTTTCAGTCCCCCTGCCCTGGGGCGTTTGCTCCTCTTGGCACCCGCATTGTCGATAAGGGCGTCGAGGTCGGAGTCCATATCGCCTGCACAATTCAACACAGTGAGTCAGTAAAAGAGGTGTACAAGTTACTTCAGTATCACTTATAGAGTGGTGGTAGAAAAAACCTAACTGGAACTTTCCCCCGAGCTTGAGCTTGGGGACCATGAAATTCCCCCGTCTTCAGAAGAGGCGGGGGGAGTGCCTTCCCTATAAGTTGGTGATAACCTCGAAAGGTCCCTATAATCATTGGTCCCATACTGCACAGCTATCCCATTCCACACCTCGTCCGTGGTGTACATAGTGTCGTATTTCCCGAGCCCACTATCAAACCTATGGACACAGTCATCTACCCAACTCCATATGTAGAAGTGGTATCTATCCTGTGGGCATGAGACTAGTCTATTGGGCCTGTGTTTTAATAAAGTGGGGGACCACATTCGCGAAGTAGGAAGGGTTTTACCTCCACCGGAGTCCGAACTCGAGGCTTCGTCATTGGCCTCATTTCCCGACCGCGGACTTCTCGAGCGAATTGGGAGAGATGCTTTCCTTTCTCTCCTAGGAGGAAGGATGCCTGTGGGCAGTGGCACTTCCTCCCAGTGTCCATATTTTTTACTGGACCAGTCAGAGGTTGACTGGCCCTGTCCCAACAACCCACAAGCTCGTAGCTTGTCCTTATGTAATAGAAATGAGAGAGACCTCCTGCCGTAGGGGAGTCGGAGCAGGGCCTCTCTGTGCTCCTTCATTGTTTCGTCAGGGGTGGGACGCTGAAAGTTAGCTGAAAGACGAGGTACACTTCAACTAAATATGGATTTTAGGGCTAAAATTCCGAGCTTAAAAATAGAAAGTAACGAGAACACTTACGAATCCGCCTGAACGAATGGTGTCGAGACGGGGACAGACCGTCTGTCCAGAAAAAAGCCTTCTTGAAGTCAGGAGGGTGGTTCGGAAGATCTTCAAAGATCTTTGTCTCTTTGGGGTAGCTCGAAAGATAGTAAAAACCATCTCCTCCCCGAGCTCGGGAGGGATTACTCTTCAAACAAAAGAGATAAAAAATCTCTTGGGGTGAAGGCCCTGTCCATCCCAGCTCATGGAACAAGGACCTCAGGGCAGACAGCACCCTGTATGAATTGGTGTTGAGTTGGAATGGAGCCAACCCAACGAAATCAATGAAGTCTCTGAAAAAGGACTTCAGGGGCAGCAAAGCTCCTGCCCTTATATGTTCCTGGCTCCAGGCCGCGTATTTCACACTGGAATCGTGACCCCCAAGGGCGAAACAGCTCCGTTCATGCCTTGTCGGAGTTCGACACTTCAGTGTGTCCAACGAACTAAGGCCATGGAGGGCCAAGATATCAGTTATTTGGTCGGTGGTGGTAACTGAGCTCTGGTAGAATTCGGCTTCAAACATCTCCCTCCTAGGCTGCGAAGACGAAGGCTCCGCCATTAAAGAAAATTGGAGTTCCCCCGGATGATATGCAACCGTGACTTTTAACGCAGGGTCGAGGGGGATTGGCCTAGGTCCTGGGTTGGGCTCCGGATAGATGGCCTCCCGAAGAACTCTTCTCTTCTTTTCAATGACCTCGTCTATCTGACGACGATAGTGAGCTCGAATGTCCTCCTGCTCGCGTGCAAGCTCGTATTCTTTTATCCGACGTTGGTTCCGGGCAAAGACCGATTCCGGGCTCGGAGATTTGGGCTCGTAAGGGATTGCTCGTAATGACCCCCACCGTCTTTCTGGATTCTGTGACATCTAATGAGAAAGAAAAAATGGTGAGGGCCATGCATGCAAGAATCACAAGCTCGATGGGATGAGCTCGGAGATCTAAGGACAAGAAACTAAGTATTAAGACCCTCACTAAAGAGTCAGAGCGCGTGTTCCACAGGAAAGAAAAAGAGCGTGGATGATTTTTTGAAAATCCCGAAATTCAAGGGAAAGAAAGGTGGCGGTTAGCCAGGAAAGGGCTTTTGTGGGTTTCGTGCAATTGTCAAGAACGAGGGTTTTTTACCCGAAAACTTATTTTACAAGAAACATGGCCTAAAATTTTCAAAACCCCGAAAGTTGAAACTTCGTTCAAAGGACAAAACTGGGTATAAAACCAGAGGCGGACATCCAGAAAACATAAAAGCCTATCGATTCAAAACCTCCTATCGTATCATTCTAATAATGCAAACTAGCATACGCAACAAGTACAACGTGGATGAAAAAAAAAAGAAAAAAGAAGCTAAAAAAAAATGGCATACTTACACAGTGATGGTGATTGCAGCGAAATCGTCGAGTGGAGAAGAGGTTGCAAGAAAGAACTCACTGACTCGAACAAACTAGGATTCCTTTGTTTCTTCGGCCGAGAAAACATGCACTGAGTGAAAACTGTGATAAGAAGTTTTAGGGAGTGTTTTTTCTTTTTTTTTTCTGGCTGGTGATGAACAAATGTGAAGAAGACGAAGAGGGGGTCTTGTATATATAGGTGGGAAACTAAATTAATCAGGAGCGTTGATTAAAATCCTCAACAGATCGAATGGATGGGGATCGGTGACAAGATGGCGCCGAAAAATTGTCAGACGAACGATCGTGGGCGTGTTCCCAAGGTACTCAAGTACCTAAAGTGAGCAATAGCCATCTGGGACGTGTCCATTTTCAAGAGTGTGACGGTATGGTTCCCGGAAAGAGTAGTTCAAAAGTTTCCTTCTCTTAGGATTCGAACAAATACTTTTGAGGGGGCAAGATGTTATACCCAGATTTCGAGCCATAGTAAGTATGACCTCGAAAGCTGAGTTCGCAACAAATGGTCTCGTGAGGATTAGAGTGATCTAGGATTGTAAGTCGAGCCTGCAAAGTATGATATATGATATCGAATGCGGTGATCTCGAAATGATCTCGATCTCGAAAGGTAGTTCCGAGAACGCCTTCATCTTCAGGAACTTCGGAGCATGGGTCTTGAGCTCGATATCCCATCTCGAAAGCAACGTTAGCTCGGGAGATGTCAGTGGCTCGCACAATGACATGAAACCGGAAATGCTGGAGCCTTGAAGATACGTTATAACCACCTTGAATATCTACAAGTATTATAAATATGAGATGTAACCCTCATTAATTGATGTAAATCCCCAACAATTATGGGATATTATTTATTCAGTTATGCGCCCCCTGATTTTTGGGGGACGTTTCCTTTTATATCTGATTATTGGCATTTAAAGCCATTTATTTTTATTCACAAAAGAGTAACTACCCAAAATATGTGGGATAGTATTCTGCATCCTTCTCTATAAATAGAGAAGCCGTGCACCATTGTAAAGGACCGAAGTTCTGATCCTTGGGAGAAAACTCTGGAGAATTCATGCTAAAGAATTGTTCAGAGATAATCTTGAGGTTAATAACAGAGACTCATGTACTAGGCAGATTTAACTGCTGAACCACGTAAAAATCCATGTGTTTGATTTGTTTGTTTCTTTTGGCCATTGTCTTTAATTGTTTACGTGCTCTCTTCTTTTATCTGTTGACGAAAAATGGCGTCAACACCTTGTGTTCTTGAACACTACCAATGAGGTAATGGAGGATCCTAGCCCTTTTGTTGCATTGATGTTGTCATATTCTTGTTTATGGCTTTGGATTATTGTTTGTTGTTTTGAGAAAGTATGTTTATGTTGTATGATGATGTATTGATCATTGTAGTATTGATGGATATATATGTTCTAGTATAAGATTTTGCAATATTGGTATGATGAATACATGTGTGGTTAATGTTGGTATTAAATGATCAAGTCAAAGGTGCCCTACATAATATATGGGCTCATTTTAATAAATATTAACACAAACAAGTTTCATATACATATATAAACATTAAATCACATACAAAACAGATCAGAGATTACTTCTTGTAGTCTATCATGTGTCATTGAGTTTTTTTGTATAAAATCAACAATCTTCCTATCCAGTAATCTAAAAACTCACACCTTGATCTTCCAGACCAATCATCAAACACACAAGGATGTGTGTGAGCACGTAGGATTCAAAAGGTTGATCTATGTGACTCTCTAGATGTACTCAACACATAAGATCTAGAAAGGTTTGACTGAGAGAAGAGGTTTAGAATAGTTTCCAGGTTTAGAGAAAATTATCCCTTTAGAGAAAGAGTTTGTATTTTTTAATCTCATAAAAAATAAATTAAAGTTTGTTCTGAAAGTCACGTACTATCAGACTTATATAAAATTATTTAATCTAATTAAATAATCTTTATTTTATTAAAAATAAAATTCAAATTAAAATTGATCTGATATTTATATTTAATTATTTATTTAAATCACATTTAAAAAGGAATAATTAAATAACTAATTAAACAAACTTATGTTAAATTTAAAATTCAAATCTCAGGGATAAAAATTCCCAAGTTAGGAGCCACACACTATACTGTACAGTGTGTATCATCCAACCCTATTAGGGTTTCCCTAATTTTCTCATTTGTTTATTTAATCAAATTTTAAGACAATATATTTATCCCAACATAAATATGAGTTAATTCAAAATTAACTTTATCTTAAAATATTAGTTTTAAATTAAATAAATAAATATCATATTCTACATAAGATATTTATTATTTTCTCTTTTTATATTAATCCAAACAAGATTAATATTAATTTTAACCTATAGTTTTTCATAATAAAAACTATATAGTTAAATAATTAATTAATTCACAATTAATCAATTACCCATAATTATCTCATAATTATTTCCTTGCCTTGGAAAATTAATTCCTTTGCAATTTACTTTTTCTCTCTTCAAATCTTTCTTTTGACATCCTTACCCTTGACAGTGTAGGATTATTAAGCATGGACCCATATTAACCATGGACCTATTAATCATGAGGTGATCTGGGGACCATGGACCTATAATACGAAGCTCCAATAAACTAGGTTATTAATCAACTCTTTAATATGATAATCTTATTTATTAATTCCATGATTACTCCACTATAGATATGGAATTGCACTCTAAGTATTTATAGAATTATATTTACAGAGTTTTCTCTTGTAGTCCATTGATATAATCAATATATGTAGTTTTGTCATCCATTATTGGTTCGTTAATTAAAGCTGGTCAAAATTATCATTTTACCCTTCTAATTACCTCTTGATCTTTAAGTACCATTAATTCACTTGCGAATAATTAATATATAATTTAATTATAGATTTGAGCTCAATAACAATTCAGTTCAAGAATTAACCCTTAAGGGAACCAATATTGGATCTGTTAGGAAAGCATGGATTCCAATATTGTAATCCATGTTCCCAGCCATCCATGATATTGAATCTCCAAAATAAAAGTCATTAGCCTCATTATTCTAAGAGACCGTAACGAGTGAATCAAAAGATCCAATAAGCACAAACAAGAGTTCATGTATACTCAGGATTTAGACTGATCTACAAATGATCATCTATTATGATAAGAATTAAATCTTTATGTCAAAAGGCAAGTTTATAAAGATAATTAATTATTATCGGTCCTGTCATATATAATCTCTATTATATACAACACATTTACTATTATGTCTATCCATATCATTAATCTGAATCTAGATTACTTGCATCTTGTATGCTTAGAAAACCGTACTAGTAACCATTTATTAAAGATCCCATACTTTAATATGTTACTGACTATATTGTTCATTATATATGATCTTAATTCTCTCCTACTAATACAAGATCATATTCTCATGAATGAATAAGGAATTTTCTTGATATTATCATATAATTAATTCAAACTATAATTATAACGTTCAAATATAATAAAGTTGTACTTTTATTTAAAACCAATAAAATTTCTTTACATGATTTTAGGGAATTAATCCTAACAGTTATGATATCTTGATTAGAAACATGATTAGGTTTTTAATTAAATTATGGAAACAAGATTATTTTGATGCATGTTTCAGCATAGGGTATGTTTTAGGGTTTCATGTGTTTCTCTGAATTTTGATAAGCATGCTTGTTGATTTGGGGTATGTTATGTAAATTTGGAACATGAAAAATATGATGTTTATATTGTATATTTATCATTAAGAAGCATGCCAAAGCACTCTTCGAGGTCATCAACATGGTTATCATTAAGTTGAGATTTGACAAGCATGTCATCAACATAAACCTCCATGTTGTTGCCTATCTGATCTGAAAACATCATGTTCACGAGTCGCTGGTATGTGGCCCCAACATTTTTTAACCCGAATGGCATGACATTGTAACAGCATAGCCCTTTATCCGTTATAAAGCTCGTATGTTCTTGGTCGGGGGCATGCATGGGAATCTGGTTATATCCAGAATAGGCATCCATGAACGACATCAGTCCATGCCCCGCCGTGGCATCCACGAGCTGATCGATCCTTGGCAATGGAAAACAATCCTTTGGGCAAGCTTTGTTGAGGTCCGAGTAGTCAATGCAGGTTCTCCACGTCCCATTAGGCTTTGGGACCAACACCAGATTGGCTACCCAGTCAGGGTAAAAAGCGTCCCTAATAAATCGGTTTGCTTTCAACCTATCGACCTCCTCTTTCAGTGCCTTCTTTCTGTCTTCGTCCAGTTGTCTTCGCTTTTGTTGCTTTGGAGGGAAGCTTTTGTTTATATTCAGCGCGTGGCTAGCTATATTCAGACTTATTCCCACCATGTCCGAGTGTGACCACGCGAAGACATCCTGGTTCTTCTTCAAAAATAAAATTAGTTGCTATTTTGTCTTACCTTGGAGGTATTTTCCAACCTTCACCTTTTTCGAGGGATCGGTTTCTTCGAGCTGAATTTCTTCGAGCTCTTCTAAGGGTTCGAGGTCAGCTTTCTCCTCAACCCTTGGATCAATCTCTTCATCAATTTCTAAGACTGTCCCGTCTTTATTTTGAATGATGACGAGTGTTTGTGCACTCGTCTGTTTCTTTCCTCTCAAGGAAATGTTGTAG
Source organism: Humulus lupulus (assembly GCF_963169125.1). Taxonomy (NCBI): domain Eukaryota; kingdom Viridiplantae; phylum Streptophyta; class Magnoliopsida; order Rosales; family Cannabaceae; genus Humulus; species Humulus lupulus. The sequence continues at coordinate 215,586,004 of NC_084796.1, read as the reverse complement.
CATTCCCTCCCAGCCAATTGATCTCCCTTCAATGTTCCAACGCCGCTTGGGGTCGGGAACTTAAGGGCCATATGCCTTACCGATGAGACTGCCCCTAGCCCATCCAGGGCGGGTCTCCCGAGCAGAACATTGTAGGCTGAAGGTAGATCCACTACCACGAATTCCATCATCTTAGTTGTCAAGACTGGATAGTCTCCTAAGGTTACGGGGAGCTCGATGGAGCCCATGCAGGCGGTTCCTTCTCCTGAAAAGCCGTATAAAGTAGTTGCACATGCTTTCAGGTCACGAAGGGAGAGTCCCATCTTCTCGAGGGTTGCTTTATAGAGGATGTTTACTGAGCTCCCATTGTCTATAAGAACTCGGTGGACCCTCTTATTTGCCAGCTGGAGAGTGATGACCAGCGGATCATGGTGGGGAAACTGAACATGGGACGCGTCTTCCTCAGTAAAAGTGATTGGTTGGGATTCAATCCTTTGACTTTTTGGAGCTCTAGGTTCGAGTTCGTAGGGAGACCCGTCCTCGGTCTTCAACTCGTTAACATATCTCTTTTGGGCATTTCTGCCCGTTCCTGCGGGGTGAGGCCCTCCCGAGATGGTTATCACATCCTCTCCATCAATCGGCGGGGGCCTATCCTCTTCTCGAGCTCGAGAATTATTGTTTGGTGCGGGCTGCGATGCGGCGACTCTCTGGTTCGCGGTCGCCTGATTAGTACTCTGGTTCTTGACATATTGTCTAAAGTAACCTCTAAATATTAATCCTTCGATCTCGACTTTCAGTTGTCGACATTCATCGATAGTATTCCCAGTGTCTCTGTGAAATCGGCAATACTTTCTTGAATCCCTCTTGGACTTCTGATTTCTCATCAAGTATGGACGCCTAAAGGGGACCTGGTTTTCATTAGTCAGGTATATGTTCTCCCGAGACTCGTTGAGCTCGGTGTACACTCTATACACGGAGAAATATCTCTCCCCCTTCTTTTTCTTTCCTCCTTCGGCCTCGGGGTTACTTCCTTCGTTCTTTTTTCTCTTGGAAGGGTTTTCTGCGGCAGGCTTCGAAGCTACTGGGTCCGTCAAGGTTGAGGCAGAGTTTACGTTTATCGTTGTAGTTTCGGGCTGGGAAGTCACATTAAGTGTCGACCTCGCTTCCTCTACATTGACAAACCTCTGCGCTCGTTTATTAAACTCGGTTAGGGACCTCACCGATTTTCTTTGCATATCGTCCCAAAGGGAGCTTCCAGGCATTACTCCGGCCTGGACAGTCATTAAGTGTCCACTGTCATCCACATTCCGAGCTCGGCCGACTTCCAAGTTAAACCTTGTAAGGTAACTTTTTAATGTTTCGCCTGGTTGTTGCCGAACATTAGTTAGGGTTGACGCCTCAGGTCGAACCCCCATCATGGCTTTGAAATGCTTTTTGAAGTCTTTAGACAGCTGCTCCCAAGAGGTTATTGAATGTCTCTTATATTTTTCGAACCAGCTTTTAGCTGGTCCTGTCAATGATGCTGGAAATAACATGCATCTGAGCTCGTAACCCACGTTACTGGCTCTCATTATGGTTTTGAACGTACTCAGATGACTATATGGGTCGGTTTTTCCCTCGAACGTCGGGATGTGAGGGATTCGAAACCCTTGTGGAAATGGGGTGTTGGAAATATGGGGAGCAAACGGTTCAAGCTCCTCATCAGAATCTTCATATCGATCATGCTCTTGCTCGTTTTTCAAAAGCCTGAATGCCTTTTCCAGCTGATCGATTCTCTCTTGGACTGGGTCCGCAAGAGGCAAAGTTTGGAATTTATTGTCATCGATCACAATTCCAGGCTCGCGTCTCCGTAAAGGATCTTTACGCCTAATCAAGCGGTCCCTCAGGTCCGGATTTATCGGGTCGACATTACCCCGACTCTGATTCAGGTGTTCTCGCAGGTCGGGGTGATTTTTGCGGCTTCCAGTATTCTTACGACCTCGGTCATGCTTGCCGACCGACCTGGTGTCTCCAGAATCGTCACTGGTAACACTCGTCGCATAGTTATTTCGAGATGGATTTCTTCCATGCCGCCTCGTCTCCGTCGTGCGAGACCGGGATGTTTGACTTCTTTCTGATGGGGCGCCTCTCCGTTCCTGGAAAGTTCCCCTATTTCCTTGTCTCCTTTCCGCATGCCTTTTTTTCTGATCTCGAACTGGTTGTGTATTCCTGTGAGGAGCCGAAGGATATCTTATTGGTGATGGAGGGAACCATATGGGCGACGGTGGTTGCCACCCATTTCGCGGCCTAGACAGTCTGGAGTTTGCCCGAGATGGGTTGGTTGTGTGTGGCACATTCCCAGGGGCTCGGTTGTTCTCAATTTCCCCAGGTGCTTCCACAGGTGGATTAACCGGGGCCCTAGCCCGAGTACTCCTCTGGGCCTAGGTGGAGCGGATGGCTCTGCGGGTGCCGGAGGTTGAGCCGGCCTCCTCATGGCAGCATCTTTCTGTGGACGCCCACGGGGTCTACGGGGAGGAACGTGTACGTCCCTTGGAGGAGGGGCTTGATTTTCACGCGGAGGCGGGGGCTGAGCAGCCTGCGCCTCTGTGACTATCCTTGCCAACTCCTCATTCCGTTTGTTGGCCTCTGCCAACTGCTGTTTCAGTTGTCGGTTCTCGAGTTCCACAATAGGAACATATCACTCAGGATTGTAGTACATATCCTCATCTCTTGGTGGAGGAGGTGGTCCCCTTGAATCGGAGGATCCACTCCTTTCTTCAACATCTGGGTTTTCCATCGGCTGTTTCCCAGGACGACTTGGATAATTCTCTTCAGGTGTATTCTGATTATAAGTGGCCATGACTTTTTCAGGAATGAATGCTTAAGGCTCTCAATGAAAGCACCAAACTGTTGACGCCGTTTTTCGTCAACAGTGAAAGAAGAGCACGTAAACAATAATTAGTAATGGCCAATAAAAATATGATAATACAAACACGATTTTTTACGTGGTTCAACAGTTAAATCTGCCTAGTCCACGAGTCTTTCTTATTAAGACTTAAGAATATCTCTGAAAATCCTTCAAGGATGAATTCTCCAGAGTTTTCCTTAAGCTCACAAAAGTTCGGTCCTTTACAATAGTACATGACCTCTCTATTTATAGAGAAGACTGCAGAATATTATCCCACATATTTCGGGTAGTTACTCTATATTTGCAAATAGATTAAATGGCATTAAATGCCTACAATCCGATGTAAAAGGGAACATCCCCTGAAGACCAGGGGGCGTATAACTAATCAAATAATATCCCCTAATTGTAGGGGATTTTCAGTAATAAATGTAGACCGCGTCTTGTTCTTGATGACTCATTAGGATATTCAAAGTTATTATCTTATATCACCAAGGCCATATTCTCCCAGGTTCCTTTCTGACTTTTGAGTTATAACATATCCCGAGGCCACACGGCTTCAAGCTCGTACGCGCATCAGGCTCGGAGCCTTGATCCGAGGTCATCCCAGAGAACAGATGCACCTCGGGGCCTATCCTTCGAGCTCGTGAGGATTTCGAGGCTACCATCTTCGAAGTCGTCTCTGTTTCGTAGGCTCGTTGTTTAGATTTCGGACATATTCCAGACTTTACGAGTTCACTCATTATAAATCCAGCTTTCGAGGTCACAATCCTTATGGCTCGAAATCTGGGTATAACAGTACCTTTATGAAATAAATTAATTTTGTCAATTATTTATTTTAATGAGAAATAGGAAAAGTTGTCTTTTTTTTTTTTTTATAAATGGGACTATTATTATTATGTAAAAATATAGTTAAAAGAAAAAGTTTTATAAAATGAGTTTGTGAAATAAAATTTAGAATGAAATTTATGACTCAAGGAGGTAATATGGTAATATTAACCAAGTGGGTTAATTATTTATTTCTTGCTGAATTTTTATGAAAGAAACAACAAAATAAAGGATAAAAATCTAACAACTCCAACACAAATTTTAAGAATTGTCTAACCACTACAAGAATAAAGCCTATTAGCGGCGGACTAAGTCCGCCTGTAATGTTCAGTATATTAGCGGCGGACTTGGGGGTCCGCCGCTAATAATAAGGGAGTATTTAAAAAAATATTAAAAAATTTATTAGCGGTGGACCCTCCGCCGCTAATATTCCAAAATAAATGCCCAGGAACAGTTTTTGAAAATATATTAGCGACGGATAATCACCTATATTAGAGAAAGACTATCCGTCGCTACTAGTATCAGCGGTAGGTAATCACCTTTTATTAAAAGCGGACCCCGCCGCTAATAATATTAATGGCGGCGGGAGAAACTAATAGCGGCGGGTCCCGCCGCTAATGCTCAACAATAATAGGCATTTGCACAGCCCCTTTCTTCTCCGAAGGAAAACTTCTCTTCTCTTCACAAGTTCTTCTCTTCTCCGACGGGAAATTTTGCACAGGTTTGTTTTGGTTTTATTATATATATATATATTAATTCTCTTTATTTCTTTTCTTTTTTCGTTTGGTTTTGTGGATTCTAGTTCTTACTTTCTTTCTTGATAAACAACTCCATTTTTTGTTCTTTTCTTTTTTGGGTTTAGCAGTCGGTCGACATCTTCCGTGAGGCATCTTCTGTGAGCATTCATGTGGCTCTTCATGAGGTAAGCAAGTCATTTAGTTTTAAATACAATGGCTTTTCTCTATTATTGATATGCACGGTGTATATGTATTTTTAAAAAGTAGAGGAATTTTAAAATGTTGCTACAATGTATATTTATAATTTATATATTCATATATATATAAATGTATGTAATAATCCACAAATGATGTTATTTTGTTTATCTTTTGAAAGTTTTGGCTGCCCTTTTTATTTACTGAACATGTTTCTTTCGGTTGGTTTTGTGAAATCTTGCATAGATATAATTTGATGACAAATAATTATTTTGTAAGATTATTATTATTATAATTTGTAAAAATAGAAAAAAAAATAGTTAATACTAAATTTATTTTCTCTGTTCCGATATATTTGTGATTGATGGATGTTGACTACAACCATCAATTACAGGGATATTCACACAGAAATGATAAGTTTAAAATATTATTAATAAAATAATGAATGAAAAAAATTAATAAAATTTATTTAATTATTTAAAAAAATAAATTAGTCTAAAAGTCAAATAATAATTAATTTGTAAAATTATTATTAATATTACAAATTAAAAAATTCTGAATAAATAATAATTTATTTTAATTATTTTTTATTAATTTTATTAATTAAATAATAAAAGTTTGATATAATATTATCTAATTAAATGATTTAATTTAATTTATTTATTGAATAACATTATCTAATATTAAATATGTATAAATTACATGAATATAGAAATTGATAATTATACTTAATAAAAGTTTAAAAAATTAAGAATAAATAATTATATAAATAATAATTTATTTTTTGATTAATTTTTAATAATTTAATTAATTAAATAATAAAAGTTTGATATAATATTATCTAATTAAATAATATAATTTAATTTGTTTATTGAATAACATTGTTTAATATAAATTACATGAATATAAAAATTGATAATTATATTTAATAAAATTTTAAAAAATTATGAATAAATAATAATTTATTTTTTGTTTAATTTTTAATAATTTAAATAATTAAATAATAAAAGTTTGATATAATATTATCTAATTAAATAATATAATTTAATTTGTTTATCGAATAACATTGTTTAATATAAATTACATGAATATAAAAATTGATAATTATATTTAATAAAATTTTAAAAAATTATGAATAAATAATAATTTATTTTTTGATTAATTTTTAATAATTTAATTAATTAAATAATAAAAGTTTGATATAATATTATCTAATTAAATAATTTAATTTAATTTGTTTATTGAATAACATTGTTTAATATAAATTACATGAATATAAAAATTGATAATTATATTTAATAAAATTTTAAAAAATTATGAATAAATAATAATTTATTTTTTGATTAATTTTTAATAATTTAATTAATTAAATAATAAAAGTTTGATATAATATTATCTAATTAAATAATATAATTTAATTTGTTTATTGAATAACATTGTTTAATATAAATTACATGAATATAAAAATTGATAATTATATTTAATAAAATTAAAAAAAATTGAATAAATAATAATTTATTTTATGATTAATTTTTAATAATTTAATTAATTAAATAATAAAATTTTGATATAATATTATCTAATTAAATAATATAATTTAATTTGTTTATTGAATAACATTGTTTAATATAAATTACATGAATATAAAAATTGATAATTATATTTAATAAAATTTTTAAAAATTATGAATAAATAATAATTTATTTTATCATTAATTTTTATTAATTTAATTAATTAAATAATAAAAGTTTGATATAATATTATCTAATTAAATAATTTAATTTAATTTGTTTATTGAATAACATTGTTTAATATAAATTACATGAATATAGAAATTGATAATTAAAGTTAATAAAATTTTAAAAAATTATGAATAAATAATAATTTATTTTTAATTATTTTTTATTTATTTAATTAATTGAATAATAAAAGTTTGATATAATATTATCTAATTAAATAATTTAATTTAAATAGTTTATTGAATAACATTATCTAATATAAATTACATGAATATAAAAATTGATAATTATATTTAATAAAATTAAAAAAAAATTATGAATAAATAATAATTTATTTTATGATTAATTTTTAATAATTTAATTAATTAAATAATAAAATTTTGATATAATATTATCTAATTAAATATTATAATTTAATTTGTTTATTGAATAACATTGTTTAATAAAAATTACATGAATATAAAAATTGATAATTATATTTAATAAAATTTTAAAAAATTATGAATAAATAATAATTTGTTTTATCATTAATTTTTATTAATTTAATTAATTAAATAATAAAAGTTTGATATAATATTATCTAATTAAATAATTTAATTTAATTTTTTTATTGAATAACATTGTTTAATATAAATTACATGAATATAGAAATTGATAATTAAATTTAATAAAATTTTAAAAAATTATGAATAAATAATAATTTATTTTTAATTATTTTTTATTTATTTAATTAATTGAATAATAAAAATTTGATATAATATTATCTAATTAAATAATTTAATTTAAATAGTTTATTGAATAACATTATCTAATATAAATTACATGAATATAAAAATTGATAATTATATTTAATAAAATTAAAAAAAAATTATGAATAAATAATAATTTATTTTATGATTAATTTTTAATAATTTAATTAATTAAATAATAAAAGTTTGATATAATATTATCTAATTAAATAATATAATTTAATTTGTTTATTGAATAACATTGTTTAATATAAATTACATGAATATAAAAATTGATAATTATATTTAATAAAATTAAAAAAAATTGAATAAATAATAATTTATTTTATGATTAATTTTTAATAATTTAATTAATTAAATAATAAAATTTTGATATAATATTATCTAATTAAATAATATAATTTAATTTGTTTATTGAATAACATTGTTTAATATAAATTACATGAATATAAAAATTGATAATTATATTTAATAAAATTTTTAAAAATTATGAATAAATAATAATTTATTTTATCATTAATTTTTATTAATTTAATTAATTAAATAATAAAAGTTTGATATAATATTATCTAATTAAATAATTTAATTTAATTTGTTTATTGAATAACATTGTTTAATATAAATTACATGAATATAGAAATTGATAATTAAAGTTAATAAAATTTTAAAAAATTATGAATAAATAATAATTTATTTTTAATTATTTTTTATTTATTTAATTAATTGAATAATAAAAGTTTGATATAATATTATCTAATTAAATAATTTAATTTAAATAGTTTATTGAATAACATTATCTAATATAAATTACATGAATATAAAAATTGATAATTATATTTAATAAAATTAAAAAAAAATTATGAATAAATAATAATTTATTTTATGATTAATTTTTAATAATTTAATTAATTAAATAATAAAATTTTGATATAATATTATCTAATTAAATATTATAATTTAATTTGTTTATTGAATAACATTGTTTAATAAAAATTACATGAATATAAAAATTGATAATTATATTTAATAAAATTTTAAAAAATTATGAATAAATAATAATTTGTTTTATCATTAATTTTTATTAATTTAATTAATTAAATAATAAAAGTTTGATATAATATTATCTAATTAAATAATTTAATTTAATTTTTTTATTGAATAACATTGTTTAATATAAATTACATGAATATAGAAATTGATAATTAAATTTAATAAAATTTTAAAAAATTATGAATAAATAATAATTTATTTTTAATTATTTTTTATTTATTTAATTAATTGAATAATAAAAATTTGATATAATATTATCTAATTAAATAATTTAATTTAAATAGTTTATTGAATAACATTATCTAATATAAATTACATGAATATAAAAATTGATAATTATATTTAATAAAATTAAAAAAAAATTATGAATAAATAATAATTTATTTTATGATTAATTTTTAATAATTTAATTAATTAAATAATAAAAGTTTGATATAATATTATCTAATTAAATAATATAATTTAATTTGTTTATTGAATAACATTGTTTAATATAAATTACATGAATATAAAAATTGATAATTATATTTAATAAAATTAAAAAAAATTGAATAAATAATAATTTATTTTATGATTAATTTTTAATAATTTAATTAATTAAATAATAAAATTTTGATATAATATTATCTAATTAAATAATATAATTTAATTTGTTTATTGAATAACATTGTTTAATATAAATTACATGAATATAAAAATTGATAATTATATTTAATAAAATTTTTAAAAATTATGAATAAATAATAATTTATTTTATCATTAATTTTTATTAATTTAATTAATTAAATAATAAAAGTTTGATATAATATTATCTAATTAAATAATTTAATTTAATTTGTTTATTGAATAACATTGTTTAATATAAATTACATGAATATAGAAATTGATAATTAAAGTTAATAAAATTTTAAAAAATTATGAATAAATAATAATTTATTTTTAATTATTTTTTATTTATTTAATTAATTGAATAATAAAAGTTTGATATAATATTATCTAATTAAATAATTTAATTTAAATAGTTTATTGAATAACATTATCTAATATAAATTACATGAATATAAAAATTGATAATTATATTTAATAAAATTAAAAAAAAATTATGAATAAATAATAATTTATTTTATGATTAATTTTTAATAATTTAATTAATTAAATAATAAAATTTTGATATAATATTATCTAATTAAATATTATAATTTAATTTGTTTATTGAATAACATTGTTTAATAAAAATTACATGAATATAAAAATTGATAATTATATTTAATAAAATTTTAAAAAATTATGAATAAATAATAATTTGTTTTATCATTAATTTTTATTAATTTAATTAATTAAATAATAAAAGTTTGATATAATATTATCTAATTAAATAATTTAATTTAATTTTTTTATTGAATAACATTGTTTAATATAAATTACATGAATATAGAAATTGATAATTAAATTTAATAAAATTTTAAAAAATTATGAATAAATAATAATTTATTTTTAATTATTTTTTATTTATTTAATTAATTGAATAATAAAAATTTGATATAATATTATCTAATTAAATAATTTAATTTAAATAGTTTATTGAATAACATTATCTAATATAAATTACATGAATATAAAAATTGATAATTATATTTAATAAAATTAAAAAAAAATTATGAATAAATAATAATTTATTTTATGATTAATTTTTAATAATTTAATTAATTAAATAATAAAATTTTGATATAATATTATCTAATTAAATAATATAATTTAATTTGTTTATTGAATAACATTGTTTAATAAAAATTACATGAAAATAAAAATTGATAATTATATTTAATAAAATTTTAAAAAATTATGAATAAATAATAATTTGTTTTATCATTAATTTTTATTAATTTAATTAATTAAATAATAAAAGTTTGATATAATATTATCTAATTAAATAATTTAATTTAATTTGTTTATTGAATAACATTGTTTAATATAAATTACATGAATATAGAAATTGATAATTAAATTTAATAAAATTTTAAAAAATGATGAATAAATAATAATTTATTTTTAATTATTTTTTATTTATTTAATTAATTGAATAATAAAAGTTTGATATAATATTATCTAATTAAATAATTTAATTTAAATAGTTTATTGAATAACATTATCTAATATAAATTACATGAATATAAAAATTGATAATTATATTTACTAAAATTAAAAAAAAATTATGAATAAATAATAATTTATTTTATGATTAATTTTTAATAATTTAATTAATTAAATAATAAAATTTTGATATAATATTATCTAATTAAATAATATAATTTAATTTGTTTATTGAATAACATTGTTTAATAAAAATTACATGAATATAAAAATTGATAATTATATTTAATAAAATTTTAAAAAATTATTAATAAATAATAATTTGTTTTATCATTAATTTTTATTAATTTAATTTATTAAATAATAAAAGTTTGATATAATATTATCTAATTAAATAATTTAATTTAATTTGTTTATTGAATAACATTGTTTAATATAAATTACATGAATATAGAAATTGATAATTAAATTTAATAAAATTTTAAAAAATTATGAATAAATAATAATTTATTTTTAACTATTTTTTATTTATTTAATTAATTGAATAATAAAAGTTTGATATAATATTATCTAATTAAATAATATAATTTAATTTGTTTATTGAATAACATTATCTAATATTAAATTGTTATAAATTACATGAATATAGAAATTGGTAATTATATTTAATAAATGTTAAAAAAAATTAAGAATAAATAATTATATAAATAATCATTTATTTTTTGATTAATTTTTAATAATTTAATTAATTAAATAATAAAAGTTTGATATAATATTATCTAATTAAATAATTTAATTTAATTTGTTTATTGAATATAATTGTTTAATATAAATTACATGAATATAAAAATTGATAATTATATTTAATAAAATTTTAAAAAATTATGAATAAATAATAATTTATTTTTAATTATTTTTTATTAATTTAATTAATTAAATAATAAAAGTTTGATATAATATTATCTAATTACATTATATAATTTAATTTTTTTTATTGAATAGCATTATCTAATATTAAATTGTTATAAATTACATGAATATATAAATTGATAATTATATTTTAAAATTATGAATAAATAATAAATTAGTTTAGGAAAAAAAAATTAATTTGTTTATAAATAATATTATCTAATAAAACATCATAAAATAGCATAAGATATTATAATATTACATACGATTTCAAAAATGATAACAAATCTCCTTTGTTATCCAATTCTATTCACATTACTAAAACTCACACTCTTATAACACTTTAGATGGCGATTGACAAGACTTGGACAACATTGAGAAATCGTGGTTGTCAAGAATATTGGAATGGTCTGCAAGCTTTTTTGAAGATGGCGTCGGAACATAAAGATTCTGATGGAAGAATTAGGTGCCCGTGTGTGAGATGAAATAATAATAGATTTGAATCTTTAGATGTAGTTCGGGCACACGTATTCGATAGGGGTTTTCATCAAGCTTATGATAAGTGGATTTTTCATGGTGAGGTGGAAGAAATTGTTGCTGATGAGGTGGTTGATGAGAATGAAGACGATGAGATGATTCACGTTGTAGAAGACTTCCTTTTACCGACAACTGAGGAAGTAGAAAGGGATCCTGGTGGGAGTCAGTATTATGACGAGTTATTTGAGGAGATTGAAGCGGAGTTGTATCCTGGATGTGATTGGATTTCATCCCTGAACTTTTTAGAAAAGTTATTGCATCTAAAAGTTAGAGGGAAGATGCCTAACAACATATTTCATGAATTGCTGAAGTTGTTAAAGCTTGCATTTCCTAAGGAAAACAAAATCCCCGGATCGTACTACGAGGCGAAAAAGAGATTGGAAAAATTAGGGTTGGGATACGAGTCCATTCATGTGTGTTAGTATGATTGCTGCTTATTTTACAATGAGCATGCATCTAAAGAGACATGTCCAGTATGCGGAAGTAGTAGATGGATTTTTTCCGAAATGACGAAAGGAAAAAAAGTGCCACACAAGGTGATGCGTTACTTTCCGTTGACCCCTCGGTTGAAAAGATTATACAGTTCAAGGATTACAACAAAACACATGATATGGCATCACGCCGGGAAATCAAAAGATGAAGGAGTGATGCAACACCCGATGGACGGCTCTGCGTGGAAGGACTTTGATGCCAAGTATCCTGATTTTTCAAGGGATCCCAGAAATGTTCGTCTGGGCTTAGCTGCTGATGGATTTAATCCATTTGGCAACATGAACCTTGCATACAGCATGTGGCCTGTGGTGTTGGCAAACTATAATCTGCCACCTTGGTTGTGCATGAAAGACAATTATTTCATGTTGACCCTCCTTATTCCTGGGCCAAAATCACCCGATAAGGACATGGATGTATTTCTGAGACCATTGGTGGATGAGTTGAAGGATCTGTGGGTTAACGGAGTTGATACAAGAGATAGTACGACCAACAGGATGTTCAAGATGCGGGCAACCCTTTTGTGGACAGTGAACGATTTTCCAGCTTGTAGTAGTTTGTCTGGATGGAGTGGTCAGGGATACAAAGCTTGTCCTATGTGTAATGAGGACACAACTTCCATCCGAGTGATCGGTAAGACATCTTACGTTGGTCACAGAAGATTCTTGCCAAGTACTCATCAAATGAGAAGAGACAAAGAGTTCGATGGAGAAGTTGAGAGAGGACGTCCTCCGAGATGGTTTGCTTGTGATGATATACTAGAACAAGTTAATGCTCTTGCAGCGCAAGTTCCAGGAAAACATGTCCAGTTTGGGGGTGTGAAACGTAAAAGAGGAGTAGATGAAGGTAATTGGAGGAAAAAAAGTATTTTTTACGAGCTTGAGTATTGGTGTACAAACAAATTAAAACACAATATAGATGTCATGCATGCTGAGAAGAATGTGTGTGATAGTCTCCTTGGCACCATCTTAGACACTGATAAATCTAAGGACACCACTAATGCTAGACATGATTTGAAAAAGATGGGTGTGAGAGAATCATTGTGGATTTGAAAAGTGATTTTATTAATGATATATTTTGTGAATCTAATATCATTCTATGTATTTAGATATATGACTTGCACAAGCTTGGGTCTTTGGAAAATGGTGATGAACTGTTAGCTTTAGCATCTAGGTCAGATCATTTGTCAACCTTTTACCAAGGTTGTATAGTCAATGGTGTTCGATTTATTGCACACGATCAAGACAAAAAGCGCACCACACAGAATAGTGGAGTGTCTGTTGCCGGAACAGAAGGTTTTAATTATTACGGCACACTTGAAGAAGTAGTAATACTTTCTTTCACTGGTGCATATTCAGTGGCATTATTTCGGTGCAAATGGTTTAATACAAATCCAAGAATGAAGAAAACAGTCATTGAAAATAATATCACCAGTATAAACGTCAATGGTGAATGGTACAAAGATGAGCCGTACATACTTGCTTCTCAAGCTAAGCAAGTTGTTGACGCCGTTTTTCGTCAACAGATAAAAGAAGAGAGCACGTAAACAATTAAAGACAATGGCCAAAAGAAACAAACGAATCAAACACACGGTTTTTTACGTGGTTCAGCAGTTAAATCTGCCTAGTCCACGAGTCTCTGTTATTAATCTCAAGATTATCTCTGAACAATTCTTTAGCATGAATTCTCCAGAGTTTTCTCTCAAGGATCAGAATTTCGGTCCTTTAAAATGGTGCATGACTTCTCTATTTATAGAGAAGGATGCAGAATACTATCCCACATATTTTGGGTAGTTACTCTTTTGTGAATAAAAATAAATGGCTTTAAATGCCAATAATCATATATAAAAGGAAACGTTCCCCAAAGATCAGGAAACGCATAACTGACTAAATAATATCCCACGATTCTTGGAGATTTACATCGATAAATGAGGATTACATCCCATATCTACAATACTTGTAGATATTCAAGGTGATCATAGCGTATCTCCAAGGCTTCAGCATCTCAGGTTTCACGTCATTGTGTGAGCCACTGACATCTCCCGAGCTAACATTGCTTTCGAGATAGCATATCGAGCTCGAGATCCCTGCTCCGAAGTTGTTCCTGAAGATGGGCTCTCAGAGCTACCTTTCGATATCGAGATCATTTCGAGGTCACTACACTCGAGGTCATGTATCATACTTTGCAGGCTCGATTTACAATCGTAGAGCATACCCTAACCCTCACGAGACCATTTAATGCGAACTCAGCTTTCGAGGTCATATTTACTATGGCTCGAAATCTGGGTATAACATTTTGCCCCCTCAAAAGTATTGGTTCGAGTCCTAAGAGAAGGAAACTTTTGAACTACTCTTTCTGGGAACCATACCGTCACACTCGTAAAAACGGACACGTGCCAGATGGGTATTGCTCACTTTAGGTACTTGAGTACCTTGGGAACACGCCCACGATCGTTCGTCTGACAACTTTTCGGCGCCATCTTATCACCGATTCCCCTCCATTCGATCTGTTGAGGATTTTAACCAACGCTCCTGATCGATTTTAGTTTTCCCACCTATATATATAAGATCTCCTCTTCATCTTCTTCTTTACGTTTGTTCATTGTAAACCAGAAAGAAAAGAAAAAACAAGAAAGCCAGAAACTTTCTTAAGAAGCTTCCATCCCGTGCATGTTTTCTCGACCCAAAAAACAAAGGAACCCTGGTCTGTTCGAGTCAGTGAGTTCTTTCTTGCAACCTCTTCTCCACTCGACGATTTCGCTGCACTCACCATCACTGTGTAAGTACGCCATTTTTGTTGTTCTTTTTATACTGTGCTTGCTGTGTACATTAGTATGTGTTCTTAGCATGATGCGATAGGAGGTTTTGAACCGATAGGTTTTTAGGCTTTCTGGACTTCCACTCTGGATGTTCGTCTCTGGTTTATACCCAGTTTCGACGTTTGAATGTGGTTCCCATTTTCTGGGTTTTGAAGTTCTTAGGCAGCGTTTCTTGTTCATTAAGCTTTTGGATAAAAACATGGGTTTTGACAAATACACGAAAACCAAAAATGCTTTTCCTGGCTAACCGCCACTCTCCTTTCCCTTGAATTTCGGGATTTTCAAAAAGAAATCATCCACGCTCCTTTTCCTTTCCTGTGGAACCCACGCTCTGACTCTTTAGTAAGGATCTAAATACTTAATTTCTTGTCCTTAGATATCCGAGCTCATCCTATCGAGTTCGTGATCCTTGTATGCATGGCCCTCACCATTTTTTCTTTCTCGTTAGATGTCACAGAATCTGGAAAGACGGTGGGGGTCATTACGAGCAATCCCTTACGAGCCCAAATCTCCGAGCCCGGAATCGGTCTTTGTCCGGAACCAGCGTCGGATTAAAGAGTACGAGATCGCACGCGAGCAAGAAGACATTCGAGCCCACTATCGCCGCCAGATTGACGAGGTCATCGAAAAGAAGAGAAGGGTCCTTCGGGAAGCCATCTATCCGGAGCCTAACCCCGGACCTAGGCCAGTTCCCCTCGACCCCGCGTTAAAAGTCACGGTAGCATACCACCCGGGGGAACTTCAGTTTTCCTTAATGGCGGAGCCTTCGTCTTCGCAGCCTAGGAGGGAGATGTTTGAAGCCGAATTCTACCAGAGCTCGGTTACCACCTCCGACCAGATAACTGACATCCTGGCCATTCATGGCCTTAGCTCGTTGGACACACTGAAGTGTCGAGCTCCGACAAGGCATGAACGGAGCTGTTTCGCTCCTGGGGGCCGCGATTCCAGTGTGAAATACGCGGCCTGGAGCCAGGAACACCTAAGGGCAGGAGCTTTGCTGCCCCTGAAGTCCTTTTTCAGAGACTTCATCGATTTCGTTGGGTTGGCTCCATTCCAACTCAACACCAATTCATACAGGGTGCTGTCTGCCCTGAGGTCCTTGTTTCACGAGCAGGGGTGGAGAGGACCTTCACCCCAAGAGATTTTATATCTCTTTTGCTTGAAGAGTAATCCCTCCCGAGCTCGGGGAGGAGATGGTTTCTACTATCTTTCGAGCTACCCCAAAGAGACAAAGATCTTTGAAGACCTTCCAAACCATCCCCCTGACTTCAAGAAGGCTTTTTTCTGGACAGACGGTCTGTTCCCGTCTCGACATCGTTCGTTTAGGCGGATTCGTAAGTATTCTCGTTACTTTCTATTTTTGAGCTCGAATCTTTAGCCCTTGAATCCATGTTTAGTTGAAGTGTATCTCGCCTTTCAGCTAACTTTC
The DNA here is from genome assembly GCF_963169125.1 of Humulus lupulus. NCBI lineage: Eukaryota > Viridiplantae > Streptophyta > Magnoliopsida > Rosales > Cannabaceae > Humulus > Humulus lupulus. The sequence continues at coordinate 215,569,570 of NC_084796.1, read as the reverse complement.
AGCGTCCCACCCTTGACGAGACAATGAAGGAGCACAGAGAGAGCCTGCTCCGACTCCCTTATGGCAGGAGGTCTCTCTCATTTCTGCTACATGAGGACAAGCTACGAGCTTGTGGGTTGTTGGGACAGGGCCAGTCGACCTCTGACTGGTCCAGTAACAAATATGAACGCTGGGAGGAAGTGCCTCTGCCCACAGGCATCCTTCCTCCGAGGAGGGAAAGGAAAGCATCTCTCCCAATTCACTCGAGAAGTCCGCGGTCGGGGAACGAGGCCAATGATGAAGCCTCGAGTTCGGACTCCGATGGAGGTAAAACCCTTCCTACTTCGCGAATGTGGTCCCCCACTTTATTAAAACACAAGCCCAATAGACTAGTCTCGTGCCCACAGGATAGATACCACTTCTACATATGGAGTTGGGTAGATGACTGTGTCCATAGGTTTGATAGTGGGCTCGGGAAATACGACACTATGTATACCACGGACGAGATGTGGAATGGGATAGCCGTGCAGTATGGGACCAATTATTATAGGGACCTTTCGAGGTTATCACCAACTTATAGGGAAGGCCCTCCCCCCGCCTCTTCTGAAGACGGGGGAATTTCATGGTCCCCAAGCTCAAGCTCGGGGGAAAGTTTCAGTTAGGTTTTTTCTTCCACCACTCTATATATAGTGTTGAAGTAACTTGTATTTCTTTTACTGACTCACTGTGATGACTTGTGCAGGCGATATGGACTCCGACCTCGACGCCCTTATCGACAATGCGGGTGCCAAGAGGAGCAAACGCCCCAGGGCAGGGGGACTGAAAACCAGCCAGCCTGGGAAAGGCTCCAAGAAATCTAGGAAAACGCCTCCTCCTCCCCCGCCGGCTTCGAGCTCTGCTGCTGCGTCGACTGGCCAGACTAACGCCCCCACGACGATACCACCCTCGCAGGCCGTCGTCTCTGTGGTGGCGCTGGCCTCGCAGACTGGTATCGCTGCCGTGGTCGAATCCCAACCACCTGTGGCGGGTCAAATGCCTTCTACCCAGCTCGCCAAAAGACCTTCTGCTTCCCGAGCTCAGAAGCTAACCATCTCCACCCATATGGATTCGTATGTGGTGGATAATGCTGCCGGTCCTCACGGATCTACGCTGATCTCGGATGTAATGTCCCGGATCAGCCAGAGCTACGGCAGTTTCGAGGCTCCTCAGTGGCAGTGTCTAACTGGCACTCGGGACCGCACTGTCCTGTACGAGAAGAGTATCGAGCACACTGCCGCGGTAAGTATCCTATATTCCCTTTGCTTACATTCATACTGTCTCTAGGCTAATGATGGTTTCTTCCTTTTTCAGGCTCTTGCTTTCACTGCCCAGCTCAATTACGAGCTGAACAACGAGGTCCATTCGAGCAGGACCCTCGCCCAAGAGGAGAGGGACCTCCACCTTAGAGCGAATGATGACCTGAAAGCGGCGAACATTAAGCTCGAGGCAGTGGTTAAGGAGCGTGAGGAAATGGCCAAGGAGCTTGGAAAGCTGAAAAATGAACTCGAGGAGCAAAAGAGAGATAACATCCAGCTTCGGGAGACCAATAAGAAGCTCGAGGAAGATAAGGCCGTCACCCTCGACCTTATGGAGGATATCAAAACCCGCCTTACTGCCGAGTTCAAAGAAAAGAAGGAAACGGCGGTCGATTCAGCCATGTACCGGATGTGGGCCTATAACGAAGAACTGGACACCAGTTTTTTGGGTCCCCACGAGGCATCCTTCCTCGAACGATGGAATGCTCGGCTTGAGAAGGAAGAGGCTGAACGGCTCGAGAAAGAGAAGGCTGAGCAGCTCGAGAAGGATAAGGCTGCTCCGGGTACCGTTTCGGAGGGAGCTCAGGAGGATAGTCATGCTATTCGTCCTGAGGGGTCCGGTGCTGCAGAGAAGGCCAAGGAGATTCCTCTTCATTGAGTCTGACCTCGGGGAGATCGGTCATTGGGGCTGCGTCCTCTTATGTAATTATTGTGAATTACGCCCATGGGGCTGATACAATTTCTTTAACTAATTTAATTTTTTACATGCTTTACATTTCTTGGCTCGAAATATTTTGCACATTCTTATAATTGATGAACTCGTTTATGTTTATTTATGCATACAAACATAGTTTGGATTTTAGGCTCGAAATTCGATGCATTCATGCATAGTTTATTCGGATTATCCGTTTCCGACCTCGTTATTTATCAAGGTCGGATATTACTCCAACTATGAACTCGAAAGTACTTATATGGTATGTAATATGAATGATTTGGTTATATCTTTTTTTTTTTTTTTTTTTTTTTTTAGTTACTTTTCCTCATCCTCAGTATTTTAGCTCCGAGGGTAAGAGTTCGAAACTATATTTCTAAGATATTCCAGCCTCGACTTTGACTTATCTCGCAATAGGTTTAGGCTCCCATTTATCATCGATCGATAATTTGGCTGGTTTGTTCCAAACCTGTTGTGTCTATACATCTGGTTAACTCCAGATATTTAGGTTTTGATGGTTCGGTTATATCCGAACTATCTAAGCTCGCGCATTTGGTCATGTCCAAATACTTTGTGTTTGATAATTCGGTTATGTCCGATCTATCTAATATCGCGTACTTGGTTATATCCAAGTACTTTATGTATATTTTTTATTTTTTTAAGCTGGTGGTATGTATACCAATGATGCCCCCTTAATATCCTATGAGTGTGACCATAGGTTATTAAATTAAGAGAGATTTGCAAAAAAAATAAAAATAAATTACATGTGAAACAAAGTAGACCCTTTATTTGAAATTCAAAAACAAACTAAATACCGAAAATCATGGTTACAGGCGACACTTTCTACACTATTGATAATATGGTCTAAGGTGTTCGCCATTCCATGCTCGAGGTATCAGGCTCCCATCTAATCTCGCAAGTTTGTATACGCCTGGTCGGATGATTGACTCTATCTGGTATGGTCCTTCCCAGTTCGGCCCGAGCACCCCAGCTGCTGGATCTCGGGTTGCTAAGAATACTCGTCTCAAAATCAGGTCTCCCACTCTGAACTTTCGGTCTCGAACCCTCTTATTGAAATATCTCGTGGTCCGTTGCTGGTAAGCAGCATTTTTCAGCTGAGCCTCTTCCCTTTTTTCTTCGATCAAGTCTAGGGTTTCTTCGAGCTGAGTATGATTGGAACTTTGGTCGTAAATCTGAGTTCGAATCGTTGGAATTTCGACCTCAATGGGCAACATTGCCTCGCAGCCGTATGCTAGAGAAAACGGGGTATGCCCAGTTGATGTCCGAGCTGTAGTTCTATATCCCCAAAGGACTTGGGGTAATTCCTCAGGCCATCGTCCCTTTGCTTCTTCTAACTTTTTCTTCAAAGAACTCTTGAGAGTTTTATTAACGGCTTCGACCTGACCGTTCGCCTGAGGGTGAGCCACTGACGAAAAGCTCTTTATTATACCGTTCTTGTTACAAAAGTTGGTAAATAAGTCGCAGTCAAACTGGGTTCCGTTGTCAGACACAATCTTTCTTGGCACTCCATATCGGCATACGATGTTCTTTACCACGAAATCTAGGATCTTCTTCGAAGTTATGGTCGCCAATGGTTCAGCCTCCGTCCATTTTGTGAAGTAATCAACCGCGACCATAGCATACTTTACTCCTCCTTTGCCAGTTGGGAGTGAGCCTATGAGGTCGATGCCCCATACCGCAAAAGGCCATGGGGATGTCAACATGGTTAGTTCGGAAGGTGGAGCTCGGGGTATCGTGGCGAATCTCTGGCACTTGTCGCACTTTTTCACGAACTCGAAAGAATCCGTTTTAATGGTTGGCCAGAAATATCCTTGGCGTATAATCTTCTTGGACAGGCTATGCCCCCCGGTATGGTCTCCGCAGAACCCTTCATGAATTTCTTCAATAATCTTCTTTGCCTCGGGAGGAGTTACACATCTGAGCAATGGCATGGAATACCCTCTTCTGTATAGCCTTCCGTCCAGGGTGGTGTAACGGGGAAGTTGATACATTAGTTTCCGAGCCTGATTTCAATCTTTCGGAAGAATTCCATTTTCGAGGTACTCAACTATCGGGCTTATCCAGGTCGGCTCTGTCTCGATCATACTCACATCTTCCTCGTCAGGCTCAGTAATGCTGGGCATTGACAGGTGCTCTACGGGTACAACATTCAGCTCCTCATTTTCGGCGGAGGTGGCGAGGCGAGCTAAGGCATCTGCGTTTGAGTTTTGTTCTCGGGGAACCTGTTCGATTGCATAAAACTAAAAAAACTCCAATGCGTACTTTGCCTTCTCCAGATAAGCTGCCATTTTTGTGCCACGAGCCTGGTACTCTCCCAAGATTTGATTAACTACGAGCTGGGAGTCGCTGTAGCAATGTATAGCTTTGGCCTTGAGCTCTTTTGCTATTCGTAGTCCCGCCAATAAAGCCTCGTACTCAGCTTCATTATTAGATGCTTTAAAGCCGAACCTTAATGCAGAGTGAAATTTGCTCCCTGCAGGAGTGATCAAAATAACTCCTGCCCCCGCTCCATTTTCATTTGACGACCCGTCGACGTAAAGTTTCCACAGCTCGTGGGCCGTGGTTGTTACCTCGTCATCAGCGATGCCGGTGCACTCCACTATGAAATCCGCCAACGCTTGTGCCTTGATGGTCGCCCTCGGATGGTAGGTGATCTCGAATTGTCCGAGTTCAACAGCCCACTTTAGGAGTCGACCAGACGCCTCTGGTTTAGACAAGACTTGCCTTAGTGGTTGATCTGTTAATACATGGATAGGATGTGCCTGAAAGTAAGGGCGGAGCTTTCGAGATGAGTGGATCAGACTGAGGGCGAGCTTCTCCATCAGTGGATACCTTGACTCTGCCCCCAGTAATCTTTTACTGATATAGTAGACGGGTTTCTGTATTCTCTCTTCCTCTCGGACGAGCACCGCGCTTATCGCGTGTTCGGTAGTTGAGAGGTACAGGAACAGTACTTCTCCCGTCTCAGGCTTTGATAGGATGGGCGGTTCGGCTAGGTGCTTTTTGAGCTCCTGAAAGGCTAGCTCGCACTTATCTGTCCATTCGAACTTCTTACTTCCTTTCAATAAGTTGAAGAATGGGAGACCGCGGTCTGTTGACTTCGAGATGAACCTGCTCAGAGCTGCCATCCTGCCAGTCAGGCTTTGAACATCTTTATGCTTCCGAGGTGAAGGCATATCGATGAGGGCCTTTATCTTGTCGGGATTAGCCTCGATCCCACGAGAATTGACAATGAAACCCAGAAATTTTCCTGAAGACACCCCAAAAGTGCACTTCTGAGGATTCAACTTCATGTTGTACTTTCTGAGCACGCCAAAGCACTCTTCGAGGTCATCAACATGGTTCTTGTTAAGTTGAGACTTTACAAGCATGTCGTCAACATAAACTTCCATGTTGTTCCCTATTTTCTTTGAGAACATCATATTTACGAGCCGCTGGTACGTGGCTCCGGCATTCTTGAGTCCGAATGGCATGACATTGTAGCAGTAGAGCCCTTTATCTGTAATGAAGCTCGTATGCTCTTGGTCGGGGGCATGCATGGGAATCTGGTTATATCCAGAATAGGCATCCATGAACGACATCAGACCATGCCCCGCCGTGGCATCTACGAGCTGATCAATTCTCGGCAGGGGAAAACAGTCTTTCGGGCAGGCCTTGTTGAGGTCCGAGTAGTCAATGCACGTCCTCCATGTCCCATTGGGTTTCGGAACCAACACTGGATTGGCCACCCAATCAGGGTAAAAAGCGTCCCTTATAAAATTATTTGCTTTCAGCCTGTCCACCTCCTCCTTTAGTGCTTTCTTTCTGTCTTCATCCAGCTGCCTTCGCTTTTGCTGCTTCGGGGGAAAGCTTTTGTCTATATTCAATGCATGGCTCGCTACATTAGGGCTTATTCCCACCATGTCAGAGTGTGACCACGCGAAGACATCCTGGTTTTTCTTCAGAAAGCAAATTAATTGCTATTTTGATTCGTCTTGGAGGTGTTTCCCGACCTTACCTTCTTTGAGGGATCAGATTCATCGAGCTGAACCTCTTCGAGCTCCTCCAAAGGTTGGAGGTCAACCTTCTCTTCAATCCTTGGATTGATCTCCTCATCAATTTCTAAAACTGTCCCATCTTTATTCTGTATGACAACGAGTGCTTGCGCGCTTGTTTGTTTCTTTCCCCTTAAGGAAATGCTGTAGCACTCCCTTCCTGCCAATTGATCTCCCTTCAATGTTCCGACTCCACTTGGAGTTGGGAACTTAAGGGCTAGATGCCTTACAGATGAAACTGCCCCCAGCCCGACCAGGGCGGGTCTCCCGAGCAATACATTGTAGGCAGATGGTAACTCTACTACCACGAACTCCATCATCTTGGTCACCGAGACTGGATAGTCTCCCAAGGTCACAGGGAGTTCAATGGACCCCATACAGGCGGTTCCTTCTCCAGAAAAGCCGTACAAAGTGGTTGCACAAGCCTTCAGGTCGCGAAGGGAGAGTCCCATTTTTTCTAGGGTTGCTTTATAAAGAATGTTAACTGAGCTCCCATTGTCTATGAGAACTCGGCGCACTCTTTTGTTGGCAAGCTGTAGGGTGATGACGAGTGGATCATGATGAGGGAACTGGACATGGGAGGCATCCTCCTCGGTGAAGGTTATAGGCTGAGTCTCAACCCTTTGGCTTTTTGGTGCCCTTAGTTCGGGTTCATATGGAGACCCGTCCCCTGTCTTCAGCTCATTCACATATCGTTTTTGAGCATTTCTGCCCCCTCCTGCGAGATGAGGACCTCCCGAGATGGTTATTACGTCATCTCCATCTATCGGCGGAGGCCTGTCTTCATCCCGAGATCGGGAGTTATTATTCTGTGCTGCCGGAAGCGCGGCTACTCTCTGGCTGGCAGTAGCCTGTCCAGTATTCTGGTTTTTGACATACTTCCGGAAATAACCTCTCGAGATCAACCCTTCGATCTCGTCCTTCAGCTGTCGGCACTCATCAGTTGTGTGGCCGGTGTCCCTATGAAATCGACAATACTTGCTGGAGTCCCTCTTGGACTTTTGATTCCTCATAGGGTCCGGACGCCTGAAGGGGACCTAGTTTTCATTAGCCAGGTATATGTTTTCCCGAGACTCGTTGAGCTCGGTGTGCACTTTATATACGGAGAAATACCTTTCTCCTTTTTTCTTCTTTCCTCCATCAACCTCGGGATTATTTCCCTCGCTCTTTTTCCTCTTGGAGGGATTCTCCGAGGTAGGCTGTGTAGCTGCTGGGTCAACCGAGGTTGAGGCGGAGTTAATGTTTATCGTTGTAGTTTCGGTCTGCGAGGTCGCCTTGAGTGTTGACCTCGCCTCCTCTACATTGACAAATCTCTGCGCCCGTCTGTTAAACTCGGTTATCGACCTCACCGGTTTCCCTTGCATGTCATCCCAAAGGGCACTCCCGGGTAAAACACCAGCTCGGATGGCCATCAAATGCCCACTGTCATCCACGTCTCGAGCTCGAGCGACCTCTAGATTAAATCTTGTCAAGTAGCTCTTTAGTGTTTCGCCCGGTTGTTGTCGGACGTTAGTCAAAGTGGATGCTTCGGGTCTGACTCCCATCATAGCTCGGAACTGCTTCTTGAAGTCTCTAGACAATTGATCCCACGAAGTTATAGAATGTCTCTTGTACTTCTCGAACCAACTCTTGGCAGGTCCGGCCAATGATGTCGGAAACAACATACATCTGAGCTCGTAACCCACGTTACTAGCTCTCATGATAGTGTTGAATGTACTCAGGTGGCTGCATGGGTCGGTTTTTCCTTCAAACGCTGGGACGTGAGGAATCCGGAACCCTTGGGGGAACTGAGTGTTAGAAATATTGGGAGCAAACGGCTCGAGCTCCTCATCAGAGTCCTCGTATCGACCACTCCCTCGTTCATTCTTCAAAAGCCTAAAGGCTTTTTCGAGCTGATCAATCCTTTCTTGGACTGGGTCCTTGGGTGGTGTTTGGAATTGATAGTCATTAATCGCGATCCCAGGCTCGCGTCTCCGAGAGGGATCTCTACGCCCATTCAGATGATTCCTAAGATCCGGATTTGTCTGATCTCCCTTTCCCCTGTTCTGATTCAGATGATTGCGCAGGTCGGGATGGCTCTTGTGATTTCCAGTATTTTTACGACCCCGGTCGTGTTTACTGACAGGCCTAGTTTCTCCGGACTCATCACTGGTGAAACTCATCGATCGGTCATTTCTTGGTGGATCCTTTCTACGTCGCCTTGTCTCTGCAGTGCGAGACCGGGACGTCTGACTTCTCTCGGATGGCGCGCCTTTCCGCCCTTGGAACGTCTCCCTGTTTCCTTGTCTTTCCCCTGTACGCCCTTGATCCTGATCTCGACCAGGTTGAGCGTTCCTGCGGGGAGGTGAAGGATATCTTATGGGAGACGGAGGAAACCGTATAGGTGACGGTGGTTGCCGTCCTTGCCTCGGCCTGGAGGGTCCAGAATTTGCCCGAGATGGGCCAGTTGCGTTCGGTGCACTACCAGGAACCTGAGTCTGAGCCTCGGCAGGAGCTCGGTTGTTCTCGGTTCCTGCAGGCACTTCCACAGGTGGATTAGGCGGGACCCGAGCTCGGGTACTCCTCTGAGGCCTAGAAGGAGCAGATGGTTCTGTTGTTGCTGGAGGTTGTGCTGGCCTCCTTGTGGCAGCATTTTTTCGTGGACGTCCACGGGGCCTCCAGGGAGGAACGTGCACGTCCCTTGGAGGAGGGACTTGGTCTTCGCGCGGAAGCGGGGGCTAAGCCACCTGCGCCTCCGCGGCTATCCTAGTCAACTCCTCGTTACGTTTGTTGGCATCTGCCAGCAGCTGTTTCAGCTGCCGATTCTCCAATTCTACAATAGGGACATAACGCTCAGGGTTATAGTACATGTCCTCATCCCTTGGTTGTGGAAGTGGTCCCCGGGAATCAGAGGACCCACTCCTTTCTTCAGCGTCCGGGTTCTCCATTGGTTGTTTTCCAGGATGCCTTGGGTAATTTTCTTCAGGAGTGTTCTGATTGTTTGCAGCCATGAATCTCTCTGGGATGGATGCTTGAGGCTCTCAATGAAAGCACCAAACTGTTGACGCCATTTTTCGTCAACAGATAAAAGAAGAGAGCACGTAAACAATTAAAGACAATGGCCAAAAGAAACAAACGAATCAAACACACGGTTTTTTACGTGGTTCAGCAGTTAAATCTGCCTAGTCCACGAGTCTCTGTTATTAATCTCAAGATTATCTCTGAACAATTCTTTAGCATGAATTCTCCAGAGTTTTCTCTCAAGGATCAGAATTTCGGTCCTTTAAAATGGTGCATGACTTCTCTATTTATAGAGAAGGATGCAAAATACTATCCCACATATTTTGGGTAGTTACTCTTTTGTGAATAAAAATAAATGGCTTTAAATGCCAATAATCATATATAAAAGGAAACGTTCCCCAAAGATCAGGAAACGCATAACTGACTAAATAATATCCCACGATTCTTGGAGATTTACATCGATAAATGAGGATTACATCCCATATCTACAATACTTGTAGATATTCAAGGTGATCATAGCGTATCTCCAAGGCTTCAGCATCTCAGGTTTCACGTCATTGTGCGAGCCACTGACATCTCCCGAGCTAACATTGCTTTCGAGATAGCATATCGAGCTCGAGATCCCTGCTCCGAAGTTGTTCCTGAAGATGGGCTCTCAGAGCTACCTTTCGATATCGAGATCATTTCGAGGTCACTACACTCGAGGTCATGTATCATACTTTGCAGGCTCGATTTACAATCGTAGAGCATACCCTAACCCTCACGAGACCATTTAATGCGAACTCAGCTTTCGAGGTCATATTTACTATGGCTCGAAATCTGGGTATAACACAAGTTTTCTATCTCAATGATTTACTTAGAGGTCGTGATTGGAAAGTTGTAGAAGATGTGAATCATCGAAAGATTTGGGACATTAAGGACAATTCTGATGATGTTAATGATGTTATTGATGTTGTACATGAAACAAGTTCATCAAATTTTGTGTTGACTGTGGACCTCGGAGAGTTGATTATGCAATCTGATCAACCTGCTGCATATGTTGGAGCTGATGAAGATGGTGACGACGAAACTGATATGTCAGAACATGAGGACGTTGCAGATGCAGAAGATGAATTGGTTGTGGAGCTTTGTGAAGATGAAAATGTGTCTCCGATTACTGATGGAAATGATAGTGATTACTCTGTTTAGTTTTTTCTATTTGTGTGACAGAACTATGTATTTAAATATAATGAAGTTTTTTTTTGTAATTATAATATAAGATATTTGAGCTTTGTGAAGATGAAAATGTATCTCCGATTACTGATGGAAATGATAGTGATTATTCTATTTAGTTTTTTCTATTTATGTAACAAAACTATATATTTAAATATAATAAAGTTTTATTTTGTAATTATTATTATTATGAGTTCAATCTAATATACTTCTATTTTAATGCTAATTACTAACTAATAAATTTTAAACTGAAGTATAATTTCAGCCGATATAGCTACTTATCACGGCGGAGATGGTGGGGGTCAAGACCCGCCAGATCCTTCTAGGGTACCAACATCTTGCGAGTCAGGTTAAATATTGCATATCAAAATTATTTTTAGAAATTATATTGTTAGATAAATATAACATCAATACTAATACTGATTATTGTTAATAAAATTTAAAGCCCTGCCGACGAGAAGAAAAGGCCGTGGCCCTGCTAGTAATAATGTTCTTGAAGAACGAAGGAAAAAAGCTGGGAAACCATTGGATCTAGAGCTTGATCCTGTGACCAACAAAGTGGTTGGGCAGGAGGATCAAGCTTTTATTCGCATGTTGGGCACTCTAGTTTCCATTTTGTGCCTGGGGCATTATTTGGATTTTGCTAATGTACCTCAACAGTTTAAGGATCAAGTGCTTGATAGTATGAGGGTAAAAAAATTACAAATATGGTACTTTTCATTATTTAATTCCATTATTTACAAGTTATCTAATATTTTTTTTTCTTAATGCAGTATTACTATAATATAGACGGTCATCCACAACGTGAGTCAGTTTTGGCAACTCTCAACAAGGAGATGGGGGAAAGATATCGCGAGAGAAAGAACTATAGACATAGACACTTCAAAAAATATTATGCTGGACCAGAAGATTTGGAGAATGTCCTCTCTAAGCCACCTGACCAATGCACTAAGGAGGCTAGGTAGCTTATTTGTGAAATGTTCTTGAGCGAAAGATTTTTGGCTCGTTCCGCTAAAAATCAAGCAAACAGAAGACAAATGAAGTATGTAACAACACAAGGCACAAAGTCGTTGGCAGCTAAGCGTCACCAATATGTAAGTGAAGATGTTAATTTAATTTTATAAAATAACACATTCTGAAACATTTTGTTTACATTTGTATAGGAGAATCCGGATGCGCATGTTGTTGATACTTGGAGGGATGCTCATATGAGAAAATCGACAAAATCTTTTGTCAATGAGGCAGCTCAACAAGATTATGTAAGTGAATAGTATTGTTTTCTTGTTTCTAATGTTTATAATGTTTCTAATGTTTCTAATTTTTGTTTATAATGTTATCTTTATACAGGAAAAAATGGCGGTTGAGGTTGAGAGGTCACAGCATGAGAGGCAAAGTCAACAGCAGAGTGAGGCATCTCTAAATGTATCTGGTGTTGATTCGTCCCCGGTCGATCAATATGAGATACTAAGTATAGTACTCGGGGAGAGATCTGACTACCAAAGAGGAGTGGGTTATAGGGCGAAACGGAAGGCAAAAAAGACATCCTCTAGCTCTACAGATCAAAGTCAGTCCCAAGCAAATACTGCTGCTTCGCCTAATGAAGATATGAGAGTTATGGCTTTGCTGATGAAGGCAATTCGTGAGACGTTTGAGACTTCGACAACTGTGCATCCCAGTAAACTGTATGACCCAACGTTTGACAGTTTTCTGCAGAGGCATTTGCCACCACAATCCGAAGGTGGTTCGTCTTCTCAGAGTAACACTGCCAATCCTAACCTTCATACACCGCCACAACAGCAGCACCAGTCTCCTTCACAGCAGCAGTATCAGCCTCCTTCACAGTATCTGCCACATCAACTGTACCAGCCTCACCCAATGTATCCGCCACATGTGTCGTTGCAACAACCTCCTCAGTATCAAAACCAATACACTTTTGGACCCTCTTCCCAGTCTCCTCCACAATATTTTAGTTTTACCGATTTTCCAGGAGGATCGATGCAGCCTCCGCCACAGCCACAGCCTCGAGATCTGTTTGGGGACCTCACGCTTGGACGATCATCACAACCACATTATATTCCTTCACCACCACAGCCACGGCCGTCACCCTCACCGCCACAGCCACCGCCACCGCTACCGTCATAGCCGTCGTCCTCACAGCCAAACCAAAATGTTGAAGATGAGGACAATTTCAATATTAATCTTAATGACTTTCTTTAGTTACTAGTTTATATATTTGGACTGAATTAATACTTTATTTATTTTTAATGACTATAGTGATATTTACTAGGTTGATAAATATTAAAACTATTTATATTAATTTTAATGTTAGTTATGTTTAAATTAATTAAATGTTTATTTTTGTTAAATTATATTATAAATTATGTTTAAAAATAATTAAATTTAATAAATATTAATTTATTAATTTATTTAAAATTTAATTTAAAAAAAATTATAAAAACAATATTAGCGGCGGACCCCGCGGCTAATAATAATGGCTCGGACATAGCTATTAGCGGCGGGTGTGTCAGTCCGCCGCTAATAATCATTATTAGCGACAACTTTTTAGACGCGGCGTATTAGCAGCGGATTTAGACATTATTAGTGGCGAAGTCCCCCGCTTCTAATATTGGAATTTCTTGTAGTGAACGTATGCATGTCACATGCAAGCTAAGTTCTACGTTAAAAAATACGCCATTTGATTAAGTGCATGATTCTTGTTTGGCAAACATTAAGGATTCACTGGTGAACTTAAGATTATTCTTTTATGATTTTATGAGAAATTGTTGAATGTTTATTGTATGGTGCAACATGTGCCACATGTGCATGGCCCATGCATACAGGGGTATGTATGTTGGGCATGTGTAATTTTACATGATTTTAAGACGAACATTTGATTGTGATTCTAGGTTCATTGTGAAGTACCTCGTACTTTATTTTTTCTTGGACTTGAGGTAAGGAAGTTAGCTAGAATTTTCTTTGAATTATTTTCGTAAAAGTATGAGCTGATATGTTGCAAGAGCTATAGTGTTATGAAAAGTATGAGCGTCTATGTTATGATATGAGTTGTTGTATATCTGCTTGTATGGTGTATGAAAAGCAGTAGGTTGTTAGCGTGCTGAACACGACACAAAAAAGGAGTTACTAAGGATATGACGTAACTCATAGAACGGATGCGACGAGGTTATTCGAGGACCAAAGTTCATGTTTACCTCATAGAGGGGGTTTTTCTAGTTTATCCTTTTGTTGGTTACCTCATGATGTGACATGGACAATAGGGGTGTCATGATCACATGATGTATGAATATGTTTATATTTATGAAGTCTTAAGATATGAATATGATATGATTATGATTTATTATGATATGCCATGAGTTTATGATATGTCGTAGATTGCCTTATGTTTCTTGTTAATTGTTGTATTTTTGTTTGTACTTTCTTACTAGGCTTTTAGCTCACCACCTTACTCTCCCCATTTCAGGTAGTCAACAAGGTTTCTTCTTGGCATGCACTATGATGTGGGGAGTTCCAATGTCTTGGCTTCTATGATGTGGGGTATCCATGAACGAATAACGATCTAGTTGAACGCCAAATTTTTTTTTGAACTTTTATGTTATGGTTTATATTTTTATTACATCACTGTGGGACTTATATTTTATTTTATTTCCAAGATTGCATAAAGATACTATATTTTTATTTTAAATTAGGCCCAAATTGCATATTTTAACAAGGCCCCACTGAACATTTTCTATAAACTGGTATTTTTCTAATAAATATGGATCGAGCGACGTTTTATAAAGTAAATAGTTTAGGGCGTTCTTACAAAAAAGGAAGTCATTGATGCTTCTACGTGAAGAATTGTGTGGCTACAAGAAGAAGAAAGAGATCGAGTAAATGAAATACGTTTTTTTTTTTAAAATTAAAAGTGAGAAAATCTTATTTTCAAAATTTGAATTAAAATTTTAAAAAAAATTAAAAGTGAAAGTGATTTACCGAACACGATTTTACTGATTGTTTTCAAAAATTTTAATTATTTAATAAAAAATTGTTTATTTATTATGGGTTACCAACCGGGCCCATAATAAGCCAGTCAAGAAATAGTTGTTTATTTAAATTGAAAATAACAGTTTAATGTTAGAGGTTTGTAAATAAATAAATAAAATATAGATAATATAATAAGCTAGTCAAGAATAGTTATTTACTTAAATTGAAAAGAACAATTTAATGTCAGAGATTTGCAAATAAATAAGATACTTATCCTTATTGAAAATTGTCAAGGTTAAATTATCATTTAAAAATTGATGTTTTATTAGCTAGTAGTCGAGTAAACCTTTTTAATAAACAATGTAGAATAAACCCTCAATCTTAATTATATATTTGAGAACTTTCTTAATTAAAATTATTTATCCAATTATATAAGGTTTGTAAGAAAAATTATTGAAACTTACAAATCACTTAAGATTTCATATCAATATATAAAATACCTTCATACATCTGCTTGGAAGAATGGGAAGTAAAATTATTAAATGTTAATACAGAATCGAACGAGGTAAACAAACTCTACAAGAATTCTCAAGATAGTCCTTGGTGTTAGGATTTGTCCCTTAAAGTGTTTAATTCTGTAAAACATTAACTGGGTATTTAAATAGAGATTATGATTTTCACTCATATTTGTATTTATTTAATTACATGTCATTTATCTAGAAAAATGTAACATCTCATGTTTTGAACACCCGTTAGTAGCCGGTGAAGAATTATGTGAAATATTATTTTGATAAATGATATTATATAAATTGGTGATGATTATTGAATTTTATAGCTACTATAATGATCAGGTAAAGAATATAGCTTTATGCAAAGAATGATTGGTCTCAGACCAAGGAATAAACTTTAATGGAAGAAAAATCTTGGATTAAGTAAAATAGGAGATACTATGGCATAAAAAATATTAATTTTTTCTGGCAACTGGGACTTTATAGTCGAGCCAACAAGTTTAAAAAAAAAATTGATTGAGGTTTGAATTCCAATCTTATGAATAAGACTTTCTTGCTCGGGCCTCTAAGGGCATTTTGGTCAATTTGATAAAATTACCAAAATTATGTGATATGTGACAAATTTTATTTTTGGGTCACATTAATTTAATTAATTAATCTTTGAGATACTTAAAAACTATAGGTTAAAAGTTTAGGAGAATTTAGAGCACATAATTCCCAAAGGGCCCTTGGATTCCTTATATGTGAGGTAAAATAAGCAAGGGCATAAAAGTAATTTCCAAAGGAAGAGAGAGAAAGGTGGGTAGCAAGGCTAGGAGTAGACCCTAGGGCTCTCATAAGCTAGGTTACTTTCCCCAAAAGCTAAATAATGGTAAAAAGCCTCTTACCTTCTTCTGCAAGCCAAAACCTAATCATTTCTCTCATAAAGTTTATTTTCTCTTAAGAAAAACTCTCTCTATAGCTCTCTCTCTCTCTCTCTCTCTCTCTCTCTCTCTCTCCAAAAGTGAAACACTCTGCCTCTCTATCCTCCATTGCTGCAATTATTTCTCACCTTAAGCTAAGCACACTCATTTCCCCATTGAAGAAGGGAGAAGCTCAAGGGAACATTGGTGTAGAGTAAGTTTCAAAACCCCCCTTCATCTTTTCTTCTCTTTTCCTCTTCAAATCCAAAACCCTAATGGTTTATTATACATGCATTTGATCTAATAGTCATGCATGCCATTGATCTTGCGTTTTAGGGTTCAAGAGAAGCTTGTACGAGCATGATCTCAAGAATTTAGCACTTTGGTGATCAAGTGAAAGCAAGGTAAGAGATCTTGTTAGTTTGCATGTTTTCTCCCTCATCTAAGTCTTTCTACCCAAACTCTCTCTCAAAAATGTACATGCGAAACTTTGGAGCTCGGTTTGAGAGTGTAGAGCACAATGGGGAGTTTAGAGAAGCTAAGGAAAATACATCTCTAAGCTAGAACTATCAAAGGTAGAAATTTATTGTTGTTCTTGAGTTTTGTGATTTATGTTGGTAGATCTGGTTATATAGGTTATTTTAATGGTTCTTAGATTTACTTTTATGCTTAAGGTTGAGATTTGTGGTTTGATGATTTTCATGCATGCATGTGGCTAGGGTTATGCTAGAAATGCTTATTGTTGTTAGGTTGTGTAAAAATGCATGCTGCCAAAATTTTGTTGCCTGGCTTCCAACGAGTTAGATTCCACTCTACTGCCTCTTTTTATGAAAAATATTTGTATATTTGCACAGTTCTTTGTGATTACTTTATTATAGGCTTTGCAAATCCTTAAAAAGGTATTTTTAAACCCAAGTTATGCATTTTTTGGCATATTGATGCAAATCTGGAAATTTCTGGGCAGCATGCACTGCCCAGATTATTTTGACTTTTGAATAGGTTTTACTAATCAAAAAGCTATGAAATTTGGTAGGGTATTAGCTCAAATATGTATAAGGGTCACTGTAAAATTGTACTGGAAAATGTATTATGGTATAAGACATATGTTTTTTCAAATTTTCCCTAAAATTTAGAAACAAAACTTCTGGGTAGCAAGCATTGCCCAGATTTCTTCAAACATTTGATGGGTTCTTTTGCTCCAAAAATTATGAAATTTTTAAGGAAGCTAATTTAGACATGTACAAAGATACTTGTAAAATTTTAGAAAGAACAGGTGTAGCGCCTCAGAATTTTACTTAGTTAGATAGTAGTATCTTATGTTGAAGTATTTTAGTTTTCGTAGTAATTGGTTCAAGCCGGGATTTATTTGGAAACTCATAGAGATAGTTATGGAATTTATAAGTTTAGTCTATAGTTTAGAAATTATAATTTTATCAAAATGTTTAATTATTGAAGCTGGTCCTAGAAATATTATTATTATAACCTAAGGTTTAGATAGAATAATTAAGAATGTGGCATTGTCACATATATGTTTATTAAGGGTTTAATGATTTTAGATGAATAAAATAATCAAGGATAAACCTAGGAAGTCTAGAACCTTCCCTCAGATGTTAGGATCTCGTATTACTCAGAAAAAGTGGTTTAAAAAACTTCAAGTGTGCTTAAAGTGTGCAAAAATGTGATTTAATATATCACTGTAAGCCAATATATCACAGCTACAGTAGCCGATATATCGCCTATGTTGATACAGAAAATACGTCGACTTCGCAAGAACGAAATCACGGAGCCCCGGGAAAATGGGACAGACAATATATCACCTATAGGGGGTGATATATCGGCTCCATTTGCATATTTTGAAACTCCGTGGAATCTAAAGCTAGAAACATCCCTCAACAATTTGGACTTACTCTTGAACAATTTTGACCGACTTCTTGGCATCTGTTGAGCAAAAAATTCCATTTTTATTCATTTTAATGGGAGTTAGTTTCACTCCTTGAACTCTATAAATATAACCCTTTACTCAGCCATTTGCATCATCTTTCAAACACTTCTCAGGGCCTCCAAGTTGTCAATTTCATTATAGAGAGAAACACTAGGGTTTTGGGGTTAAAAGCTTTCAAATCGAAGTTTTTTATAAACTCTTAGGAAGTAAGCTAGAGTTTGATTTCGGTATTGTGGTATAGATCAAAGCTCTAAGGTACTCTTAATCTTCAAGTTTAGTTCGTTACAGTTTCTCTTATTCTTTTATTTTATTTCAAATCCTCACTCGTTATAATGGCTTTTTGGTTAGGTGCTTGAAATCTTTTAAACTTAAGGTTTTCGATAAATTCTTTTCTTGATGGTTTGAATCTTATTTTCTTTAAGAAACTTATGGTTTTACTATTTGGTTTTAGGAGTTTCCAATCCCGCACTTGTCTCCAATACCCCAGTTTTTCGGTAAGGAAAATAAGTTAGATTCATGTGCTTTGTGTATGTATGTTGTTTTTATGTCTTTTAGTTGCTTGGGAAATATGGTTGCTTAGATAGCAAATCTTGAGATTTTAATCATTATCGTAGACTATAGTTGGGTCTAAACCTACCTCTAAATAGTAGCAAGAGGACTATAGCAGTTTTTATCACATACTACGGTAATGAGTTAATGGCCATTAATATTGTAGTCCATTTTTTATGTTTTATGTTTTATGACTTATGTATTATGTTATGCTTTAGTAGTTTTTTCTTACTGGGCATTAGGCTCATTCCTTATTGTTTAGATTGTCCAGGTAAATGAACATGGAAGTCGGGGCAGATCCTATGTGGCTTTGGCATGTGTATTGGGTGAGGACTAAAGGAATGGACCAATGTGATCGATCGAGGATGACGTTGACATTTGAGTCTTTTTATTATTTATTTGTGATTTCCGCATTTATAATTTGAACATGTAAAATAAAGGTTTAATTTTATTTATGATTTTATGTATAAACAATGGGATCCCTTATTTTGGATTTTCTATAATAAAGTTTTCTTATTTTATGTATGATCCAAAGATAGTAGTTATTATCTTAGTAGTTTTAAAGTTCCAAGGTCTTTAAATTAGTCTGATCTTTAAAGTTGGTACCAAAGCCACAGTTCATATGCATGAAGCTCTCATTGATACACACGCAAAAACTCCGGATCTAACCGCCAATGTAAGTGTTTATGTTATGAATATTATGTTTATGTTAAAACTAACGTTTTAGTCATTATGTTTTCAATAAAAATGAATGGAGCTATGACTTATCAAGATATTTGTGCCATTAAGGCATTGAAAATGATTAGAGAGCCAAGGGATATAATAGGTGTGCTAGAAAGAATCACTCAAAGATTGATCGGAGTTCACAAGGAGATAGTTCACCTTCAAATCACTAGGCAAATTATGATGAGAGCCATGGAACAATTTGTCCTAGTAATTAGGCTTTTTAAAGATATGTCTTATGTGGTTTCAAATTTGGAAGAATTATGGAAAACTATAGATGATGAAGATGACTTACCGGTAGTCATTAGATATTATTTCCTTATACTTAGGTTTACCAATAGGTTTAAGATTCAATTCACCAATGAACAAAACAATAATATCCTAATGAATATCCCCCATGGTAGTTTCGAGGCTTATGATATTGATGACTATGAGGAAAGAACTGATGATATGCTAGAGATGAAGGGTGAGATGTAAAAGATCCTAATTTTTAGAAATTTTACCCTAGTTATTAGTAGTATTGTTTATTTATTTATTTTGAATTATTATTGTAATAAGCGAATTTTTCTACGAATAAATAAATTTATAATTATTTTTTGAATGGCATAGATGAATTTTGATTTGAATTTATTTTATTTGTAAAATCATAATTAATTTAGAATAAATTCAATAAATAATTACTAAGTTCGATGAGGGTGGATCCAAATCAATTAACCAGGTTCTGTATTGAGAGTTTAGGGAGTCATAGTAGTGGAAACGATTTTATTGATCCCAGCCCTCCCTCAATATGGTTAGCTTTGGTACAGCAACAAGTTCTGAGCCTCAGAATTAAGTCATATAGGATGGTTAGAAATAGACTTAGAAAATAATAAAGATGACCTAATAGTCTAAGTATATAAACACACCTTAATTTATAAAGATAACTTACATAAATTTTCATAAGAAATCATAACTAATAGGTTCGAGTTATGTTTGCTTAGACTAAGTTTTTTCCTTAGAAACTATTAGGATAAGTTCTAAAGTGTTTTTCTTGACTGTTAGAACTCTACTAAAGATGTCGCTTTGAAGGTCTGGATGCACTAACGGCAATGCCCCCCAGCACCGCCAACGAAACTCACGAGGCCCCTCCAGTGCGAAGAAGGGGAAAACACATTGTCATTGCTGCTGCTGATAGAAATGCACCACCTCCGATTGAAAACGACATTGAAATTACCCTGTTACGATAATAAGTAGAAGAACTACTGCAGCAACAACAACAGCCGCAGTCACAGCCTCAGCCTCAGCCAGCAGCTCAAGCGCCCCAGTAAGAGCAAAATGGAGGATATCTGTATGGGGGGTGGACGATGGCAAATTACGCGCCCTATCCAGCTCAGTACATACAGCTAGTCTATGAGCATTTCCAAAAGCAGCACGCTCCAAATTTTGAAGGGACAACTGACCCATTTAAGGTAGAAGAATGGCTCAGGAATGTAGAGTCGATCTTGGCACACATGAACCTTAGCAATGCGAATAGCATATCTTGCATTTCATCTCTACTAAAAAAGGATGCCAGAATCTGGTGGGATTTGGTGCAGTTGACTCACGATATCACCACCATGACTTGGGCCAGATTTGTGGAGTTGTTTCACAAGAAGTACTACAACTCGATAGTCATTGCAACAAGGGCGGAAGAATTTGTACAGTCTGAAATAGGGCAATTTTTTGGTAGTTGAGTATGCTCGGAAATTTGGTCGGCTAGCCAAGTTTGCACCAGAGTTAGTCCCAAATGACTACTTAAGGGTAACCAAATTCACCGGGGACTCAGACTCAAGATTGAATTAGGGGTCAAGCTTGCAAACCCCGGAACCACTTCTTACGCCGATGTTCTGGAAATGTCTATAGAGGTGGAAAAGCTCCAAGAAAATGTTACCAAGGAGGAGGCAAGCAAGTCAGAATCAAAGCAGCCGAATCAGACTCAGAGTGGTGGAAACACAACAACCAGCATAACAATAATGGGTAGAAAAAAAGGCATCCTAATAATAAGCAGATCAACACTAACAAAAGAGCACATACTAGTAATGGTAATAACAAACCGGGTTATGTGGAATACCCTCAGTGCTCCAAGTGCCAGAAAAGACATACTGGGAGTATCGTGCAAGCAACAAGGGTTGCTACAATTGTGGCCAGGAAGGCCATCGGCAAAGAGAATGTCTGCAACTTAAAGCAGAAGAGAATAAACATAACAAGATGGTTCCAACCAAAGTTTTCGCTTTGACCTAGGGAGAAGCTGAAACTAGTAACAAGGTGGTCACAGGTCAGCTTCCTATCCTCGATAATATATGTTCAGTATTATTTGATTCAGGAATAACACACTCATATATCTCATTAGGAATGATAGAGACATTAGACAAACCTTGTGAAAGATTTAGAAATAGGTTTTTCACGGAACTGCTTTCGGGCGAAATCGTTCTATCATCATGACTAGTACGAGGAGTATCGATCAAAGTCAAGGGAACAGAGCTAGCATGTAATGACCCACTAATCTAGACTAATTGGACCATTATCGAAACTATACATAAAAACTTACATTTTACGAAAATACCATAATTTATTGAGTAACTTGAAAATAAGAGTTATTTACAAAGAAACAGAATACTAAGAAGGATTTTGGGATCCCATTGTCTTTAAAACAAAATAAGATTTAAAATAAAAGACATTACATAATAATGCGGAAAATACATGTAAAACCATAAAAACATAAAAGGAGACTACATCCTCGAATCGATAACGCTCGGCCCCTTGACTCCATTCATCATCGATACACATCCTCCCAAGCATCACGAATCTTACCGCCTCTAAGCTTATTTTCCTGCACATAAACAGAAAGGAGTGAGCCTAATGCCCAGCAAGGAAAAACCTAACACATAGTCATATACACAATTTCATAAGAAAACATAAAGACTTAACATAATACATATAACATACACTTATTATAATGGCCATTATTACTTGGGGTCCCATAGACTAAACAAGCATATGCCCATGGGGTTAATGGGGTCCTACTAGCTAAGTAGGTCATATGCCCATAACCCATTTGGGGTCTTGTTAGTCATATGGGTCATATGCCCAAGCCTACATACACATATACATATCATAACACTTTTAATAACATAAACATATAGATAACATAAGCACATAACATATTAATTCTAGCCTATTTTCCTTACCAAAGTTACCGGGATAAAATGGACTGAGTTAGGACTTTTGGAACACTCCTAAAACCACAATGAACAAGGGTGAGTCTAAAGAAAGGAGATGAAATGAAAGAGAATAGGAAGACTAAACCATTAAACGAAAATATGCTTACCACCACTTAAGTGCTTAAGAACTTGGATTCCCTAAAAAATAAGAATAAGGTTAGGGGACTGAGTAGAAGGTTTTGAGAAAAGAAATAACATAGAATACAGAAAGGACTAGAGTTTTGGGTTTACCTCAAAGATTGCAAGATCAATCTAACATCCACCGAAATACTATAGCACTCACTTACTTCCCAAGTGTTTGATAAGCTTATGATGTTTAAGCTTATAGTTTTTCCCCAAACCAAGTGTTTACACTCTCTCACTCACTTAACACTAGCAGCCTCTGAACTTAGAGCAAATGGTGAATAATGGCTGGGTACTAGGTCCTATTTATAGAGTTTGGGAATGAAAATATCTTGATTTTACTTGAATAAAAATAATGGCTTTTTAGGTGAAAATCATTTGAATAATCGTTCAGCAGAGGCTGAAGACTCGTTCAGAAGATGCTGGACTGTTGAAGGAGTTTGAATGGCTGAAGGGAAAAGAATTCAAATGTATTTGAATTCATGCTGGTGGAGGCGATATATCGCCCCCTATAGGCGATATATCGCCTGGACCTTTGTTCCCGAGGCGACCGTGCATCGATTCGTGTTTTCCGTATCTACGTGCTGCGACATATCGCCCCCTATAGCTGCGATATATACGCAGAATATTTAAACACGAATTTACACATTTTTAGCTAAGTTTGAATGGATTAAACAGCCTTGACTAAGCCCTCAACGTGCTCAAAGCTGCTGACTGACCCTATACATTCAAACTTTTACCCTTATTTAATTTAATCCTCAAAAATACTTAATCCTTAATTACCATTCAAAACATGTGCTTAAAATCCTATTGGTTGATGTCTAAACCTTATAATATAATAATATAATCCTTAATATCAGACACATTAATCAAACCTTAGGTTATACTTAATATTCTTAAACTATAGGTTAAACTTAGAAAATCTATAAGTACTACTATGAGTGTCCAAATAACTCCCGGTCTGAACCAAAAATCCAAAGTAACAATGATAACACTAAACATACTATAATACTACTAAACAATTAGCTAAGTAAAGTTCTTGGACTCTACAATTCTCCCCTACTAAAAAAGAATTTCGTCCTCGAAATTTACTTACCAAATAATTCCGGATACCGGCTCTGCATGTCCTCTTCCAACTCCCACGTTGCCTCGCGTTCGGAACTATTGCTCCATAGGACTTTAACTATAGGAAAGCTCTTGGACCGTAACTGCTTCATCCCCCTATCTAGGATGCTAACCGGTCGTTCCTCGTAACTTAAGTCTTTCTGGAGTGCTATGGTATCGTACTTGAGGACGTGAGATGGGTCTGACACATACTTGCGTAACATCGAGATGTGGAAGACGTTGTGACTATCGGCTAGTGCTGGCGGTAGGGCTAGTCTATACGCAACTGGTCCCACTTTGTCCAATATCTCAAAAGGACCTAAGAATCGGGGACTGAGCTTGCCTTTCTTCCCGAACCGCTTGACACCCTTCATAGGAGATATCTTCAGGAAGACTTGATCTCCAACTTGGAACTCCACGTCGCGTCTCTTGGTATCTGCATAGCTTTTCTGTCGGCTTTGAGCAGCAAGCATACGCTGTCTAATAAGCGTTACTGCTTCTTGAGCTTGCCTAAAAGCTTCGGGCCCTAGAAGCTGCCTTTCTCCTACCTCGTCCCAGTGCAACGGTGATCGGCACCTTCTTCCATATAGCAACTCATAAGGTGCCATCTCGATCGTCGACTGGTAGCTATTGTTGTACGAGAACTCGATCAGCGGTAAGTACTTGTTCCACGATCCTCCGAAGTCAAGTACACATGCGCGTAGCATATCCTCTAAAATCTGAATCGTACGCTCTGACTGCCCATCTGTCTGAGGATGGAAAGCTGTACTAAGACTTAACTTAGTACCCATGGCTTGCTGTAAGCTTCTCCAAAATCTTGACGTAAACACTGATCCTCTATCTGATACTATCGTCTTGGGGATTCCATGCAATCGTACAATCTCTTGGATGTAGATGTCTGCATATTGGTCTGCCGTATAAGAAGTCTTAACAGGCAGAAAATGAGCCGACTTGGTTAGTCTATCTATGACTATCCAAGCAGAATCATGCTGCTTATTTGTCTTTGGCAGACCCGTCACGAAGTCCATGGCTATATCGTCCCACTTCCACTCCGGTATGCTAAGCGGTTGCAATAATCCTGCAGGCCGCTGATGCTCCGCCTTCACTTGCTGGCATACCAGACACTTAGATACATATTCCGCTATGTCCTTCTTCATCCCTGGCCACCAATAGACTGCCTTGATGTCATGAGTCATCTTGGTAGACCCTGGATGAACCGAGTATGGGGTGTTGTGCGCTTCTTCTAGGATCGTCTTCTTAATACTTTGATCGTCTGGCACGCATACCCGATCCTTATATCTCAATAAACCTTGACTGGATATTGAGAAATCTGTAGTCTTGCCTTCTCTGACTGCATCCATGTGCGTTGCTAGTGAATCATCATGTCTCTGACCATTCCGTATGTCTTCTAGCATATTCGATTGGATAGACAAGTTAGCCAACTTGCCTACAACCACTTCTATTCCGGCACTGATAAGCTCCTGCTGTAGTGGCTTTTCTATTCCGGATAAGGCTGCTAAGTTCCCATAACTTTTTCGGCTAAGTGCATCGGCAACTACGTTTGCCTTCCCCGGGTGGTATAGGATTTCGCAGTCGTAATCCTTTACTAATTCCAACCACCGGCGCTGCCTCATGTTAAGCTCCTTCTGAGTAAAGAAGTATTTTAAACTTTTGTGGTCCGTATAAATCTCGCACCGTTCTCCGTAAAGATAATGGCGCCAGATTTTTAACGCAAAGACCACCGCTGCCAACTCCATATCGTGAGTTGGATAGCGTTGTTCATACTCCTTTAACTGACGTGACGCGTAGGCTATCACCTTGTCATTTTGCATCAGTACGCATCCCAATCCTAACTTTGATGCATCACAGTAGACAACGAACTTGTCGTTGGGTGTTGGGACACTAAGTACTGGTGTTGAGCAAAGCTTATCCTTAAGCAACTGGAAGCTTTCCTCACACTTATCATTCCAGTTAAACTTTTGTTGCTTCCGGGTCAGGTTGGTGAGTGGAGTGGCTATTTTAGAAAAGCCCTCTACAAACTTTCTATAGTAACCTGCTAGCCCTAAGAAGCTTCTTACTTCCGACGTGTTCTTTGGTCTAGGCCAATCTTTCACGGCCTCTACCTTCGATGGATCTACTGCAACTCCGTCTTTCGATATGATGTGCCCGAGGAACGCCACTTGTGAGAGCCAAAACTCGCATTTCTTGAACTTCGCGTAGAGTTGGTGCTCCTTCAATCGCGTCAAAATTATCCTCAAGTGTTCCTCGTGCTCCACTTCATCCTTGGAGTAAATTAAAATGTCGTCGATGAACACAACGATGAATTTATCCAAGTAGTCCTTGAAGACCCTATTCATTAAGTCCATAAACGCGGCTGGCGCGTTAGTAAGACCAAAAGACATAACCAAGAACTCGTAATGTCCATAACGAGTCCTAAAGGCTGTCTTAGGAATATCTTCCCCCTTTACCTTGAGCTGATGATACCCGGACCGTAAATCGATCTTAGAGAATACAGTCGCGCCTCGGAGTTGATCAAACAAATCATCAATCCGAGGTAGCGGGTATTTGTTCTTAATCGTTACTTTATTCAGCTCACGGTAGTCTATGCACATGCGCATACTTCCGTCCTTCTTTTTCACGAATAGTACCGGAGCTCCCCATGGTGAATGGCTTGGCCTAATGAAACCCAAGTCTAGGAGTTCTTGTAGCTGCGTCTTTAACTCCTTGAGTTCCGTAGGTGCCATCCGGTATGGTGCCTTAGAGATAGGCTCGGTGCCCGGTACTAATTCTATCGTGAAGTCTATTTCTCTAGTTGGCGGCAATCCTGGCAAGTCATCGGGGAAAACTTCTGGAAATTCTTGTATGACTCGAACATCTCCAACTTTGAGTGATGTCTCCTTCTCCACATTCGTGATGTTGGCTAAGAATGCTTGACATCCTTTCTCCATCATTCTCTGAGCTTTGAGAGATGATACTAACGGTGTGCGTAGTCCTGAAGCTTGTCCCATGAAGCACAGTTTCTGGCCGTCAGGAGTATCGAATGTCACCTTCTTGCGTCTGCAGTCGATCGTTGCGCCATGCCGTGCTAGCCAATCCATGCCTAGTATGACGTCGAAGTCTTTGATCACCAGCTCTATCAGGTCTCCTTCTAGTTCCTTGTCCTCAATCTTGATTGGTACGCCTCGTACAATTCGTGATGATAGAACTACTTTGCCCGAAGGCAACTCGGTTGCAAACCTAGTTCTAAATCTTTCACTAGGTTTGTCTAGTTTATCTATCATTCCTAACGAAATATACGAATGGGTGGCTCCCGAATCAAATAATACATGACATAATTTATTGAGGATGGAAACCTGACCTGTGACCACCTTGTTGCTAGCATCCGCCTCTCCTTGGGTTAAGGCAAAAACCCGAGCAGGAACCATCTTTTCGTCCTTCTTTCCTTCCGGCTTTTGCTGAGGACAGTCTCTTTTACGATGCCCTTCTTGACCACAGTTGAAACACTCCTTGGTGTTGGCACGGCATTCTCCGGGGTGCTTCTTCTGACATTTGGCACATGGCGGGTATTCCACGTAGCCCGACCTATTTCCCCCATTACTTGGTCGTGCCCTTTTATTGTTGTCGGCTTGCTTGTTGTCAGGATGCCTTCTCTTCTGTCCGTTACCGTTGTTGTTGGACTGACTGTTGCTGGACTGATTGTTGTTCCGACTGGCCTGAGGTTGGCTCTGCTGCCTAGGTTCCGGCTTGCTGGCTTCTTCTTTGCTCACGTTGGCTTGCAACCTTTCTACTTCAATTGCCGTCTCAAGAACGTCGGCATATGAAGTGTTTCCCGGGTTTGCTAGTTTAACCCCCATCTCGATCTTCGGGCGAAGTCCTCTAACAAACTTGTTCACCCTTAGATAATCGGTCGGAACTAACTCTGCCGCGAACTTGGCTAAGCGATCAAACTGACGAGCATATTCCGCCACTGTTAAGTTCCCTTGCTTCAGATTGGTGAACTCCTCAACTCTCGTAGCAAGCACTTCTGAATTGTAGTACTTCTTGTGGAAGAGCTCCACAAATCGGGTCCACGTCATGGTGGCAGCATCGTGGGATTGCTGGACCAAGTCCCACCATATCCTGGCATCTTTCTTGAGCAAAGATGAGACGCAGGATATGCGGTCTGCATTACTAAGGTTCATGTGGGCTAGGATCGGCTCCACATTCCTTAGCCATTCTTCTGCTTCAAAGGGGTCCGTAGTCCCTTCGAAGTTCGGAGCGTGCTGCTTGCGGAACCTCTCGTACACTGGCTCCATGTGCTGAACAGGATAAGGAGCGTAGTTCGTCATAGGCCATCCCCCATACGGACCAACTTGTTGGGGTTCTGGGGCCATTGGCTGTGGCTGCGGCTGCGGCTGTGGCGGAGGCTGAGGCTGAGATTGAGCCTGTTGGCGTTGTTGCTGCAGAAGTTCCTCGACTTGCTGTCGTAGTCTGGCAATCTCTGCAGTGTTGTCAGCTGGCTGTGCCGGTGCGTTGCGGCGAGCAGTAACACGTACTCTCCTTCGGCGAACGGTAGGGACCGCATTGGTCGCTGGAACATCGTTGGAAGCGTTCCCGTTGGTGCGAGCAGATCTTCGGAGAGACATCGTAGCAGAGTTCTAACAGTTAAAAGAAACATGTTAGAACTTTTTCCTAATAGGCTCTAAGGCAAAAACTTATTCTAAAACAAACATATCTCGGACCTATTTATTATGACTTTTTATGAAAAATTATATAGGTCTTTATTTATTATTAGAGTGGGTTTCTATACTTAGAAAAACAAGTCATATTTATTTTCTAAGTGTGTTTCTAATCATCCTATATGACTTAATTCTCAGGCTCGAAACTTATCTTTGTTCCAAAGTTAACCATATTGAGGGAGGGCTGGGATCAGTAAAATCGTTCCCACTACTAAGGCCCCCTAACTCTCAACAAGGAAACCAGGTTCATTGATTCGTATCCACCCTCACCGAACTCAGTCATTATTCATTTTATTTAGTATTTATTATGATTGTGAAAAAAAATTTCAAACTCACACATGATATTCAAATAGCATGTTTATTCATTTGGAAAACAATTTCACTTATTACAATCATAACATAAAAGTAAATAAAACAAATAAAAACTACTAATCTAAAAATCAGGATCTTCTACATCCGATCCGTCATCTAACATATCATCATCTATAGCCTCATAGTCATCATTATCATGAGCATCAAAATGCCCTCTAGGAAGGTTTGTGAGAATCCTATTCTTTTGCTCCTTGGTGAATTGAAATTCAAATTTTGCGGTGAACCTAACTAAGAGGAAATAGTATCTCATTGCTAATGGTGATTCATCCTCATCATTCATTTCTTCCCATATTTCTTCTAAGGCTGCTATTACAGGATGGAAATCTTTAAACAACCTAATCACTAATACATATTGTTCTGTTGATCTTAGCATTATTTGTTTAGCCTCTTGAAGGCCACCTATTGCTTGGTGAAACAAAAGCAACCTTCGTGTAATCCTTTCTAAGGCTCCTACGGTGTTTCTTGGCTCCCTTATTCTTTTTAAGGCCTTAATGGCTCGGATATCTTGGTAGGTTAAAGCTCCATTCATTTTTAACTGAAACATAAACACTAAAGTTGTTAGCTATACACATAGACAAAGTAACTTGTAACTTGTAACTTAAACACTTACTTGGCGGTCCGATTCGGAGCTTTGAGCATGTGTATCGAGGAGAACTTCATGCGAAGGAACCGTTGCTCTGATACCAACTGTAATGACCCACTAATCTAGACTAATTGGACCATTATCGAAACTATACATAAAAACTTACATTTTACGAAAATACCATAATTTATTGAGTAACTTGAAAATAAGAGTTATTTACAAAGAAACAGAATACTAAGAAGGATTTTGGGATCCCATTGTCTTTAAAACAAAATAAGATTTAAAATAAAAGACATTACATAATAATGCGGAAAATACATGTAAAACCATAAAAACATAAAAACATAAAAGGAGACTACATCCTCGAATCGATAACGCTCGACCCCTTGACTCCATTCATCATCGATACACATCCTCCCAAGCATCACGAATCTTACCGCCTCTAAGCTTATTTTCCTGCACATAAACAGAAAGGAGTGAGCCTAATGCCCAGCAAGGAAAAACCTAACACATAGTCATATACACAATTTCATAAGAAAACATAAAGACTTAACATAATACATATAACATACACTTATTATAATGGCCATTATTACTTGGGGTCCCATAGACTAAACAAGCATATGCCCATGGGGTTAATGGGGTCCTACTAGCTAAGTAGGTCATATGCCCATAACCCATTTGGGGTCTTGTTAGTCATATGGGTCATATGCCCAAGCCTACATACACATATACATATCATAACACTTTTAATAACATAAACATATAGATAACATAAGCACATAACATATTAATTCTAGCCTATTTTCCTTACCAAAGTTACCGGGATAAAATGGACTGAGTTAGGACTTTTGGAACACTCCTAAAACCACAATGAACAAGGGTGAGTCTAAAGAAAGGAGATGAAATGAAAGAGAA
Organism: Humulus lupulus; assembly: GCF_963169125.1. Taxonomy (NCBI): domain Eukaryota; kingdom Viridiplantae; phylum Streptophyta; class Magnoliopsida; order Rosales; family Cannabaceae; genus Humulus; species Humulus lupulus. The sequence continues at coordinate 215,539,654 of NC_084796.1, read as the reverse complement.
TAGGAAGACTAAACCATTAAACGAAAATATGCTTACCACCACTTAAGTGCTTAAGAACTTGGATTCCCTAAAAAATAAGAATAAGGTTAGGGGACTGAGTAGAAGGTTTTGAGAAAAGAAATAACATAGAATACAGAAAGGACTAGAGTTTTGGGTTTACCTCAAAGATTGCAAGATCAATCTAACATCCACCGAAATACTATAGCACTCACTTACTTCCCAAGTGTTTGATAAGCTTATGATGTTTAAGCTTATAGTTTTTCCCCAAACCAAGTGTTTACACTCTCTCACTCACTTAACACTAGCAGCCTCTGAACTTAGAGCAAATGGTGAATAATGGCTGGGTACTAGGTCCTATTTATAGAGTTTGGGAATGAAAATATCTTGATTTTACTTGAATAAAAATAATGGCTTTTTAGGTGAAAATCATTTGAATAATCGTTCAGCAGAGGCTGAAGACTCGTTCAGAAGATGCTGGACTGTTGAAGGAGTTTGAATGGCTGAAGGGAAAAGAATTCAAATGTATTTGAATTCATGCTGGTGGAGGCGATATATCGCCCCCTATAGGCGATATATCGCCTGGACCTTTGTTCCCGAGGCGACCGTGCATCGATTCGTGTTTTCCGTATCTACGTGCTGCGACATATCGCCCCCTATAGCTGCGATATATACGCAGAATATTTAAACACGAATTTACACATTTTTAGCTAAGTTTGAATGGATTAAACAGCCTTGACTAAGCCCTCAACGTGCTCAAAGCTGCTGACTGACCCTATACATTCAAACTTTTACCCTTATTTAATTTAATCCTCAAAAATACTTAATCCTTAATTACCATTCAAAACATGTGCTTAAAATCCTATTGGTTGATGTCTAAACCTTATAATATAATAATATAATCCTTAATATCAGACACATTAATCAAACCTTAGGTTATACTTAATATTCTTAAACTATAGGTTAAACTTAGAAAATCTATAAGTACTACTATGAGTGTCCAAATAACTCCCGGTCTGAACCAAAAATCCAAAGTAACAATGATAACACTAAACATACTATAATACTACTAAACAATTAGCTAAGTAAAGTTCTTGGACTCTACATAGCAGGAGACCTAATAGAGATAGATATCAAGGACTTTGACGTAATATTGGGCATGGACCTGGCTAGCAAGACATGGGGCAACCAACGACTGTCGACACAAGCAAGTTACATTTGAAACCCTTGACGATCAGAAACTATGTTTTATGGGAAAGGTTTCAAGACTGCGAACACCGCTTATCTCATCTCTCAAAGCTCAGAGGATGATAGAGAAAGGATGTCAAGAATTCTTAGCAAGCGTCATGGATGTGGCATAGGAACACCATTAAAGGTTGGAGACGTCTGCATTATAAATGAATTTCCAGAGATATTTCTTGATTATTTACCAGGGTTACCCCCTACTCAGTAAATCGACTTCACAATCGAACTAGCACCGGAAACCAAGCCTATCTCAAAGGCACCATACCGGATGGCACCTACCAAACACAAGGAGTTGAAAACGTAGTTACAAGAGAACTTAGACTTGGGATTCATCAGACCAAGCCATTCGCCATGGGGGGCACTAGTTCTATTTGTGAAGAAGGAGTTTGGAAGCATGCAGATGTGTATCGATTATCGCGAGCTGAACAAGGTGACAATTAGGAACAAGTACCCGCTACCCCGGATTGACAACTTTTTTTATCAAATCTGAGGAGCGACTATATTTTCAAAGATTGATCTACGATCCAGTTATCACCATCTCAAGGTAAGGGAAGAAGATATACCAATGACAACTTTTAGGACTCGATACGGACATTACGAGTTCCTAGTTATGTCATTTGGTCTTACCAACGCTCCAGCCGCATTTATGGACTTAATGAACTGGGTCTTTAAGGATTACTTGGATAAATTTGTCATGGTATTCATTGATGATATATTGGTGTACTCCAAAGATGAAGTCGAGCACGAGGAACACTTAAGACTACCAATGCTACGACTAAAGGACCACCAACTTTACGCCAAGTTTAAGAAATGCAAATTTTGGCTATCACAAGTAGTGTTCCTTGGCACATAGTATCCAAGGACGGAGTCACAGTAGACCCAACTAAGGTAGAGGTTGTGAAGGATTGGCCAAGACCTAAGAATGCGTCAGAGGTTAGAAGTTTTCTCGGCCTAGCAAGCTATTACTGGAGATTTGTAGAAGGCTTTTCTAAGATAGCCACTCCTCTTACCAACCTGACTCGGAAAAATCAAAAGTTCAACTGGATGGATAAATCTCAAGAAAGCTTCCAGTTGCTCAAAGACAAATTATGTTCAACACCAGTACTTTGTGAACCGACACTCGACGACAAGTTTGTAGTATTCTATGATGCGTCCAAGCAAGTTTTAGGTTGTGTGTTGATGCAAAATTACAAAGTGATAGCCTATGCCTCAAGACAACTGAATGAATACAAGCAACGCTATCCAACACATGATATGGAGTTGGCAGCGGTGGTCTTCGCACCAAAAATATGGCGCCACTATCTATATGGAGAACAGTGTGAGATTTATAGGGACCACTAAAGCTTAAAATATTTCTTCATGCAAAAGGAGCTCAATATGAGATAATGCAGGTGGTTGGAACTAGTAAAGGACTATGACTGCGAAATCCTATACCACCCAGGAACGACGAATGTAGCTGCAGATGCGTTAAGTCGGAAGCGTTATGGAAATCTGGCAACATTATCCGGAATTGAGAATATGCTACAGCAAGATCTGATTAATGCTAGGACAGAAATAGTCATGGGCCAATTGGCTAACTTGTCCATTCGGTCAAGTTTACTAGAGGATATACAGATTGGGCAAGGGCATGATGACACACTATTATCTCATATGGGCCACTATATGCATCTAAGCCAAATTGCAAAAATATCACATATAGTGCAAACAAACATGTTATAATTGGATGGGCCTAATCATGTTACTATATGAGCAATTTTATGAATTTATGCAAAAATACCACGATTTATTTCATTTGCAAAAATACCACAATAAATTATCTAGAATTTATCAAAAAAATCAAATTAATTAAATTTTTACAAAAAATAAGTCAATTCAAATGAAATTTATCAACACTTAACAATAGTTAATTTAAATTTCATTTATCAACAATCAACTTGGTTTAGGTTAATTTGAAAAAATATATAT